>NC_000069.6:56778725-57378725 GCF_000001635.26 Mus musculus | reverse complement strand
AACACTGCAGAAGATGGAGGTCTGGTTTGTGAAATTTCAGAGGGAAAATTAAAGACTCTTTTCAGGGCCATTGCTGTTTTGAATGTGAAGATTCTGTAGTTCTGGTTAGCTGGGGCTGAAGAATCAGCTGTGATTAACAAGATACCAGAACTACCAAAGCAAAAACTTTGCATTACTGGGACTATTGATGCTGGTTAGCTGGAGCTAAGAAATTAGCGGTGATTAAGAAGAGACCAGCATCATTGAGGTGACATCTTCTGGGAAGTGTTTTCTGAAAGCACAAAGAGGCTGTGTTCCAGAGCTGGCCAAGGTTGTACTCCTGCTGCAGCAGGACTTGGTAATATGTAAGGGTCACCCAGGTGGTACTGGTTTTGAAGGCATGAAGGGGTCACGCAAAGCAGCCGAGGCTCGGCACTGTGAGAGGCCATGGAAGGCCATTGGTAAAGGTGCAGCCTCAGTTGCAATTGAAGGCCCAGGACTGAAGGGGTCAATTGTACTGGCTAGTTTTGTGTCAACTTGACACAGCTGGAGTTATCACAGAGAAAGGAGCTTCAGTTGAGGAAATGCCTCCATGAGATCCAACTGTAAGGCATTTTCTCAATTAGTGATCAAGGGGGAAAGACCCCTTGTGGGTGGGACTATCTCAGGGCTGGTAGTCTTGGTTCTATAAGAAAGCAGGCTGAGCAAGCCAGGTGAGGCAAGCCAGTAAAGAACGTCCCTCCGTGGCCTCTGCATCAGCTCCTGCTCCCTGACCTGCTTGAGTTCCAGTCCTGACTTCCTTTGGTGATGAACAGCAGCATGGAAGTATAAGCCGAATAAACCCTTTCCTCCCCAACTTGCTTCTTGGTCATGATGTTTGTGCAGGAATAGAAACCCTGACTAAGACAAATTGGTACCAGGAGTGGTTCTAGAGTAACAGAAGTACAAGGATGAATCTTTTAAAATTCTGGAATTGGCTTGTTGATCCACCAGCACTTTCAACTATTGAAACCTCTCCAGATTCTCTCCCTCCTGGGAGCTCAGAGAATTTTGAAGACCCATGGTTGAAACTATATTCCGAACTTAAAGAAGCTAATGCCCTTGATTTTCTTAATGAATTAGGTGATTCAGTGCACAAAGCTTTCTACAAGATGGGGAAAAAATCGAAAAATGATTTTACTGGCTGGCTGCTCTTAGTATCTGTGGAAAAAATGATGAATGAAAGGAAGGAGTTGTGTGATAAAATCGAAAGGCTCCAGACACAAGTAAACGATCTAAAAGTTGCTAAGTGTGTCCTTGAGGAGAATCTTCTCTCTTGTAGCAATAGAGCTCAAGTTGCAGAAAATCAAACAGAAACTCTCATTGTAAGGCTGGCTGAACTACAGCGAAAATTCAAGTCTCAGCCTCAGAGTGTGTCGACAGTTAAAGTAAGGGCCCTAATTGGCAAAGAATGGGATCCTACAACATGGGACGGGGATGTGTGGGAAGACCATGTTGAAGCTGAGAATTTTGAATCCTCAGATTCTCAAGGGTTTGCCCCACCTGAGGAAGTAGTACCCTCAGCCCCACCTCTTGAAATAATGCCTTCCCCACATGAGGAAATTAATTTTGCAGAGTCTGCTCACGGCCCACCAATAGTTTCTTCTAGACCTGTAACCAGACTCAAAGCAAAACAGGCTCCTAGAGGGGAGGTAGAAAGTATAGTCCATGAGGAAATTCGCTACACTACTAAGGAGCTTAATGAGTTTGCTAATTCATTCAAGCAGAAACCTGGTGAATATGTGTGGGAATGGATTTTAAGGGTGTGGGATAAGGGTGGAAGGAACATAAAACTAGAGCAGGCTGAGTTTATTGACATGGGTCCTCTGAGTAGAGATTCTAGGTTTAATACGGAAGCTCGCATAGTTAAAAAAGGTGTCAAAAGTTTGTTTGAATGGTTGGCTGAGGTGTTTATCAAAAGATGGCCTACTGGAAATGACTTGGAGATGCCTGATATTCCGTGGCTTAGTGTTGATGAAGGGATTTTAAGACTTAGGGAAATTGCAATGCTAGAGTGGATATATTGTGTAAAGCATAATTGTCCACAATGGGAAGGTCCAGAAGATATGCCTTTCACCAGCTCTATAAGACGCAAATTGGTGAGAGGGGCACCAGCACATTTGAAGGGTTTTGTTCTTTCCCTTTTCCTTGTGCCAGATCTTAGCATTGGAGATGCTTCTGCTCAATTAGATGAATTAAATTCACTGGGTTTAGTTGGATCCCGAGGTAACAAGGGCCAGGTGGCAGCATTGAATCGCCGGAGACAAGGTGATCCTAGTTATTATAATGGACAGCGTAGACAAAAGAATGTTTATAATAACATACCCAGTAATGGTCAGCACAGGAGAGGTGAAATTTATAATGGCATGACTCGCTTGGACCTTTGGTACTGGCTAATCAATCATGGTGTTTCCAGGAATGAAATACATAGGAAGCCTACTGCATATTTGTTTGATCTGTATAAGCAGAAAAATTCTCAAACAAATGAAAGAAAGGCTACATTAGATCGTGGTAAACAGCAATCTCGGCCAGTGAATCAATTTCCAGACTTGAGACAGTTTGCAGATCCAGAACCCCTTGAATGAAGGGGTGGCCAGGTTCCGCTGAGGAAGGATCTTGATAAGACACTCAAAGGTTTTGCTGTTACCCTTTCTCCAGTTCTTCCCCAGAGGGACCTACGGCCTTTTACAAGGGTAACTGTACACTGGGGAAAAGGAAATAATCAGACTTTTCGGGGTCTGCTGGATACTGGTTCTGAGTTGACACTGATCCCAGGGGATCCCAAGAAACATTGTGGCCCTCCAGTTAAAGTAGGGGCTTATGGAGGGCAGGTGATTAATGGAGTTTTGACTGATGTCCGACTCACGGTAGGTCCAGTAGGTCCCCGGACACATCCTGTGGTGATTTCCCCAGTTCCAGAATGTATAATTGGGATAGATATACTCAGAAATTGGCAGAATTCTCATATTGGTTCCCTGAACTGTAGAGTGAGGGCTATTATGGTTGGAAAGGCCAAATGGAAGCCTTTAGAGTTGCCTCTGCCAAAGAAAATAGTGAATCAAAAACAGTATCGTATTCCTGGAGGAATTGCAGAAATTACTGCCACTATCAAGGACTTGAAAGATGCAGGGGTGGTGGTTCCCACCACATCTCCATTTAACTCTCCTATCTGGCCAGTGCAGAAAACAGATGGATCATGGAGAATGACAGTTGATTACCGAAAACTAAATCAGGTAGTAACTCCAATTGCAGCTGCTGTACCAGATGTAGTTTCCTTACTTGAGCAAATTAACACATCTCCTGGCACCTGGTATGCGGCTATTGATCTGGCAAATGCCTTCTTCTCAGTACCTGTCCATAAGGACCACCAGAAGCAATTTGCTTTCAGTTGGCAAGGCCAACAGTATACCTTCACAGTTTTGCCTCAAGGATATATTAACTCTCCTGCCCTGTGTCATAATTTAGTTAGAAGGGATCTTGATCGTTTGGATCTTCCACAAAATATCACATTGGTGCACTATATTGATGACATTATGCTGATTGGACCAAGTGAGCAGGAAGTAGCAACCACTTTGGACTCATTGGTAACACATATGCGTATCAGAGGATGGGAAATAAATCCAACCAAAATTCAAGGACCATCTACCTCAGTGAAATTCTTAGGAGTCCAGTGGTGTGGGGCATGCAGAGATATTCCTTCTAAGGTGAAAGATAAGTTATTGCACCTGGCCCCTCCTACAACCAAGAAAGAAGCACAACGTTTAGTGGGTCTATTTGGATTCTGGAGACAACACATCCCTCACTTGGGTGTGTTACTTAGGCCTATTTACCAAGTGACTCGGAAAGCTGCTAGCTTTGTGTGGGGCCTGGAACAGGAGAAGGCCCTTCAACAGGTCCAGGCTGCTGTGCAGGCTGCTCTACCACTTGGACCATATGACCCAGCAGATCCGATGGTACTTGAGGTGTCTGTGGCTGATAGAGATGCTGTTTGGAGCCTCTGGCAGGCCCCTGTAGGTGAATCACAGAAAAGGCCTTTGGGATTTTGGAGCAAAGCTCTACCATCATCTGCAGACAACTATTCTCCCTTTGAAAAACAGCTCTTGGCCTGCTATTGGGCCTTAGTGGAAACTGAACGTCTGACAATAGGACACCAAGTCACTATGCGACCTGAACTACCCATCATGAGCTGGGTACTATCAGACCCTGCAAGTCATAAAGTGGGACACGCACAGCAGCAGTCTATTATCAAATGGAAGTGGTATATACGTGATCGGGCCAGAGCAGGTCCTGAAGGCACAAGCAAGTTACATGAAGAAGTTGCTCAAATGCCTATGGTTTCTACTCCTGTTACAATGCCATCTGCTGCCAAGCATGCACCTATAGCCTCATGGGGTGTTCCCTATGATCAACTGACCGAAGAGGAGAAGACTAGAGCCTGGTTTACTGATGGCTCTGCACGTTATGCAGGCACCACCCAGAAGTGGACAGCTGCAGCATTACAACCCCTTTCTGGGACAACCTTGAAAGACACAGGTGAAGGGAAATCTTCACAGTGGGCAGAACTTCGGGCAGTACATATGGTATTACAGTTTGTTTGCAAGAAGAAATGGCCAGATGTACGATTATACACTGACTCATGGGCTGTAGCCAATGGATTGGCTGGATGGTCAGGGACTTGGAAAGATCACAATTGGAAAATTGGTGAGAAAGACATCTGGGGAAGAAGTATGTGGATAGATCTCTCCAAATGGGCAAAGGATGTGAAGATATTTGTGTCCCATGTAAATGCTCACCAAAAGGTGACTTCAGCTGAGGAGGAGTTCAATAATCAAGTAGATAAGATGACCCGTTCTGTGGACAATCAGCCTCTCTCCCCAGCCATCCCTGTCATTGCTCAATGGGCACATGAACAAAGTGGCCATGGTGGTCGAGATGGAGGTTATGCTTGGGCTCAGCAACATGGGCTTCCACTCACCAAGGCTGACCTGGCTACAGCTGCTGCTGATTGCCAGATCTGCCAACAGCAGAAACCAACACTGAGCCCCAGATATGGCACCATTCCTCGAGGTGACCAGCCAGCAACCTGGTGGCAGGTTGACTACATTGGACCACTTCCTTCGTGGAAAGGACAGCGTTTTGTTCTTACTGGAGTAGATACTTATTCTGGTTATGGATTTGCCTTTCCTGCACGTAATGCCTCTGCTAAAACCACCATTCACGGACTGACAGAATGCCTCATCTATCGTCATGGTATTCCACACAGTATTGCTTCTGACCAAGGAACTCATTTCACAGCCAGAGAAGTACGACAGTGGGCTCACGATCATGGAATTCACTGGTCTTACCACATTCCCCATCATCCTGAAGCAGCTGGGCTGATAGAAAGATGGAATGGCCTTTTGAAGACGCAGTTACAGCGCCAATTAGGTGGTAACAGCTTGGAAGGCTGGGGCAGAGTTCTTCAGAAGGCAGTATATGCTTTGAATCAGCGCTCGATATATGGTACAGTTTCACCCATAGCCAGGATTCATGGGTCCAGGAATCAAGGGGTGGAAAACGGAATAGTTCCACTTACTATCACTCCTAGTGACCCTCTAGGAAAATTTTTGCTTCCTGTCCCCATAACTCTAGGTTCTGCTGGCTTAGAAGTTTTGGCTCCAGAGAGGGGAGTGCTCCTACCAGGAGCTACAACAAACATTTCATTGAACTGGAAGCTCAGACTTCCCCCTGGTCATTTTGGGCTTCTAATGCCCTTAAACCAACAGGCTAAAAAAGGAATAACAGTGTTAGGAGGGGTGATAGATCCAGATTACCATGGGGAAATTGGATTACCTCTTCACAATGGTGGTAAGCAAGATTATGTCTGGAGTGCAGGAGATCCCTTAGGGCGTCTCTTAGTACTACCATGTCCTGTGATTAAAGTCAATGGGAAACTACAACAGCCTAATCCAAGCAGGATGACAAAGGACGCAGACCCATCAGGAATGAAGGTATGGGTCAATCCTCCAGGAAAAGAGCCAAGACCTGCTGAGGTGCTGGCTGAAGGAGAAGGAAATACAGAATGGGTAGTAGAGGAAGGTAGTTATAAATACCAATTAAGGCCACGTAACCAGTTGCAGAAACGAGGATTATAAAGTAATATGAATGCCCATTGTAAATTTACAAATGCGTTTGCGATTGTACGAGGAATAGTTATATCATGTTAGGCGTATTTACAACCTTGTTATTGTTTCATGTGAACATGAGATATTATTTGTGTCAAGTTGACAAGGGGTGGATTGTAGTGGTTATTCCTGGTTGTCAACTTGACTATATTTGGAATGACTACAATCCGGAATTGGAAGGCTCACCAGTGACCCTTATCTGGAGGATTGGATATCCTTATCTGGATCTTGGTTTGAAGATCTTAAGCCATAGTGGCTATGGATTCCAGAAGATTGAATCTCCGAGTTTAAGGAACACACCTTTAATCTGGGCTACGCCTTTCATCTGGGATTAAAGGTGTGGTGGGACACACCTTTAATCTGGGCTACACCTTCTGCTGGAGACAATATAAGGACATTGGAAGAAGGGAGTCTAGCTCTTGCTCTTGCTCCTTCGCCTGCTTGCCGTGTGAGACTGAGTAACTGCTAGATCCTTGGACTTCCATTCACAGCTGCGACTGAACAATTGTAAGGAATTGGGCTGCCGACTGTAAGTCATCAATAAATTCCTTTACTATCTAGAGACTGTCCATAAGTTCTGTGACTCTAGAGAACCCTGACTAATACAGTAACCTAAATAGCTCTCTGTAGGTAGCTCTTGGTTCAGTATTCTGCTTGGGATAGCTTTTCATATTGCTCTTTCTCAATCTCTGTCTCTCTGTCTCTCTGTCTCTCTCTCTTTCTCTGTATGTGTGTGTGCTATACTCAGAACAGCTTTTAAGACTGCCCTCTATCTATTTTTTGCTGGAGACAGCTTTTTGTTATTGCTCTTCTAAAAATCTCTCTGGTTAAGACAGCTAGCTTTCTGCTTGAGATAGCTCTGTCTGGTTGAGACAGCTCTCTCTGCTACTAAAAATTCTAAAATATCTCTGGATAGCTCATGGGTTTTTGACCAGTCAGAAAAGCTGCTATAGAAAATTCTTAGATCTTCTGACCAAGTCAGAAATCCTGTTAGAAAAATTCTAAAAGTATTTCTTGGATTTTCTGATCAAAATCAGAAAGCCAGAAAATATTCTAAAAGATCTGTGTTCTCTCTTCAGACAGTCTTCTCTGCTTAGCTGAAAGAAAAAATTCTAAAAGAGGTGTACTATCTCTCTAAGTAATTCTTGGGATTCCCAACCAAGCTCAGAAATAATTTTAGAAAAACATTCTAAAAGAGCTATGTTTTACTCTCCATGCATTTTCCAACTAAAATTGGAAGTTCTGTTAGAAAAAAACTTGAAGAGCTGTGTTTGCTCTCCAGAGATCTCCTGACAGCTCAGGTCTCACTAGAAAAAAAATTCTAAAGAAGTGTTACCACTTTTTGTTACTTCTTCTTGTGTAGACCCAAAACCCAGTTTTAAATTTACATATCAATTCTGTTATTTATTCCAGGTTCCATCTTGACCATCCCACAAATCGAATTCTATGGCCTTAGGCCTTGACTCTTAGGAAAAGGACAGGAAGTAACATTTTTCTTTTTTTTTAACATTTCAAGAAGAATTCAGATGTTTGTCTGTCTTTGTAAATTTAGCTGGTTGGAGATTACCATACCGTGCCTGGACCTAAATTCCATCTGTCTCAGGCTGACCTGTCAAGTTAACAGTTAAGATTGACAATCCCTTTCGAAAAACAAAACAAAAACAAACAAACAAAAAAAAGATTGACAATCCCAAGTCCTCCCCTTATCAACTTGATGTCCATGAACACCACCTTTCCCCCAAGAAGATCACTTTTAAAAATGTATAATAATTTAACTCTTTGAGAATTGTATAATGCATACATTCATTGCATTTTCATCATTTCACACTCTAATTGCATTTTCATCATTTCACACTCTAATTTCTCTCAAATCGACCCACCTAATTTCATCTTCTGTTTTTTTTTTTTTTTTTTTTTTTTTTTTTTTTTTTTTTTTTTTTTTTGGTGTTTTGAGACAGGGTTTCTCTGTGTAGCCCTGGCTGTCCTGGCACTCACTTTGTAGACCAGGCTGGCCTCGAACTCAGAAATCCACCTGCCTCTGCCTCCTGAGTGCTGGGATTAAAGGTGTGCACCACCACGCCCGGCTTCATCTCTGTTTGTTCATCTTTGTTTGTTATAACCCACTGAATCTAATTTATACTGCCTATTTACTCCTGATTTTAGAGCCATCCACCAGAGTATATTCAATCTACCATTGGCCACACCCTTTAAGAGAACTGATTCTCCCTTCCCTAAGAAGCCAGCTATTGATAGCTCTTTAGCTTGGAATTGGAGCTCATGAAGTCATCCCTAGTCCATGTTTGAATGTTGACTGAATTAATCTTGTGAGCATATCTCTTTTTAACAATCATTCTACTACAATACTCAAAGGCTCATAGCAACATGCATGTAGTTCATCTGTAAGAGTTCCCCAAATCTTAACAGCCCCCCAAATCTTAACAAAATGTAATAGTTCAAAAGCCCAAAGTCTCTCTTTAGACTTAAGATAAACTCTTAACTGTGAGCCCCTGAATTTTTGTTTTAAAGTTACATCTTTAAAATACACTTTGATAGGTATAGATTAGACATTACTATCATTCCAAAGGGGAAGGAGGAGAAGAAATCAAGGCAAAACTGGACCAAAGCAAAACTGAAACCAATCAGGACAAACACCAGGACAAATTGTATAGCTCTGGGTTCAGCATTTAGTGGCTTGGGGTGGCACCATATGGGCTTCACCAGATTTGGATAACTGTGCTCAGTTATAACCTGCTATAAGGTGCCACCTTCTCAATGAGTTTTGACATGGCCTTTCCTCTTTGTGCATGGAAAGGAAACTATGTCTAGTGTTCCTTCTTCTTCTTAAGGATGCTAGTCTTATTAGATTAGAGCCCCACCTTTTTTTTTAACCCCACTTAACCCTAAATTACCATTTGCATTAGTGGCTTTATCTCTAAAAACAATAGGAGTAGGAGTTAAGGTTTCAACACACGAGTTTCATGAAGGAATTTAAGTGTTGAATTTCTTTTCGGTTGAATTTCAACCCAGTCCTTATCTTAGCTAACTTTCTGTTTCTGCAGCAAAATACATAACCAAGGCAACTTATAGAAAAAGAGTTTATTAGGGTTTATATTTCTAGAAGATTAGAGTCTATGCCCATCACATCAGGGAGTATGGTAGCAGGTATGCAGGCATGGCATTAGAACAGTAGCTTAGAGCTTACATTTGATCCACAAGCATAAGGCAGAGAGAGAGAGAGAAGAGAGGAAGGAGGGAGGGAAGAAAAGAAGGAGAGAGGAAGGGAGCAAGCGAGTGTGTGAGAGACAGACAGAGAGAGAGAGAGAGAGAGAGAGAGAGAGAGAGAGAGAGAGAGAGAGAGTATGTGTCAGGGAATGGTATGAGGTCTTAAAACCTCAAAGCCCACATCTAGTAACAATAAGGCTACATCTCCCAATGCCCCAGTCCTTCTCAAAGTGTTCCACCAACTGGGACCAAGCATTCAAACATACATGCATATGGAATGGAGGGTATTCTCATTCAAACAAACATATTCCTTAAGAGTCATCAGTTCTTTTTTTTTTTGTTTTTTTTTTGTTTTTTTGAGACAGGGTTTCTCTGTGTAGCCCTGGCTGTCCTGGAACTCACTCTGTAGACCAGGCTGGCCTCAAACTCAGAAATCTGCCTGCCTCTGCCTCCCAAGTGTTGGGATTAAAGGTGTGAACTACCACTGCCCAGCGAGTCATCAGTTCTTTTTTTTTTTTATTACATATTTTCCTCAATTACATTTCCAATGCTATCCCAAAAGTCCCCCATACCCTCCCCCCAACTTCCCTACCCACTCATTCCCATTTTTTTTGGCCCTGGCGTTCCCCTGTACTGGGGCATATACAGTTTGCGTGTCCAATGGGCCTCTCTTTCCAGTGATGGCCGACTAGGCCATCTTCTGATACATATGCAGCTAGAGTCAAGAGCTCCGGGGTACTGGTTAGTTCATAATGTTGTTCCACCTATAGGGTTGCAGACCCCTTTAGCTTCTTGGGTACTTTCTCTAGTTCCTCCATTGGGAGCCCTGTGATCCATCCAATAGCTGACTGTGAGCATCCACTTCTGTGTTTGCTAGGCCCCGGCATAGTCTCACAAGAGACAGCTGCATCTGGGTCCTTTCGAGAAAATCTTGCTAGTGTATGCAATGGTGTCAGCGTTTGGAAGCTGATTATGGGGTGGACATCACTACTTATGAAGATCACCTGGAAGATTTGTTAAAACACAGATGACTGGGTTTAAAAGGCAGAGTCAGGGAAGCTCTGTGGTTAAAGTGCTTGATGCACAAGAATGAACCAGAAAATAACTAAACGACTTCACACACACACACACACACACACACACACACACACACACACACACACACACACACTTTCCACAGAAATTAATTGTATCATTTGGGCAAAAGCGTATCATTTGGGCAAATAGCAGGTTTCAAATCTGCAGAGTTGTCTATAAATGATGGGTAATGTTATGTAAAGAGGGGAGTCCACACTGTGTGTCAATGCATTTAGAACAATGAACACATGAACACTGTTTATTTGAAGCATGCTAGTTGGTGATCATCATGTGAGTTGATATTGTGGGCTATGAGATGAGCAAACTAAATTGATTCACCATGGGAAGCTCTGCTAAAGAGGCTGAATTGCAGCTTTTAGTATCTTCTTGAATGAATATTCACTCTGGACTCTCAGTAATATATACATACATACATATATAAACACACATGTATACAGATATCCCATATAAACATGTATGTATATATGTATGACATCATATTCTGTACATAATGTCAGATAAATTTTGACACATGCAAAACACAGAGCCATCCTTATGAGCAAATAGCAAACATTCTTACTACTTCTGAATGTCTTTGTTCTCTTGTGATTATCCCCACTTTCATGACCCTTTGGGCAACTAACCATCAGCTTGTTATCTTACATTAGTTTGAATTTTATAAAAAATGATTCATACAGTATATAGTCCGGCTTCTTTAGCCTAACATTTGAAATGTTTAAAATACAATGTATGTGTAAAACTCCATTCCTTGTTGTGGAGTAGGATTTTATTGTACATATACTATTTTACTTTCTATTTGTATGATCAAAAGCAACTTGGAGAGGACGTTTTATTTGCCTTATACATCCTAATCATAGTCCATCGTTAAGGGAAGCCAAAGCATCAAAGCATGAATTCAAGCATGGCAGGAACATAGAGGCAGAGACCTTGTGTCGGTGGAGTTCTCACCTTGCTTTTTTTTTTTTTTATTAAAAACCCAGGACCACTTGCACAAGAATAACACCACCTACAGTGGGATGGACCCTCCCCACGTCAATCATTAATCACGAAAATGGCCTATAGGCCCATCTGAGGAAGGACATTTTCTCAATTAAAATAACTTCTATCCAGATAGCCCTAGATGTGTCAAGTTAAAAAGTTTATCAATATAATGTGGTAAATTAAAACTTGCATGTTCTAGCACCTACTGAGAGCACTGAGCTATTTCTATTGACCCACGAATATTATTTCATATCTTTATGGTCATCTTACAAAAAAAATCATTATTTATTCTTGCTTTTGGAGAAGGAAGTCTTGCTGGGAACTAGTTTGCCTGAGGCACAAAGACAGAATTCAGAGTACAAAGGTTTAAATTATTAAAACATGTATTTAAACTGAAAGGGCATTAGTGCCTCCCCTTCCCCAAGTGCTTGTTGTAGAAATTTAACTGATGGTCCACAGGATTTAGGATTTGTTTCCATTTTGAATAGAGTCAACACGTCCTTTATTAAGTAAATGTTTATGCTTTTTTACTGAAATTAATCCATAACATATGTCATTGTATGGAAAATTTCCTGAATGCTCTACCAAATAGCCTTCTCTTCCTACAGGAGCAGTAGAACACTGGAATTGACTCCAGCCAGCTCATAAAAGATGACAGTTATGTTTTTAGGAATTACACATAGTTACTATGCAAATTATGTAATTTATTTTCAAATAAATATATTGCACTTACAAAAGTAAACAACTAGAAACTCATTGCTTCATAACTATACTTCTACTTTTATCCAGATATTGGAGGTTATTTACCTCTGTCACATCTGTGGGGCATGGGAGAGTGGGGGTAGTGTGTCTGCTGAACAATGGGAATTAGGAAGACTCAGTTCTATATTCAATGTCATAACATAGATACATTAAAACTATCCTTGGTAGGAATATTTATACCATAGAATTTGGCAAATGTTATTAACCAAAGCATATTTATTATTTTCTGATTATGTGGACTTGGAACATGGTGGGGAAGGTGATATTCATGCAGCTGGAGGCATTACACTGTAACCAGCACATGCCTGGAAATATATTGTTTGAGTATTTAAAAAGAAAAACGATTACACAATTCATCAAAGGACGTGTTGCTATCATTGATAAGTGACTTTCAGTATGTCTCTTCATTGCCTTACTTTCACCTTGTTTGTGACATAAGCAAAATGTCTCCTAGTATTCATAGTGAAAGTACTCTGGTTAACAATTTACAGCACACTATCCTATGAAAGGGTGTCGAGACTTTGAAGTTAAAAAGCAAAACAAATCCAAAAGCTGTAAGGAGTTTTAATGTCTGTAAGTTTACACCTCATTGGAAATCAAAACCACAAAGAAAAATAAGATAATGAAATTAGAGACTAATAAGCATAAAAGAGTGACTTAAAACAATTTAAAACATTATATATACATATATATATATGTGTGTGTGTATATAATATATATAAATTTTATGTGTATATTATATATAATATATATATGTATATATATATATATATATATATATAATTTTTTTGAACAAAAATCTTCAGCACAACTAACTAAGGCTTGGGGGTGGGGGGAGCCAGTTTTCTTTAAGAGTCTAGCATCTGGTTCTTTGAGTACTACAGAGGATGGCCCCATGAGTATATGGGCAGCACAAATTAGACTCAATGTGTGTGTGCAGGGGCAAAGTTGGGAGGGTGGAGTTAGATCTGAGAACTGAGGAGAGTTAGTGAGAGGAGTGGAGGAGAATATGACCAAAATACAAACACTGATGTAGGAAATGCTCAAATATTAAAGACTGTTGGCAGTAAATCTCCTCCCAAATATGCCCCAGCAATGAAAACATAGCACAGCTAATATGATTACATGCTGTGGGCCTAGATTGGGCTGATCTACCGCTACCCTACCATCTTCCACAGCTTATGAGACCCCTTAGAACTTGTGGTTTCTCCAGGCCATGGCTTCTGCTCCCCCTTTCTTCTTCCTCCTCCTTTGTATCCTCTCCCTCTTCCATTTTCTCCTTCTGCTTCACCTTCCCTTTTATCTGCCCAATCATCGGCTCTCCTTTATTTTACAAATTAAGGTGGGAAGCAGGTTTACAGGTTTACCTGGTGCTGACTCACTCCCTGTTGGCAGCCCCTCACAGCTGAACAGAACGTAATTAACATCAAATATAATCAGCCCCAGGGCTATCCACAACAACTCTCTATCAGTATCTTCTGCCCAGGGTAACATCTATTGTCAGTTTTTGTTTGCTTGTTTTTAAAAAAGATGCTCTAACCTTTAATTTCTGAGAGGAAACCAAAGGAAATGGTAATAGCATATGTTGTTTTGGGGAGTCTCTTCAGCACCCCCTGACCAATATGTTAAATATTTCATGGGTCCTGGGAGGAGCATTATCATTTTATGTAGACATATATATTTTTTAAATGAAGTAAAGTAGATTTATATAACAAAGTGTTTCTGTTTGGCTTTCCAATCATTCTTAATGTTATTTATCTTTCCCTTTTTCCCTCCCCATCTGTCTTTATAGCATCTATATAGTATCCTATTGCTGAAGACACTATATACTTCAAACGGAGGAATCAGTCTGGTACTAACCTCAAAGCCTCCTTTTCCCTAAGATCTAGCTTTCTAGTGTTAAAATGAACTCCTCAGCAGCCTGTGAACCACAACAATGGCCAGCTAAGAAAGCTATCCTCAGTCATGCAACCAGGCACTAACATCTTGGGGGCAACCAACAACTGCCTAGCTGTACTTACATCCCAATTAGAGAGCTAATGTTTGCAAGACAGGAAGGATTGGTGACTGGTCCTATAAACCTTACCAACTACCCATGAGGAGACCACAGATCTTATAGGACAATGATAACTTCCATTTTTGTAAACCAATAGAGATTCTAACTGAATTCTAGTTATTATTATACCTACAGATAAGTGTAGTGCTCACCCCTCATCAAATAAACTTCATTTTGCAGTAGGTGGAGGCTACTACAGAGAGCTACAGCCCCTCAAAATGGAGAGAATCAGTGCCTATGGGATGCCTACCGGCAGTAGAAACATTTAGAACACAACCCTTAAACCTAAGGCTCAAGGAACATCAGAGAAAAGGGAATAGAATGATTCTAAGAGCCAGAGAACCAGGACACCAGCTGAGAGATAATGTCTTCTTAGACAGGGCAGTAATGTTGCATCCATAAAAATTTCTTTTTGAGACAGGTTTTCTCTGCATGTCCTAGTCTTTAGACAACGCTGTCTTTAAACTCATGGAAATCCACTTGCCTCTGTCTTCTGGATTAAAGTCGTGCACCACCACTGCCTGGCACCTACCTATAAAGTCTTTACAATATGATTGCCTGCTCAAGGTCTACATAATGATCACACCGTTCTACATGTCAATTCGAGAACACAAGACTCCACCCCTAAATGAAGATACAGGCAATCCATGATTGCTGAGAGATGGAGAATCAACTTTCTCCAAGAAAGAGCACCCTACATAGATTAGCCAGTATAGTGATAAATGCTAAACACATGGATGCATGGGCAACACTAATTGAACTTAGTAAACATATAGATGAATATATAAATTACTTTAATTTATTTATTCACCCTTAAATAGTTATTTATTGGCAGTGACTGGAAGGGATGGCAGATTTAGCATTCACAGACAACACTGCACACACGAAGGCAGCAAGAGTGATAGGAAAGGGACTGAAGGCCCCTCTTCAATAGCAAGTAGGTAGGCAGGGGCCTGGAGTGTTGATGGAGCAGCCTTAGATCAGCTCTGATTAGTAGGCATGGTTAGAACTGAAGAGAGATTCACTGGCTGCGTCTCCAGACTGGTCACTTGGGCTGTTGTCCAGGGCTCACTTGATGTACTCCTCTGGGGCTCCTGAACTCTTCAGGTTCTCCTTCTTCCCACCCCAGGTCTTTAGAGCAGAGGCCTACAGGGCTCGGCACTAGGAGAAAGTCAAGGCCCATTGCTTCAGTAGGGGACACTTGTTGATAGCCTTGAGGTTGATGGATGCCTCTTCCTCACTCTGCCCTCCAGACAGGAAAGTGACCCCAGGGACTGCAGGGGGCACTATGCAACGAAGTGCTGTGACCGTTGCCATGGCAATCTCCTCATTGGAAAATTTCTGGGTGCAAGCATGGCCAGGGGTGACCACGTTGGGCTTCAAAAATGTGCCTTCCAGATAGACATGGTGGTCGCTCAGAGCCTTGTAGACAGCCGCCAGTACCTTCTCAGTCATAGCTGGCGGCGCTTCAAGTCATGGTCCCCATCAGGGAGAATTTAAGGCTCCACAATGGGTACAATGCTATTCTGCTGGCAGATGCTGGCATAACGGGTCAGAACATTGGCATTTTCCATGATGGCAAGGGCTAAGGGAGTATGTTCCCCAATCTTTAATACACAGCGCCACTTGGCAAAGTTGGCTCCATCCTTCTTATACTGGGCACAGCGGTCAAACAGGTCATCCAGATCTTGGGTAGTGGTCTCACCATTGGTTCCTGCCAGGGGCACCACACTCTTATCTACCTTAATGCCCACAACACCACCCTTGGACTTGATAACTTGGGGGAAGGGTCGTCCATCATCTGCCTTCTGGTACAGAGTCTCGTGAGGATCAAACCCCCACCCCCAAATGCAGGGATTCACACGGTCATCAGCAGTAAGCAGCAGTTGACAGTAGAAGTGCCTGTTCTCCTCGGTGTTCTCGGTGCCAATGGACTGCAGGGGCTTATCAATGCTTCCAGTGGACTCGTCTGTAGCCAGGATGCCCTTGCCTGGAGCCACAATTTGGTGAGCGATGTCAGACAGCTCCCTCTGCTCTGGGGTCAGTTCTGAGTATGAGTAGGGCGTGGTGCAGTAATTTCCTGGCACAGGACGGGGTGGGTATGCCGGGTACGCCAGTGGTTAGGTGAAAAGACAAAGGAACGAACGTGGCTGGGGTTACCAGAACCTCGTTCTGCCAAATTATTTATATTTATATATATGACAAAGTCATCAACTCTAGGTAGGGTGGAAGACACAGGAGAAGTTGGAGGGGGAGAGGAAGGGATAGAAATAATGTGTTTACACATCGTATATGAAATTCTCAAAAAGTATTTTTTTAAAAAGTAAAAGGAAGAGATGGTCTATGAATAAATGGGCATAAATCTTGTTTTTGCAACATAAATTTGAATAAATTATAATACAAAGTAATAAAATTGGAAGATTTGTACTTATTGTTCTCTACTTATTTTGTCCCAAAGCTTCATCCATCTGATACTTTGGTGTGTGAGATAATATGTTTGGGCATAGCATCATTTATTTAACTATTATTTTTAAAAGAATCTATATTAGAATTTAAGTAAATTCAGCTATCATTGAAGCATTTTAATATCTACATAGTTTTTATTCTCACTGAAGTATGAGGAACAAATCACATTCTTACTTTGAATAAAAGATACTTTGAGTAAAAGTATATTTGAGTGTAGATTTTACAAAATCACATTAAATTTGTTCATATTATTTTCCTTAAATATCTGAAGCCAGTTCTTACACAATGTAACGTTGTCCTTTTCCTTGAAATCACCTGGCATCCTATACACAAGAAGATCGACTGCCCATCCCTATCATGAAATAAAACAGTACCATAGCCAACCTAATGATATTACCTAAAAATCTCTTTCTTCAAGAGAATCTCTGACGAGCGTCCATTCATTTCTTTGACATTAAATGAATTTGGAAAACATTTTCACTTTATTAGAAAAAAAATTTTAATGTTTTTTTTTCTACTGTGTTTCTTTCTTTTTCCATCAAAAATATTTTATTTATATACCCATCTTCTATAAATTTTTATTTCAGATGTTATTTTTTATTAGGTATTTTCCTCATTTACATTTCCAATGCTATCCCAAAAGTTGCCCATACCCATCCCCCCAATCCCCTACCCACCCACTCCCACTTTTTGGCCCTGGCGTTCCCCTGTACTGGGGCATATAAAGTTTGCAAGTCCAATGGGCCTCTCTTTCAAGTGATTGCCAACTAGGCCATCTTTTGATACATATGCAGCTAGAGACAAGAGCTCTGGGGTACTGGTTAGTTCATATTGTTGTTCCACCTATAGGGTTGCAGTTCCCTTTAGCTCCTTGGGTAATTTCTCTAGCTCCTCCATTGGGAGCCGTGTGGCCATCCAATAGCTGACTGTGATCATCCACTTCTGTGTTTGCTAGGCCCTGGCATAGTCTCACAAGAGACAGCTATATCTGGGTCCTTTCAGCAAAATCTTGCTAGTGTATGCAATGGTGTCAGCGTTTGGAAGCTGATTATGGGATGGATCCTTGGATATGGCAATCACTAGATGGTCCATCCTTTCGTCACAGCTCCAAATTTTGTCTCTGTAACTCCTTCCATGGGTGTTTTGTTTCCATTTCTAAGAAGGGGCAAAGTGTCCACACTTTGGTCTTCGTTCTTCTTGAATTTCATGCGTTTAGCAAATTGTGTCTTATATCTTGGGTATCCTAAGTTTCTGGGCTAATATCCACTTATCAGTGAGTACATATTGTGCGAGTTCCTTTGTGATTGGGTTACCTCACTCAGGATGATGCCCTCCAGGTCCATCCATTTGCCTAGGAATTTCATAAATTCATTTTTTTAATAGCTGAGTAGTATTCCATTGTGTAAATGTACCACATTTTCTGTATCCATTCCTCTGTTGAGGGGCATCTGGGTTCTTTCCAGCTTCTGGCTATTATAAATAAGGCTGCTATGAACATAGTGGAGCATGTGTCCTTCTTACCGGTTGGGACATCTTCTGGATATGTGCCCAGGAGAGGAATTGCGGGATCCTCTGGTAGTACTATGTCCAATTTTCTGAGGAACCGCCAGACTGATTTCCAGAGTGGTTGTACAAGCTTGCAATCCTACCAACAATGGAGGAGTGTTCCCCTTTCTCCACATCCTCGCCAGCATCTGCTGTCACCTGAATTTTTGATCTTAGCCATTCTGACTGGTGTGAGGTGGAATCTTAGGGTTGTTTTGATTTTCATTTCCTTGATGATTAAGGATGTTGAACATTTTTTCAGGTGTTTATCTGCCATTTGGTATTCCTCAGGTGAGAATTCTTTGTTCAGCTCTGAGCTCCATTTTTAATGGGGTTATTTGATTTTCTGGAGTCCACCTTTTTGAGTTCTTTATATATATTGGATATTAGTCCCCTATCTGATTTAGGATAGGTAAAGATCCTTTCCCAATCTGTTGGTAATCTTTTTGTCTTGTTGACAGTGTCTTTTGCCTTGCAGAAGCTTTGCAACTTTATGAGTTCCCATTTATCAATTCTCGATCTTACAGCACAAGCCATTGCTGTTCTATTCAGGAACTTTTCCCCTGTACCCATATCTTCGAGGCTTTTCCCTACTTTCTCCTCTATAAGTTTCAGTGTCTCTGGTTTTAAGTGGAGTTCCTTAATCCACTTAGATTTGACATTAGTACAAGAAGATAGGAATGGATCAATTCTCATTCTTCTACATGATAACCGCCAGTCGTGCCAGCACCATTTGTTGAAAATGCTGTCCTTTTTCCACTGGATGGTTTTAGCTCCCTTGTCAAAGATCAAGTGACCATAGGTGTGTGGGTTCATCTATGGGTCTTCAATTCTGTTCCATTGGTCTACTTGTCTGTCACTATACCAGTACCATACAGTTTTTATCACAATTGCTCTGTAGTACAGCTTTAGGTCAGGCATGATGATTCCACCAGAGGTTCTTTTATCCTTGAGAAGAGTTTTTGCTACCCTAGGTTTTTTGTTATTCCAGATGAATCTGCTGATTGCCCTTTCTAATTCATTGAAGAATTGAGTTGGAATTTTGATGGGGATTGCATTGAATCTGTAGATTGCTTTTGGCAAGATAGCCATTTTTACAATGTTGATCCTGCCAATCCATGAGCATGGGAGATCTTTCCATCTTCTGAGATCTTCTTTAATTTCTTTCTTCAGAAACTTGAAGTTCTTATCATACAAATCTTTCACTTCCTTAGTTAGAGTCACGCCAAGGTATTTTTATATTATTTGTTTCTATTGAGAAGGGTGTTGTTTCCCTAATTTCTTTCTCAGCCTGTTTATCCTTTGTCTACAGAAAGGCCATTGACTCGTTTGAGTTAATTTTATATTCAGCTACTTCACTGAAGCTGTTTATCAGGCTTAGGAGTTCTCTGGTGGAATTTTTAGGGTCACTTATATATACTATCATATTATCTGCAAAAAGTGATATTTTGACTTCTTCCTTTCCAAGTTTTATCCCCTTGATCTCCTTTTGTTGTCTAATTGCTCTGGCTAGGACTTCAGGTACAATGTTGAATAGGTAGGGAGAGAGTGGACAGCCTTGTCTAGTCCCTGATTTTAGTGGGATTGCTTCCAGCTTCTCACCATTTACTTTGATGTTGGCTATTGGTTTGCTGTAGATTGCTTTTATCATGTTTAGGTATGGGCCTTGAATTCCTGATCTTTCCAAGACTTTTATCATGAATGGGTGTTGGATTTTGTCAAATGCTTTCTCAGCATCTAACGAGATGATCATGTGGTTTTTGTCTTTGAGTTTGTTTATATACTGGTTAACGTTGATGGATTTCCATATATTGAACCATCCCTGCATCCCTGGGATGAAACCTACTTGGTCAGGATGGATGATTGTTTTGATTTGTTCTTGGATTCAGCTAGCAAGAACTTTATTGAGGATTTTTGCATCGATATTCATAAGGGAAATTGGTCTGAATTTCTCTATCTTTGTTGGATCTTTCTGTGGTTTAGGTATCAGAGTAATTGTGGCTTCATAGAATGAGTTGGGTAGAGTACCTTCAGTTTCTATTTTGTGGAATAGTTTGTGAAGAACTGGAATTAGGTCTTCTTTGAAGGTCTGATAGAACTCTGCACTAAACCTGTCTGGTCCTGGGCTTTTTTTGGTTGGGAGACTATTAATGACTGCTTCTATTTCTTTAGGGGATATAGGACTGTTTAGATCATTAACCTGATCTTGATTTAGCTTTGGTACCTGGTATCTGTCTAGAAACTTGTCCATTTCATCCAGGTTCTCCAGTTTTGTTGAGTATAGCCTATTGTAGAAGGATCTGATGGTGTTTTGGATTTCTTCAGGATCTGTTGTTATGTCTCCCTTTTCATTTCTGATTTTGTTAATTAGGATGCTTTCCCTGTGCCCTCTAGTGAGTCTGGCTAAGGGTTTATCAATCTTGTTGATTTTCTCAAAGAACCAGCTCCTTGATTGGTTGATTCTTTGAATAGTTCTTCTTGTTTCCATTTGGTTGATTTCACCCCTGAGTTTGATTATTTCCTGCCTTCTACTCCTCTTGGGTGAATTTGCTTCCTTTTGTTGTAGAGCTTTTAGGTGTGTTGTCAAGCTGCTAATGTGTGCTCTCTCTAGTTTCTTTTTGGAGGCACTCAGATCTATGAGTTTTCCTCTTAGGAATGCTTTCATTGTGTCCCATCAGTTTGGGTATGTTGTGGCTTCATTTTCATTAAACTCCAAAAAGTCCTTAATTTCTTTCTTTATTCCTTCCCTGACCAAGGTATCATTGAGAAGAGTGCTGTTTAGTTTCCATGTGAACATTGGCTTTCTATTATTTATTTTGTTATTGAAGATCAGCCTTAGTCCATGGTGATCTGATAGGATGCATGGGACAATTTCAATAGTTTTGTATCTGTTGAGGCTTGTTTTGTGACCAATTATGTGGTCAATTTCAGAGAAGGTACCATGAGGTGCTGAGAAGAAGGTATATCCTTTTGTTTTAGGATAAAATGTTCTGTAGATATCTGTTAAGTCCATTTGTTTCATCACTTCTGTTAGTTTCACTGTGTCCATGTTTAGTTTCTGTTTCCATGATCTGTCCATTGATGAAAGTGGTGTGTTGAAGTCTCCCACTATTATTGTGTGAGGTGCAATGTGTGCTTTGAGCTTTACTAAAGTTTCTTTAATGAATGTGGCTGCCTTTGTATTTGGAGCATAGATATTCAGAATTGAGAGTTCCTCTTGGAGGATTTTACCTTTGATGAGTATGAAGTGCCCCTGTTTGTCTTTTTTGATTATTTTGGGTTGAAAGTCGATTTTGTTAGATATTAGAATGGCTACTCCAGCTTGTTTCTTCATACCATTTGCTTGGAAAATTGTTTTCCAATCTTTCATTCTGAGGTAGTGTCTATCTTTTTCTCTGAGATGAGTTTCCTGTAAGCAGCAAAATGTTGGGTCTTGTTTGTGTAGCCAGTTTGTTAGTCTATGTCTTTTTATTGGGGAGTCGAGTCCATTGATATTAAGAGATATTAAGGAAAAGTAATTGTTGCTTCCTGTTATTTTTGTTGTTAAAGTTGACATTCTGTTCTTGTGGCTGTCTTCTTTTAGGTTTGTTGAGGGATTACCTTCTTGTTTTTTCTAGGGCGTAGTTCCCGTCCTTGTATTGGTTTTTTTCTGTTATTATCCTTTGAAGGGCTGGATTCCTGGAGAGATAATGGGTGAATTTGGTTTTGCCGTGGAATACTTTGGTTTCTCCATCTATGGTAATTGAGAGTTTGGCTAGGTATAGTAGCCTGGGCTGGAATTTGTGTTCTCTTAGTGTCTGTATAACATCTGTCCAGGTTCTTCTGGCTTTCATAGTCTCTGGTGAAAAATCTGGTGTACTTCTGATAGGCTTGCCTTTATATGTTACTTGACCTTTTTCCCTTACTGCTTTTAGTATTCTATCTTTATTTAGTGCATTTGTTGTTCTGATTATTATGTGTCGGGAGGAATTTCTTTTCTGGTCCAGTCTATTTAGAGTTCTGTAGGCTTCTTGTATGTTCATGGGCATCTCTTTCTTTAGATTTGGGAAGTTTTCTTCAATAATTTTGTTGAAGATGTTTGCTGGTCCTTTGATTTGAAAATCTTCATCCTCATCCACTCCTATTATCTGTAGGTTTGGTCTTCTCATTGTGTCCTGGATTTCTTGGATGTTTTGAGTTAGGATATTTTTGCATTTTCCATTTTCTTTGATTGTTGTCCGATGTTCTCTATGGAATCTTCTGCACCTGAGATTCTCTCTTCCATCTCTTGTATTCTGTTGCTGATGCTGGCATCTATAATTCCAGATTTCTTTCCTAGCGTTTCTATCTCCAGCGTTGCCTCACTTTGGGTTTTCTTTATTGTGTCTACTTCCCTTTTTATGTCTTGGATGGTTTTATTCAATTCCATCACCTGTTTGGTTGTGTTTTCCTGCAATTCTTTAAGGGATTTTTATGCTTCCTCTTCAATATCTTCTACCTGTTTGGTTATGTTTTCTTGTAATTCTTTAATGGATTTTTGTGTTTCCTCTTTAATGTCTTCTACTTGTTTAGCAGTGTTTTCCTGTATTTCTTTAAGTGAGTTATTTAAGTCCTTCTTGATGTCCTCTACCATCATCATGAGATATGCTTTTAAATCCAGGTCTAGCTTTTCAGGTGTGTTGGGGTGCCCTGGACTGGGCGAAGTGGGAGTACTGGGTTCTCATGATGGTGAGTGGTCCTGGTTTCTGTTAGTAAGATTCTTACGTTTACCTTTCGCCATCTGGCAATCTCTGGAGTTAGTTGCTATAGTTGTCTCTGTTTAGAGATTGTTCCTCTGGTGATTTTGTTACCCTCTATCAGCAGACCTGGGAGACTAGATCTCTCCTCTGAGTTTCAGTGGTCAGAGCAGTCTCTGCAGGCAAGCTCTCCTCTTTCAGGGAAGGTGCACAGTTATCTGGTGTTTGGACCTCCTCTTGGCTGAAGATGAAGGCCCAAAACAGTATGTTTCCCAGAAGCTGTGTTGCTTTGGCCTGTCACAGAAGCCATTGTTTCAGTAGTCCACACTCTCACCTGTGTAGACTACTTTCCGTGGAGTCCCGGAATCAAGGTGGCTCCCGAGGAACCTGAGGCAGAAGCCTCTTGGATCGAGCGGACACCTGTGCTCTGACCAGGAAGGTGGCCGGTTGTTTGGAGCCGAAAATGGCGCCGCCTCAGAAGCTCTCTTCATTTGCTTTTATTTTATTGTGACTCACTGCAGGGAGGGAACACCCTTTCCACATATCCTCTACAGTTGGCAAGCTGTTCAGGGTGTCAGGATGTGTCAAGATGTGGCGAGCACTTAGTCTTTGGAGCTCTCCTTAGTATTTCCCAGCCATTCCTATTCTAGAATAGTGCTTCTCAACCTTCACAACACCGCAACCCTTTATAACAGTTCCTCACATTGTTGTGACCTCCAACCAGAGAATTACTTTCATTGCTTCTTCATAACTGTAATTTTGCTATAGTTATGAATTGGTGTAAATATCTGATATGAGGGATATCTGATATGTCACCCTATGAAAGGGTCGTTTGACCCCAAAAGGGGTTGAAGCCGAGTGATTGAGAACCACTGGTCTAGAGTCATGCACTATGGCATGCTTCTGTCAAGGCTTAATTTTCTTTTCTGTTCTTTCTTTCTGAAGTGCAGAAGACTTCTGGGCAAGCAGCTGAGCCTTTGGGTTCACAAGGCTTAATTTCTGCAGATGGGACCCAGTGAGGGGTATCAGAAAATTCATCCCCAAATTTTAGACTTGTTCAGACAAGACAAAAGCCATTTGAATTTAATACAGAGCCCTAACTAGGATGACTACAGAGCTTGTCATATAGGCCAAGATAATTTTAAGACAAAAAGAGAGCAGAAAAATAACCAGAACTGGTTTATAGTTTTAATAGTATAATTGAATGACAAATTAGCTTTATTATTATGAATTTTCAAGGCAGTTCTACTGCAAATCAATCATCAAAGCCACAGATCAATTGTCAAAGGTAAAATTACCTTTAAAACAAACAAAATGTGTATCTATATTCACTAAAGAAAACTTCTTTTTTAAATGGAAAAGTTACTTCTGGCTTGCAGTTCCAGTGGGGTAGGGTGTATAACAGCAGAGGAAGCAATGCCGCTGGTAGCAGGCATGGCATCTAGGAAGGAAACTGGGAGATGACACCCTCTGTGTTTCTTTGTTTGGTTGTATTAAAGGGGGAGAATTCTCACTACGTAGCTCTGGCTATCTTGGAACTAGCTATGTAGACCAGACTGGCATTGAACTCATAGGGTTCCTCCTGCTCGGCCTGCCCAGTGCTGGAGTCAAAGGTGTGTGTCGTTATGCTGAGCACTACAGAGCATACCCTTTACCACAAGCATCAAGCAGAGTGAAGTAGATGTGGAATGTGGTTATAAACTCTCAAAGCCTGCTTAAACAAATACACATGCTATAAAATAAGCATTTTATTCTGACACATAATCGAAATAATGCAACTATTTTTTTCCTCTCTCAGTGCTTCCTGCAATGTAGTGTTTAGGGTTCTGTACTGCTTTTAGGGTTCTGTATTGCTGGTGTCATGCACTACCTCTTCTGAATCTAGCAACGTCTGTTCTGCATTATGCAGGCCCAGAGGTAAGGTATAAAAGTTTGCACACTCGTTACATAAAGAATGCTTGCATCAAATATTTCCTCATATGAGTTAAAATAGATTGAAGTGTAATTAGAGTTTTAAATTAAAACTTCTGGGGCTGAAGAGAGCCTGCTTCTATTCCCAGCACCCACATGGCAGTTCACAACTGTCTGTAATATCCAGGGGCTCTCCTGCCCTCCTTTGGTTTTCATGATCACTTTACATACATGGTGTACAGACATAAATGCAAGCAAAAACACTTAGACACATGAAATAAAATCAAGTAAAGAAATATTAAGTTAAATCTTATGAGCCGTTTATGTCCCCATTATTTATTTTGTTTGGTTCTCACCTTGCTTTTTTTGTGGTATCTTCTTGCTTGTGAGCTTTGTTTTTGCATTAAAAGCTGAAGTTTTGGAGAGCTCTAAGCATTGACTATTTTGGTTAAGATTTCCAGGTGATCTTGAATAAAATGCAGCAAAGACCTAAAAGACATTTCCAAGATATGTATAGGACACTTGTACTAACCTAGAAACCTGTTCTTCAAGGTCATGATTTTTTTTTTTTCTCCTGAAATCCAGTTAGTAATGGACAGCAGTGAGTGAATTCACATACTTTCCTGGTCAAGTTTTTTCATGCCTCAAAGTTGGTGACAACATAGCGAGAGCTCTGTCGTTCAATTGTTTTATGTGTGTATATGCAATAATACTCGAGGATTTTGACTGCACAGCTGACAATTTGCTTGATACACTGCCACGGCTTATCCAAGCATGGTTACACCTCTTGTGCATGGCAACCGAATCCAAGGATGCTTCTGTTCCGTAGACTTCAGTAAAAATCATTGACTACCATCAATTTTTATATTATGGCAAAACAATTTAACTTCTGAACACATCACACACACACACACACACACACACACATGCACACACATACTCTTTTTTTTTTTTTTTTTTCGAGACTGGGTTTCTCTGTGTAGCCCTGGCTGCCCTGGAACTCACTTTGTAGACCAGGCTGTCCTCGAACTCAGAAATCCGCCTGCCTCTGCCTCCCAAGTGCTGGGATTAAAGGCCTGGGCCACCACACCGGGCTCACATACTCTTAATTTCCAATATTTTTCACACATCTGGTGTTTAAAAGATAGTGTCTGGAATAAATGCTATGCCCCAAAAGGATATTAGGAATGTGGGTGTAAACTGGCCTCTTTGGAAAAAACTGGAATTTACATCATAGTTAGCTAACTTTGAGATTCTTTAATGAAGGTATAATCTTTAGGAAAATGTTATGATAAATATTATCTTGGCCTCACATTGCAAAGGAGATGCAGGTGTTGTCTTATCTATTCCGGAGCCTTTGCAGGCAGCTCTGTGGTTGAAATGTCTGACTCTCCCTCCCGAGCTTAGCTCCATTTCTTTCTGTGGATGGCTCTCAGCTTGAAGTACTCTGGCTTGAAGAGTCGGCAACCGTGGGTCCTCTTCTTTGGTTTTTCTTAGATTCTGTCCATATTTATTTCCTTCCTAGTACTTCGGTTTTTGCAATGATCTTACTAGCTGGCATACATATTTTCTTTACAGTCCTTAATATGAGAATGAAGGACACATTAGTGAACTTACATTCACTCTTTCATCTGCAAATTCTGAGAGCTGAGGAAGGAATCTGGCCCTCAAAAGACATTTATGGTATGGACCATATATATTAATATTATTTAACTCACAAGATACATACAAAGACGTGCCTCCTTAGCGCAGTAGGCAGCGCGTCAGTCTCATAATCTGAAGATACATACAAAGACTTATAAGTAGTTGGATCAAATTTAATACACATGAAAATGCATGTTATCAAAATATATAAAAATAATTGTTATTTTTATAGTGACTGTTATCTGACACTTACCAAGTTAGTCCTCATAACACCAGTCCATGCAAAACACTTTGGAGACCACCAGTTTTGCAGATCCAGGTCGGGCTCTGAGCTGCTCAGATCTTACTTGCTGAGACGGTTACAATGGCCAACAGTATCTTCCAGGAAATTTAATCTTGTAACATTCCTTTTAGCTTTATATACTTTTAAATCTGGTCTCACATAGAATTTTGGGTTTTAAAATGTTATTCAAGTGGCTTTGTTAAACCCAAGAGTTTCTGGTTTTCATAATCTATCAGACAATTGATAACTACATTATTATAGTTGATAAATATTTTCTCTCTGAATTGCTACTCTGGAAATATCTTAGTTTCTGTTTTTTTTTCAAACTTTATGATACATCTTCTAAGATTAGGTGAGTATCTCCTTATAGTTTTACTTTTAAAAAGTTCACACTAGAAAAAGGATTTTGAAATCTGTAATCATATAGGAATGATAAATGTCTGAGAATATAATCAGGCTCAAACTCATTTCAATGTGTGTGTATGCATATATGAAAACATTACATGGGGACTGGGGAGATATCTCAGTTTTCTGTTGGGGTATACACACCTAAAATATCCTCTCCTGGAGGATATTTTGGGTCCTGCTTGCACCCTTCTGTTTTTGTTTTTGTTTTTATTACGTTTTTTCCTCAATTACATTTCCAATGCTATCCCAAAAGTCCCCCAGACTCTCCCCCCCCACTCCCCTACCCACCCATTCCCACTTTTTGGCCCTGGCGTTCCCCTGTACTGAGGCATATAAAGTTTGCATGTCCAATGGGCCTCTCTTTCCAGTGATGGCCGACTAGGCCATCTTTTGATACATATGCAGCTAGAGTCAAGAGCTCCAGGGTATTGGTTAGTTCATAATGTTGTTCCTCCTATAGGGTTGCAGATCTCTTTAGCTCCTTGGATACTTTCTCTAGCTCCTCCATTGGGGGCCCTGTGATCCATCCAATAGCTGACTGTGAGCATCCACTTCTGTGTTTGCTAGGCCCCGGCATAGTCTCACAAGAGACAGCTATATCAGGGTCCTTTCAGCAAAATCTGGCTACTGTATGCAATTGTGTCATCGTTTGGAGGCTGATTATGGGATGGATCCCCAGATATGGCAGTCTCTAGATGGTCCATCCTTTTGTCTCAGCTCCAAACTTTGCCTCTGTAACTCCTTCCATGGGTGATTGTTTCCAATTCTAAGAAGGGGCAAAGTGTCCACACTTTGGTCTTCTTTCTTCTTCAGTTTCATGTGTTTTGCAAATTGTATCTTATATCTCAGGTATACTAAGTTTCTGGGCTAATATCCACTTATCAGTGAGTACATATCATTTGAGTTCTTTTGTGATTGTGTTACCTCACTCAGGATGATGCCCTCCAGGTCCATCCATTTGCCTAGGAATTTCATAAACTCATTCCTTTTAATAGCTGAGTAGTACTCCATTGTGTAGATGTACCACATTTTCTGTAGCCATTCCTCTGTTGAAGGGCATCTGGGTTCTTTCCAGCTTCTGGCTATTATAAATAAGGCTGCTATGAACATAATGGAGCATGTGTCCTTCTTACCAGTTGGAACATCTTCTGGATATATGCCCAGGAGAGGTATTGTGGGATCCTCTGGTATTACTATGTCCAATTTTCTGAGGAACCGCCAGACTGATTTCCAGAGTGGTTGTACAAGCTTGCAATCCCACCAACAATGGAGGAGTGTTCCTCTTTCTCCACATCCTCACCAGCATCTGCTGTCACCTGAATTTTTGATCTTAGCCATTCTGACTGGTGTGAGATGGAATCTCAGGGTTGTTTTGATTTGCATTTCGCTGATGATTAAGGATTTTGAACATTTTTTCAGGTGCTTCTCAGCCATTCGGTATTCCTCAGGTGAGAATTCTTTGTTTAGCTCTGAGCCCCATTTTTTAATGGGGTTATTTGATTTTCTGGAGTCCACCTTCTTGAGTTCTTTATATATATTGGATATTAGTCCCCTATCTGATTTAGGATAGGTAAAGAAAGATCCTTTCCCAATCTGTTGGTGGCCTTTTTGTCTTATTGACAGTGTCTTTTGCCTTACAGAAGCTTTGCAGTTTCACCAATATAATTTGGTTATATAAAATGGCCACAGTTATAACAGCTAAGTAATTATAACTTTATTACTGTCATGCTGTGCTTCAAACGCAAACACAACCCTAAGCCTCTGAAACAATTATTTAAAGAATATGGGGCTTTATTTGATGTACAGCTTATGTTAAAAATATTTTTTTTTAAAACCAGTGGAACAGGAAATTTTCTGTAAGTTTATGTTTCCTAGAAATGGCAAGGAAGCTTCACCTATGCAATCTCATCAGCATGGCTGCCTAAACAAGACTGAAACAAGGCAGATACCAAGATACAAGGAACATTACATGGACTGAGCAGGCTGTATTTATGTATTTGGTAATATCAATAATTAATCAATAATTTAAAAAATCATGAATATGAGAGAGAGCAAGGGTACATGAGAGGAGTTGGAAGAAGAAAAAAGAAGTGCAAAAATGACACAATTATGCATTTGGTTTTGTTTTGTTTTGAGACAGGGTTTCTCTGTGTAACCGTGGCTGTCCTGAAACTCTGTAGACCAGGCTGTCCTCGAACTCAGAAATCTGCCTGCCTCTGCCTCCCAAGTGCTGGGATTAAAGGTATGCACCATCACTGCCTGGCACAATTGTATTTTAATTTAAAACTGATTAATAATAATTTTTGTTTTTAAGAAGTGCAGGTTTTTGTAACACTAGCCAGGGCACATATTGGACCCTTCTCTTTCCATGTGCATGTCGAATTTGTCCAAGAACTGCACTGACTCCTCCTGCCAAACTGGCTAGCTGTGGCTTTTTAGAATTTCGTGGCTTTTTAGAATTTAATGAAAATGAAGGCACATCATTCCAAAAACCTATGGGACACAATGAAAGCAGTTGTAAGAGGAAAATGCATAGCTCTAAGTGCCTCCAAAAAGAAACTGGAGAGAGCTTACACTAGCAGCTTGACAGCACACCTGAAAGCTCTAGAGCAAAAAGAAGAAATTATACCCAAGAAAAATAGACGTTAGGAAATAATCAAACTCAGGGCTGAAATAAACCAAGTGGAAGCAAAAAGAAGTATACAAAGAATAAGAAGAAAAACAAAAAAAAACAAAAACAGGACCTGGTTCTTTGAGAAATTCAACAAGATAGATAAACCTTTAGCCAAGCTAACCAGAGGGCACAGAAACAGTATCCAAATTAATAAAATCAGAAGTGAAAAGGGAGACATAACAATAACAATGGAAATCCAAAAAATCATCAGCTCTTATTCTAAAAGTTTATATTCAACTAAATTGGAAAATCTGAGTGAAATGGACAATTTTCTAGACACCTATCAGGCGCCAAACTGAAACAGGATTAGATAAACCATCTGAACAGTCCCATAACCCCTTAAAAAAATGGTAGCAGTCACTGATAGTCTCCTAACCAAAAAGAGCCCAGGACCAGATGGATTTAGTAGAGAATTCTATCAGACCTTTAAAGAACACCTATTACCAATACTCTTCAAACTATTCCACAAAATAGAAACAGAAGGAACACTATCCAATTCATTCTATGAAGCCACAATTATGCTTATACCTAAACCACACAAAGATCCAAAAATGAGAGAGAACATCAGACCAATCTCCCCTATGAATATTGATGCAAAAATACTCAATAAAATTCTCACAAACCAAATCTAAGAACAAAGCAAAACCACCATTTACCACGATCAAGTAGGCTTCCTCCCAGAGGTGCAGGGATGGCTCAATATATGGAAATCCATAAACATAATCCACTACATTAACAAACTCAAAGGAAAAAAAACCCACATGATCATTTCATTAGATGCTGAAAAAGCATTTGACAAAATTCAGCATCCCTTCATGTTAAAAGCCTTGGAAAGATCAGGAATTCAAGGCCCATACCTAAACACAGTAAAAGCGATATACAGCAAACCAGTAGCCAACATCAGACTGAATGGAGAGAAACTTGAAGCAATCCCACTAAAATCAGGGACTGGACAAAGCTGCCCATTCTCTCCCTATCTATTCAGGATAGTACTCGAAGTTCTAGCTAGAGCAATTAGAGAGCAAAAGGATGTCAAAGGGATACATATTGGAAAGGAAGAAGTCAAAATATCACTATTTGCAGATGATATGATAGTATATATAAGTGACCCTAAAAATTCCACCAGAGAACTCCTAAACCTGATAAACAGCTTCGGTGAAGTAGCTGGATATAAAATTAACTCAAACAAGTCAATGGCCTTTCTCTACACAAAGAATAAACAGGCTGAGAAAGAAGTTAGGGAAACAACACCCTTCTCAATAATCACAAATAATATAAAATATCTCGGCGTGACTCCAACTAAGGGAGTGAAAGATCTGTATGATAAAAACTTCAAGTCTCTGAAGAAAGAAATTAAAGAAGATCTAAGAAGATGGAAAGATCTCCCATGCTCATGGATTGGCAGGATCAACATTGTAAAAATGGCTATCTTGCCAAAAGCAATCTACAGATTCAATGCAATCCCCATCAAAATTCCAAATCAATTCCTCATAGAGTTAGAAAGAGCAATTTGCAAATTCATTTGGAATAACAAAAAACACAGGATTGCGAAAACTATTCTCAACAATAAAAGAACTTCTGGGGGAATCACCATCCCTGACCCCAATCTGTATTACAGAGCAATAGTGATTAAAACAAAACAACAACAACCCCCCACCCCCCCCCCCCAAAAAAAAAACCAAAACCGAAAAAACAAAACTGTATGGTATTGGTACAGAAACAGGCAAGAAGATCAATGGCATAGAATTGAAGACACAGAAATGAACCCACACACATATGGTCACTTGATATTTGACAAAAGAGCTAAACCATCCAGTGGAAAAAAGACAGCATTTTCAACAAATGGTGCTGGTTCAACTGGCAGTCAGCAGGTAGAAAAATGAAAATCGACTCATTCTTATCTTCTTGTACAAAGCTCAATTCCAAGTGGATCAAGGAACTCCACATAAAACCAGATACACTGAAACTTACAGAAGAGAAAGTGGGGAAAAGCCTCAAATACAAGGTCACAGGGGAAAAATTCCTAAACAGAACACCAATAGCTTATGTTCTAAGATCAAGATGCAACAAATGGGACCTCATAAAATTTCAGTTTCTGTAAGGCAAAGGACACTGTCAATAGGACAAAAAGGCAACCAACAGATTGGGAAAAGATCTTTACCAATCCTACATCTGATAGAGGACTAATATCAAGTATATACAAAGAACTCAAGAAGTTAGACTCCAGAAAATCAAACCCTATTAAAAATGGGTTACAAATCCAAACAAAGAATTTTCAACTGAGGAATATGGAATGGTCGAGAAGCACCTAAAGAAATGTTCAACATCCTTAGTCATCAGGGAAATGCAAATCAAAACAACTCTGAGATTTCACCTCACACCAGTCAGAATGGCTAAGATAAAAAACTCAGGCGACAGCAGATGCTGGTGAGAATGTGGAGAAAGGGGAACACTCCTCCATTGTTGGTGGGATTGCAAGCTGGTACAACTACTCTGGAAATCACTTTGGTAGTTCCTCAGAAAATTTGACATAGTACTACCTGAGGACTCAGCTAAACTGTTCCTGAGCATATACCCAGAAGATGCTCCAACATGTAATAAGGACACATGCCCCCCTATGTTCATAGCTGCTTTATTTATAATAGCCAGGAGCTGGAAAGAACCCAGATGTCCTTCAACAAAGGAATAGATACAGAAAATGTGGTACATTTACACAATGGTGTTCTACTCAGCTATTAAAAACAATGAATTTATGAAATTCTTAGGCAAATGGATAGAACTAGGAAATATCATCCTGAGTGAGGTAACCCAATCACAAAAAGAACACACATGGTATGCGCTCACTGATAAGTGGATATTAGCCCAAAAGCTCCAAATAGCCAGGATACAATTCACAAACCATATGAAGTTCAAGAAGAAGGAAGCCCAAAGTGTAGGCGCTTTGGTCTTTTCTTACAAGGAGAACAAAGTACTCACGGGAGCAAATATGGAGATAAATTAGAGTAGAGACTGAAGGAAAGGCCAGAGACTGTCCCACCTGGGGTTTGATCCCATATACAGTTACCAAATCTAGACGGTATTGTGGATGACAAGAAATGCATGCTGAAAGGAGCCCGATATGGCTGTCTCCTGAGAGACAGACCCTTACAAATACAGAGAGGAATGCTTACAGCATGGGGTCCCCACTAAAGGAGTTAGAGAAAGGACTGAAGGAGTTGAAGGGGATTGCAACCCCACAGGAAGAACAACAATATCAACCAACCAGTCTCCTAAGAGATCCCAGGGACTAAGCCATGAACAAAGGAGTACACATGGCTCCAGCTGCATGAGGATGGCCTTGCCAAGCATCAGCGGGAGGAGAGGTCCTTGGTCCTATGAAGGCTCGATAGATGCCCCAGTATCTATCTCAGGGGATCTGAGGGCAGGGAGGTGGGAGTGGGTGGGTGCGTGGAGGAACACCTTCATAGAAACAGAGGGAGGGAGGATGTGATAGGGGGTTCTGGGAGGGGGGGAGAACTGGGAAAGGGGATAACATTTGAAATGTAAATAAAGAAATATCCAATAAAAATAAATTAAATTATGAAGGCATAATTTGCTGAACACTCAAAGTCTACTGGTAAAAGTAAGAGATGCCCCTCATTTCATTTTCCGGTTAGCTTTCCTACCGTCCTTTAGACACCATTGTGTGCTTCCCTTGCCATTCCCTTGACCCCAGTGTCATTGCCTCATCTTGCTGCAGACTGGACTCTTTGGAAATGCTGCAATTCTGCGCTCTCATGCAAGTGTAGCTTGCTAGCTGTCACTCAGCATATTCAGTCTTCAGCAGCAGACACGTGTGTGTGTGTGTGTGTGTGTGTGTGTGTGTGTGTGTGTGTAGTAAACTGTACTAAAAAAAATGATGAGAAAATGTGTTTTTAGAACAGAGAAAAGGCATGTGGACTGTTCCATGTATATAAAATACCCGATTTCTCTTCTCAAACATCAGTCCTGGCTACTGATATCACTAGAGGTAACGAAGTCCTCTGTCACTGATTCAAGAATCACACGACTTTTGCCAGCTCTTTATAAAACTGTGGCAGGCTGATATGTTCACTTAGGAGCAGGCCAGATTTCAGCTCCTTTATGGTTCTGTTAGAGTAACTGGCCACAAACAAGCAACAAAAAGATCATTGAACTCATTGCTTTGAAAACAATTAAGGATTCAGCATTGTTCTGAATAATGAACCGTGATCAGAAAACACAGGAGGAATTTTTTTTTGTAGGCAAAGGGTTATTTCACAATATGTTTTCGTGAAAGTACCGGTGTGTGTTAGTCAGCCAGTGTTGATTTTAGATACCAGTGTTGACTTTGAAATGCTGGCAGCAGGGTATTTGGGCTTGGCTAAACACTGAGTTGTATGATGGGAACCGATTATTTATTTAAGCATTACCTAGTCGCGCAGAACTGTAGACTTTGGATAGCTGCTGTCTGCTCCTGCTTCAGGGGCCGTAGTGGCCTAGCTACAGTTTCAGCTCACAGTGCTCACCGTTCCTAAAAGTAGCAGCTAATTGCCTTTAGAGTGGTGTTTTCACTTGGAACACTAAGCACTGACTTTGCTATTTATTTTTCCACTTGCTTCAGAGATGGATTTGATGTTGTCTGTGTTTAAGAATGCCCGAGAAACCTATCCTCAGAGCCCTTCTCTCTAAAGAAGCATCCAGTCCTTATGTATGACAGATGGTCAAGCCGACACCCACTCCCTTCCTGCTAATCATAGCACCAAGAGTTTAGTCAGAGGCTGGTGCCAGGCAGCTGTGGATGCATGAAAAAAAAAAAAAACTACTTTCCAAAGGTGAACACATGATTTAAAGGCGATTAACTTTGGACCTACCTTACAAACTGTGTGGTATGTCAGGAGGAAAGGGGATAGGACCTAGGGAAACAAATTTGACTCTAGGCTTGCCACTCTTTCTGTGATCCCTGGCAAATTGTTTGACCAATCACAAAAGAGCAACAATGAATAATAGACTGTGAAGACCATGAAGCTATACATTAAGGATGTTATTATTAATAAAGAGTGTATCCACTACCCACATTCTTTTTGAAGTTTTAGTTTACTTCTTTGATTTAGAAAAATGTTACTCTAAGCAGATCTGGGGGTGGGCTAGGTGTCCATATTGATGTAGTCAAAGTTGTGTGTCTTGATCCAGACTGGGAAGAGTTAACAAAATACTCACATTTTGTTTTTATTAAATAGAATAATAGTATTAACAACAGTTTCCGTGGAGGCATGGAATGAGATTTATAAATCTGTATTCACAGAGAACTAAGCTCACAGGTATAACAGCAGAAAGAATAGCTACTATTCATATTTTTAACAATTATAAACATGGAGAAATTTTTATTCTTTTAAAATTTAGTTCTTGTTCCTGAGTATGACATAGCTAGCCTCATGCAAGATTTTAAATTATTATTAAGGAAGCAAAAATAGAAACCGCCCCCCCACCCCCAGAAGAGCATTTCAATGCTTTTCCAGCTCCTCCTTAGGATGCTCTGTGAAGGGGTCACTGCCTTAGAAACTAGTCACTTATTTCATATGAGATAAACTTCCTCATAATGGGCCTATGTCCTAACTAGAAGATAAAGTGGTAAATTATTTACAAGATGACAAACTATATCAAATTATGACTCACTTGCGATTAGTTATCGATTGATATCTTTATAATAGCAAGGCTGCCATCTGTGTTTCATGTACTAAAGATATGATGGATTTCTGAACCACTCCATAAATAGCAGATTATCTTCATCTTCTGCTTTATACGATATGGCATATCCACAGGCCCCTATATACTACACAGCACATCCATGGGCCCCCTGAAAATTACCTTTGATCACCTGTGTGCATTTGAAAATTAGAATAACAAAGCATTCAGGGCTATCTAAACAGTATTGAAATAGATATAGCTGGAAGGCATCCCCACTGCCAGCCATCTCAGTCTAGTTGAAAAGAAAAGACAGCAGATAAATGGTGTAATTTCCATTTCCTGTGTCTTCCTATCATAATGTTTATTATTATCATCTGTTACACAGGGGCAACAATAACAGTGGAAAATGATTTGTAGCACCTACAGATATACTTCAATGATCTGATGACCAAATCACTTTACTTAACATGAACATACAACACTGGTATTTTTTTTTTAAGGTTTATTTATTTTATGTATGAGTACACTGTTTCTGTCTTCAGACACACCTGAAGAAGGCAGATGGTTGTGAGCTACCATGTGGTTGCTGGGAATTGAACTCAGAATCTCTGGAAGAGCAGTCAGTGCTCTTAACAGCTGAGCTTTCTCTCCAGCCCCTGTTATTATGGTTTTTTTTTTTTTTCTCCTGGACATCTACAATGTTAAAATGGTTTCATAGTGAGAAACATTTACAAATGCAGAAATAGCATGAGAAAGCCCATGTCCTCATTGCATGACTCCAACAGACAACTTTGTCACCTATATTCCACAGAAAACTACTTCAATGCATTTTTTTTCCTTTTTTTTTTTGTTTTTAGACATCAGTTCTCTATGTGGCTCATGTGTCTCTGGAACTTTTCAAGGCCTAGTATGGTATCAAATTCTGGGCACACTTCTCTTTCCCAAGTACTGGGATTAGTGATGTACATAACCATGTTTCAATGTGTATTCCTTAAAATGTGCATAAACCTTAAAACAGTACCCATTTGTACAATGGACTATGTATGACTTTAGTATTAGGAACAATTGCTAGGATATAGGCAGAAGAATGCCCATGAGGTATTAGCAATTACTACCATAAACACTAAGGTATAAATACTCCAAGGCAGGAGGTTCAAGGCATGACTCAATGCCTCAAAACTATAGTTTATCAGTACATGTAAAATTATTCCTAATATCCTTTCATAACTTCTTGTGAATGGGTGGATGAGTGCTTTCATGGTTAAATAAACTTGGGCAGTATTTTGTGTCCTTGAGGGTTTAGTGGGACAGAGTGGTTTGATAAGTCACCAAGTGGAAGCAACAGAGCTCTGAAACCCTCCAACAGGGTCAGGGTGCTCTACTCTATTCCATCTCTAGCCCCAGGTGCCTCTTCCTTAATACACTTTCATTTTGGTTGCCTTTGCTTGGTCCTACAGTCTTGAACAGTAGTGTGAAAAAGAAACATAGATCAGTCTTCTGTAAATAGGGGACTTGTAAATAGAATGTGTTTGCACAATACTTACGAGCTAACAAGTCATTTCCCCAGTGTTTCTATGTTTAAGCACCACTGGCAGCATGGCCAGGTAGGTGTGGCCAAGTGGTGAACGCACTCAGGACCAAAGGTAAGTAACAGAGACATGAAACTGGGGTCCAAAGACGCTCTTGCAAGCCATAGTTGTTCCAAAGTTTACTCTCCTCTCTCCCTCCCTCCCTGTTTTTCTATCCCTTAGGATTGTTATTGTCATGATGGAATACCATGACAAAACAAAAAACAAAACCAACCAACAAACAAAAACATGGGGAGGAAAGGGTTCATTTGGCTTGTACTTCCACATTGTAGTCCATCATTGGAGGAAGTAGGGACAGAACTCAAGCTGGGCAGGAACCTGGAGCTGATGCTGACCCCATGGAGGGGAGCTGCTTGCTGAGCCTGTTTTCTTATTGAACTTGGGACCCCTAGTTCAGTGTTTGGACTCATGAACAATGGGCTAGGCCCATTAATTAAGAAATCAATTAATCAATCATTAATTAAGAAAATTACCTACAGACTTGCTCACAGCCTAATCTTATTATCTTATTGAGGCTTTTTTTTTTTTTTTTTTAAATTCCAGTTGGGTTTCCTCCCCAGAATACATTTGGCTTATGTTAACATAAAACCAGCCTGTACAACTGACCCCTTTTCCACTTGATATATAAACAGAGCACTGTTAAGTCACACCCTTTCCTTTCCTGTTCATCTCCAAGATCACACACTAATATTTACATTACAATAGAGAATATCTTAACCTAAAAGGCCTACAAATTCATGTTAAAAATTCAGCTTTTCTTAAAGAAATCCAAGTTTCTTTTGAAAGCCAAAATCTCTTAACTGTAGGCTCCTATAAAATAAAAAAATAAGATAAATACTTTCTTACTTCAAGAAGAAAGAATGGGGGCACATTCACAAACAAATCAATGCAAAATCAAGCCCAACTGTGTAAAAACTCACTGTCCAATGTCTGTTATCCACTCAGGAGCTTCTGAGCTCCTCCAAATGGTTTGGGTCACTTCTGTGGCTCCTCCTTCTCCAGCTCATCTTCTAGGCTACCACAGGCTCCACTCCACCATGACGGCTGCTATTCTTGGTGAAATAATCACAGTACTGGTATCTCCAAAATGCTGGGATCTTCAGCTGTAACTGGACTGCATTGCTACCTGTAGCCATTCCTGGGCTCTCTTCATAGTGCCAACCCTCAGCTTCTTTACAGGACTCCTTCAATTCTGGAGCTTCCACAGATTACTGAGGTCGCATCTTCACCAATGGTGTCTTTTCACCTTTCATAGTGCCAAGGCTTAGACCCCGTCATGGCTTCAAAACTTGTATAACCTGGGAGATGCTTACACTACCAAGTATGATGATCAACATGACGTATAAACTTGGCCACCTCTGGAACACAGCTTCTGTGTGCAGACAATGAGGAAATGTTTTCCAGAAGTGTTTGCCTCAGTGATGCTTGTCTCTTCTTAATCACCACTTATTTCTTACCTCCAGATGACCAACATCGATTTTCCCAGCAAAGCCGAGATTTCACTTTAGTAGGTCTGATACCTTGTGAGACCCATCTGATTCCTCAGCCTTAGAATCACCGATTCTTATCTTAAAATAGGCAACATTCTTTTTTGTTTGTTTGTTTTCTGAGACAGGGTTTCTCTGCGTAGCCCTGGCTGTCCTGGAACTCACTCTGTAGACCAGGCTGGCCTCGAACTCAGAAATCCGCCTGCCTCTGCCTCCCAAGTGCTGGGATTAAAGGCATGCACCACCACGCCCGGCTAATAGGCAACATTCTTAATAGAGTCTTTGAGTGATTTCCATACTTCCTTTGGACACTTTACAAGCCAGGCCTCCATCATCTCCATTGCCTTCAGCATTCTTATCTTCCAAGTTCCTCCAGAACAGCTTACTGAACTCTGATTGTTCAATGGCTTTTCTAGCCTAAAGCTCCAAAGTCTTTCCATAATCCTCCCCAAACCAGTATGTCATGTCTATCACAGCAATACTCGACTCCTGGTACTAACTTCTGTCTTAGGTAATGTTCAGGAGGATTTATTTGTCTTATACTTCTATATCATATTCCATCACTGAAGGGAGTCAGGACAGGAATTCAAACACGCATAAACTTGGAGACAGGAGCTAATGCAGAGGCCTTGCAGAGGTGCTGCTTGCTGGCTTGATACTCTGGCTGCCTCAGTCTGCTTTCTTATAGCACCTAGACCACCAGCTCATGAGTGACCCTATCCATAGTAGACTTGGCCTTTCCACATCAATTATAATTAAGCAAATACCCCATAGGTTTAAATATAGCTTGATCTTTGGATGCATTTTCTCAAATGAGTTTCCTAACTCTCTGTTGATCCTAGCTTGTGTCATATTGACATAAAGCCAGCCAGTTCCCAACACTCCCCCCCTCATTTTTTCTTCCTTCCATATTTCCTCACTTTCTCCCTTCCCTGGTCATTTTAAAGGATTAGTGACTATACGTAGAGTAAATTCACTGTGAATTCTAGGGAGGTGATTCATTTTCACCTTTTCTACGTCCCAACTAGAAATGAAAGGCTTGGCCTTCTTGAGTCTGGCTTCAATAGTGTACTGGCTGGTTTTGTGTGTCAACTTGACACAAGCTAGAGTTATCACAGAGAAAGGAGCTTCAGTTGGGGAAGTGCCTCCATGAGATGCAGCTGTGGGGCATTTTCTCAATTAGTGATCAAGGGGGAAGGGCCCCTTGTGGGTGGGACCATCCTTGGGCTGGGAGTCTTGGGTTCTATAAGAGAGCAGGCTGAGCAAGCCAGGGGAAGCAAGCCAGTAAAGAACATCCCTCCATGGCCTCTGCATCAGCTCCTGCTTTCTGACCTGCTTGAGTTCCAGTCCTGACTTTCTTTGGTGATAATAGCAGTGTGGAAATGTAAGCTGAATAAACCCTTTCCTCCCCAACTGCTTCTTGGTCATGATGTTTGTGCAGGAATAGAAACCCTGACTAAGACAAATAGTAACAGTAGAAATGAAGGCAGTATAATCAAGGAGAGAGTTACCAGATACAAAGTCCAGGTAGCCCCTGGGCTCAGGTCAAAAGAAAACTCCTTTTGTCGATTTTATAAAATTCTTTTTTTTTCCCTTTCTTTTTGGTTATTTTATTTATTTACATCTCAAGTGTTATCCTCCTTCCCATTTAAACCCACTATCCTCTCCCCTGTCCTCCCTGCTTCTACGAAGGTGCTTCCCCCCATCTACCCACTCCTGCCTCATTACCCTACGCTGGGTTATTGAGCCTCCACAGGACCAAGAGGTTCTACCCTTCCATTGATGCCAGATAAGGTAATCCTCTGCTACATATGCAGCTGGAGCCATTGGTCCTTCTATGTGTACTCTTTGGTTGGTGGTTTAGTCCCTGGCAGCTTTGGGGAGTCTTTGGTTGGTTGATATTGTTCTTCCTATGGCGTTGCTAACCCCTTCAGCTCCTTCAGTTCTTCTTCTAACTCCTCTATTGGGGTCACTGTGCTTAGTCCTATGGTTGGCTGTATGCATCCACATCTGCCCTGGTCAGGCTCTGGCACAGCCACTCAGGGGGATTGCTATACCAGGCAAGCACTTCTTGGCATGAGCAATGGTGTCTGGATTTGGTGTATGCAGAAGGGATGGATCCTTTGATGGGGCAGTCTCTGGATGGCCTTCTCTTCAGTCTCTGCTCCAATCTTTGTCACTGCATTTCTTTTTAACAAGAGCAATTCTGGATCAATATTTTTGAGATGGGTGGGTGGCCTCATTCCTCAACCAAGGATGGTGCCTATCCACTGGATGTGGTCTCTACAGGTTCTTTCTGCCCTTTGTTGGGTATTTTGGTTAATGTCATTCCTGTTGGGTCCTGGGAACCTCTTGGGTCCCTGGCATCTGGAACTTTCTAGTGGCTACCCCCAGTTCCCCATTCCCTGGCCGCTACACACCTCCATTTAATTTCCTGACCCTCTTTACTCCTCCCCCCCGTCTCCTCCCACAACTGATCCTGCCCTCTTTTCTCTCCCCTTCCTCTCTCCCTCCCAGGTCCCTCTCCCTCCCTCATTCAGAGGGTCATGACCCTTCTGAATGTTGAATGACCTTTTCCTAGAAGTTGCCCAAGATCACCAGAAAACACAGATATTTTCATTATGATTCATAACAATAGCAAAATTAGAGTCATGAAGTAGCAACAAAAGTAATTTTACGGTTGGGGTTATGGCAACATGAATAATTGTATTAAAGGATCATAGAACTAGGAAGGTTGAGAACTACTGCTCTAACGTTTTCCTTAATTATGAATTTAGATCTCCCTGTATCATTTTCATGTTGTAAATGAGTCTTTCAGCAAGAAAAATTCAAGATACTTTCCTATTAAATGAGAAGTGTTTTGAACCTTGAAAATATCCTTCATGCTCATTATAGTTTACAACTAGATCTTACTATTTAGCCTGATAATTAATTCACATTACTTAATTTGAGGCTTTAAGTATTATTTGATAACTATATTTGCACATTATTATTGTTCTTTTGAAATTATAATATGTGTTATCTTATGTTACACATTTAAACATACTGCCATGCAAAGACATATAACTATCACTTAGCTATCGTGGGTGTTACTAAAGTGGGATCTAGCTCAAAGGGAGGTCCCAAGGCATGACACTATTACTGAGGCTATGGAAAACTTACAAAAGGGACCTATCATGACTGTCCTTCAAAAGACCCAACAAGCAGCTGAAAAAGTCAAATGCATATATTTACACCCAACCAATGGACAAAAGCAGTTGACCCCTGTTGCTGAATAAGAGAAGGCTGAAAGAAGCTGAGGAGAAGGGTGATCCTGTAGGAGGACCAGCAGCCTCAATTAATCTGGATCCCTGAGCTCTCCCAAACACTGGACCACCAAACAGACAGCACACACCAGCTGATATGAGGCCCCCAATACACATACAGTAGAGGATTTTCCAGGTCTGTGTTCATTCAGAGATGATGCACCTAACCCTGAAGAGACTGGAGGCCCCAGGGAATTTAGAGGTCAGGTGGGGAGGGGGCATCCACGTGGAGACAGCGAAGTAGGCAGGAGGTGTGGGATGTGGAGCAGTCAGAGGGTGGATGGGGGTGGGGGATAAAATATGGAGTGTAAAAAAAATAAAAAGAAAAAAAAACCAAGGAAGAAAAAAACAAAGGAAAGAAAAGGAAATGAACCGCGTTATCCATGAGCACATGATAAAAGAAAAAAAAAAAACCTTTGAAATATGCTCTAAAGAGATATTCATAGAAAATATGCTCTGGGAACAAACCTTACCAAAAATTTCTTTTAAGGACTTGAGACAGTCTTACTATGTAACGCAGGCTGAAATAAACAGTCACAGGAATGATGTCCTTTTTTAATTCCTGAAAAAATGAATAATTATTAAAAGCACACTGAGAACATGACATGATTCCGGTAGTGATTTCTAAAAGGAGAGGCTTTGGAGTAGAGGAGGAAGGATATATCTGCATGCAGCGATCAACCAAGGATCAGATTTCACCATGAAGACATTCTGCATCAGGTCTGTAAATGACAACTGTTTTCATGTGAAATGTCCTGGCTTTCTCTGGCCTCTATGCAACCTCCCTTGACTCTGCTCTTAGACCCAGCTCAGGTTTAATTTCCCCTCTTTACTGCCACTGCCCTCTTTTGGCTCTTACACTGGACACCTATTTCTTTCCAGCTACAATTCAATGTGTTATTCTGGGCTGGAAACACCTTGAGATTAGAATTGCAATCTTGTGTTACAAGCGAAAAAAACAATTCCTCAAGATTAGTTCTGCTGAGTTAATATAGTGGAAATGAGTGAAGCTAACAATTAAAAGGCAGACAATAAGTCTCAGGCCACATGATAACTGAGGGGGAGCGTAAGGAAGGGTGGGGAGGCTAGCTGGCACCAGCCAGTCTGATGTCCAATGCTGATAGGAGATTGTGTGTGTGTGTGTGTGTATTCATGAAAGTAGTGGTAGTGCAAGGGTAGTGAGCATATAACTGTGTATAAATATTTTTAATATAGCATTGTTCTCCGACCTTTACAAGCATATACTTGTGTGTACTCTTGCAACACATGCATACACACATGTATACACACATCCATACACACATGCATACACACATGCATACACACATGCACACAAATGCTAACTCCTTGTTCAGTTTCTCAGATATAGCTAAAGCCTTTATTCTGCTCTCTCTCTCTCTCTCAATCCTAGACTTATGAATTTACAGACAGCCCTGAACTTCCTGGCCACCAAAGCAAAGGTCCCTAGGGCATAGAGTCTCTCAGTCTTGGCATTTGTCCCTATTTTCCACATCCTGTTCAAGATCCAAAATAAAACAAAACCCACATTGTCACATAAAAACAAGCTGGAGATTGATTTCATTTGAGAACTCAAAATGTTCCCTGAGTCTACTATAAAAATAACACTACATTTCAATTTTAAATGATCTGTTCATGTGTGTTCTTACAAGACCCTACAGTTTCATACCATACAAAAAACTTGAGTCTGCTTCTAACAAAATATCAAACCATTTTCCAGGTGCTAAACTGTATGGAAGTAGAGCCTACACTTGTTATAAAGCTGCTAACGATTATAAATTTGCTTTGTAGCTTGAATGTTTGTGACATTATCATAATTTTATATTTCAGACCACAGAGGGAGGTCATCATTATCATGGTCATTTTTTTTTTAAAGAAACAGTATGATACCTCCAAAAGGAGTATCCACAAGTGCTGAACTTGTGACTCTAACATGATTCTCTCCAGTGCCCAAAAGTGTTCATGGCAAGATATCCCAAGAGTACAATAGTGGCACTTATGTATTGGGGTGACCAACAGCCTAGTTAAAATTAAGGCCCATTTAATAGGAGAAATTAATGTCTCAGACTGTAAAACTAGCCAACTTCCCCTTGGCTGATGAGGTTATAGACCTTAGAGGATGCTCTACTTCTGTTACTTTCCCAAGTCAGTGAAAATTTGTAACTGTATTCTAAATATGCATCTTTATACCTACAGGTAAATGTAGTTCTCACTCCTCATCAAATAAATTTCTCTTTGTACCAGCTGGAGAATTATTACAGAATTCCATAGCTGATCAAAATGTAGAAAACAACTGACCATGGGATGCCCAGCTGTGATAGTTTGTATATTCTTGGACCAGGGAGTGGCACCATTTGGAGGTGTGGCCTTATTGGAATAGGTGTGACTTGGTTGGTGTAGGTGTGTCACTGTGGGTGTGGGCTTAAGACCCTCATCCTAGTTGCCTAAAAGTCAGTCTTCCACTAGTAGCCTTTGGATGAAGACGTAGAGCGCTCAGCTCTGCCTGTGTCATGCCTGCCTGGATACTCCCACTTTGATGATAATGGGCTGAACATCTGAACCTGTATGCCAGCCCCAATTAAATGTTGATTTTTTATAAGACCTGCCTTGGTCATGGTGTCTGTTCACAGCAGTAAAACCCTAACTAAGACACCATCCCAACTGACACATCTACAACACAACCTCTGTCCCTAACAGTTAGGGAACACCATAGGAGAGGAGGAAGAAACCTTTTAAGAGACAAAGGACCAAGGTATCTGGTGTGAGATAATGGCTCCCCAAAATGTTGCCTAAATAAGACCTGCACAATGAGAATAGTAGTTGACATTCCAAGATGAATGGGGAAAACATAACAAGGCTCCCACTCCTAGATGCAAAGCTACAAGCAATTCTTGAGAAAGAAAGAATGAACTTTCTCCAGGGCCAAACACTCTGATAGGCTATACAGTTTCAAATATATATATATATATAATATATATATATATATACAAAACCAAATGTTCTCAGCAGTGTGTGCTTCCTTATATATTCCATTCAAGCATTAAATAAATTAAACATACCACTTTAAAAATTCTTACTAGGTTGTATTCAAGCATTGAATATAAATGGAAGAAGACAACATAAATTTGAGAGAGCATTAGGAGCATGGAAGGAGTTGGTAAGGGAGAGGGGGAGGTAGAAATGATATCAATACAGCAAACACATATAAAACTTTCAATAAATAAATAAAATTATAAAAATAAAGAATAGTACCACCAGACAGTACCAAATTTGTTTGTGAGAACCTATGTAATTTAAAAAATAGATACGACCAGAGTATGCTTTGAATAGGCTAATATTTACTTCTGAAATGGAAAATTCTGTCAATATGAAGAAAAGCTAGAGCCAAGGAAGTTGTTGGAAGAATTTTCACTAGGGGTTAAGAGTTGAAAGCTATCATTGTAGAGTCTTAGCGGCTTTGGGCTGAAAGAGAAGGTGGATACTTAGCATAAGATGTATTGCCTAGGAGGGTGTTTTTTTTAAATTATTATTATTATTTATTAGAACTACAAAAATCCTGCAATTTTAAAATGAAGGCTATACATGGGTGTAAAAATATATAAACATATAAGCCTACATGAATGAGTCTATAAATGAATGTAGCCATATTTCCTGATAAGTATGTATGAAACATGCTAACCTAATCAACTATACATGACAAAAATGCAGAAAAATATTTACTTGCCATTACTTTTTTTCAGTTAACCTAGGGAAGGCACATTAATCGCAAAACAAATAATGGATCCAAACGAATTGTTCTGAGCTTTAAATGCCATCTGTGCCTTTTTTTTAATTTATTTTTTTATTAGGTATTTTCCTCGTTTACATTTTCAATGCTATCCCAAAAGTCCCCCATACCCACCCCCCCAATCCCCTACCCACCCACTCCCCCTTTTTGGCCCTGGGGTTCCCCTGTACTGGGGCATATAAAGTTTGCAAGTCCAATGGGCCTCTCTTTGCAGTGATGGCCGACTAGGCCATCTTTTGATACATATGCAGCTAGAGACAAGAGCTCCGGGGTACTGGTTAGTTCATAATGTTGTTCCACCTATAGGGTTGCAGTTCCTAGGAGGGTGTTTTAAGGTGATACGTTTGACTCATTGAATTTTTTGAACAGAATATACAACATTAGAAATAAAAAGGACCTACAACTAAATGGCAAGATCTCATAATGGGTCTCATAATGACCATGCGTACAAATGGACATAAATGATATTTCACATAGCTATAGCAATTGTGATGTGACATAAAGTGAAAGATATATGACTTTTACTGTTAAAGACAGGCATGTGCTAATCCATTGTGATTCTTTCCTACTTCATAAAGACAAAAGTCATTTAGTGTTGCAAAATTCTGTATCACACCAGAAAACCTACACACTCACAGAAACTGAACAACTCTCTATTCAATGATCTCTAGGTCAGGGAGGAAATAGCAAAAGGAGTTAAACACTTTCTACAATTTAGTGAAAATGATGCACAACATACCCAAATTTATGGGACACAATGAAAGCAGTGCTAAGAGGAAAGTTTATAGCATTAAGTCCCTCTGTAAAGAAATTAGAAAGTCTTCATAATTTAAATGTATAACTGAAAACTCTAGGAAAAAAAAAGGAAGCAAACACACTTAAAAGGAGGAGAAGGCAGGAAATAATCAAAATAGAAGCTGCAATCAATCAGTTAGAAACAAAGAAAACAATACAGAGGATCACTGAAACTAAAAGTTGGTTCTTTGAAAATCAACAATATAGACAAACCCTTAGTAAAACTAATCAAAAGACAGAGAGACAGTATTCAATTAAAAAAAACCAGAAGTGAAAGGGGAGACATCACAACTAACACTGAGGAAATTTAAAAAGTCATTAGGTTGTACTTTAAAAGCCTGCACTCCACAAAATTGGAAAATCTTAACAAAATGGATGGTTTTCTAGACAGATCCACTTACCAAAGTTAAATCAAGATCAGGTAAATTATTTACACAGCCCTTTAACTCCCAAAGAAATAGGAGCAGTCATTAAAAGTCTCTCAACTAAAAAGAAAGTCCAGGGCAAGATAGTTTCAGTGCACAATTCTACCAGTCCTTCAAAGAAGAGCTAATACCAATATTCCTCAAATTATTTCACAAAATAGAAACTGAAGGAATACTGCCAAACTCATTCTATGAAGACACAATTACCCCAATACTTAAACCACACAAAGACTAAACAAAGAGAGTTCCAAACCAATTTCTTTTATGAACACTGCTGCAAAAATACACAAACCAAATTCAGGAACATACCAAAAACATCATTGATCATGATCAAATAGGTTTCATCCCAGGGATGCAGGGATGGTTCAATATAAGAAAATCCATCAACATAATAAACCATAAAAGCAAATTGAAAGAAAGAAATCACATGATCATTAGATTCGGAAAAAGCCATTGAAAAATCCAACACTCCTTCATGCTAAAAGTCTTAGAGTGATCAAGGATACAAGGCACATACCTAAGCATAATAAAAAAGAATATACAGCAATATTCTTTAGTGGAGAGAAACTTAAAGCAAGTCCATTAAAATCAGAGAAAATATAAGGGTTCTCAGGCTCTCCATATATTTAACATAGTACTTGAAGTTCTAGCGAGAGCAATAAAACACTAAAGGAGATCATCAAGGGGATACAAATTGGAAAGTAAGAAGTCAAAGTATCAGTATTTGTAGATTATATGAGACCATGCACAAGCGACCCCCAAAATTCTACTAGAGAATTCTTACAGCTGATAAACACCTTCAGCAAAGTGGCTGGATAAAAAATTAACTCAAAGAAATCAGTAGCCCTCCTTTATACATATGATAAAAAGGCTGAGAAAGAAATTAGGGAAATAACTCCCTTTACAACAGCCATGAATAGCATAAAATATCTTGGTGTAGCTCCAACCAAGCAAGGGAAAGGTCTCTATGACAAGAACATCAAGTTTCTGAAGAAAGAAACTGAGGAAGATCTCAGAAGATGGTAAGATCTCCCATGCTCATGTATTACCATTGTGAAAATGGCCGTCTTACCAAAAACAATGTATAGATTCAATGAAATTCCCATTAAAGTTCCAACACAGTACTTTACATACCTTGACAGAGTGATTCTCAACTTCATATGGAAAAACAAAAAAAAAACCCAGGACAATCCTGAACAATAAAAGAACTTCTGAAGCTATTACCATCCCTGACATCAAACTATACTACAGAGCAATAGTAATAAAAACTGCATGGTATTGATACAAGAACAGACAGGTTGATCAATGGAATAGAATCAAAGATCCAGAAATAAAACCACACACCTATGGAACTTAATTTTTGATAAAGAAGACAAAACAATACAAGGGAAAAAAGAAAACATCGTCAACAAACCAGCAGGCCTAATTGGATGACTGCATGCAGAAAATTTAAATAGATCTATATTTATCACCTTGCACAAAACTCAAGCCCAAATGGATCAAAGACCCCATGTAAAATGAAATACACTAAATGAACAGACTTTAACTCACTGGTACAGGAGACAACTTCTGAACAGAACACCTGTGGCTCAGACTCTAAGATTAACAATTAATAAATGGGACCTCATAAAACTGAAAAGCTTCTCTAAGGCAAAGGACACTGTCTTTAGGACAAAACTGCCGCCTACTGTGGAAATCAACTTGGTAGTTTCTCACAAAACTGGGAATAATTCTACCTCAAGACCCAGCTATACCACTTGGGTATATTCCCAAAATATGTCCACTCTACTACAGGGACACTTGCTCAACTATGTTCATAGCAGCTTTGTTTGTAATACCCAGAAACGGGAAACAACCTAGATGTCTCTCAACTGAAGAATAGATAAAGAAAATGTGGTGCATCTACACAATGGAATACTATTCAGCCAGTAATAATAAAGACATCATGAATTTTGCAGGTAAATGGATGGGACTTGAGAATATCATCCTGAAGGAGGTAATCCAGACCAAAAAGACATGCATAGTATGTACTCACTTATAAGTGGATATTAGCCATAAAACGTAAAATACCCCTGCTACCCTCCACAGACCCAAAGAAGCTAAACAGGAAGGCCCAAGCAAAGATGCTTGAATCTCACTCAGAATGAGGAATAAAATAATGGTAGGAAGCAGATGAAAGGAGGAAACTGGGTGGGAGAAGATATGGGGGTAATGGGGGGAGTTCACGATCAGGTGTGGAGAGGGACAAGAGAGCCACGAGAATGAATGGAATTCTGCAGCTGGAAGGGTTGGGATCTAGAGGGGGTGTGAGAGATCTGGGATAAGGAAGGCTCCCAAGAATCAATGGGGGTGACTTTAGGTGAGACTCACAGCAGTGGTTGATATAGAACCTCCTATAGCCAGGCAGGAACCCCAGTGGAGCAATAGGGGCACCAACCCACAAAACTTTCAACCCCAAATTTATCCTGCGTACAAAAAATGCAAGGATGGGGATGGAGCAAAGAGTAAGGGAATGGTCAACCAATACCTGGCTCAACCTCAAACCCATCCCATGGGCAAGCACCAATCCCTGATACTATAAATGATACTCTGTTATGCTTACAGATAGGAGCCTAGTATGGCTGTCTTCTGAAAGGCTCCGCCCAGCAGCTGACTCAGACAGATACAGACACCCTCAGCCAAAGAGTGGACGGAGCTTGGGTACTCTTATGGAAGAGATGGGGTAGAGATTAAGGGCCCTGAATGGGACCACAGGAACACCAACAGAGTTAACTAACCTGGACCCTTGAGGGGCCTTAGAGCCTATTAGACACCACCCCACTCATATACATATGTTGCAGATATGCAGCTCGGTCTTCTTGTGGATCCCAAATGACTGGAGTGGGGCGGGGGTGGTGGTGGCTATCCCTAATGCTGTTGCCTGTCTGTGGAATCCCTTCCCCTAACTAGGCTGTCTTGTCTGGCCTCAGTGGGAGAAGAAGCCCTAGTCCTGCAGAGACTTAAAGTGCCAGAAGGGGGTTCCATTCTCTCAGAGGAGAAGAGGAGGGGGAGGACTGTGGGAGAGGGGTATAGCAATCAGGATGTAAAGTGAATAGTTTTTTAAAAATGCTCAAAAAATACTTTTAAAATGGAAAAAAACCTACATTATTTCTATGGCATTTTTCCAGAATTTTAAAGATCCGTGTAGGGTAAATTTTTAGACCTGTTTTGAATCTGCCACAATGAACATAATTATAATCGAATGTGTGTTGCTGAGCTGTCAGAAAGATGCAGTTGTTCCAACATCGAATGCAGTTGTGTTTATAGTTTAATCTTTTTTGATCTCAGAGTGAAATCAGTATTTTGGTGTAAGTTTTACTTTGCATTGACCTCATTACAAGCCAACTTGAGTGTGCTCTCATGTATTTAATAGCTGTTTTCTTTCCTATGTGTTCAGTTCCTTTGTTCATTGGCCCTTTGCTTCCTTAGGCTTGTGTGCTGTAAGTGCCAGGGGAAGTCAATCAGAAGAGCTCACTGTAAACAGTGCCCTCTGGAGTTGGCAGTGCAGAGGCCAGGAGACCGGTTCCATATCCATCTATTAAGTTTTCCCAGTCTGATTTCTGTGGGTTAAGAAAACAAGTCATCACTCGAGCCCCAGGCTACCTTGCCAGCAGAGTCTTGCCCAACACCCGCAAGGGCCCACACGGGACTCCCCACGGGATCCTAAGACCTCTGGTGAGTGGAACATAGCGCCTGCCCCAATCCAATCGCGCGGAACCTGAGACTGCAGTACATAGGAAAGCAGGCTACCCGGGCTTGATCTGGGGCACAAACCCCTTCCGCTCCACTCGAGCCCCGGGCTACCTTGCCAGCGGAGTCGCCTGACACCCGCAAGGGCCCACACAGGACTCCACAGGAGATCCTAAGACCTCTAGTGAGTGGAACACAACTTCTGCCAGGAGTCTGGTTCGAACACCAGATATCTGGGTACCTGCCCTGCAAGAAGAGAGCTTGCCTGCAGAGAATACTCTGCCCACTGAAACTAAGGAGAGTGCTACCCTCCAGGTCTGCTTATAGAGGCTAACAGAGTCACCTGAAGAACAAGCTCTTAACAGTGACAACTAAAACAGCTAGCTTCAGAGATTACCAGATGGCGAAAGGCAAACGTAAGAATCCTACTAACAAAAATCAAGACCACTCACCATCATCAGAACGCAGCACTCCCACCCCACCTAGTCCTGGGCACCCCAACACAACCGAAAATCTAGACCCAGATTTAAAAACATTTCTCATGATGATGATAGAGGACATCAAGAAGGACTTTCATAAGCCACTTAAAGAATTACAGGAGAGCACTGCTAAAGAGTTACAGGCCCTTAAAGAAAAGCAGGAAAACACAGCCAAACAGGTAGAATTCATTAAAGAAAAACAGGAAAACACATCCAAACAGGTGATGGAAATGAACAAAACCATACTAGAACTAAAAGGGGAAGTAGACACAATAAAGAAAACCCAAAGCGAGGCAACGCTGGAGATAGAAACCCTAGGAAAGAGATCTGGAACCATAGATGCGAGCATCAGCAACAGAATACAAGAAATGGAAGAGAGAATCTCAGGTGCAGAAGATTCCATAGAGAACATCGACACAACAGTCAAAGAAAATACAAAATGCAAAAGGATCCTAACTCAAAACATCCAGGTAATCCAGGACACAATGAGAAGACCAAACCTACGGATAATAGGAATTGATGAGAATGAAGATTTTCAACTTAAAGGGCCAGCTAATATCTTCAACAAAATAATAGAAGAAAACTTCCCAAACATAAAAAAAGAGATGCCCATGATCATACAAGAAGCCTACAGAACTCCAAATAGACTGGACCAGAAAAGAAATTTCTCCCGACACATAATAATCAGAACAACAAATGCACTAAATAAAGATAGAATATTAAAAGCAGTAAGGGAGAAAGGTCAAGTAACATATAAAGGAAGGCCTATCAGAATTACACCAGACTTTTCACCAGAGACTATGAAAGCCAGAAGAGCCTGGACAGATGTTATACAGACACTAAGAGAACACAAATGCCAGCCCAGGCTACTATACCCAGCCAAACTCTCAATTACCATAGATGGAGAAACCAAAGTATTCCACGACAAAAACAAATTCACACAATATCTTTCCACGAATCCAGCCCTTCAAAGGATAATAACAGAAAAGAAGCAATACAAGGACGGAAATCACGCCTTAGAACAACCAAGAAAGTAATCATTCAACAAATCAAAAAGAAGACAGCCACAAGAACAGAATGCCAACTCTAACAACAAAAATAAAAGGAAGCAACAATTACTTTTCCTTAATATCTCTTAATATCAATGGACTCAATTCCCCAATAAAAAGACATAGACTAACAGACTGGCTACACAAACAGGACCCAACATTCTGCTGCTTACAGGAAACCCATCTCAGGGAAAAAGACAGACACTACCTCAGAGTGAAAGGCTGGAAAACAATTTTCCAAGTAAATGGACCGAAGAAACAAGCTGGAGTAGCCATTTTAATATCGGATAAAATCGACTTCCAACCCAAAGTTATCAAAAAAGACAAGGAGGGACACTTCATACTCATCAAAGGTAAAATCCTCCAAGAGGAACTCTCAATTCTGAATATCTACGCACCAAATGCAAGGGCAGCCACATTCATTAGAGACACTTTAGTAAAGCTCAAAGCATACATTGCACCTCACACAATAATAGTGGGAGACTTCAACACACCACTTTCTTCAAAGGACAGATCGTGGAAACAGAAACTAAACAGGGACACAGTGAAACTAACAGAAGTTATGAAACAAATGGACCTGACAGATATCTACAGAACATTTTATCCTAAAACAAAAGGATATACCTTCTTCTCAGCACCTCACGGGACCTTCTCCAAAATTGACCATATAATTGGTCACAAAACAGGCCTCAATAGATACAAAAATATTGAAATTGTCCCATGTATCCTATCAGACCACCATGGCCTAAGACTGATCTTCAATAACAACATAAATAATGGAAAGCTAACATTCATGTGGAAACTGAATAACACTCTTCTCAATGATACCTTGGTCAAGGAAGGAATAAAGAAAGAAATTAAAGACTTTTTAGAGTTTAATGAAAATGAAGCCACAACATACCCAAACCTATGGGACACAATGAAAGCATTTCTAAGAGGGAAACTCATAGCTCTGAGTGCCTCCAAGAAGAAACGGGAGACAGCACATACTAGCAGCTTGACAACACATCTAAAAGCCCTAGAAAAAAAGAAAGCAAATTCACCCAAGAGGAGTAGACGGCAGGAAATAATCAAACTCAGGGGTGAAATCAACCAAGTGGAAACAAGAAGAACTATTCAAAGAATTAACCAAACGAGGAGTTGGTTCTTTGAGAAAATCAACAAGATAGATAAACCCTTAGCTAGACTCACTAAAGGGCACAGGGACAAAATCCTAATTAACAAAATCAGAAATGAAAAGGGAGACATAACAACAGATCCTGAAGAAATCCAAATCACCATCAGATCCTTCTACAAAAGGCTATACTCAACAAAACTGGAAAACCTGGATGAAATGGACAAATTTCTGGACAGATACCAGGTACCAAAGTTGAATCAGGATCAAGTTGACCATCTAAACAGTCCCATATCACCTAAAGAAATAGAAGCAGTTATTAATAGTCTCCCAACCAAAAAAAGCCCAGGACCAGATGGGTTTAGTGCAGAGTTCTATCAGACCTTCAAAGAAGATCTAATTCCAGTTCTGCACAAACTATTTCACAAAATAGAAGTAGAAGGTACTCTACCCAACTCATTTTATGAAGCCACTATTACTCTGATACCTAAACCACAGAAAGACCCAACAAAGATAGAGAACTTCAGACCAATTTCTCTTATGAATATCGATGCAAAAATCCTCAATAAAATTCTCGCTAACTGAATCCAAGCACACATTAAAGCAATCATCCATCCTGACCAAGTAGGTTTTATTCCAGGGATGCAGGGATGGTTTAATATACGAAAATCCATCAATGTCATTCATTATATAAACAAACTCAAAGACAAAAACCACATGATCATCTCGTTAGATGCAGAAAAAGCATTTGACAAGATCCAACACCCATTCATGAGAAAAGTGTTGGAAAGATCAGGAATTCAAGGCCCATACCTAAACATGATAAAAGCAATCTACAGCAAACCAGTAGCCAACATCAAAGTAAATGGAGAGAAGCTGGAAGCAATCCCAATAAAATCAGGGACTAGACAAGGCTGCCCACTTTCTCCCTACCTTTTCAACATAGTACTTGAAGTATTAGCCAGAGCAATTCGACAACAAAAGGAGATCAAGGGGATACAAATTGGAAAAGAGGAAGTCAAAATATCACTTTTTGCAGATGATATGATACTATATATAAGTGACCCTAAAAATTCTACCAGAGAACTCCTAAACCTGATAAACAGCTTCGGTGAAGTAGCTGGATATAAAATAAACTCAAACAAGTCAATGGCCTTTCTCTATACAAAGAATAAACAGGCTGAGAAAGAAATTAGGGAAACAACACCCTTCTTAATAGTCACAAATAATATAAAATATCTTGGCGTGACTCTAACTAAGGAAGTGAAAGATCTGTATGATAAAAACTTCAAATCTCTGAAGAAAGAAATTAAGGAAGATCTCAGAAGATGGAAAGATCTCCCATGCTCATGGATTGGCAGGATCAACATTGTAAAAATGGCTATCTTGCCAAAAGCAATCTACAGATTCAATGCAATCCCCATCAAAATTCCAACTCAATTCTTCAACGAATTGGAAGGAGCAATTTGCAAATTTGTCTGGAATAACAAAAAACCTAGGATAGCAAAAAGTCTTCTCAAGGATAAAAGAACTTCTGGCGGAATCACCATGCCGGACCTAAAGCTGTACTACAGAGCAATTGTGATAAAAACTGCATGGTACTGGTATAGAGACAGACAAGTAGACCAATGGAATAGAATTGAAGACCCAGAAATGAACCCACACACCTATGGTCACTTGATCTTCGACAAGGGAGCTAAAACCATCCAGTGGAAGAAAGACAGCATTTTCAAGAATTGGTGCTGGCACAACTGGTTGTTATCGTGTAGAAGAATGCGAATCGATCCATACTTATCTCCTTGTACTAAGGTCAAATCTAAGTGGATCAAGGAACTTCGCATAAAACCAGAGACACTGAAAATTATAGAGGAGAAAGTGGGGAAAAGCCTTGAAGATATGGGACAGGGGAAAAATTCCTGAACAGAACAGCAATGGCTTGTGCTGTAAGATCGAGAATTGACAAATGGGACCTAATGAAACTCCAAAGTTTCTGCAAGGCAAAAGACACCGTCAATAAGACAAAAAGACCACCAACAGATTGGGAAAGGATCTTTACCTATCCTAAATCAGATAGGGGACTAATATCCAACATATATAAAGAACTCAAGAAGGTGGACTTCAGAAAATCAAATAACCCCATTAAAAAATGGGGCTCAGAACTGAACAAAGAATTCTCACCTGAGGAATACTGAATGGCAGAGAAACACCTGAAAAAATGTTCAACATCCTTAATCATCAGGGAAATGCAAATCAAAACAACCCTGAGATTCCACCTCACACCAGTCAGAATGGCTAAGATCAAAAATTCAGGTGACAGCAGATGCTGGCGTGGATGTGGAGAAAGAGGAACACTTCTCCATTGTTGGTGGGATTGCAAGCTTGTACAACCACTCTGGAAATCAGTCTGGCGGTTCCTCAGAAAATTGGACATAGTACTACCGGAGGATCCCGCAATACCTCTCCTGGGCATATATCCAGAAGATGCCCCAACTGGTAAGAAGGACACATGCTCCACTATGTTCATAGCAGCCTTATTTATAATAGCCAGAAGCTGGAAAGAACCCAGATGCCCCTCAACAGAGGAATGGATACAGAAAATGTGGTACATCTACACAATGGAGTACTACTCAGCTATTAAAAAGAATGAATTTATGAAATTCCTAGGCAAATGGATGGACCTGGAGGGCATCATCCTGAGTGAGGTAACACATTCACAAAGAAACTCACACAATATGTACTCACTGATAAGTGGATATTAGCCCCAAACCTAGGATACCCAAGATATAAAATATAATTTGCTAAACACATGAAACTCAAGAAGAATGAAGACTGAAGTGTGGACACTATGCCCCTCCTTAGATTTGGGAACAAAACACCCATGGAAGGAGTTACAGAGACAAAGTTTGGAGCTGAGATGAAAGGATGGACCATGTAGAGACTGCCATATCCAGGGATCCACCCCATAATTAGCATCCAAACGCTGACACCATTGCATACACTAGCAAGATTTTATTGAAAGGACCCAGATGTAGCTGTCTCTTGTGAGACTATGCCGGGGCCTAGCAAACACAGAAGTGGATGCTCACAGTCAGCTAATGGATGGATCATAGGGCTCCCAATGGAGGAGCTAGAGAAAGTAGCCAAGGAGCTAAAGGGATCTGCAACCCTATAGGTGGATCAACATTATGAACTAACCAGTACCCCGGAGCTCTTGACTCTAGCTGCATATGTATCAAAAGATGATCTAGTATGCCATCACTGGAAAGAGAGGCCCATTGGACTTGCAAACTTTATATGCCCCAGTACAGGGGAACACCAGGGCCAAAAAGGGGGAGTGGGTGGGTAGGGGAGTGGGGGTGGGTGGATATGGGGGACTTTTGGTATAGCATTGCAAATGTAAATGAGCTAAATACCTAATAAAAAATGGAAAAAAAAAAAGAAAACAAGTCATCTGAATAGATTGAAATAGAATCTAGAACCCTATGCAGACCTATCTTTCTTATAGGCTAACAGCACTGGCTAAGAAAACCTCTAAAAGAGTTTACAGCAAACTTAATTACAGTCAGTGTAGACAGGGAGAATGTCATGAGATGGGAATGAAAGGAATTTTTAATGACCTTTTTGAAATATATATTTATGTGTGATGATATGTGATAAAGAAAATGAGTAATACATGATAAAATTAAAGAGGGGTATAAAAAGAACAGCACAACGATCCCACTTCCTGCTTCTTTTTCACATAAGGACTACAATAAATTAATGGCCACTCCTTGTCAGCCTGGATTGTACTTTGAAATTCTTTCCCCACTATACCCTTTAGAGAAATGGCCAACTAACAGCAAGGATAGCAGTGTATAAGTGTCAAGAAACATACAGGGATAAAGAAGGGGTCATAAAAGTTCACTGAATCAACTTCAAGAGACTCCCACAGACAGAAAATCCCATTTCAACAGCCAAAAGGCATTACCAACTCATGGAATTCTGCTAATCTTGAAAAAATAAAAATTAACTGGTCATACGAATAACAAACTTAATTAGTAATTAGTTAGAATTACTAATTAGAATAATTAACAGTATTATTAATTAGAAAATAAAACAAAATTAGTAAATCAATAAGAAGGGTCTATTTTCTTTTTGACCCCCCATTTCTTCTTTGTTTCTTTTTTCTTAGTTTTTGCAGTGCTGGGGACCAAGGGACCAAACCCAAGTTCTTATGTATACATGTTAGTATATCATTGAGCAACATGTAACTCTAGAACATAAAAATTGTCCTTTTTTTTTTTTGTACAGAGTACAGCTTTGTTCACCAAATAATGTATGAGAAGAGAGTTCTCTTCATAAAATGTAGTCCAGCCAAAAATGGTGCAGAAACTGAAGGAAAGGCTGTCCAATGACCTGCCAAACTTGGGATCTTTCCCATGGACAGGTACCAAACCCTAGCACTATTACTGATGCTATGTTGTGCTTGTAGCCAGGAGCCAAGCATAACTGTCCTGTGAGAGGCTCTACCAGCTGTTGACTAAGACAGATGCTTACATGCAACCACTGAACTGAAGTTAGGGACCCTTACGGAAGAGTTAGGGGAAGGACTGAAGGAACTGAAGAGTGTAGTAACATTATAGGAAGACCAACAGTGTAAACTAACCCAGACTGTTGGGAGATCCCAGACTAAGCCACCAATCATGGGCTGGTCTGAAGCCCCTGGCACATATATAGCAGAGGACTGCTTTGTCTGGCTTTGATAGGAGAGGATGTGCCTAACCCTGTAGAGACATAATGCCCCAGAGAAGAGGGATCCCTGGGGAGGTGGGGGGGGGGCAGTACCCTCTTAGAGGGGAAGACGAGGAGAGTGGGATGGGGTAAAGAACTCTGGGAGACGAGGCAACATTTGGAATGTAAATAAATATAATAATTAATTTAAAAACTAAAAATAAAATAAAAATTAAGAAAATGTAATACTGCAGATGAATGAAGGTAATAAAATATGCCATTTGTCATTTTCATGACGTCTTGACATTGGTCACTACAGATGCAAATAGTTACAGAGCAAAACAACTAGTGAGACTGGAGATGCTGCCTACAATTAGAACAAAATCCCATAGAAAAAGCTTTCTTTTCAAAACAAAAAGGAGACAGAGAGAGAGAGAAAGAGAAAGAGAGAGAACTAAACTTAGATGAAAGCCCTCGGGTGCAACTGCTAATTTACAGGAAATATTCACAAGCGTTAAACAATAACACAGGATTTCAGACTACAGCCTTCTTTAGCAAAGAGACTGGAAGAAGGATAGTAATTGTGGAGGGCAACCTTTAAGACCATATTAACTGATCCTAAGATTTGGATACTACCTGAACCTATATACAAGCACCCAAACCCTGCAAATAAAGTAAAATGATGTTGATAACATTCAGAAGATAATTACAAATGTGAGCACTGAAAGATAGTTAATGAAGATATTAAAGAAACATTGCCCAGGCCACTCCATTGAAGTAGATCCCACAGACATTCCCCTCCTAACTTCCTTCCCTCCACTTCCCAACTCAAGCACACCATCCCTGGGGACCCACAGGCAGCTTTGGCTAGGGAAGCAGATGGCCCAATTGCAGACTCTCATCTCTCCCTCTATTCTTCCAAGTCCAACCTCACGGTCTCTTGCCCACCTCTACAGCAGAACACCAGCAGTAGTCTCCCCCAACTTCATCTCTAGTAAATCTTCACTTCCTAACTTCCCTCCCTCCATTAGTTGTTTTGTCCCAGCCCCCAACACTAGCAGGAACTCCCCTAGAAACAGACAGACCACTCTGATCATGGAAACACGAAGGCTAACACCACATCTTCACCTCTTCCTCAGCTGATCCACATCCAACCCACTAGTCTCATTTCTAGTTCTATAGCAGAGCATCTCTGTGCCCCCCTTCCCATTCCCCCTATCTCCACTGGACTACACAGATCTTTCCTTCCTAACCCGCCTCCCAGCCATCTGGTTGCTTTATCTCATTCCCTAACTCAGGTCACTTAGTCCGGGGAAGTAGATAAGCTAGCTGAAGACTTTCATTTCTCCTTCTGCTCCTCCAAATCAAATCACCCACTCTCATCCTTAGCTCTACAACAAAATACCTCCTGCAGCCTCCCTCTACCCGCTGCCCCATATCCTGTAGGTCCTAGATAACTTCTTTTTCTAATCTCATTTTGCCTACCCAATGCTGTGCTTCATGCCCCAACTCAAACAGGTACTTCCTGGGAACCCACAGGCCACACTGACCAGGGAACCAGGTAGACTAAGTGTAGGTCTTTTCCTCTCTCATATCTTCTCCAAGTCCAGTGCCTCAGTTTCATCTCCAGCTCTAAAGCTGAACACTTGTTGCAGCTTCCCTTCCCTTCCCTTCCCTTCCCTTCCCTTCCCTTCCCTTCCCTTCCCTTCCCTTCCCTTCCCTTCCCTTCCCTTCCCTTCCCTTCCCTTCCCTTCCTGCCCCCATCTCCAGTGAACCACACACATCTCCCCTGGATTTTTTTCCTTTCTCATTACTTTGTCCCAGCCCCCCAACTACAGAAGGCACTCCCTGAGAATATACAGGCCACTGCTGCCAGAGAAGCAGCTGAGATAACTGCAGATCTTCAGCTCTTCCTCCATTCCTCCAAGTCCATTTCCTCAGTCTTGTTCTTTAGCTCTTTAGCAGACCTTCTGCTCTGGCCTTGCCTCAGTATCTGCCTCTGTTCTCAGGGGACTAACTAAGCAGATCCTGGTGGGACTCCCTAATTTTCTCCCTCACCTGAAGCTCCTCCACCACCCTGAGCTTATTTGCATCCCCAAGTCTTATGTTCCAATACCTAAAAACACATTTTACTTGGAACTCCTAGTGCCCACACCTATCAGAACTCCAGAAGATTTTTCAGGCAACACACAGCCACCATACTCTTCTCACAACCAGAGAGGAAACATAAACCAATGAACAAAACACCTACCCAACAAAGACAAGACCAAATATCACCACCAAGAATTATAATCTTACCAATCACAGCTGCTTAAACAGCAACCTTAAAACACAATCAATATTAGCCAGGGCAAAAATGTCTCTACTAGAGGCTAGAGCCTTACCACAGCAGGTCCTGAATATTTCAAAACAGTTGAAGCACAAGTCAAAGACCTTAAATATGAAAGAGGTCCTTAAAGATGAAGGCATCATTTTCTAGAGAAATCTATGAAAATATGAACAGTGGAAGGAAATGAATAAAAGTATTCAAGACCTAAAGGGGGAAATAGAATTAAAAACAAACAAACAAACAAAGAAATGAACAAGCAAAACCAAACTGGAGAAAACCTGGAGATAAAAATTTTAGGAACTTGAAGAGGTATCAAAAGTAAGTTTCACCAAAAGAGTACAAGAGGCTGGAAGAGAGAACTACATGCATTGAAGACATGTTAGAAGAAATTGGTATCACAGTCAAACAAAACAAAACAAAACCCTGGCACAAAACATCTAAAAAGTCTGGAGCACTATGAAACAATAAAAAAAAATAGAAACTGAGGAAGGAAAAGAAACACAGATCAAAGACACAGAAAATGTTTTTTAACAAAACTATAGAAGAAGATAGTCTTAACTTAAAGGAGATGCCTACCAAAGTACAAGAAGCATACAAGACACCAAATAGACTGAACAACAAAAACACTCCCTCTGCATGTAATAAAACAATAAACATAGAGAACAAAGAAAGAATTCTTTGTCAGACCTATCAGAATGAATCCTGACTTCTCAATGGAGACTCCACAAGTCCTGAACAGATGTGCTACAGACTCTGAAAGTTTTGCTGGGTATAACAGTCTTGGCTGGAATTTTTGGGCTCAGTCTTCCAGACAAGACTGTTATACCCAGCAAAACTTTCAGTCATCACAGATGGAGTGAATGAGACATTTAATAACCAAAGTAAGTTTAACCAATACCTATCTATAAATCAATACCTATAGAAGGTACTAGAAAGTAAACTCCAACCTAAAGAGGTTAATTACATCTAAGAAAACACATGGAATAAATAATTTCAAACCAATAAAGTTAGCCGAAGGGAAGAATGAGCACATTTGCATGCATGTGCACACAACAACAACAAAATAAAAGAAATCTACAATCATTGGTTATTGATAGCTCTCAACATCAACAGTCTTACTTCCCCAGTAAAAAGACACAAACTAATAGAATGGTACTGTAAAAACAGGATCCACCCTTCTGTGCATCTAAGAAACATATGTTTACATCAAGGATAGATGTCACCTCAGAACAAAAGGATGGAAAAAGATATTTCAAGCAAGTGGATATAAGAAAGAATCTGGTGTAGCCATTTTAATAGCTGACAAAATAGACTTCAAATTAAAACTAATCAGAAAAGATAGCAAAGGATGCTCCATACTCATCAAAGAAAAACCCCACCAAGAAGAGATTTCAATTCTTTGCATCTATGTCACAACACAAGGGTACCCAAATTTGAAAAAGAGACATTACTACAGTTTAAGTCACATATTGACACTCACACACTGATAGTGGGAAACTATAACATAAGACTCTGAGAAAGAAATCATGGAATCAACACTTTTCACAATAGCTTCAAGTTACATAAACTATCTTGGGATATTTCTAACCAAGAAACTAAAGGGATTGCATGATAAAACCTTCATGTCTTTGGAGAAATAAGTTGAAAGGTATCAAGAAGATGGAATGGTTTCTTATGTTCAAGGATTGATAGGATAAGCATAGTAAAAATGATCACTCTACGAAAGCAATCTACAGATTCAGTGCAATCCCCATCAAAATTCCTTACAGATCTTGGTCATCACCCAACTTCATGTGGAAACATAAATCCCAGGATTACTAAAACAACCTTGAATAAGAAAGGAACTGCTGGAGGTACCACCACCCCCAATTTCAAGTTGTACTACAGAGCTATAGTAATGAAAGCAGCATGATATTGGCACAAATAGAGACACACTGATCAATTGAATTAAAGACCTAGACATAAATACACACACCTAGAAACACCTGACTTTTGATAAAGAAACCATAAATACACATTGAAAAAAAGACATTCTTTAATAAATGGTGGTGATAAAACTGGATGGAGATGGTAGAAGAACCCAAATAGATCCATGCTTAGCATCTTGCACAAAGTTCAACTAGAAATATATCACAGACCTCAACATAAAACCAGATACAGTCAACCTGATAGAATAGAAAGTGGAAAATAGTCTTAAGTTCATTGGCATAGAAAAATACTTGCTGAACAGAACACTATTAGCACAGGTACTAAGACCAACAATTAATAAATGAGACCTCATGAAACTGAGAAACTTGTGTATGGCAAAGGACACTGGCAATTGAACAAAGCAGCATCCTACAGAATGGAAAAAAAGATTTTTCACTAACTACACATCTGATAGAAGGCTAATATACAAAAAAGAACTTAAGAAACCTCATATCATGAAAATAACTTAATTTTTAAAATGGTATACAGATTTAAATAGGGAATTCTTAATAGAGGAAGCTCAAGTGGTTGAGTAACACTAAAATGTTCAACATCCTTAGTCATCAGGAAAATACAAATTAATTCTTTTGAGATTTCTTCTTACACCTGTCAGAATGGCTAAGATCAGTAAGCCAAATGACAGCTCATGCTGGCAAGGATATGGAGTAAGAGGAACACTATTTTATTGCTGGTGGGATTGCAAACTCATGTACCACCATGGAAATCAGTATGGCAGTTTCTCAGAGAGATGGGAATCTACCTACTTCAAGACCCACTTATACCACTCACTCTTGGGCATGTACCCAAAAGGTTCTTCATCCTATAGCAGAGACACAGGTCAACCATGTTTATTGCTACACTATTTAGTAGCCAGAAATTGGAAACAATCTAAATGTCTCTCAACAGAAGAGTAGATAAATATGTGCTACATTTACACAATGGAGTATTACTCATCTGTTAAAAAATGACATCATGAAATTTACAAACAAATGGATGGAAGTAGAAAAAATTGCCCCAAGTGAGAAATTTTAGATCCAGAAAGAAACTATGGTGTGTATTTAATTATATGTAGATATTAGATGAGGGTAGATATAGAGTTAGAGAATAGAGGGAGCAGATAGATCTCATTAAAACAGAGAAATAGAATATGTAGATATGGATGGAAGAGGGGTCTCAAATAGGAGGAATAAGTGAGGAGGTGGAGTGGGAGGGTAAAATGAGTTGGTGGAGTCAATTCAGGGAGAGACAGCTAAAATTAAGAGAAATTTGTAGGGTTATATGAGACCTAATACACTGAAAACTTCCTAAAATATATATGCATATGAAGGAGATATAAATAAAATTCTCCAATAACAGGCAAGACAGTCCCGACTGGCCATCTCTTGTCATCCAATGAAATTTCCAGTACCTTGATTGGGTTATTGTCCAAAGGGTTTCCATGGGAATATTCAAACACCCCAGATGTTGCCAAGGTTATAGGTTGCTCTCCCAAACTGTCAGGAAGGCCCTATTGCTGAAGACAACACCTACACTACTCATTGAGCATAGAGATAATGAGCTACATAAAGCCTTCACCCCTACATTCCAGAATCAGCACAGGAATGTACTCTGCACACTATCAAAAGAGAAGCTTCAAGCCAACCACAAATTCTTTATCTACAATGGTGTAATACTTTCAAGTCTAGTGTTATAATGGCACAAGACTTGTGGGCGTAACCAGTTATTAACTGATTTGATTTAAGGTCCACCTACTGAGATAGAATTCATACCAGACACTGCTCGTGTGACCAAGAACCTGAGACTAGTTAGCCCAGGGACCTAGGGTAAAAACAAAAATACTGGTCTAAATTTAAAAAAAAAAAGAGTGATAAAATTATTCCTAATGATATTGTTATATGAAGAGATCAGTATCTTGTTTAGTTGTTATCAGAGAACCTTCCTCTTACAGAAGACTGAATAAAAATAGAGCCCATAGCCAGACTCTGCAAAGAGTATGAGCCCTTGAAACACTAAACCTAAATGGGATTTCTTCATTAAATCCCTTTTCTCAGAGGTCAGGGAACCCAGCAGAAGAGGAGGCAGAAACAATGTAAGCAGCCCAGGACATGTTGGACACCAAGAAAACAAGGCCCTCTAAATCAACATGAGCAATTCTTATATGAACTTACAGATGCTGAAGCCCTATGCACAGAGTGTGCATGGATGCGCACTAGGTCCTCTGTGCATAGATTGTGACTTTCAGTTTAGTGTTTTTATGGGACTCCTGAGTGTGTAAATGAGTGTCTCTGTGATTCTTGCATCTTCTCGGACTCTTTTTTCTTTCTGTTGGTTTGTCTTGTCCAACTTTGATATGATAGTTTTTATACTATCCCTTTATATTATTAAAAATTAATGAATGAATAAAAACTTAGCCACTGGGGTAAAGATTAAAAACTGAACTGTCATTTATACCTACTGGGAGAGGGAAAATCAGGTTTCTCCAGTGAAGAGACAATAGGTATATCATTCACTCTTGGACAAACCTCATGTTCAAGTGTAGTTGACCGACATATAATAGTGCCATGTTTATTTGTGTGTGCTTTTATTTGGTTACAGTTAGTTTTTGTTTTTGTTATTCTTTGAGTGGTGTTTTATTTTGTTTTCTTGTTTTTGGAGGTTTTATTGTCTTGGGTTTTGGTTTTTCTGAGAAAGAACTTAAAGCTGGGTGAGTGGTCAGAGGAGGCCTGGAAGGACTTGGGGAAGGAGAAGAATATAATCAAAAATATTTATTAAAAATTATGTTAAATAATTAAAATATTTTAAAAGAAGAAATACTAGTAATATATACTGTTTTACATATTGTGGTAGATATGTTTTTAAAAGTCATTCTTATAAAATTATAATGAAAAACTTATGGATGAAATATGCTTAGAATATTCTTTAAATAATATTTTAATAAATTGGGATATTAAAGCACTAAAATTGGCCATGAATATTGTTGGAGTTGGTTGAGGAAGACCTGTGAGTATTTAGATATTATTCTAATTTAGTTTATTTAAACTTTAAAAAAAAACCCAGTAAAATCCATTCTCTTCTGAATAGAACATTGTAGCAGGAACAGAACTGGGAGTTATCTTGTTATCTTTGGGGTCCTATTGCTACATTAAAAGCATAAAAAGCAAAATTTTAAATTCACTTTATTTATTTTTCTGTCTACATTTCATAGGAAATGAATAGTCATGTATCAGTCAACCTAGGACTGAGAAAGTGTGAAATGGGACTGAAGAAAATGGTGAGATCAGATTCTTAGGAAACAGATTCTGATGGAGTGACCTGGGACCCATCACCTGTAAGGCCCACAGGAAGAAGGGTCAGATATCAATCACCCAGAGATCATTACACAGGTACAACAAAAGCCCACCAGGAAGCTCTGTGGCCAGGCATGCCTTGCAAGTTGTTCCAGTTGAGACTTGAAATTAGGTGTTTTTTTTCTTCATCAGCCTTTGCTGGGAAGACTGTTCTCTGGGAAGAGTTTTGCCTTGTATGAGGCACGATGCTTAGGCCAGGAGTAGCCTTGAGAGTCCTGGCTATGCGTGACTAACACTATATCTCTCTCAGCACCTTGTCAGTCAGCAGGCATGGGGATGAGGGCCTCAGGCTGGGTGGCATCCTGACAGTGCCCCATATTACATGACAACACACCATCACACTATCCTTACTCCTCACTAAGCCCAAAATTATGGATCCTGGATAAATAATATATTAAAATTAGTCACAACTGTCCAATATTTTACTTCAGATTCCTGGAAGCACAACAAGCCCATATGAGATGGCAAAAGGTGATGTGTTAGTCATACCCTTTGTGTGACATGATGTCACAGCCCTGGCATTCCCCACATTGCAAAGATCTCTTAGAATTATTTCTAGTGTCATTTTAATGGTGAAATTTAACTTAAAAAAAAAACCCTTTTAATCTCAAAATGGTCACAAACTCATGGACATTTTACAAATAGTGCCTAAGTCTCCCATATGTTCTTTAGTTGCACTTGCAGATTGGGAAGATTATGCTAGTTACCAATGACATAATCAAAACTACCTAACTTGACAGACAATCAATACTCAAATGCTGGCACATTTTCGTTGCTGTTGCTGGTGGTGGTGTTTTTATTTTTCTTTTTTCTATTTTATTATGTTCTTATACCTCTACCTTCTTTCTAACCTTTATTCCATCCTGATCCCTTCCAACCCCCCTATACTAGGTAGGAGTAAAAGAACGTTAAAGGGATAAGGGGGCATAGACCTGTATAGGCTACTTTCTACAGCAAGTCCAATCTTTGTCATCAAAACACCCAGCAATCCAGTGAACAAACAGCAACCCAGCAACCCAGCAGCCCAGCAAATGGCAAAGGCAGCAGTAAATGCCGCAGTAGGACCAATCAGCAGCAGCCTCTGCTTTCTTCTGTGGAATAGCTCCCACTCCTCTTGGGGCTCTGGCACTTATTTCCTCTTCAGAATCTCCAGAATTTAACTATCTGCAGCTGGAAAAAAACATGCCCCTGCGAGTGTGCAAGGCAATATACTGAAGCAGAACCACATCCCATACATACCTGAGATTGAAACAAACACATTTCAGATAAAAATAACTGGGTTTTTAAAGAAACAAAAATTCTCACTACATTCAGGTTGACTAATTGTCTTAAGATGTTCTTTTAAAATTAAAACAATAATTTAATTTAGTTAATTCTTTGTGTGTATGTGTGCATGTGTGTGTGACAAACATGCCATAAAACATGTATCAGAGATCCAAGGACAACTTTCAGGAGACAGCTTTTATCTTTAATTTTGTTACTAAAAGAACTTTCTTGTTGTTTCTTCTTCTGCAGAAGCTAGACGGCTCAATCCTAGATGATTCTTACATCTCTGTCTCCACAGAAGGCCAGCATTACAATTGCCATCATAGGATCCAGGTTTTTCTTCTTAATTATGGGTCTGTGCTGTGACTTGTGTGGCTTTAGGGATTGACCTGAAATGGCAATGAGAGGATGAAGTAAAGGACAGACACAAAGACACACAGACACACATATACACAGTCACACAGATACACAGCCATACAGTTACACAGACACACAGACATGCACACACACAGAGACACACAGATGAACAGATGCAAAGATTAACAGACACACACAGACACACAGAAAAGTTCAGATCAGGTGGGCCATGTGTTCTGATGAAGACATGGTAACAGTGGGGAAACTCAGTCACCTGTGAGGAGAAAGAAGCTTTGGTTGATAGTTTCTGCCTGCACTGCTAATATTGAAAATAGATCAGGAGAAGGATTTACCATTTGTATGGGTCTGAAGCACAGGGTATTGGACATGGATGGCCATCTCTTGTCAATAGTACACATTCACTTAAGACTTCAGCTATTCCTTACAGTTTTGGGTTCATTTTAAAAGTCCAACAGTCTTAAAAAACATTGAAGACTTTATAAGTTTAATGTCTATTAAAAATTCAAAATCTCTTAACTGTAAGATCCCATTAAAAGCTGAGTTAAATATTTACTATTCCAGAAAGAAAATATTTTGATATGGAAACACACAAATCAAAGAAAGACCTAAAATTTAGCAGTATAGCTTAATGTCTGGCATCTGGAACTCATAATCATCTGGATTCCAAAGAAATTGGGACAGTTTGCTTCTCTGGTTCTGCCATCTGCAGAACACACAGCTAGTCTCATAAACTTAAGTTGGCTTGATTTCACATCTGCTGCTGTCTTTGGTGGATGGTCCATGGTCCTAGACTCTCCAATATCCTGTGGTTTTCTCTGCAACTGAGGCTTCATGTTTCCAGTAGCCTCTTCTTGTCTCTTCTCAAGTACCCTGACCCTGATATGTTATCAGTCCTTATCTTCTCTCCAGGGTCCCATAATCTTGCATCTCTCATGTCTTCAAAACCAGGTCCAGGTCAGAAACATACCCATTGCCAAGCTTGGCTACCAGCATTGGCTCCTCTGGACCATAGATTCAGCTGACTCCCAAGGAAATACTTCTCAGAAGATTTCACTTCAATGGTACCAATCTCTTTTTTAATCATTTTTTAATTTTCAGTTTTATCTGACCAGCGAAGGTTTCACTTCAATGATGCTGACCTCTTTGAAAAATCACAGTTATTCCTTCAGCCCCACTGTGAACAGCAACACAGATTCTTAGTCAAAATACCATATGAGTGTGCCACAGACCAGTCCCAGTCGGCCTCCCTCAATCTGTGGAAAAAATTTGGGGGTTCCTGTTACAGGCAAGCAAGGAGTTGGTGAGAAAAGGGTGACAAACAGACATGAACATAAGGGAGTGTGGTATCTGAATGTATTTTCTCAAAGCAAGCACCAGTCTTATAATCCAGAAGAAAAACAAGAAAGCTAGGCGAATACATCCGTCAAGGTACACTGGTTCTTTTTTTTTTTTTTTTTTTTAGTTTTTTATTTATTTTTTGTTATTTTACTTTACTTATTTATTTTTTATTTATCTTCCTCCCCATTCCTAATTAGCATTCCACCTTTTTCTTTTAAAAAAATTTTTTATTAGCTATTTTCTTCATTTACATTTCCAATGCTATCTCAAAAGTCCCCCATACCCTCCCCCTCACCCACTCCCCGGTACACTGGTTCTTAACACAAAACAAAGAAAATGCATACATAAAAAGATGGTGGGAGCCAGGCTGTGTTTACAACTGAGAATAGAAACAACCCTTAATCAAGATCAGCTAAACACAGGAGCCAGGTGAACACTCTGATACAATGCTAGTCTATTGTTAAACCCACCTCCAGGGGTCCTTTAGTAAATACCTGATTATGCTTTTCCTCTGGGCCTAGTGAAAAACCTGCACCAGGGGAATTCCATTCTACTAACAATTCATGAATAATACTACAACCCACCTATCTCCTAGGCTATTGTGTATTCCTGTGTATGGGTGTGACTCGGCTATTGTCCTAAGTAATTACTATGTAGACTAGCCCTGAGCTTTTCTAGCTCTATTCAAGTAAAATACTACAAGAAAGCATGCAAGACCCTCCACAATATCACAGGGACAGATCTGGGGCATTCTAGCTATGGGAATGCCAAGGTTCCAGGAGGCTAAGTTTCTGTGAAAGTCTTTGCCTCGGGACTGCTTCCAGGCTTTCCAGGCCTGTCATTCCAGTCACTACTGGAGTGGATGTAGTATGAGTGGCCCTTAGTCTAGTTCTTAAATCATTACTTTCCTCTGACACTTCACAAGGCACACCTCCATAGCACTTTGTCTTCCAAGTTCCCCATATCAGTTCATTAAGCTCTGGGTGCTCCATGGCTTTTTTCAGCCCAAAGTTCTAAAATTATCCAAAAATTAGTCCATGTCACAAGTTTTTTCTTAATACCAGTACCTATATTAACTAGGAGTCCCTAAAGAAACAGAATCAATAAGATCAATATATATTAAAAAGATTTATTAGATTGGTTTATGTGACATGGTCTGGGAGGTCTACTAATGGCTGACTTACAGTGAGAATCCAGTCCACGAGGTTGGAGGTCTCAGCATTCCCAGCCTGGCATCCTGGGCCTAGAGGATTGTTGGAGAGCTGCTAGACTTCAGTCTACATAGGACGCTTGAAGAAACTGATTTTGTATTTGTTAGGGCTTTACTACTGTAAACAGACACCATGACCAAGGCAACTCTTATAAGGACAACATTTAACTGGGGCTGACTTGCAGGTTCAGAGGTTCAGTCCATTATCATCAAGGTGGGAACCTGGCAGCATCCAGGCAGGCATGGTGCAGGAGGAGCTGCGAGTTCTATGTCTTCATCTGAAGGCTGCTAGCAGAATACTGGCTTCCAGGCATCTAGAATGAGGCCCACACCCACAGTGACTCAACTACTCCAATAAGACCGCCCCTACTCCAACAGGGTCATACCCAATAATAGTGCCATTCCCTGGGCTGAGCATTTTCACACCATGATAGGTTCTATCAGTGAAGGAACGCAATGGTGGCAGCAGCATGTTAGATGAATTTCCAGAAAGGGTGAGAACAGTCAAACATAAAAGCAAAGCTATTCTTCTTCCACATCCTTTTACCTGGGCTGCCCCCAGCAGATGCTGCTCCCAGAAGATGGTGTCCCCAGCAGATGCTGACACCAGAAGGTACCATTCACAGTTAGGGCAGGTGTTCCTACTTAAATAATCTGATTAAGAAAGACCTTTATAGATGGGAGCTTGGCCTGGGTGTCCTCTGAGAAGTCCAACTAGCAGCTGAGACAGACACAGATACTTACACCTAAGTATTGGACTGAAATTGGAGACTCCTATGGTTGAATTAGGGGAAGGATTGAAGAAGATGAAGGAAGAGCTACCCCATAGGAAGACCAGCAGTCTCAACTAACCCAGACTCCATGGATCTCCCAGAGACTGAGCCACCAACCAGGAGCATTCATGGCCATTCCCAGGCCCCTGGCACATATATAGGAGAGGTCTGCTTGGTCTGGACTCATTGGGAGAAGACTCATTTAATCCTTGAGAGACTTGAAGCCCCAGGGGAGGGGGAGGCCGGATTGGTGGTGGGGAGCACCCTCTCGGAAGCAAAGGAGAGGAGGAATTGTGAAGAAGAACCAGGAGGAGGGGGCAACGACTGGAATGTAAATAAATGAAATAATTAAAATAATAATAAAAAGAAAGACCTTTATAGGGTTGCCTGTCAACTTGCCTTTTAGTTGATTTTAGATCCAGTCAAGTTGACAGTCACAATTAAACATCATGGGGGTGGGGAGTAGGGTGAGTCACTTGTTTCTTTTATCAATATGGTTACATTGAATAAATTATTTTTCACTGTTAATGGGTCTCTTTTTAACTGACCTATTAAGAATGAGTAGCTGATCCTGGTTTGTTAGGGCTTCGGAGACGCAGGCTGACCTTAGCAATTCCAGTAACACGAGGGTTGACTGAGAAGTACATGCCAGGTTCTTAGTCTCATGCCTGGAACACAGTGACTACTCAGGAAGTTGTTTTTGAATAATTTTCCTGTGGATGAAAACTTGGCCAAAGAATGACAAGTGGAAAAGCCTACTCCAAATCCTTTCAAAAGAAAGCAAATTTGTCAGAGACCATTATTCCCTTGTGAAAACATTTCCCTTTAAAAATCCTTTTCAAGGGTGGGAAAGATGACTCTGTCATTAAGAGCTTACAGCTTGCTGCTTTTGAAGACAATCCAGGTTAAGTTTGCAGAATCCACATGGTGCTATCAATAACTCTAGTTCCAGGGGATGAGATGCTCTTCTGACCTCTGCAGGTTCCTGCATGCACATGATACACACACACACACACACACACACACACACACACACACACACACTCAGGCATACACACAAATACATAAAATAAAAAGAATAAAAGAATTCCATTCTATCTTTGTATGTGCACATGTGTGTGTTCTGAGGCATGTTTGCTCTAGTGTTTGCTTGTGCGTGTACACATTGAGGCCAGAAGTTGCTGATGTTACGATGTCTTCTTTGCTTTCTACCTTGTCTGTCTGATTTGTTTGTTTGTTTGTTTGTTTAAGACAAAGACTCTAACTGAACTTAGAACTAGGCTGTATGACCAATGACCCTTCAGATGAATCTGTCTCAGTGAATCAGGTACAGGTATGTCATGGGGTCTTCCTTTATTTGGGTGCAAAACCTTATTTTCCTATAATTGTACAGCAAACACTTTTGTCTGCTGAGCTGTCTCCTCCAGTTGCCTGTTGTTAGTGTGCTATGTGAAGCTGACAAGCCTATAAATGCCACATATGGATTTTAGAGAAAGCAATGTGGAGGCCAGGTTATGTCCTGCTCTAGGTGACTCCCTATCATTTAAAGCAGTGGTTTTCAAAGCTTTCCCTTTCCCTAGGAACTCTGCCTTAAACAAAGACATCTGGCACCATTTATGAGTGCAAATGCAGAGGCAGGATGACTCTCAGCAAGCAATTTTACATGTGCTGACATCAACACCTGTTCATCGCCACAACGAGACACCAACTATTCCTAAGAGGAAAAAGATGTAACCTATATACCCACAAAGTGGATTGGGAATATATGGTCATATGGTATATTAAAACCATATCATAGAAACTATTGAGAATTTACCTAACACATCATGACAACAAAGTGAACAGCACCCTACCTGAACCATGTAAAAGGGAAAAAGCTGTAATGAAGACATCCCTATGAACCTGTCAACTATCTTGTGTGTGTACACTGGAAGACAGACAGACATAGAAGTCCTGACTGTCCTTGATGCTTCAGCTCAGCATGCTACTTGATGTCCTACAGCTTGATGTCGCCCACTAAAGTTTCTAGTTTTTGACAGGTCCTATGTCTCTTAGGCTCTACTCTACCCTGCAACCCAATAACTTGGCTATGTGGGTCTACAAAATCTTCAACCAGATTAATAAAGGTCTACTGTAAACACCTTCAGTGACTCTTCATATATGCATCAGCTTTCTGCCTGCCTCTTCGAGGTCTCTGACATTTGAGGCTTCTTCAATCCTTTTATAGCCATTCTATTTCATGATATATTGCATAACATTCTGTTTATAACTGTGCCAAGTATAATAAGATGTGATCCAAGAGTTAACGTTAGTAATTATGGGTGGTTTTCTTGTGCCGTTCGTTTGGTTTTTGGTTTTTAAGATAAGGTCTCACTCACTATGTAACCCTATCTGGACTGGAACTGTCTTTGTAGACCAGGTTGGCTTCAAGCTTTCACAGATCTCCCTCCTTCGTCCTCAAGTGCTAGAATTAAAGGTATGCACCACCACACAGGACAATATTTTAAATCAAAGTCACAGAAGCTGTGATTACAATGTCCAGCTGCCAAGAAAAATCCAAATTACTAGGTAAATAGCAGGAGCAAAGCTAATACAACTCGTGAATGAACCGTTTTGCAACAAATTCTGGCATTGTGGAAAGACACAAGCACATGTCTGTTCCTGGAATACAGCTTTAATGGCAGACGGAAAAAGGAACTTAGGAGAGTCTGATACCAAACCTAGATGTGATTTTGTCTGGGTCTCTAATTACTAAAGACATAAACTCATCTAAAACAACAAACAACAACAACAAACAACAACAACTCCACCATGATCACTAAAAGAATGGTCAGTAAATCAGATGGGGTGACTGAGAAGTGGGAGGCTCTTCACCATCCTTCACCAAAGAGTGAAAACCAAAGGGACCTACATCTGCCAAAGGAGACCATGGTAATCTCTGGGCTCACATCCTGTGCTTGCTGCAATACCAGGACCTTTTGCACATCTCCAATTTCCTGACTTACCTCTTTCGAGGGACAGTTATCCTAAAGGGTCTCAGTAGGAAGCTCTGATTCCTCTTGAGGAAGAAGGAAATGCATTTTTAAAAAATTCCCAGACAATTATTATGTTGAAATTGGGGTTTTGGTTTCTTCGCAATCCTTCACATGACCACATCTGAAAAACTAATTTCCATTCTGCCCTGAAGGCATTACACACCAATCGTGGCATTGTCAAACCTCATAGCCATTTTAAACATGCCAGGCTAACGGTTCAAGCTGAAAGTAGAAAGGATTTTCCATTAAGCTGCCAATAGTAACGTAATACAATGAAGGCAATTGTCACTAGATGATTCATCTAGTTAGAATCTCAACTCCCTTTCTGGGTAGAAAATATGAAGCTTGCTTATTTATATTAGACACCAAGCAAATACTTACTCATAATTCAGCTATTCTGTATCCAAGCAAGGCAGAGACTCCAAGCAGGGAGGTAGAAAGGCAAATGTTCACTTTGGCTATCAGTAAACGTCATAGCCTTTCTAAATTTGTCACTTTTCCACACACACACACACACACACACACACACACACACACACACACACACACACACACCCCTCAACTTTTCACTGCTGTAAGGTCATTTTTGATAAAATTCCCCCAGGGAAATAACAGCAGGAACCTGAGTTTTCAGTCTGATCAGTATCAGTGGGAAATTTGCCATGTTGCTATTTGACAGCTACAAAAGCCATATTGTTTTTGACTGGGCGTTGCAGAGCCCAGTCAGTAGAGCCTGAACTCACTGATTCATCATGATTGCTCGGAGCATGCTCACACCGAATCTTATTTATGCTTCAAACTAAGTGGCTGAGAACTCGGAAGTCAGAGAAGCACTTGGTACAGATGCTCAACAGGATTTCTTTTCATTCACAACTGGATGACATAGCTTCTCTGTTTCTAGGGATCCCTGAAAAGTGGTGTTGAAAATCACCATCATTAAACACTCTTGTAACATCAGCAACTGAGTGAGCTTACCAAAGTGGGAGAGGGACAGACCAACGGCCAGCCTCTCCTCTGCAAGCACGCATATTATTGTATAAGGCTGAAAGGCAGATGGGCAAGGGAAGGTAGGGTGAACGCTTAGATCAGGAGGAAGGAAATAAAAGGGAATAGACTTTCTTTTCTTTCTTCTTTTTTTGAGAGAAAGAGAGAGAGAGAATTATTGTTAAGTGACCTTTAAATTTGAGATCCTTTGGCTTCATCCTCCAATATGCCAAAACCACAGGACTGCCCATGTCTGGATGAGGCTTGCTTATGTCTTATTCTGAACATAGGAGGTGTTTGTGTAACTGTGTGGCCCTTGTTTGTTAAGAGTCTATTGTGCTACAGTAACTAACACCAAGCTACTGGACACTAGCCTTCTTTTGAGCGTTGAGTTGCCAGGCAGGGTTCAGGTCAATCAGCTCACATCAGTGGAACCTCTTATATAAAAGATGTGAAATTAACCTTCAAACCTCGGGTCTCAGAAAAATGGAGTTCAAAGGGTGAATGTCTTGAAATTGTGGGTTTTTTCTTTTTTAGTTAAGAAATCCCTAAGTCTGTCTAGCTAAGTCTGTTTCTCATTAGACATATGAAGCAGTTAAAAAAAAAAAAAAGAATCAAACCTGCAGAAAAGAGAAATCCTGCCTGAGTCAGAAAACCAAGGAATAAAAATCCCAACTGTCACTTGTTGGCCTTGTGGCCCTGGCTTGCTTGCTTCCTCAGCTCACAAACTCCAACTTCTCACCTGGAAAATTAACTCCTGAAGGAGAAACAGCCCTGTTCATCCTCCTTCTCCTGCCCTGTGCTCTTCTCTCTTCAGCACAACAAAACTGGGGAATAATTACCTAAGTCCTGACAGCTACTGACATTCTCCCCAGGGCAAGCCAGATGTAGGAAGCAAGCCAACTGGGAGAGAGCCTCACGTTTGGGGGGGGGGGGCGGAGAAAACTTGACATCTCACATCATAGGGGGAGTGTTGGGAGTCTGATGTCTCTTGGTCCCATTTCACAATAAGAACCATGTGCTTCTCACTGTGTAGATGATTATTTAATTTTAATATTTCAGAGTTACAGACTAGTGATATGGCTCAGTGGATAAGAGCACTGACTGCTCTTCCTAAGGTCCTGAGTTCAAATCCCAGCAACCACAGGTGGCTCACAACCATCTACAGCTACAGTGTACTCATATACATAAAATAAATAAATCTTAAAATAAATATTTCAGAATTACTTATTTATTCACTTTATATACATAAAATTTATTGAAAATAGGTCCTTTTCATATATATGCATTTCGTATATATATATATATATATATATATATATATATATATATATATATATATGTATCTATTTATCTATCTATTACACATACATACATACACATATAGATTCTGATTACAGTGCCCCTCTTACTCCTCCCAGTTCTCCCCACCTTTGTTTTAATCTCTGGCCTTTCTTCTCAACTGGACCTCAGTAGCACTATTTTATTTATTTATTTATTTATTTATTTATTTATTTATTTATTTATTAGTAGCATTGTTTATAAAGCTGTAAGTTTGGACTGCCTACATCAGTACACTTCAGTTCTGGCTGCTCATCAGAATCCCTTGGGGGTGGAGCTTTTTCTGACCAGCTTTCGAGACTGCTTCCCTAGAGCCAAGTCAACACAAGTGGTTTTGAAGACCTGTTTCTAGCCCTGTGTAGAAAGCCAGGATCACAGGCTCTAGCTACTGAAAATCAAAGGAAATGATACTCCAAGGGGCAAACAAATCTTTCTTTTTCATTAGTGTTTGCACACAGTCTGTCTCATGCATGTTCTGAAACCCCAATCTAAGCCATCCACTAGGAAGTCAGACTGTGCAGCCTGTTGCTGGGCAGGGAGAACCACAGGCATGTTTGGAGCTTTCAGTTGTGGCCTAGGAAACGCAGGGAGTTTCTTGTTTGAAAAACACAGCTGAAACCTGGGAGATTCCTCAGCTGGGGGCTGCTGTGAGATGCTTTATGAGGTCTACCAGTAAGTGTGAGGATGTCAAGGGATAAGAAATCAACACTGGTTTCATCTTGAACCTAGAATTTTATTTTAACCCATGAACAAAGTGAGCTGCAGTTTAAAGAGGGGGAAAGCCGGGTGGCTGTGCGTTAAGACCATTTTCTACTGCTTCTTCTCAACTGCCCCTTCGCCTGTGTGTCATGATTACAGTTTCAAATAAAGGAAACTACAGACCACCTACATTAGTAGACTCCAACTCCAGGTAAGCATTAGACTCACCCACTGGGGTGTGCTTCTCCTCTTGGTTTCAGGCATGATGACTGAGCACAGTGACTTCTGTCATGTGTTTGCAGAGCTGCAGTTAACTGTGCAGGACTCAACAGGTGTGATCTCTGATGCAGTCGTATCTAGTGACACTCAGATCCTTCAGAACCTGCTCTGGGCACCGTCTCATGACTCAAAGAAAAGGTACAGCTATATTCTTTCATGTGGACTGAGAAAGTAGAACCAGGTTTGTTCAGAAAACCAAGTCCTACGGACAGAGAGAACAAAGATGCAGGAAGGAATATGACAAAGGCCCTCTTGCTCCCCTTTGCTCCCGAGTCCCATGGTCCTATCTGTTATTCTCATCTGAAATTTCATAATGAATGCTTCTATAGATAAGGCAGCTGAGCTTGTATTTGTTACTTATAGTCATAAACTCTAACGAGCATGGTCACTACATATGAGTTATAGCACTTGTCATACTCACAGGAGTAAGAAGCCAGTGTCTTCTAGACAAGCAAGGGACATATATGTAGATACAACCAGGAGAGAGAAGATCTGAGTATGAATCTATCTCTAGACTCTCACAAACACACGGAAATATAGGCTTCTAATTTTAAGTTCTTAAAGGTTACCAAGTTCCATTGCCAACAAGCTAAACAACCTTTGGGAAAGATTTTTGTTGTTGTTTTATGCTGTTAACATCTTCAACTCTAAGATGTCCAGTGTGGTCTATGAAAACACTGGCAGTCACTCTCTCAAGACTTCTTTCAACATAAAAAGCTATACTAACATGGCACTTAGTATCGTAGGAGTTTTCTGTGGAATTATTCTTGAAAGTATTGTGTACATTAGATGGAGTGCCCAAACAGGCTTGTGAATGATGAGTAAGATTTAAGTGCTTTTAAATTTAAATATGATAATTTTGAGTCTGGGGAGACAGAAAAGTTGGTAGTACTTTCAGTTCAAACGTGTGGATCCCCATCTAAGTTCAGATCCCCAGCATCCGTGTAAAAACATAAGGCGTTTGGCAGCACCTGCCTGTAATGCCAGCCCTGGCGAGGCAGAGACAGGAGGCTCCTGGAGCTCCCTGGCCTGCTAGTCTAACCAGTTGGTGAACTTCAAATTCAGTGGTAGTATCAAAAACTAAGGTGAATAAAAAATTAAGGAAGAATTTGCCCTCATACCCCTGACCGCCATGCACATCCGCTCTCATCCACACACGTGCACACGTACATAAACATGATGAATGTCAGCTCTGCCTAACTTTTCAAGCTATGTTGACTTTTCTTACATGCAAACAACCTTAGAACCAAACATTTTCAACTTCCATCTATTTCTGTGAACAAATATTTACTCATTTGGCAAATGTTTATTGAGAGCCACTGAAACGCCTGCCATTGTGTCGAGTGTTCTGCTCTTATGAGGTGAGCTGAAGTTTCCAGATATCTGGTAGCTCTGTCTCATTTTACGCTGGAAAGGATACAGATTCATACATGTGGTCACATGGTGTGGGCCACAATTGGGCTTGCTGTGTTTAAAACAAAATCATGAGCAGGCATGGAAGAAGTGGGGTGGTACAGTATACTTGAAGGCATGCTCGAAGAAGTAATGAGTTTAGCCCAGGGAGTACAGGTAGGGTGGGTCAGGGAAAAAGAAACAGAACTTTCTAGAAGGAGCAGCATACTAAATTATGGGTTTGAGAGCTTGAGACCAGTGCTCAAGAATCTACAGTTCTACACTATAGTTAAAAATAAAAACAAACAAACAAACAAAAAAACATTTCTCCCAGAGGCATCCGTTCATTGATTCCAGAGGTGTGCAGGAGCTGGGTGTGAGCCAGAGCTGTTGGGATGCTAGTATTTAAAAACTAATCAGGAACAATAACAATAAACAAAAGCAATGACGTCAGATTGATGGAGCCCCAGAAAAATAAACAAAACATATTAGAGATGAAGTTAAAGTGTCTTGCCTGGAAGAGTGGGTGGCTGAAATTAGTGAGTTAATGGTAAATAATGTGAACTGTGCTGTTGCTAAATGCCGCGTGCGTCAGGATTTACATAGGTTGACTCGTGGCTTCACATCACGCTCCATGAGATAAAGTTTATCATCTGTCTCAGAGAGATCTACTCTGTCGTGTCCTTCACCTGACCCCCTTCTCCCATTCACCATAATCTTAGATGCTCTGTAGTTCACTTATTAAAAACAAGTCTTTCTCATGAATGGATGCTCTATAATAGCAAACAAACAAACAAACAAACAAACAAAACCTTGTTTTCTTTACCACTGTGTTTCCCGCCATTTTATAGAAAGACATAATGTGAACACAATAAATATCAGGGATGAATAGACAATAGAAACCAAGGAACAGATAACTTGAAACAGACTAAGTAGCCAGGTGGTGTCAGGACCATGAAAAAATTACCTGAGTAGCTAAAAAGGCTTTCAAACTGGGATCTTGAGTTCACAGAAGGTACTGAAAACAGACGGACTACTAGATTTTCATGCCATTAACAAGTTTAAAAGAGCATGAAAGCTGGGAAGATGGCTTAGCAGTTAAGGGTGCTGGATGCCCTTCCAGAGGACCTGGTTTGATTCTAAGCACCTACATGGCTCCTAACAACCACCTATAACTCCAGCTCCAGGCAGTCTGATACCATCCTCTGTCCTCCTCAGGAAGTAGGCATGCACACACACAGTGAACACATGCAGGCAGAACATCCATCTGCTTGAAATAAAAAGAAATAAACCTTATAAACATACTTTTAAAAGAACATTGGTTCCATTGTTTTATGCATTCAAGTACTTAACAGTATTTACTAAGCACTTGGACTACAACAGGTGTTACGTCAAGCATGGTGACAATGGTAGACAACGCAGAGGTGCCTGCAGTCTGGGAGAGAGGAGTGAGATGGGCAACCACACAGGATAATCTCAGGGGATGGTTGTTCTGCACTAGGTGTGATGGGATGGAGAATAGTGGGGGTGGGACTGGGCATCAGCAGACAGGTCTTCAGAAAGGCTTCTGGGCAAATTACATGGGGTTGCATTCCTTTATTCAACACCTGAGCTTCCAGATTACATATTTGAAGTATGTAATATATATATATGTATATATATAATTACATATATATACATATATATGGTAAGTATATATATTTACATATTTGTATACATATGTATATGGAATATGTAATATATATGAATATATATGTTTCCATATTCATATATATGTATATATATATGGGATAAGACTCAAGCTTGAACATGAAATATACTTAATATTTTGTGTGTACACCTAGCACAATACACATGGGCTGAAGCTAATTATAGCAGTAAATATTTTCAATACATCTTAGGTTTGGTGGCTCTATTTTATTTTATTTTTGTCATAGTAGGGATCAACTTAGTGACTATGTTACGACCTTCCACATGCTGGGCAAGAGCCCAAAAGCCCATTCCCAGGCCCTATGCCAGTGTTTTGATGGCACTCCACTACATGGGAGCAAATATGGAATTTTTCCACATGTGCTGTCACATCAGTGCTGAAAAGATTTTGGACTTTGGAGCATTCTGTCAGGACTTCAGATTTGCACATTAGGGAAGTTCAACTTGCATGTGAGTAGAAGCCTACAAAATGGTGCTCCAAGGATGCTCAGAGCAGAAACAGAAGTGGGGTAGAGGAAGGACCAGCACCAAGGGTTATGAACCGAGACCAGAAAGGCTCTGTGGAGGTGGCAATTGTGCATATCAAACAGTTTTGAGGCCAAAGAAAGGCCATGATTATCTCCCAGCTAAGGTCTGGTTAGTAACATGGCCACATGGTTAAGAAATTGTCCCCTCAAATCACACGTTTTTTTTTTTAAGTTTTAAGCCAGAGTCCTAAACTGAGGTTAGGTGATCATCTGCAGAGTGGAAGCACAGGACACTGAAGGAGACAGGAGGGCGAGTAAGGAGAAAATATGTATTATAAAGGCCAGGCATGGTGGCATATTCCTGAGACCTCTACTATCAAAAGGTTGAGAGCAGAGAATCACAGGTTCTTGGCTACCCTGTGCCCTTCACTTTGTTATTACAAAAACACAAGACAAGGTTGACATTTCATCTGAAAATTCCTTACACCAAAGCTTTGCAACAGGGCCAGGTCGAGCAGCTATATTCCATGGCTTCTGGCCACAGCTAAAGGTCGTTAAAGAAGAACCTCAGAGGGCTGGTGAGATGGCTCAGTGGGTAAGAGCACCTGACTGCTCTTCCGAAGGTCCGGAGTTCAAATCCCAGCAACCACATGGTGGCTCACAACCATCTGTAACAAGATCTGATGCCCTCTTCTGGAGTGTCTGAAGACAGCTACAGTGTACTTACATATAATAAATAAATAAATCTTAAAAAAAAAAAAAAGAACCTCAGAGAACATCAGATATGAGTGAACATTATCTGAGGTTTTGGTTCTTAAACTTGAGAGAACAAAAAGAATTCATGTAGGGAACTTTCTATTCATTGTATTGAGGGTAGGTCCTAAATCTTCATGTGTGATTAAATGAGTAGACATAGAAAATGAACTACCAATTGGCTTCAATTAGAGCTTATGAATCTCTAGAAATAATGAAAAAGTGATTGATTATATACAAGGGCATTGCTTTTTTCTTTCTTTTCCTTTGTTTGGATTTTGTTTTTTTTCTTTTTGGAGAGAATCAGTATCATAGCAACACAGTCACAGACTTGGTAAATCTAACCATTGGTTCAGGCTCTCTTCTAATATAGTTGTGCAGACAAAGGGACAGTCTTGGAAGGTAAATGACTTGCCACAGTACACAAAGCTGGAAGGAAGGGATACTGTGTCTTACTTCATACTTTTTGAAATATCCAAGCCCCACAGCCTCTCTTCTTTGCACTCCTGATCACAGGCATGGGAGAAAGAAGACAGCAGAGGATTTCAAAACTAGGGGTGAGGGGGCAAAGTCCTCAAATGGACACTTTCCCCCATTTTGGCTATTAATGGGACAGATCAATAGAATAGCAGATTATAATGAAAACACTCCAACTAAGTGTAACTGGGGTTAAGGGCAGAATACCACCTGGCTCAATATGCCACTTAGAGAGATAAATGATCATAATTATTTATCACAGAGAAGTGAGACTTAATCAATATACTCTGAACAGGACTAAATAACATTGTCCAAAGACCGAATGCTCATCTTCAGTGCACTGAGGCGAGCTTTATATTTAGAGAAAGAACTGGGGCAGGGGATAAGAGTGATGTTTCTGCAAGTATTCAGAAGGGCCCTTATCACTCGAGAGAACAAGCTGGTTCCTTGGAGACTAGTGCTAGGGCTCCAGAGTATAGCCTCCTATTTTGAATAACTTCCCTCATCTGGAGGGTGGTCTGTTCTATCAGGCTCTGCTCTTTTTGCAATCCATGATGACCAGACTAGAGACCATGAGATGCCTTTTAGAGGCCTAGAAGGTTGACAGTAAGATGCCAGCTCTTTCATCTTGTGCTTGTCCCCTTGAAGGAGAATGATATAGGCTAGGTACTAGCAGTTTCTAGAGAGACACATCATGAGTGATTTACCTATCAGTATGTGCAGGTAAGTAGGAGACCCAAAGTAGAGGATAGGAATGCCAGACAAAGGTAAAGATGGCAGACTCCAGTCTGCTTCCACTAACCTTGTAGGCAAAGCAAGGAGTGGATGCCTTTTAGGAAAATCAGTTTCTAAGTGCTTTGCTATGTTTTAAGAGAATTCAGTCATTTGCCTATATTGCTCTTTCAGCCTTATCAGCGATGGGATGCTATCTAGACAGGACTCACAAACCAGAACAGAGACCATACACCCTGTTGTTAGAAGTGTGCTGGAGACAGAGTGAGGCTTTTATGGGGTCTAACTCTGCACACACCCAGATGGTTCCGGTTTTCCGGCATTTACATTTATTTATTTCTTCAGTCCAGTTGGGAATGTGACCTCTTCACTTATTGTTAGTCTCCGTGCTGTTTAGTGGCTAGATTGTATCCTTTTCTATAGCTTTGAGATACCACTGATCTAAGCTGGAGTCTCTAGATTCTTCAGTTTTTCTCAGCTTCCTTATCTGACCTACCAAGGAAGGGCAAATGAGTCCCCTCTTCTTCCATCTTCCACCCTAAGCCGTGCCGTGGGCCTCCTTCACCTTTTCTGGCACTGCTTTGCTACACGGCATTAGTCAGGAATGTTTGAGCTGTTGTGTTGTTGGATACCATCTCTCTCTGAGGCAGATGCCCTCAGCCGCGCTGACCCAGGGAACCCAGCTATGGGATCTGTCCTGCCTAGCTAGCCGCAGGCAGAGGAAAAGAAGCCACTCTGTAATTTTCCCAGCAGCCTCCTTAAATCTGTGGGTGACAGCTTGGACACGTTGCCTCGATCAGACACGGAAATGAGCTCAGAGCTTAGGAAACTTGCCCCAGGTCGCAAATTAAATTCGTGTCAATGTAGAAGTGAACACAGCCTCAGACTGGAAACGGTCCAAAAGGCTGCAAGAGAGAGATCACAGCTCTTTCCAAGGCCCAAAGCATCCGTCTCTAAGCAGTTACTGGAAGACTGTGCCAGACTTCCCCTTCGTCTTTATCCTGTGAGCAAGCGGTATAGTGGATTAGTCATTTTCTCTCTTGCAGGTGACTGAGGATGTTTCTCACATCCTACTACTGGTTTCGTTGTCCCAAGGATTTCATTTGAAGGGCGGGGCACTCCATTACTTCCCTCCACCCCAACCGGAGTCTGAAGTCTGGACCAATGAAAGCTTAGAACCTCGTTTACTGGCACTAAGCACTGGCACTATTTAAGTGTTAGCAGGAATGGGCTGTGAGCATCGGCTTTCTCCACAAAGGGGCACGCTAACATCTGATCTGTGGAACCGCTGAGCTGAAGAAAGGGAACAGAGGAAAGCCTGCAGGACTCCTGGTGCCACTATGTGCTACGTAAAGTGTGCAAGATACATCGGATACTCTCTGGTGTGGGCTGCTGTCTTCTGCATCGTAGCTAATGCTTTGCTCTACTTTCCTAATGGGGAGACAAAGTATGCTACGGAGGACCACCTCAGCCGTTTCGTGTGGTATTTTGCCGGCATTGTAGGCGGAGGCCTGCTGGTGAGTCACTCAGAACTATTATCACTAAAACTTCCTCTCCTCTCGAATGGCAGAGAGTATTCTTCTCATGCGAAGTTTTCTATAATGCCCATCTGTAAAAACTGGATTTTGTCGTTGTTGCTGCGCTCTCTCTTTGAAAGCAGAATATTCTAAGGTTGTGTTAAACTTTTGCTGACCTTATTAGATGTTGCTTTAGTAAAATCTTTTGCCTTAGAGAGAAGTCTCTTTTCTCAGAAGCTTTTACTTTACAGCTTGAAAAATGATCACTGTCCAAGGAGACTTGAGAGACTATCGAGTTTCTGAGTGCGGGAGCAATGGTCAGTCCTCATTTGGAGCTGGAGAGAGTTGGCTGGCTCCGAGACAAAAGTTTGGGGTCTAAATTACTCTCTGCTGCTTACTTTCAGGCATCTATGACATGGGAAAACATTTAGGGAGTGAACTGGTATTTTCTAATAACTGTAAGTGGTCTCCTGAGGTTGGAGTTAGAAGCAGGTTAGCATCTCAGTCTAAGGATGGAATGTGCTGGCTTACTCTCCCTCCCCCTTACAGGTTGTTTGTTGTTGAAGTTGGGAGGAATTTCCTTGGCACAATGGGAGGTGAAGTATTAGTTTCCATCTCGACACAGATGGAATGTAGACACATTTGACTTTGTCCACTTAAAATGCTAGACTTAAGAACTGCAGAGAGAAATTTTATGGAATCGTTACTATTGCAGAGAACACTATCTCCTTTGTCAACTAAAATTAAGACGTTGAAACCTAATGGACTCCTCGTGGCATTGGCGTGGCAAATGTGCTTTGAACTTTTGGGTTTTGTTTTTTGTTTTTCGAGACAGGGTTTCTCTGTATGGCCTTGGCTGTCCTGGAACTCACTCTGTAGACCAGGCTGGCCTTGAACTCAGAAATTCACCTGTCTGCTTCCCAAGAGCTGGGATTAAAGGCGTGTGCCACCACTGCCTGGCATGTGCTTTGAACTTAAGCATCACTATCGTTCATGTTCCCACAATCAGTGCAAATAATACAAGTGAGCATACTCACTGTTTAACATATAGTTAGCATCTACTCTGCTTTGCTGCTTTGGGGCTTAAATTTCAAGTAGCTCATTCTTACATGAAGAGCATCATTGCTGAGTTGAACTGGAGCCTTTGTATCTTCAAAGAAACAGATCATCTTTTTTTTTTTATGAAAAATGTTTACGTTTTCTACGTACTCAAAATGTTTCAGCCGTTCTACTCAAGATTTGATCTTCTATGTTTGATGAGGACAGATTTTACATTTAACAGTGCTGACAGTTCACATTTACAGGTTATTATTTCACACTCTGTGTGCTCACTCACTGTACATGGAAGCAAGCAAATGTAATACTTGCGACTCTTCTTAGGCCTTTACATCATTCATGATATCTGGTTGACCTAATCAGAAGACATAGATATATCTTACAGAAACGCCTGAACCCACCCATAGGGAATCAGGAAAGGCCATGGCTTGATTCTGTTTGCCTTCTGAGCAGATGCTCCTGCCAGCGTTTGTGTTCATTGGGATGGATGAAGAGGACTGCTGTGGTTGCTGCGGCTACGAAAACTACGGCAAGCGATGCTCGGTAAGCCTCCTGGTGCTGCGCCCTGGTGGATGTGCTTCGTTCCTGACACAGGATGGAGGCTCACTTCTTGCTTTTTCCTTTCCATAGATGCTTTCTTCTGTACTGGCTGCTCTGATTGGAATCGTGGGATCTGCTTACTGTGTCATTGTGGCATCACTGGGTTTGGCAGAAGGACCAAAGTGCAGCGATGCCCATGGAGTATGGAACTACACCTTTGCCAGCACTGAGGGACAGTATGTAACTGTTCTTTAACTAGTAACACATTCTTAACCACAATGCTTAAAACTAAGTTATCTATCTATCCACCCATCCAATATTTCCTTACTCCAAATCATGCAGTATGTAAGGCTAGATGGGCAGTCATGAACCTGGGGAAATTCTAATCAGTGAATATACTATTGCATATATTCACTGATTTTGTTCTTACCACGACCGTATGGAGATGCTCCCATAATTCCTTTTCTTTTACAAATGAGAAAAGGAGGCAGGGAAGGATGAAGTGATTTGTCCAAGGTCTCATTGCTAGAAAGTACTAGTGAATCTCTGAATCCAGGTTGTCTGCCTCATAGCGTTTGTGCTCAGCTAGTATGTGCTGCAAACCCCCAATGACACTCAGGTCAAATGTAGCACATTTTACTAGGTCATAGGACAGTATTATAGTATTTTTATGTATTCAAAACCTAGGACAAACAATTCTTCCACCCTATGCCTGCATATTGTGAAGCATGTATAACACACACACCCTTGATTCAAGTTACCAAGAGACAGAGCAAAGGTCTTCCCCACTACTCCAGCTTCAGTGTCGTTAAGAGAGGCCCATTGTCTTATGCTGGGATTTTCTGTTTTTAGTCAGTTATGACAGAAGAACAGAATCAGAAAAGCTGGTGATGGATGAGTATCGATTGTTCTTTCCTGACTTGCCTTCTTTAAAAGAAAAGATATTGTGTGTGTTCGCGTGTGCGTGCATGCGTGTATGCATATGTGAGTGTAGGTTCCAACAGAGTTCAGAATGAAGTGCCAGATATCCCCGGGTTGAGCTCCTTACTCACTCTCTAAGAACAGGAAGGTGTGAACTAATTTTCCCGTCTCTCAGTGACTTCATCTAGAGAATGGCAGTTGTCATGAGCATTAATGAGGCGATCCGTGTGAAATGCTCATGTGATGGCTGACATATTGTGATCACTGTCAGAATTAGTTTAGGATGAACATGAAAGAATGGTAGCCTCTGAAGAAAACCCAGTACTTATTGGAGTTGGAGTCTTAATGCCTCCAACTGTCATCAACTTTGCTCAGAACATAATGTGCTCATAGAAAATGATCTCAGGTGCATACAGGGTTATGTCTATTACTAAACAGATTTTAAGAGCTGTTTGTACATCTGTCTCACTACTCATTTATGCTTCTCAAAAAAAGGTCTTTTTTCTTCTAGATCATTCTTTATTTGAATCTGTTTAGGGATCTCAATACATAGAATAACTAACAGTTCCAAGCCACCGATTAAATTTTCAGTAGCTAAATAGAGCTAAAGAAAATTTTGACTCTGTGTGACCTGAATAACAGCCTTTGTTTTACTGACAAGCAGAAACACGGGGACAGAATGCCATATTCTTGTTCTGTTTTGATTTTTTTAGGGGTGGAGTGGTGGTGGTAAGTTTTGTCTTAAACCAACAAGTTGACTCTCTTATTGGCTCAGTGTACTGTTCCAATGTTAGATGTTTGGTTTCAAGCTGGGGCAGGAAGAAGTGATAAGAAATTGTACCAGGTCTTGTTGTTGGGTTAAGTCACTCCTGGATGTTCCCACATGATTGAATCCTACTTTACGGGGAATCCAAATTCTACTCTGGAGTAGCAGTGGCTGACATGCTAGGAAAGAGATCCAAGGCATGCCTATGTTTGTATGTATGTATGTATGTATGTATCTACATACACACATACACACACACACACACACACACACACACATGTGCGAGAAGAAATTTCTCACGTTGTGTATATATAAAGTCACATATGACCTTAATATGGTCTGGTGATTTTTTAACAAGGAGAGTTCAGGGTGTTATTTATCATTCTGTGATTTTTAAACATACACAATGTCCCAGATACTGTGCTGGTAGCTGGGTGTAAGAAGAATAGGCCCTGCCCCTGCCTGCATGGAACTGAGCCTTGCAGAGTGGGTATAAACAGGTCTTCTCTTGGGAAGGTTTTTTTTTGATGGTAGCCTTTCACTTTGTTTCCCTGATCCCCATACTTGGCATTGATGTTCTCAATCCGTGTTCTTCTGCTGGAGTCCATGTTCTTTCAGAACAGAATGCTCCTTACGGTGCAGCTCTAGCTCAATGTTGCACTCACACAGCAGCAGATCAGCCATCTTGGTCTAATAACTGAATAAAAGGTGCTCTTCATTGCTACAGAGCATGATATCATGAAAGTAAAGAGGCTGAACTCAAATCCTTCTACTTTCTATTGGGAATTAACTTTTTGCTTAAAAATTTAAAAACAATTTATATCAACAAATTTCATTTGAAAATGAAAGCCTCTTGAGTTTTAACTTGGCAGAATTTGGATACTTTTCAAAAGAGGAAAGTGCTTAATATCTTAATAAAGTGATAATTAAGATCCCAAAGTTTAAAGTATACTGTAAAATATATTTTCCAAATAAAAAATTTACTCAATAGCTTGCTCATAGACAAAGATTAAGCAATGATAAACCTGGGTAACAGAACAGAAATATGCTTTGTAAGTTTACTACCCCAGCCTGAATTGTTTCCATTTTTCCATTTTTACTTTTAGTTCACAGCCATATGATACAAGACATGGTGTTAATCATGATGCTAATATATGTTTGCTTTTCTTTCTCACAAGAAGTCATATGTCTTTTAAAGAATATAAAAATCTCTCATGTGTGAATTTTTTAACCACAGAATCCTAGATTGGTGTCAAAATTTGTGTTTTAATTTTATGTTTATCATTGGGATAATCTTTGGGCTAAACCCTTCCATTTGTTGGAACGGTGTAGCTAGCACATAACATTGTGTTAATTCATTTCCATGTTTCTGAATGAAAATCTCTAAACAATAAAGGCAAGTTATGAGATATCCTCTTAAACTGTGGCCACGTGTCTGAAGTTCCTCTTCTGTCCACAGGTACCTTCTGAATTCCTCTATGTGGTCCAAGTGCTATGAGCCCAAGCATATTGTGGAGTGGCATGTGACTCTATTTTCTATCCTCTTGGCTTTTGCCGCAGTTGAATTCATCTTGTGTCTCATTCAAGTAATAAATGGAATGCTTGGAGGCTTATGTGGCTATTGCTGCTCTCGCCAACAGGTGAGAACTTGTGGGACTGTGTGGAGGTCTAGCCCTGTAGTGGCAACAAGGCCCCATTCTTCTCCGTAAAGGCAAAACCAGGCACAGGCAACAAACTAGAACCTACTCTCACTTCATCTTTGTGGGGAGGCATTTCTTACATTCAATTTTGGCTACAGTACTGAGTCTCACAGACTAAGTCGTCTTGGCTTGTAGATCATTCTGTGGGCACAGAAACACTTGCCTATAGACACAGTTCCTCCTTCAAGTCAAGTCCCCTGTATGTTCCACCCACCCAGCTCTGGTTACAGGTATGAGTGTCAAGATACTTAACCTTCATGTTCCTAAGTACACAGGAATAGTACCCAACACTGATTCCATAAGATGTAGCACTCGTCTCACTCCCCATTCACATGCTCAACTCAAGCACTGAACAAGATGCTTAAGTTCACTTACTCAGGAGGTAACAGACTTCAACTCCTCAGTTATTTTATGCCCAAGCCCTTCCTCTTAACCTTGGTGCTGCATTTCCTGTCCTGTTTGGTTCCCTGTAATTCTTTCCTAATAAGGAATAACAAAAATGCCTTACCCTTACTCTGTAAGCATGGAGTGCAATTATTAGCCTTTGAATGTCCTTGTGAAAGAAACTCTATGTGAAAGAAAGCCAGGAAGCTCTCATTTCCTGTGGATATGACTCAGGAATGAAATATCCACTTGTTTGTAACAGAGAAAGTTATTTTTTTTTCTGTTTTATTGAAATATTTTTTCTATGTCTCTATAAATCATATATTATTGAACAGATGGGAAGTTAAAATCGGCCCATTTTGGGAAGTTGCTGTTTTATGTCTTATTATTTAAGACAAGATAAAGTAAACTTATTTCACTTATATTTTCTATTTCATTCCATTTATCTCCTAATTCAATGTCTTTTGACTTTCCTTGGAAATAAGGCAAAACAAAACCAAAACAAAACAACACCCCCCCCCCCGCAAATATAAAAATAAAAAACCAGCAAACAAATAAAACCTAATAGAAACTAAAAGTCAGGGCTACTGGGAAACCCTTTGCTATAAATATATGGGAAAGTTTTATTCATTTTGAGAGGAAGTTACAATTTATTTCTAGCTTTATCTATCAGGCAAATCCACAAGGTTAAGAATTTCTTTGGGATCCTGCCAAATTTCCAGGAAAACAGCCTAGTGGGAAAACTTTTGTATGGCATTGTTTTTTGTAAGGCAACTGAGGGGAAGAACAAAATCAACCTTTGAGATTGATTCCTAAACGCAAACCTATGCTGTTCCTTGAAACGCAGACAAAGCAGAGAATAAACTCAGCTGCTGCTGGCCTTTGGTGCTGGGGCATTTGGGGCATAGGCGTAAGGAGTAAGTAGGTGGACAAAATTGGTTCTGTGTTTTGTGAGGAGAGATAACTTCCTGAGGTGGAGGCAAGCATGTGGTCTGTGGTCAGAGTCACTGTAGAAAGTGCTGTTTCTTAACATTTCGAAAGATCTATGACCTTTGTTTGCAAGACAAAAGGTGCTCTCTCAGGACAGGGGATTTAGTTTAGGAGAGCTGACTCCTAACTTGGTAGCATTTGATTTGAAAGGTTAACTAGGGTAACCCCACACCAGTGGGAAATTCCCACGGCATTATTTTAAGTTACTCCCCAAGAATTGCGACCCAACACAAACACACTACAAGCCAATTCTGTGTCAGTATCCTGAAGTTTCCATGAACACTTTCTGTAAATTTTCCTGGGGAAGTAAGTGGGTCTGGTTTGTTTGGGAAACATTTTGTGAGCTCTGTCTGATCCCTAATGGTGTGGCGGGCCTAGTTTTGATGAAAAAAAAATTATTCTATGTTATGTTTGCTTTGAATAAGACTGTGCATTTTGTGTTGTCACTGGTAATAAGCTAATGTAAATTTTATTTTCTTTACAGCAATATAACTGCTAAAAAAGAACACAAGACAGAAGGGCGTGCTTCCTGTATTTCACTGTAATTTGTATATTTTCCCTGTGTTGTGAGACTTTGCACCTTGTGCCACATCCTACCCTTTCTGCTTTTGTAAGGAAATGTGCTGACGTCATCACATGATGTCAGTGTTTACATTCACAAAACAAACAAGGCAGCAAACTGCACTCTCTCCGAAGGGATTTTACAGACTTAAGGACTGTTCTCAGCATAGCTGAGATAAACTCTTCAGTGTTTGAGATAAAAATCAGAGCTAACTATTGTGCATATGTGCATTTTTTTTTAAATAAAAGATCTCCGATTTCCTTTTTAAGACCAAGAAGGACCAAAATAAAAAAAAAAGAAAAACAAGAAAGATATATTTTACTGTTCATATGCTGTTTCCCATTTGTATGTGAATGAGTCTCTAAGAAACCCTCTGAAGTGAGATTTTCTCTTACCTGGATTCGGAAATCTCATTGAGAGCGTGCTAACCCAAGTATGGGAGAGGAAATATATAATACTGACAATGTCTGTGAAACACTACTCAAGGCTGAAGTTGTGCAGCTTGTAGAAACCTTTTTGCCTTTCAAAGACAAAGACTGTTTCTGTAAAGAGGAAGGTCAGGATAGTTAGACAAGGAAAATGAGAAATGGTGGGAAAACAGAAGAGAGGTGGGGCAGGGTCAGGAAGCTCACAGGGGAATGCTTCCCAAGCTTGCTTCTGAGCATAAAATTAAGTATTCAATACCATTCAGCTGTGGCTTTAGTTTTACGTCTGAAGTGACACCCTCTCTCATCAGGCAATTTATCGGAGTCACGTAGAGAGGACTTCTTCCTAACACATAGAAAGATCTATTACCTTTCCTGGAAGACAAAAGACGTTTTCAGAGTACAGGCTTCTGGGTCTGGAGATCTGGTTTCTAACTTAATAGAATTTGATTTGAAAGGTTACACACAGTGAATACACTCAGTAGGACAAGCCAATGTCATTGTTCACAGCTTCTGTTTTTCCCTCCCTCTCAGTGACCTGTGGTCTACAGGTTGGGTAGCATCTATGCCAAGGTCTTGCTTTCCTCTGGGTCCTCTCTCCTGCTTTCCCTGCCTTATCCCCTCTTCTGCCTTTTCTATCAACAGATAACCATGGCTATGCTATCCCTCGAGGCTCTCAAATCAGCTAGATATCTTTCTTTCTGCTGGGTGCTCCAGTTATCAAAGTCCTGGGTAAGGTAGTATGTTTTTCTCTCTTGGTGCACAAATTACACCTTGTTATTTATTTATTTTAATGTAAAAGGATCCCTTAACCCACTGCTTGGCAGAATTACTTAGAGGGGGATAGAACTATGTATTTGCTCATGGTTCCGGAGCTTTTAGTCTGGGGTTACAGGCTGCACTGTCATAGGCCTGTGGGAAAGCAGAACCTCCTTCTGGTAGGAGCATGCATAACAGGACACAGATCACTTCATGGTAGATAGGAAGCAGATAGAGAAAGGGACTGGGGGCCAGATGTAACCTTCAGATTCACGTCCTCCAACAACTCACTTCCTCCAACAAGGTCCTACTTCTAAAGTCCCTACTATCTCCTAGGACCATCCAAGGACCAACTATTAAAGAAACACATTCAGATAATAGCAATTGGGATTTTATACAGAGGACTTGGCTTTGGTTATTCATTGTCCTGCATAACAGACAAGAGAGTTAGTGGAGTTTTGTTTGCTATTAGACAGGTGCACGCTTCCTTTAGGCAAGATACCTGCTGTGGTAGCTGATCCAACTAACATCTTTGTGCTATGATCCCTCTGACAATCTAGTGAAACTTGGAGACTTTTTCTAATAATATCTATAAACACATAAAATAAAATATATAGACGTAAGAAGTAAATCAATGCACTAGAATATTTTATCAAATAAATTAGAAGTGGGACTAGAGAGATGGCTCAGTGGTTAAGAGCACTGATTGCTCTTCCAGAGGACCTAGTTTTGAGTCCCAGCACTCACACTGCAGGTTATAACTGTCTGTAACTCCAGTGTCAGTGGATCCAATATTCTCTTCTGGTTCCACAGGTGCCTACATGTGGTGCACAGACATGCATGCAGGTAAAACATTTATTTACATAAATAAAATAAAAATAAGTCAAAATTATATAGTAGTTGTTTTGATAGTCTACTTTGTTGCTTCACATCTGAAGACAAACAGACAATTGTCCATGTGTTCTAGCTGCAACCTTGTGAGTAAAGCAATTTACTAGACTTTTAAAACAGGATGTCAGTTAAACTGAGATTTTTTGAGGTACCAAGAGCAATTCAGTGTGATACAAAAACATACACAAATACTCTAGATGAAAATGGGACATTAGTTTCAATACTACTTTCTTTTATTGCATGAAGTCACAATGAAAGGAAATGCAGTTAGCATGTTGGTTAAAGATTGGTACAAAGTAATGCTACTATTGATTTTCCACTAAAGTGTGGTCTCATTCCCCAAAAATCTACCCAGGAGCCTATAGGTAACTCTCAAGTACTGGGTTAAAAATCTCTGCAACACAAAATTCAAAAAGACTTTTTTTTTCCATTTTTTATTAGGTATTTAGCTCATTTACATTTCCAATGCTATACCAAAAGTCCCCCATACCCACCCACCCCCACTCCCCTACCCACCCACTCCCCCTTTTTGGCCCTGGCGTTCCCCTGTACTGGGGCATATAAAGTTTGCGTGTCCAATGGGCCTCTCTTTCCAGTGATGGCCAACTAGGCCATCTTTTGATACATATGCAGCTAGAATCAAGAGCTCCGGGGTACTGGTTAGTTCATAATGTTGTTCCACCTATAGGGTTGCAGATCCCTTTAGCTCCTTGGGTACTTTCTCTAGCTCCTCCATTGGGAGCCCTGTGATCCATCCATTAGCTGACTATGAGCATCCACTTCTGTGTTTGCTAGAGTCAAGAGCTCCGGGGTACTGGCTAGTTCATAATGTTGTTCCACCTATAGGGTTGCAGATCTCTTTGTACTTTCTCTAGCTCCTCCATTGGGAGCCCTGTGATCCATCCATTAGCTGACTGTGAGCATCCACTTCTGTGTTTGCTAGGCCCCGGCATAGTCTCACAAGAGACAGCTACATATGGGTCCTTTCGATAAAATCTTGCTAGTATATGCAATGGTGTCAGCGTTTGGATGCTGATTATGGGGTGGATCCCTGGATATGGCAGTCTCTACATGGTCCATCCTTTCATCTCAGCTCCAAACTTTGTCTTTGTAACTCCTTCCATGGGTGGACACTATGCCCCTCCTTAGAATTGGGAACAAAACACCCTACCCACTTTTAAAAGGTAAAGATTAGAAGCTGTTTCTGTGTAGCCTAATGAAGAACAAGGGTCTGTGTAATAAAAAAATAGACTTTATTTCTATTAGGGTGAGTGTACAGAAGCAAACTGAAGAGTTTCCCTAATCTTTTATGAACCTCAATGTAAGCTAGGTTGGGATTTGTGACATTAGTGCAGAAAAGAATTTCAAGACTTTGACTTTATTAAAGAAATTGTAATATAAGCTTTAACCCTGAGGGCTAGGAGAAAGAACCACTTTGAAAGAAAAAAAATATGTCCAAGTGTCACTGTGGGCTTCTCATGAGAGTGTCAAATCATGAGACAATCCCAAGAGTGGGAATGGATTTCCCAAGGGAGAGTAGGAAGTAATTGTCAGAGGCTTTTGAATTACATCTTAAAAACTTAAGAAACTGGTTCTTAAACATAGAACAATGGAAATTCCCAGAAATCTATGAGGGTAACCCTAGCTAAGACTCCTAGTAATGAGGGACATGGAATCTGAATTGGCCATCTCCTGTAACCAAACAAGACTTCCAATGGAGGGATTGGGACACCAACCCAGCTACAAAACCTTAGATCCACAATTTGTCCTGCCTACAAGATATGCAGTGATAAAAGGTGGAGCAGAATTTGAGGAAAGGGCCAACCAATGACTGGCACAGTTTGAAACCCATGCCATGAGAGGGAGCTCACTGTGACACAATTTTTAAAAAAGATTTATTTATTATTATACACAAGTACACTGTAGCTGTCTTCAGACACACCAGAAGAGGTCATCAGATCTCATTATGGGTGGTTGTGGGTCACCATGTGGTTGCTGGGATTTGAACCCAGGACCTTCAGAAGAGTAGTCAGTGCTCTTACCTGCTGAGACATCTCGCCAGCCCCCAACTGTGACACTATTAATGATATTCTGCTATCCTTGCAGACAGGAGCCTAGCATAACTGTCATCAGAGAGGCTTCACCCAGAAGCTGAGGAAAATGTTGCAGTGACCCACAGCCAAACATTAAGTGGAGCTTGGGGGATCCTGTAGAAGAGTGGGAGGAAGGATTGAAGGTGCCAGATGGGTTAAGGACACCACAAGAACACCTACAGAACCAACTAACCTGGGTCCATGAGGACTCATATAAAATGAACTACCAATCAGAGAGCATACATGGTACAGACCTAGGCCCTCTATACAGTTGTGCAGTGGAGTCTCTATGTGGCACTCCTAAAGCAGGAGCAGCAGCTATCTCTGACTGCATTGCTTGCCTTTGGATACCTTTCCCCTCACTGGGCTTCCTTGTCTTACCTCAATAGAAGTAGATGAACCTAGTCTTCCTGTGTATGGTAATGCCAAGGCTGGTTGATAGTCACTGGAAGTTTCCGCTGTTTTGAGGAGAAGGGGAGGTAGGGTGGATGTGGGCGGGAAGTGGGAGTTAAAGACTGGGAGGAGAAGAGGCAGGGGAGGCTTCCATCAAGATGTTATAGGAAATAAATAACTTAATAAAAAAAAACAAAGCAAAAACAAAAACAAAACAAAACAAAACCCACAAAACCCAAAACAAAACCTCAGAGCTGTTCAAGTGACAGCAGATGCTGGCAAGGATGTGGAATGAGGGGAACGCTCCTCCACTGCTGGTGGGAGTGTAAACTTGTACAATCATTGTGGAAATCAATATGACAGTTTCTCAGAACACTGAAAATAGTTCTACCTCAAGACCCAATGTACCACTCCTGGGCATATACCCAAAGATTTTCCACCATCCCACAAAGACAATTGCTCAACTATGTTTATGACAGCTTTATTTGTAATAGCCAGAAACTGGAAACAAACTAGATGACTTTCAACGGAAGAATGGATAAAGAAAATGTGGTACATCTACACAATGGAATACTATTCAGCTATTATAAACCAAGACATCATGGATTTTGCAGGCAAATGGATGGATCTTGAGAATATCATCCTGAGTGAAGTAACCCAGTCCCAAAAGGACATGCGTGGTATATACTCACTTATAAGTGGATATTAGCCATAAAGTACAGGATTCCTATGCTACACTCCACAAACCCAAAGAAGCTAAACAAGAAGGAAGGCTCAAGCAAGGATGTTTGACCTCACTTGGAAGGGGGAATAAAATAGTCATAAAAGGTAGATAGAGGGAGGGAGCTGGATGGGAGACGGGATGGGAGGGGAGTGGGGGGGGGGTCAGGATAAGGTGTGCGGAGGGACAGGAGAGATGGCCAGATGGCCATGAAAATGAATGGAAATGTGCAACTGATGAGTTGTGGAAAGGTGGGGGACATCTCCAGGATGAGAGAGAGATTAGAATAAAGGAGGTGCGAGAATCATGGGGGGGTGTCCTTTGCTGTGATGCACAACACTGGCAATACGGAACCTGAAGAGGCCACCCCCTATATCCAGGCAGGAACCCCTATGGAGCAACAGGGACACAAACCCATACACAAAACTTTCAACCCCAAATTTATCCTGTCTACAAGAAATGCAGGCACCGGGGAGGAAGCAGAGACTGAGGGAATGGTCAGCCAATAACTGAACCAACTTGAGGCCCATCCCAAAGGCAAGCACCAATCCCTGACTCTATTAGTGATAATCTGTTATGCTTACAGACAGCAATCTAGCATGGTTGTCCACTAAGAGACTCTACCCAGCAGCTGACTCAGACAGATACAGATACCACAAATAAACAGTGACTGGAGCTTGGGGACTCTTATGGAGGGACAGGAGAAAAGGATTGCAGCCTCTAAGGGGAAAGGAACTCCACAGGAAAACCAACAGAATCAACTAACCTGGACCCTTGGGGCTCTGAAAGACTGAACCACCAACCAAAGAACATACACAGGTTGGACCTAGGCCTCCCTGCACATATGTAGCAGATATGCAGCTTGGTCTTCATGTGGGTCCTGAACAACTGGAGTGTGGGCTATCGCAAAAGCTGTTGCCTGTATGTGGGATATGTTCTTCTAGCTGGGCTGCCTTTTCTGGCCTCAGTGGGAGAAGAAGCACCTAGCCCCTCAGAGACTTGATGTGCCAGGATGGGGGCAGGGGGGAGGGATCCTCAAGGGGGCTGCCACCAGCTCAGAGGAGAAAGGGAGGGGGGATGAAGGGAAAGACTGTGGGAGGGGTGACCAGGAAAGGAGCAGTGAGCAGGATGTAAGGTGAATAAGTAATAATAATAATGAGAATAATAGTAATAATAGCCAGAGCTGTTTTTTCCTCCCTTTTTATGAGAATTATAAACTGTATCCAGAGATACCTATGATGGAACTGTAATCTAACATGATTAAAATCAGGAGCTCTTACAGCTGCACAGAGTGTTTAGTGCATTTCCTTTCTCAGGAGGTTGGTTTCTGATGAGGTTCCTAGAAACCTGCAGGTTTAAACATGGAAAAGGGAAAAAGCCTAAAGCGGTCTTAATTGAGATTGCCATTGCTGTGAAGAGATACCATGGTCTCCGCAACTCTTATAGATGAAGGTATTTAACTGGAGCTTGCTAACAGGTTCAGAGGTTGGGCCATTGTCATCATGGCGGGACACATTCTACACACTGGCAGACATGGTGATGGTAAGGTAGCTGAGAGTTCTACATCTGGATTCACAGGAATCAGGAAGAGACAGCGGCACTGGGCCTGGCTTCAGCATTGAAAACCTCAAAGCCCACTCTACTCCCCATGATACCCTTTCTCTCACAAGATGACATCTGCTCCCATATGGCCACGTCTCTTTACAATGACACTCCCTATAGAGACTATTTTCATTCAAACTACCTCATTCTACTCCTTAGCACCATAGGCATGTAGCTGTATCATAAAGCAGAAATGCATTCAGTCCACCTTCAAAAGTCCCCATAGTCTATAACAATCTCAACCCTGTTTAAAAGTTTCAAGTCCAAAGTTTCATGGCAATCCCCTTAACTGTAATCATTTATAAAAATCAAAATGAAAAATCAGATCATATGCTTCCAGACTAGACATTATTACCAAGATATACATTATTACCAAAGGGAGAAAAGGGAGCAAATAAGGAAATACTGGACTAAAGCAAGACTAAAAACCAGGTAGGCAAACGCCAAATTCTGCAACTCCATGTCTAATGTCAAAGTATTTTTCAGATCTCCAACTTGTTTCAGCTTTGTTGACTGCTATACTTGTCTTTCTCTTAGGCTGGGGGCCTAAGAGTTCTGTTAGTGACTCTTCTTGGTAGATATCCCATAGCTCTGGCATTTCCAGTCTTTTGGGGTCCCTAAGCTAATCCAGACTTCATGTTTCATACAGTGAACTCTCTGGGTTCCATTCAGGGACACTTCTGTCACTTTGGTCTCTTTCCCTCATCTCAGAGAGAGAGATTTTATAATTCCTTTCTTCTATCCTTGACTTTAAAGCCAGACCCATACACCTGAAATTCCCAAGTTCTCCTGCTTGCTGGGGCTGGAGCATGACCCCCACATTCATATACATTTTCACCAGCTTTTTATTTTTGATGGATTTCTTCACTGCCTAAGCTCAGCTGTCCTGGAATTTGCTCTGTAGACCAGCCTGGCCTCTGCTTCCAGAGTGTTGGGATTAGAGGCATGTATCAACATAGTCTAGCCCTAACCTTTTTTTCCTCAATTCCTTTTCACAAATTGGAAGCTTGTTTGGGTGAGGTCCTACCCTGAGGTTACCGCACTCTTTACTCCATTTAGCATCAGGCTTTTCTTTAATCGGTCTATGTCTTTAAATATAGGATTTATCTCCTTTGTACTCCCAGGTTCCCCTTTGCTCCTTGAACTGTATGTACATTTTGTATTTTTCCTTACTTAGCCTGCTCCTTTTCATTATAGATTTACATAAGACTGACCACTAATAACCACATGACAAAGTCAACACTAGGCTGTTTTGAAATCTCCTCTGCAAATCCAAAAATTTTAAATTTATCCCCAGGCAGATTTTTTTTTTGGGGGGGGCAGGGCGGGGGACAGGGACAGAAAGCAGCCACATTCAAATTATCCTCAGCACCTCTGTCTTCCATGGTCCTACTAGGATGGCCCATTAATCTCCACTTAAATTGTTAAACTGCTCTTCTGATCCAGCATTCCGAAGTCCACATTCCTCTACACAAGAACATGGTCAGGTCTATCACATTAATAACCTAGACCCTGGTACCAACTTCTGACTTAGTTAAGGTTTTATTGCTGTGAAGAGACATCATGACACAGCAACTTTTCTAAAGGAAGGCATTTACTTGGGGATTGATGAGAGGTTCAGAAGTTTAGTCCACTGTCATTATGGTTCTCATGACAGCACACAGGCAGACATAGTGCTGGAGATTGGTAGGCAGCAGGAAGAGAAAGTGATGCTGGGCCTGGCTTAGTCATTTGAAACCTCTAAGCCCACCTCCAGTGCCACACTTCTAACAAGGCCACACTTACTCCAAGGAGGGCATACTTCTAATAGTGCTACTCCTATGAGTGTATGGGGGCCATTTTCATTCAAACTACCACGCTATCATGCTGGAGTTCCTAGGAACCAGAAGGGACATGGTGATAATGGTTGTCAATCTTAGGGAGGAGTCTGAAAGCCAAAAGTGAAGTTTCTAGTTTCTTGTTTCCCAAGATCAAAAAAAAAAAAAAAGTTTCAAGGTTAAAGTAAGCTACCATGAACAGAGATGCTGTATTAAGGACAGTTATGACTAGTGACCAAAGAAAAAGTATGGTCTCAAAAGCAGTGGGTCGTAGATCTCAAGATCTGCCTCTTCCTATCCCTTTTTAGCAAACGTTAAAAATATAAATTTTATTGTACTTTTCAAATTATAAAAATATAAGCATGTGAAAAAAGATACAGTCCAGTTCATATGAAAGGAGTTCCGGCAATTCACAAGTGATTGAGCACGGGGAAAACAATCCACAAAGGTCCTGTTCTAGTACTTTCAGTTGTATGTATGCAGCGTGAGATTGTTCTGTACAATGGAAAAGGCTATATTTAGACATTCAAAACTTGAGAGAAAACAATTCAAAATAAGAGTAAGCTCCCTCTGGGTAGACCAGCGTATGTACATTTTGATAAGCACTGAAAGAAGGTGTGGTTTGAAAAGCTCTACACTTTCTATTCAGTTCAATGTAATAGTATATTAGAAATATAGTATGCTGTTCTGGGCAAAACTATATTACTAGCTTTAAAACTAAGTGATAATGAATTTATGTAATATCAGAGCATATATTCTTGTAAAAACATAAGAATGCAGGCATAGCTTAAGACCACTTAAAATTGCAAAGACTTAAAATTTAACAACAACAAAAACCCATGATACATTTTTTTTTTCTTTCAGGAGTTAAGGCATAAATTTAATGAGTTCATCATGGACATATTTTCTCAATCTTCTGTTTAAAAAGGCAATGTATGAGGCATGTAACAGAAATGTTTTAATAACCACCTATTTACTCAGTGCCACACAAGTCAGAACATTAGCTTTCTTAATGTTAAACAGCAGCTAATACAGATGACAGTACAGAACACTGTACTGTGTTCTGGAGGGATGGGGATGGGTATCAGGGAGACTTTGAACTTAAGTTTGTATGGAAGACTTAGAAGTTAAGTGTGTCACAGAAAGAAATGGCATGGCTTCCATCTTTTCTGTTAGATCTTGCTGCGAAGTTAGGCATATTACTGACATATACTCCTGCCAGTCCAATGCTCCGCCCTTTCCAGGCCATTCACAGAGTCCTGCCTCCTCCTACATTTGTATGTCCGCTGCACAGAGAATACCGTCACCACACCACACTGGAACTCAGCCACACCCACACTGAATGCCACACCTTCCACTTGCATGCCTAAGGACTCCTGTCATCCTTATCTTAGTTGTCCATATTTAAATGATGCAGAGTTTCCCTTCATTTGTAAATTCTTTAATGATAGACATTGTTATTGCTCAGAGGAAAAACGCTCACAAGTCACCCTCCTTCCTTGTTAAGCTCTGTTTATAGCCAGTCCTCTGGGTCTGGAATAGTCGAACCATCTATATTTGTCTAGAAATCCCCTTGGGAGATTGTGTCAAAATAGTTTCTTATTATCTGGTAACACAAACATAATAAAAATTATTATAGATTCTGATTGCTTGAAGAGTGGGCATGGCCACTGAGTACCAGAGTTTGCTTGTTTGTTTTGCTTTTGCTTTTGTTTTGTTTTTACACCAAATCATAGATACCAGTCTATATGAAAAACATTTCCTGAAGTAAAATCTAAGCAGATAATAACATGTTGTCCTCATTTCTTCCCATAGGACAGGTTTCTGATAACATTTCCATCATCCCTTTTTTTCATAGAGAACTATGGGGCTCTTAGTGCATCTTCTCAGAACAGCAGCTTGGTGACATCCACTAACAGTCTACAATATGCATTCATTTGGTATATTTACTTTGAAAAGTTTATTTTTGGAATATCATCAAGAATGCTCACAATAGTTCAGTTTCCAGAGATTGTCATAAGGCTATGGGTTTGTGTTTTAGTGTTCCCAGCTGGTGAGATTACTCGGGGAGGCTATAGATCCTTTAGAAAGTGGGACCTGGCTAATAACCGTGGGTTACTGCGGGGTGAGTCTTTGAAGGTTTTAGCCAAGGCTCTGGTCCAAGCCTCTTTCTTTACTACCTGCCCCTGTGTGATGAAATAGTCTCTGCCCCACGTTCCCATCACATCACTGGCATGCCTCCCCTGCACAAATAAACAGAATCATCTACAGCTCTGAACAAGACTGTGTCCTTTCTTCTGTAAACTCTTCCTGTAGAGTATATTTTAGCACCAAGACAAATCTGATGTTGTCTGATAGCAAAGAACTATTTTGATTAAATAGAACCAGAATAGGGTTATCAAAAGTCAGAATAAATAATATAGACCACACAGCCATTAAAAAGTTCCAAAACAGGGGTTGTAGAGATTTCTCAGTGGATAAGAGCAGTGGCTGTTTTTTTCCTAAAGGACCCAGGTTCGATTCTCAGCACCCACATGGCACTGTCTATAACTTCAGTTCCAAGGAATCTGACATCTTCACACAAACATAAATGCAGGCGCAGACACCAATGCACATAAAACAAAAATATATCATCTTTTAAAAGTTTTAAAACAGAAAGTTGGTTCTATATTTATATTTCTATGTGCACAGATATTGAATATGTTAAATGATTTTAATCAACTTTCTGATCATATTTTTTGTCTTGATTTATTTGAGTTACACACTCTTTCTGAAGTTCTACAAGAAATACACATTGCTTTTAGGAAGAAATTAAAACAAGGCTAGAAAGACACATATTAAAATCATTCAGGAACCCATCTACAATCCTTAAAGCAAACTCTTTAAGTACATGAGACAACCATTGTCCTTATATTTAGTCAGAGAAGTCATGCCAAAGGAGTTGCTGGGAGATAATTATACCTGCAAATAGGTGGAAAGTAGCCAGGCAAAGCTGGCTGAGTTGCTAGACTAAATAGATCAGGAAAGTCCTAATTCCTATACAGTGTTTGGAAAACATAGGCATATAATTTCTGCTTTGCCTAGTAAATTTTCATTCTTCTTTCAGGTATCTATATATCTTATTTTAAAAAATAAAATTGATGGCACACCCTCACTTTGAGCATTGTTTTTTTAATCAGAGCACTTTGCGACACCGCCTCCTATTCTTTGTTTCTATTTTCTGAAGTCAGAGAGTGATTAATATTTGTAGACGTTGGCCCAAGCTAGTCTGTGGGAATGATTCAGTGTGCCTTCACAAAAAGAAAAGTTGGCTCATGGACCCTATAATTTTAATAATAATTAAAAATTATTTCTTTTTCTCCTTTAAGAGTAAGTGTGTGTGTGTGCGCTTTAGGGTAGAGTCTGGAGTTTTATAAATTAAATAGTACTATTTATAAATAAAGATAATTAAACTTTTTTCTCTTTAATCTGTATTCAAATTTTAATTTAATTAATTTTTAGATCTTTTTAATTTTATGTGTATGAGTGTTTTGTCCTCATATATGTACAACACATGTTTGCTGGTGCCAGCAGTGGCCAAAAGATAGTGTTGAATATCCTGAAACTGAGTTATAGATGGCAGGGAGCCACTATGTGGGTGATAGGAGGTCAACTCAGATCCTCTGAGCAGCAAATGCTGCTAACTGCGGAGCTCTCTCTCCAGCACTAAGTTGGAATGCTCAAAAGGTAACTCTGTTTTGGAATAAGTTATATTCAACTCAATTTATCTTAATATGTTCTGAGAAGGAATTGAATTTGAAAATTGAGATACAGTAGAGGACAAAGCAAAAAAAAAATTAAAAAACAAAACAAAACTAATGAACTCATGTTGAATAGGGGTGACTTAAGTGAACTCCTTGTCTTGTCTGTGGTCTTACAACGAAAGTTCTCAGCTTTTTATCACTGAAATTGCCTAATTTTTTGAGAGTATTTAATCATGAAAAGACATAGAATGTTGTCAAGTCAAATGTCTTGTTGAGTCTCTTGGGATAATAGTGTGATTTCATCCTTCATTTGTTTCTGTGGTCCCTTCCTTCTGAAATTTAGAGTTTGCTAGGTTTTATTTTGTTGCTGATTAAATTAAATTAAATTTAAAGTTATGATACTGAATATTTGAGGTTATGTCATTTTCAAACAATATATATTTTAGTAGACGATCTTACCAATTTAGTTTCTTTTCTGTTTCTATGACAAAGAGAAGGAAACATATTTTAAAACGTGTTTAATTGGGTTTATGAATTTAGAGGGTTAGAGTCCATGATGGTAGAGTAAGGGCTTGGTGGCAGGAATAGCTGGGAGCTTACATTTTGATCAGCAAGAAGGAGGCAGAGAGGGCTCACTGGGGATGGCAGGAGGTTTTTGAAACCTTAAGCCTACCCACAGTGACACACCTCCTTCAACAATGCCAGCCTTCCTAATCCTTCCTAAATAGCAACTAATTGGGGGACCAAGTATTCAGATGCCCAGGACTTATGGGGTGTCTCATTCAAACCACTACACCGTCTCTTCACTTCCCCATTCCTCTTTTTCCTCATCTCCTCAATATCATTCTCTGACCCAGGTTCTTTTGTTCTTTCAAGTCATGTATCCCTTTGCCCTCCACTCCCCATTCTCCAGAATTTTAAAAAACTCTTTCTTGGACTCCTCTCTAGTTTTAAGCTTATTCACATTTACACCCACTCTCACACACATGCATACACATATCACAAGCTGGAATCTGTATATGGGACAGCACATGCAGGTTTCATATTCCTGAGTTTGGGTCACTTCACTTCCCAGATCTACTCAATTTTCCTTGAAATTTTATAAATTCATTTTTTTTCTTTAGAGCTGAATAAAATTCCACTATTATGTTCCTGTACAACATTTTTATTTATCCATTCATCTGCTGGTAGGCATCTAGGCTGGTCCATTTCCTTGCTAGTGTCAACAGTTAGAACAGCCATGGGCATGGATGAGGAAAGACATTTGCTATGGGAAATTCTGTTCTCTGAGTATATGCCTAGGAGCTGTAGAGAGAGGCATGTGGCAATTCTATTTTCTAATTTGTAAGTAACCCCCACATTGATTTCCAGAGTGGCAGTACCAGTTTACACTTTTCCCAGCTGTGAATGGGAAATGGCTCCTTTCTCCCTATTTCCTCATATCTTCACCAGCCTTTGTCATTTGTTGCCTTGGTGACAGATATTCCAGGTATTGTTTAAACCAAGTTCTACCCTGCTGATTTTGTTTCAATAGCCAGGATTGCAAAGCTGGCCACATCTCATTTGTTTGTCTGTTTGTTTGTTTTACTTATTCACTTTACATCCCCCTCGCTGCCCCCCTCCCTGTCACCATCTCCCACAATCCTTTCCCTCACCGTCCCCTCCCCCACACCACCCTGGCACATCAAGTCTCTGTGAGGTTAGGCGCATCCTCTCCCACTGAGGCCAGACAAGGTAGCCCAGCTAGAAGAACATATCCCACATACAGCAACAGCTCTTGTGATAGCCCCTGTTCCAGTTGTTCAGGACCCACATGAAGACCAAGCTGCACATCTACTACACGTGTGAGAAGGTCAAGGTTTAGTCTTTGGTTGGTGATTCAGTCTCTGAGAGCCCCAAGAGTCTAGGTTAGTTGACTCTGTTGGTCTTCCTGTGGAGTTTCTATCCCTTTCAAGGCCCACAATCCTTCCTCCTATTCTTCCATAAGAGTCCCCAAGCTCCATCCACTGTTTACCTGTGGGTATCTGCATCTGTTTCAGTCAGCTGCTGGGTGGAACCTCTCAGAGGAAAGTTGTGCTAGGCTCCTGTCTGCAAGCATAACAGAGTATCTTTTATAGTGTCAGGGTGATTTCCCATGAAATGGGTCTCAAGTCCAGTTGAGTATTGGTTGGCTCAGGCTCTGCTTCACCCCTGTCCCTGGATTTCTTGTAGACAGGATAAATTTTGTCATAAAAACATCATCCATCATTGTGGAGAGCCGGTATGTGCTGCGAGCAATCGCATGCGTGCTGCCAGTAATCTCTGAGGAGAGCCGTGTGTGCCGCGAGCCTCCACTGTGCCTAACTAGTAAACAAGTCCTGTACGCAGGTGCAAGAGTGAATTCACTCCTAGTCACTCCCATTCTCGGGGTGTAATAGTGGGGTGATGGGCAAGCAACGAATCGGGAGCTGTCACGCCATATCAGGTGCTGAAACGTCACGCTGCGGGTTATAAAAGCAGCGCCATTTTCCCAGTTCGGGATCTTCCTGAGAAACAAGCAATAAAGCTCTTGCCGCGGAAGATTCTGGTTTGTTGCGTCTTTCTTGCCGGTCGAGCGGGACGCAATACATCATAATAAAGTAGGCTTCATCTCAGGGATGCAGGAATGGTTGAAAATCCATCCTTGTAATCACCATATAAACAAACTGAAAGAAAAGAAAATCACATGATCAACTCATTAGATGCTGAAAAAGCCTTTAGCAGAATCTAGCAACCCTTCATGTTAAAAGTATTAGAGAAACAGAGATACAGGCACATAATTAATCACAATCATTCCTTATTTTGGTCTCTAGCTCCATCAGTGTAATTCTGCTATCATGTTCAAGTGTGCTTGGTGAAACCAAGGCTCTGTCCTGAATAAGATGATTGAAGGTACTCAAGGACTTAGTAACAAAGCCAGCTGGAATATTGCCTTGGTTGTTGTGAACCTGCAGACTACAGATTTATCTCATGTCTCCTTGTAGCTCACCCTGTGCTCTAAATGCCTTGACATATATGGCTATAAATGCAATCTGGCTATAGGGGGGAATTTCACCACCAAGTCCAAAATATTAAAATTTGCTGGCACAGAGATCTCATTACATTAAGGGCTGAATAACAAGGTACCTTGATACTAGTATTTCAAACACAAAATCAAGAAAAAGTTTCAGACTGGAATGTAGTTAAATGGATTCAGAAGTTGAACAATTTGGGATACAGGAGTACAGCTATATAGTAAAGATGCTGTATAGTGACATGCACATATAGCTGAGGCCTTGGTCACCCTGGAGATACTGTTATAATATTCTGTGCAAAAGAAGGGGTGAAATTATCTGCAACTAAAAACATTAAGTTTTCACAAATAAGTAATATTGATAAAGAGGTAGAAATTATTACCCTGGACATGAAGGACCCAGTTCAGCTAACTTTTGAACTGATTTTTTTTTTTAAAAAAATCATTCCATTGTATCATATAGTAACACTTAGAATTGGGGTAAACTGTGTGAAGCTGTGTCTCTGTCATTCCTCATCCACCTAATTCATTCTCTGGTTGGCTTTAATAAAGATCTAATGGTTAATCAGCTGGGAAGGAAATGGAAGGTAGGACTTCTTGGGAGGAAGAAAGGAACACTGTGAAGGAGAATAAGAAAGGCCCTTTTGGTAGGAGAGATGAGAGGAGACAGATATGGTTATGGGCCTGGAAGGCATAGGTAGACATGGGATGGGACAAGGTGGTCTGGTTAACTTAGATAAGCTAGTTGAGAATCTGACCAGCTAAGGCCTAAGCTTTGAACTATTAAAAGGTTTCTGTGTGGTTATTTGGGGAGCTTGCTGGTTAAGGAGTAACTGCTGCCATATTAATTTCCACCTAATTAATATATATCATTGAAAAACTTAGTATGTTTGCTGATGTAACTCTTATTGTAAATTATAAAATATGGCGGACACAGGAAATATAAATTGCTGTTTAGCCCCCAAGTTCAATGATGAAGGATCTTAGGCATTGACAGAACCTGAGAAAATGGGGCTTTTAAGGTAGCAGCATGTTCTGAAATCTTTTATATCACCATGAGAATATAGATACTGTTTGTAAGTAACCAATTTAATTTGCGTACCCTGGTGCAAATTACTATTTGAGCATTTAAAAAATATTTCCTGGATATTTGAGTGTGTTTTCTTTTGGAAAGTGCCAGCTGATTTTATCAGTCCACTTGTTATTTTGTTGTTGGGTATGTGATAAGTTAGATTAGCTGAGAAAACCAAACATACATAGGCTAGAAAGCTCCCTTTTAAACTTACTTTTGTTAAATCCCAATGTTTTTTAGATGTTGTGATTTAATGTTTGTCTCAAGCTTTCCATCTTGCTTTCTTATTAGACCTATTGGTTACTCAGGAATGTATCATTTAACTTCCTCATCTCAGTATTTCCAGTGGTCAACAGGGGGCAACATGTGGGTAGAAGCATTTCCAGTGGTTAACAGGGGCAACCTGTGGGTAGAAGCAGTTGTGTGCACAGAGACAGGAGGTACATGCAGACTGAGCTGCTCAGTTTTGCTCTGAACTTGAAGCAGTTGAAAAAACAAGTTTCAACATTTTTTTTTTTTCAAGACAGGGTTTCTCTGTGTAGCCCTGGCTGTCCTGGAACTCACTTTGTAGATCAGGCTGGCCTCGAACTCAGAAATCTGCCTGCCTCTGTCTCTCAAGTGCTGGAATTTCGAGGCCAGCCTCGTCTACAAAGTGAGTTCCAGGACAGCCAGGGCTACAAAGAGAAATCCTGTCTCGAAAAACAACAACAACAACAACAACACAAAAAAGGAAAAAAAAAAAAAGAAAAAGAAAAAGGAAAAAAAAAAGGAAAAGAAAGAACAAGTTTCTACTCTATCCAAGCAATTGCCAAGGCTGAGAATTATTCTCTACTTCTGTACAGTGTCACCCTTACAAACCGTGATTCTTGGACTCAGATGACATCACCAACTAACTTGCAATGGATGGCAGGTCACAGTTATCAATCAAAAACACCAAGCATTTTAAAAGGTATTTGGGTTGATCTGACCAGCTCTTTTCTTTTTCTTTTTTTTTTATTTCATTTTTTTATTAGATTTTTTTTCATTTACACTTCAAATGCTATCCTGAAAGTCCCCTATACCCTCCCCCTGCCCTGCTCCCCAACCCACCCACTCCCATTTCCTGGCACTGGCATTCCCCTGTACTGGAGCATATGATCTTCGCAAGACCAAGGGCCTCTCCTCCCATTGATGGCTGACTAGGCCATCCTCTGCTACATATGCAACTAGAGACACAGTTCTGGGGGGTACTGTTAGTTCATATTGTTGATCCCTCATAGGGTTGCCGACCCCTTTAGCTCCTTGGGTATTTTCTCTAGCTCCTTCTTTAGGGGCCCTGTGTTCCATCCAATAGATGACTGTGAGCATCCACTTCTGTATTTGCCAGTCACTGGCATAGCTTCAAAAGAGATAGCTATATCAGTGACCAGCTCTTTTCAGCTGTGATCCAGTGGCTTCGGCATGCCTCATCCAGTCAAGAGATTGAAAAGCTCCTTGGATGATTCTATTAGACAGAATAATAGCCACCAGAAAGGATGAATTCTTGAAACATGCAGGTCAAGTTCTTCAGTCTTGCACACGTGGCAAATGCCGTGAGTCTTTCCCAGTAGTCGCTTCCAATGTGCCTGGACACAATTTTAGCACCCTTTTCTAGTCATCTTGTTTGTCAGGCACTGGTAATAGACCAGAGTCACCACTGAGTCTACTTTGGTATCATTCTGTCCTAATCAGTCAGTCTTGTTAGATCTGACTCCGACCCCCCAGCACACCTCATTTCTGCCACCACCATCATGACTTGACATTTTTATAGGACAGCCCTTCAAGCCATCTACTTCAGGACAGCTGTAGAGGCTTCTGGTGCTGCCGTGAGTTCATTCATGTTATGCTTACAGTCTTCAGATCTCAAGAACTTTCAAACATTAACTCATTTGTTTGGGAATGTCTGGTCTTATGAGGACTAATGAGCTAGTGCTTACACAAGCTGTAGTGTTCCCAAGATGAACACATCGTGTCAACTATACACTTCACATTTCAGGGCCTCTGAGAACTTGGAGGAGTTGGCTGCTTTTTAAAAAATGGCTTTGCTATGACTCTCCAATAAGGCCCAGGTTCAGGCCCAGCCATGCTGCTGATCTTTAGAAAGGGAGCAAGGAATGGGACAAGAAATGAGGAGGTGATGCACATGGGACTCAGCCGTTGTTCCTGTCTAGTTTTGTTACCTTAAGCAAGTCCCTTGTGTCACTCAGCTTCTCTTTCCTTGTTTGTCCATGGGAATGGTAATGTCTGCCTGAGATAATGTATGTGAGAATCTGGTCAAAAGCAGACAGTGCTGTGTTAAGAAGCTGAGAGGTGCTTCTGGCTGATTTTGAAACCCATGTATGTGTGTGCATGTTTACATGACAACAGGGTGGGGGAGATGGGGAGTGTATACCTGATTAGAAAGCCTGTCTGAGCCAGGAACCTCACACTGTACTGTCCAGACCTCACTGGGCTCTGTATCCTCATGTTCTCTTGACTGAAGTCCAGCCAAGAACCCCACCTACATGCTTTCTTTTTGCCCTCTCTGTTTCCTTCCCCATCAGCCCTCCATGTCCAGGTCCAGAATTTCTGAGTCTGTGCCAGGTCCTGCCCTGCACACTGACCACCCTCCAGGCCCAGGCCCAGCTAGAAGGCAGCATCTATGTCTCTTCATGAGTCTGTCCCTCCTGAGACACTAAAGGACAGTGCCTTAGTCCTGGATTTCCCAGGCTCTAGAACAGAGAAAAAATTATTGTCATTTATAAATTACACAGTGGGTAGTATTTTGTTACGTTGTATAAATGGGCTAAGATTACAAGACTAACTCACCATGGCCCTGGGGTTAGTGTATTTTGAGTGTTCTGGCATGAGCGTAAGCACATTTTAATGGGTAAAAGGAGAGGCCATTATGATTTGCACGTACCTAGGATCTAATGGAATGCTAGAGTATAAGCCCCAAATAAAATTAAAAGGGAAAAGGATATTGAGGCAAAGCAATACAAGGATGTCATAAGTAGCCTTCATGAGAACCCCATATATGATGGAGAAACATGAAAAATATAGAAGAGAGCAGAGCATTCTGTAACCACTATCATTTAAATTCACTGGTCCCTATCGAAGAGGTATATGTGTTCCGTGGTAGAAAGCAAACACCATAGTTAATACCTAGGGGCCTGCATTATCCACACCCCCCACCCCACCCCTTTCCAGTTTCCTCTCTGCCTCTAGACTATTCTTGGCCGTTCTAGCATGGCAGTCTCTCCAGAAATGGGGGTTCAAAACAATATCATTAAGAGCCTTGACTATAGAAGGGAGCTCTGTTTCCCAGTAAGGGTCCCTATAGTGACTCTCTGTGAAGGAAGCATTTTTAGAAAAATAAACAGGCTTTCGACAGTGACACCATGTGGCCGACAGGAGTAATGACAGCAGTGGGCTGCCGGTCCCTTCCCTAGAGCTGAGAATGATAGCTTGAACTTGAGATGGGCACCTGGAGAGGAAGGCACTTGCCTTCCTGATACTGAAGGGAGTAGGTATGACAGACAGTGATGCTTTTCAGTTTTGTATCTGAAGTTCTTGGACCAGTTCCCATTTCTTAGATTCAATCTAAAGTAAACTTTATAAATTGGCTTTCGTTACATTCTTAAAACTTGGTAACCAAATAATACTGATTTTTGTAGATTCGCCCGAGCCTCTGACTTTTGCTTCATGCTAAGAGCATTATCTCAGCTTCATTTTTTCTATCACTGCATGTATGCTAATTAGTTTTGTTTAAAATAAAAGAAATATGGAAGAGTGAGAAGACCAACAACTGAAATATCAAGAAAAATTATGCAGTGATTATAGCATCTCTGATACATTTCAGATAAAACACCAGTGGTTTTTGGTAACCATTTGATTAAAAAATTTTCAGTTATCATCTATCAACTATTTGTCTATCTATCTATCACCTATCTATAATCTATTTATTTATGTGTATAAGTATTTTGCATAAGTGTATGTATGCACATGGATGCTTGGTACCCACAGAGCTCAGAAGAGGTGTCTCATTCTCTGCAACTGGACTTAGGAGAGGTTGTGAGCCACTATGTGAGAGCTGGGAATCAAACTCACATCTTCTGCAAGATCAACAATTTCTTTTTTCTTATTATTGAATATTTTATCTATCTACATTTCAAATGTTATCCCCTTTCCCAATCCCCCCAGAAACCCCTTATCCCATCCCCCTTCCTCCTGCTTTTATGAGGGTGTGCCCCCACCCACCCACCCACTTCTGGCTCCCCACCTTTGCATTTCCTTGCACTAGGGCATCGGGCTTTCACAGAACCAAGGGCCTCTCCTCCCATTGATGCTTGTCAACTTCTCTTAACTGCTGAGCCATCTTCCTAAACCCACCACTTCGTGTTTAAGGGAAAGTTATTCACCTCACTTATCATGAATTTTTAATTGATAAAATATTTAATTTATTCTAGGTCCAGTCTTAATTTCTTGAAGCATTTATTATTACACGAGAATATGGGTGTATAAATTAGTCAACGTGATATTGTTTATGTGGCTTAGCATAAGAGCCCTGCTAGAAACCAGGGCATGTTCAGGGCATGACTGTGTCTACAATGTGTACAGTAGAAAGCATCGTGTCCATGCAGATAGCTACTCACCCAGAAAGAATCTCAGTGCACTTAGAAGAGGGGCTAGGAGGGGGTCTGAGCCAGCATCATCTGCCACTCCTGATCTTGAATGCATAACGGTATAGACAAATGACAACCCTATTAGATCAGTAATTTACACATGTGAATGAGATGTCAGAGACTAGGTCTGTCAGATTTTAAAGTTAAGACAACTTAGTTTGTTTTAATCATTTATTTATTTATTTACACTCCAGATCTAACCCCCCCTCCTCCATTCACCCTCCGACTGTTCCACATTCCTTATCTCCTCCCCACCCCTCTGTCTCCACGAGGATGTCCCATCCCCAACCCCACCCCAACCAGACTTCTAAGCTCCCTAGGTCCTCCAGTCTCTGTAGGGTTAGTTATATCTTCTCTGACTGAACCTAGACTTGGCAGTCCTCTGTTGTATATGTGTTGGGGGCCTCATATCAGCTGGTGCATGCTGCCTGGTTGGTGGTCCAGTGTTTGAGAGATCTTGGAGGTCCAGGTTAATTGAGACTGCTGGTCTTCCTACAGGGTTGTCCCCCTCCTCAGCTTCTTCCAGCCTTTCTCCAATTCAACCACCTGGGTCAGCAGTTTCTGTTGTTGGTTGGATGCAAATATCTGCATCTGACTCTTTCAGATTACAAATATCTGCTTGTTGGGTCTTCTAAAGGGCAGTCCTGATAGGTCCCATTTTGTGAGGACTCCATAGCCTCAGTAATAGTGTCAGGGCTTGGGACCTCTTCTTGAGCTGGATCCTACTTCAGACCTGTCCCTGGACCTTCTTCTCCCCAGGCTCCTCTCCATTTCCATCCCTGCAGTTCTTTCAGACAGGAACAATTATGGGTCAGAGTTTTGACCATGGAATGACAACCCCCTTCCTCACTTGTTGCTCTGTCTTCCTGCTGGAGGTGGGCTGTATAAGATCCCTCTCTCTACTGTCAGGCATTTCATTTAAGGTCCCTCCCTTTGGGTCCTGAGAGTCTCTCACCTTCCAAATCTCTGATGAATTCTGGAGGGTGGCTCCCAGCCTCCTACCTCCCGAGGTTGCCTGTTACATTCTTTCTGCTGGCCCTTAGGGCTTCAGTCCTTTTCCCTTATCTAATAGCAGATTAGGTTCCCCTCTCCCATCCCTCCTCCCCTGCTGTCTACTTTCCCTCCCAGGTCCCTCTCTTCCTCCCTACTCGTGATTGTTTTCTTCTTCCTCCCAAGTGAGACTGAAGTGTCCTTACTTGGGCCCTTCAGCTTGTTGACCTTTTTGAGTTCTGTGGACTTTATCTTGGGTATTCTGTACTTATTTATTTATTTTGGTTAATATCCACTTATTAGTGAGTGCACACCATGTGCTTTGGGGTCTGAGTTAACTCACTCAGGATGATATTTTCTAGTTCCATTCATTTGCCTGCAAAACTCAGGATGTCCTCATTCTTAATAGCTGAGTAGTATCCCATTGTGAAAATGAACCACATTTTCTGTATCCATTCTTCTCTTGTGGGGCATCTGGGTTGTTTCCAGCTTCTGGCTATCACAAACAAGGCTGGTATGAATACAGTGGAACACATGCCTCTGTGGCATGGTGGGGCATCTTTTGGGTATATTCCCAAGAGTGGTATTGCTGGATATCCAAGTAGATCTATTTTCAATTTTCTGAGAAACCTCCAGATTGATTTCCAGAGTGGTTGTAGCAGTTTGCAATCCCACTAGCAATGGAGGAGGATTCCTCTTTCTCCACATCCTCTCCAACGTGTGTTGTCACCTAATGATTTGATCTTAGCCATTTTGACTGGTGTAAGATCAATGAAATCTCAGAGTCACTTTGATTTTCATTTCTCTGATCATAAGGACTTTGAACATTTCTTTGGGTGCTTCTCAGTCATTCAAGATTTCTCTGTTGTGAATTCTTGGTTTAGTTCTATACCCCATTTTTTGATTATTATTATTATTATTATTTTTGGTGGTTAGCTTCTTGAGTTCTTTATATATTTTGGATATTAGCCCTCTATCAGATGTGGGGTTAGTGAAGATTTTTTCCCAATCTGTACGTTGATGATTTGTCTTATTGACTATGTCCTTTGCCTTACAGAAGCTTTCCAGTTTCATGAGGTACCATTTATCAATTCTTGATCTTAGAGCATGAGTCATTGTAGTTCTGTTTAGGAAGTTTCCCCCTGTGCCAATGAGTTCAAGGATCTTTCCCACTTTCTTTTCTATTAGACTCTGTGTATCTGGTTTTATGTTGAGGTGCTTGATCTATTTGGACTTGAGTTTTGTGCAAGGTGACAAATATGGGTCTATTTTCATTTTTCTACATGCAGACAGCCAGTTAGACCAGCACCATTTATGGAAGATGATTTCTTTTTTCCATTGTATGTTTTTGGCTTCTTTGTTGAAGATCAAATGTCTGTAAGTGTGTGGTTTTATTTCTGGATCTTCAATACTATTACATTGATCAAGGTGTCTGTCTCTCTACCAATACCATGCAGTTTTTAATCACTATTGCTCTATAGTAAAGCTTGAGGTCAGGGATGGTGATTCCTCTAATCATTCTTTTATTGTTAAGAATTGTTTTCACTATTCTTGGATTTATGCATTTCCAGATGAATTTGAGAATTGCTTTTTCCATGTCTTTGAAGAATTATGTTGGGATTTTGGTGGGAATTGCATTGAATGTGTAGATTGCCTTTGGTAGATGGCCATTTTTACTGTATTATTTCTACCAATCTATGACCATGGGAGATCTCTCTCTATTTTTTGAGATCTTCTTTGATTTCTTTCTTGAGAGACTTAAAGTTATTGTCATACAGATCTTTCACTTCTTTGGTTAGAGTTATCCCAAGATATTTTATATTATTTGTGGCTATTGTGAAGGGAGTTATTTCCCTAATTTCTTTCTCAGTCTGTTCATCATTTGTATAAACGAAGGCTACTGCTTTATTTGAGTTAATTTTATATCCGGTCACTTTGCTGAAGTTGTTTATCAGCTGGAGAAGTTCTCTGGTAGAATTTTTGGGGTTGTTCATGTATACTATCATATCGTCTTCAAATAGTGATATCTTTATTTCTTCTTTGCCACTTTGTATCTCCTTGATCTTGTTTTGTTTTCTTATTGTTCTAGCTAGCACTTCAAGTATTATATTGAATAGATATGGGGAGAGTGGGCATCCTTGTCTTGTTCCTGATTTTAGTGGGATTGCTTCAATTATGTCTCCATTTAATTTATTATTGGCTGTTGCTTTGTTGAAAATTGCTTTTATTATATTTAGGTATGGGCCTTAAATTCTTGATCTCTCCAATATTTTTAACATGAAGGGATGTTTTATTTTGTCAAATGCTTTTTCTGCATCTAAGAAGATGATCATATGATTTTTCTTTTTTGAGTTTGTTTGTATCGTGGATTACATTAACAGATTTTCATATATTGGACCAAGTTTGCATCCCTGCGATGAAGCCTACTTGATCATGATTGATGATGGATTTGATGTGTTCTTGGATTTGGTTTGCAAGAATTCTATTGAGTATTTTTGCATCAATATTCATAAGCAAGATTGGTTTGAAGTTCTCTTTTTCGATTGGGTCCTTGTGTAGTTTAGGTATGTTGGACCTTCATTTTCATTAAATTCTAAAAAGTCTTTAATTTCTTTCTTTCTTTTTTTCCCTGATCAAGTTATCACTAAGTAGAGAGTTGTTCAGTTTCCACATGTTTGTGGGTTTTTTGTTGTTATTGAAGATCAGCCTTAGGCTACAGTGATCTGATAGAATGGATGGGATTATTTCAATCTTGTATTAGATAAGGGTTATTTTGTGACCAATTATACGGTCAATTCTGGAGAAGGTATCATGAGGTGTGAGAAGAAGGTGTATTCATTTTTTTTTAGGGTGAAATGTTCTGTAGATATCTGTTAAACCCATTGGGTTCATAACCTCTATTAGTTTCACTGTGTCTATATTTAGTTTCTGTTTCAGTGACCTGTCTATTGGTGAAAGTGGGGTGTTGAAATCTCCTACTATTATTGTGTGAGGTTCAATGTGTGTTTGAGCTTTAGTAAAGTTTCTTTTATGAATGTGGGTGCCCTGGCACTTGGGGCATAGATGTTCAGAATTAAGACTTTGTCTTGGTGGAGTTTCCCTTTGATGAATATGAAGTGTCCTTCTTCATCACGTTTGATAACTTTTGGTTGAGTCTATTTTATTGGATATTAGTATGGCAACTCCAGCTTGTTTCCTGGGACCATTTGCTTGGAAGACCTTTTTCCATCCTTTATGCTGAGATAGTGTCTGTCTTTGTCATTGAGGTTTATTTCTTGCATGCAGCAAAATGTTGTATCTTGTTTGTGTATCCAGTCTGTTAGTTTATATCTTTTTATAGGTGAGTTGAATCCATTAATATTGAGAGATATTAAAGAGAAATGACTGTTGGTTCCTGGTATGTTTGATTTTGTAGGTGACTTCATGTGCTTGTGGGTCTCTCCTTTTGACTTTGTTGTGAGATCCTTAAAATCTTGTCATTTCTTTGGTGTAGGTACCTTCTTTGTGTTGGAGTTTTCCTTCTAGGATCCTCTGTAGGGCTGGATTGGTAGATAGATACTGTTTGAATTTGGTTTTGTCCTGGAATACTTTTTCTTCCTCTTTGTTGATTGAGAGTTTTTCTGTGTTCAGTAGCCTGGGCTGGCATTTGTGTTCTCTTAGAGTCTGCATAACCTCTGACCAGGCTCTTCTGGCTTTCATAGTTTCTGTTGAGAAGTCTGGTGTAATTCTGATAGGTCTACCTTTGTATGTTACTTGGCCCTTTTCCCTTGCAGCTTTTATTACTCTTTTTTTGTTCTGTGCATTTAGTGTTTTGATTATTATGTGACAAGTGGTTTTTATTTCCTGGTCCTATTTATTTGGTGTTCTATAGGTTTCTTGTATTTTTATGACCATCTGTTTCTTTAGGTTGGGGAAGTTTTCTTCTGTGATTTTGTTGCAGACATTTTCAGGTCCATTGAGTTGGGGATCTTCGTTCTCTATTCTGATTATTCTTAGATTTGGCCTTTTCATTGTATCCTGAATTTCCTGGATGCTTTTGGTTAGGAGTTTTTTATGTTTTGAATTTTCTTTGACAGTTGTGTCAATCTCTTCTAAGGTATCTTCTACACCTGAGATTCTCTCTTCTATTTCTTGTATCCTGTTGATGATCTGTAATTCCTGATCTCTTTCCTAAGTTTTCCATTTCCAGGTTTGCCTCCATTTGTATTCTATTTATTGTTTCTATTTCGACTTTTAGGTCTTGGACTGCTTTATTCAATTCCTTTACCTGTTTGATTGTATTTTCCTGTATTTCTTTAAGGGTCTTATTTGTTTCTTCTTTAAGGGCTTCTGCCTGTTTCCTGTGTCTTCCTGTATTTCTTTCAGTGAGTTTTTTTTTTATATCCTCCTTAAAGGACTCTATTATCTTCATGAGATAGGATTTTAGGTCAGCTTCTTGGTTTTCAGGTGTGTTGGTGTATTAAGGGCTTGTTCTGGTGGGAGAACTGGGTTCTGATGATTTCCACCTATATTGGCTTATGTTGCTTATGGTCTTGCACTTGCCTCTCACCATCTGTTTATCCCTAGTGTTTGCTGCTCTGGGTAACTCTGTCTGGAGTCTGCCTCTTTTGTCCCTGTGTTGCTTCAGGTCTCCTGATAGGCTGTGACCCTGGCTGTAGCAGATCACCTGTGGGGTCTTCCAACTGGGGGCTCTTCAGAGGGGCAGAGAAGCTGCTAATCTTTCCCTGGCTGCGGTAGGTCTCCTGGGAGGCCTTCAGACTGTTGGGTCTTTAGAGGAGCAGTCAAGCTGTTGTCCTGTGTGATGTCCCTCAAGGGGCCTTTGGGCTGTGTTTTCTGTTTTCCTCTGTGCAGCAGAACTCCTGGGAGGCTTTCAGTCTGTCGGGTCAGTTGCTCTGCATGCCACAGAGCCCCCAGGAGATCTTCAGACTGTGGTGTCTGTTGCCCAGTTGCCCTGTATACAGAGGAGCTCCTGGGATGCCTTCAAGGTGTGGTGTCTTCAGAGGATCAGACAAGTGGTGATCAGTTTCTCAGCAATGGTCCTATGTGCAGCAGAACTCCGGGGATGCCTCAGGCTGTGGTATCAGTTTCCTGAATGCTCTGAGTGCAGTGGATCTTCTGGGATGGCTCAGAATATGGCGTCTTCAGGGGAGCAGACTGGCTAGCAGTCTGCCCCAGCAGAAAGGATTGGGCAAAAGAGAAGTGATATTTGGGCGGGTGGGTGGGGTTTGTTTTGGTGGGTGATAGGTCCCGAGTCCACTGGGATCCCAGTGACAGCTCTGGGACTTTGGGGGTGGGAGGTTCTTGTCAACTGCTCTGAATACAGCAGATTCTCTAGGATGACCCAGGATATGGTGTCTTCAGGGCAAGATGACTTAGTTTTAAGTCCAATTTCACTACCTAGACTCAGCAGCTGTGTGATCACCCAAAGTACCTCAGCTTTGTCACCTGTGAGCTGAGAATACCATCTCCCTCCAAGGAGGTTTAAATTAGATAGTACTGGAGAACTACAGTGCTACAGTTCAGTTCTACAAATACATACATACATATATATGTATGTATATTTGTGTGTATATATATATATATATATATATATATATATATATATAAACAAAAATGTTAAGATCAATCAGATCATCAGCAAATTTGTCATCTTCAAATAAAAAGATGGAAGCTGAACATCTGTGGTGGGTTGCATAAGGTCAAATGAGTCAGCATTTTAGCATGGAGGAAGAGGGATGCATGAGCCCCATTCATAGCTGAGAAGGGATTGATAGGTGATAGCTTCTGGGAGAGGGCAAGTCAACTTTCATTAAGGTGTATCACCTAGTAGGTTGACAGTATTACAATTCATGTTTTCCAATATAGAATTATATAGTTAGCACAAACCAGACTAGGGATTTTACATATACTTATATAAATATATGTCTGTTATCTATCTATCTATCTATCTATCCATACCAATATCTATATCTATCTATCTATCTATCTCATGAATTTGGGAGGGGTGTATTTCTGAAGTGTTAGGAGTGGAATAGAGGGTAAATATGATCCAAATACATTGTATGCATTCATAAAATTCTCAAAGATATATTTTTCTTGGCTAGTATGAGCAAGGCCCTAGATTTTTTTCAGCAACACCACTACATTTAGTAAAAAATACCAGCAAAGTCAGTGGGATCATCAAACAATGGTTTCCACCTCTGCTTACATTGTGGTTACAGAACAGTTTGAGAGAAGAGATGGAGAAAATGTCAGTGGGAGGAAAGATTACAGACTCGATACACTTCTTGGCCCAAAGAGCTGAGGGATGAATCCTGAAGAGGAGATGGGCTAAAATGGTACAAGAAACAGTCAACCTATCAAAGCTGCTGCTGAAGTCAGAGGGAACCTGTAACTAGGGTGTACCCCCACTCCCTCCCTCAAAGCGGCCCAGCCAGAAAGAACACAAAGGAAGGAACTGAGAACTATTCTACTTGCCTCAGCACAGTTGTGCCTGATACAAAATATAAAAAGAAATTGATCTAAACACCAGGAGTCAATTCATACCCCAAATCCGTTTTAAAGATCTAAAGTGGTATTGTCAAAATACCTACCCCCTCAATGCAGTTTTCTATGTGAAACTCCACTAATAGGGTGAAATAATTTAGAACTAATCACACCAGGGAAGAAATACTTCTAAATGCAATGTTCTGTTTTGCGTTGTTTAAATGTATGTGTATGAGTGGTCTTTTTGAGCATGCATATCTGTGTGCCACTCGCACGCAGTGCCCATGGAGGTCAGAGAAGGCACCAAATCTTCTGGATCCGGAGTTGTGAGCCACCATGTGGGTCCTGGGAATCGAACCTGAATCTTCGAACCTCTGGTCTTAGTCTTTACATTTTTGTTGTTTTTATTATGCTCTTTTCTTGTTCTTCATCACTATTTGGAGAATAACTTATTAGTTTCAACAGTCAAACCTATAGAGATAAGACCTTGCATATTTAATACAATGTGTGTCCCTCAGACAAATATTAAGTTTAAGGTTTCTAGTCCAGTATGCTTGTTAATTTCTGTATAGTAACTGTATTAGTCAGAGTTCTCTAGAATAACATAATTTATAGAATTAATCCTGCCCCCTCTTTTTCTACATTCACATATGTAAAGGGAATTCATTAGGATGGCTTACAGGATGCAGTCCAGATAATCTACCAGTGGCTGGCTGTGAATATAAAGTCCAAGAATCCAGTAATTGCTCAGTCACAAGGCTGGATGACAAAGCTGGTCTTCAGTATGTGTTGAAATCCTGAAGAAGTAGACTCTAATGCCAGTTCTTGCACGCGCTCAACTGGCCAGGAAGAACAACGCTGCAACAGGATCCTTCTGCACACGTTTATTCAGTCCTGTTTCTTCTTGTTTATATCTCCCTTGTTTATATCTCCCTTGTTTATATCTCCCTTGTTTATATCTCCCCCTTGTTTATCTCCCTTGTTTATATCTCCCCCGAACCCTGGGCCTCTCACTCTTTTATACTCTCAGTTCCCATCCGTGCACAGCAGGCCACACCACCTCACCAGGCACGAAGCTTCAGCTAATCAGGGCAGCAGGGGCATATCTCCACCAAAATGGTTTCACTGGTATCCTGGTACACCTGTGCAGCTCTCAAGATGTTTGTGGCTTATATGAGGAAGTCAGGTGCAAGTCATACGACTTAGCTGCAGTCCCTGGAGCCTTTGGGACTGCCGCCACACCCGCTCCTCACATCTCCCCCTTTTTTCTTTTTTGGCAGAGAGAATGTCTGTAGATAGCCCCCCGCAGCCATGCCCCTTACCCGTCCTTGGGAGACAAACAGCATTGGTTTGATCCCTGTCTTAGGTTGGTGACATGCCCAGGGAGTCTTATCACTGACTACCTCTCTATCATGCCAAGCCACACCTGGGGAGATTGTGTTTTGCTTGCGGCAGGTGCATCAAAAGGCCAGGATGTTGATTAATCTATGGCCAGATCTTAATTGCTGCAAGCAACCCTCATGGGTGAAGGTAGAGGTCTGATCCCCAGTGTGCAAGCATAGGGGCCCTACACAAAACCATCCCTTGGGCTCATCACCCAGAGAGGTCTTGGCCAGCTCCCGTGTTGTTTTTCCTGGGGGAAGGGAACTAGGACACTGAACCTTCATGCAATCAGATATGCCTTCCACAGGATGCCAACAGCAAGCTATCCTCTGTGCAGTGCTTAGCCTCGCACCCCACGGCATAACGCAGCATAATTTCTTTTAGAGCGGCAAACTGAATCTGAGGAGATTGTCCCGCCTCCACTGCAGCAAAAGCCTACGCTACCATGGCGAAAGTGCGGACCCACACACTCTGCACCTAACACATGTGCCAAACACACAACACACACACACACACACACACACACACACACACACACTATAACAAGCATACATCCCAGGGCTCTCATCCCCATTTATCTTCCCTGAAGCAAGGGATAGATAGCCAGAGGGGCTATCTCTTTAAGGGGAATTCAGGGATCAAAAAGGCATGGAAAAATTTGAACGTCATGTCGAGCTGGTATCGGCTTCTGGAACACTGAAAGGATCTCCCATCTCGGCTCCATCGTTTGTGCTTGTGGGACCATCCACCACATCCACAGGGACAACTGGATCAGGAGCCTCATTCTTGCAGCGTCTCACCAACCTCTCCAGCACCCAAAGAGGTTCTGTCTGGTCCTGTGGAAACACACAAACAGACCCTCTCGCCCACATCAACACCAGATCTGGTCGATCCCCAGGGGAGATTGACACAATACCTCGTGGTGATGAGACCATAACCTCAATCACCTGTGTGTCCATCTGGGAAGTCAATATGAGAGTCAAGTTTTCACTAGCTTCTCCTCTGTTAGGCAATGATTTCCACGCCCTTATAGCAATCTGATTCACCTGCTCAAACACATGCAGTGGATATCCTGTCTGTTGTTGTGCAAAGCGACCTTGACCCAGCAGCATATCCCTATCCCATATTGGATTTCCTGCAACAGCGTTAGCAGCTGCCTGCTCATTTGCAAATTCAATAAGGAAGGCTTTCCAATCTAAATACTGCCCAGGTGAAAGGCATGCCTTCACCAAGCCTGCCCAATCTGACGGCGTCATGCAGTGTCTATTCAAGGCCTCTACTTGAGCCACACTATAGGAAGCACTTAGGCCGTATGTTCGCATGGACTCAGCCAAATTCCCGATTACTTTGAAATCTAGAGGCTCATGATATCTCTGCCCTGCTTGGTTGGTGAAAATAGGACATCCCAGCAAGGAGAGTCTAACCTCTTTCCAGACCTCCGGACAGAAGGTCTGCCTATAGGTGGCTGCAGAGGAGGCATAGGGAGGGGGAGCAGAAGCTAATTTGCCTTCCTCCTCTGCCTCGACTCTTTTATTTTGTCCTTTCTGTCCACCTGATAACACTGTGTCTCCTTTCTTTTTCCTTTTTCTTTTTAAGCCCTTCTCCTTTTCCGACATACTTTCTTGTTGCTCTATAAGGATTTTCTGACCTGTCTTGACTGCCTCTCGATTCAAACAGTAACAGAGTCCATATATCAGAACAAACAAGACCAAAACTATCAGACCTACCCACAAAGGGTCAATGGGAGAGAAAAGTATAACTACACAGCGAGGATCTATTGATCACTACACTGAGCTTATCATAGTTCCTTAACTTGTCCCAAAACCAGGAACCTTAACTTGTCCCAAAACCAGGAACCTTAACTCATCCCAAAGCCAGGAACCTTAACTTGTCCCAAAGCCATGAACCTTTCGTTACCTTGTGCCTGCTTCCTGGCAACTTTATGCTTGCCTCTATTTTATCCGAAGTCCTTCCTAAACTCCTGGGGTCATAAGTTTCACTCACCGTGAAATTACCCTGCCTGCAACCACTGACTGCTGAAAGTTCTGAACTTGGTGGGGGAGTCGGTTCCCCGTACGGGCCACCAATTGTCACGTCCACTCTCGACCAGCAAGAACGACATGACCACCAGTCCTTCTAACAGCAGTTTATTCAATCTTCATCTTTCTTCTTTCTCTTCATCAGTACCGTTCTCCAGCTGAAGAGTTCTGAATCCACACCGGATCCTTCTCAACAGTCTGTTTTACAGGAACACTTCATTACCACTGTTCCCCATGATGCAGTTCTGAATCCTCCCTGTAGCAGGGGGTCTTCGTTAGTGCCTGAAGATGTTTCTTTTCCCTTGTCCTGGGTCCCGGGTTTTGGCACCACTTCTCGAGCACGCTCAACTGGCCAGGAAGAAATACGACGCTGCAACAGGATCCTTCTGCACACGTTTATTCAGTCCTGTTTCTTCTTGTTTATATCTCTCTTGTTTATATCTCCCTTGTTTATATCTCCCCCTTGTTTATATCTCCCCCGAACCCTGGGCCTCTCACTCTTTTATACTCTCAGTTCCCATCCGTGCACAGCAGGCCACACCACCTCACCAGGCACGAAGCTTCAGCTAATCAGGGCAGCAGGGGCACACCCGCTCCTCACAGCTAGTGAAGGAATGGATTTTCTAACAAGGTGAGGGAAATTAGGCAAAGAATAAAACTTCCTTCTTTTGTGTCATTATATAGAACTCTAACAGAGGTGTGGCTCAGATTAAAGGTTTGTCTTCCTGCCTCAAGATCTGGATAAAAGATGTGTGTCTTCTTACTTTAAAGGTCCTTACTAGAAGTGGATTCACACAAGATAAGCAAAAATAATCTCTCACAGGTGTGCCCTCCATTTCTGGATTATAGTTCATTCCAGAGGCACTCAAGTTGACAACCAATAATATTTATCGTAGTTCTCAAGGGAAAAAATAGAGACACATCTGAGTTAAATTGAATCTTTGAGAAAATTGACCTAATGAACACCTGTAGTTTATTCCATTCAAATACTCATGAATATACATTTTCCTCACCAGTCCATAAAACTTAATTTAAAATATACCATATACAGATTCAAACCAAGTCAACACATACAGAAATATTAAAATGATTTGTTGTATGCTATCTGGCTATAATGCAATTGAAGCAGAGATCAACAGAAAGAGAAACTACAGAATTTATACAAACTCATAGAGACTGAACAGCATACTGTTAAAATGATTAATGCACAGAATTAAGAAATGTAAAATTTCTTAGAACTGAATAGAAATGAAAACACAATGTACTATAAACCTATAGGATGAAACAAAAGTAGTACTAAGTAGGAAGTTCATATTTATAGGTATTGTGACAGTTTGAATAGAAATGGTGCCCCCTAGACTCATGTATTTGAATGCTTGGCCCATAGGGAGTAGCACTATTAGGAGGTGTGGCCTTGTTGGAGTAGGCATAGCCTTTGTGGGAGAAAGTGTTTCTCTAGGGGAAGGCTTTGAGGTCTCCTGTGCTCAAGTTATGCCCAGTGTGTCACAGACTCCTTCTGCTGTCTTCAGATCTCTCAGTTCTTCTACCACCATGCTGCCTACAGGCCACCATGATTCTTGCCATGATAATGGACTAAACCTCTAAAAGTGTAAGTAAGTCTCAATTTAATGTTTTCCTTTATACAAGTTGCTGTGGTAATAATGTCTAAGGCAATAGAAATTTAAACTAAGACAGAAGTTGATACCAGGGACTGGAATATTGCTTTAATGTCTTGGACCATGTTTTTGTTTGAAGAAATATGGAACCTGGGACTTTGGATTAGAAAAGCAGTTGAACTATATAAATAAGGCTTAGTGGGCCACTCTAGTAAGAACATGGAAGACAGTGGTGCACAAAGTGATTTGAACTTTAGGGGCATACCTCAAGAAGTTTAAGAGGACACAAATTTTAGTATGTGGCCTAGAGACTACTCTTTTAATACTTCAGTGAAGAATGTTGCTGCTTTTTGCTCTTGTCTGGGATTATCTCTGGAGTTGTCTAAGGAGGGTTATACCCTTCCACTTGCATTATAGCTCCAGGTTGAGGTCATCTTGGGCATGCTCTATCCATCACCCATCCATAAGGGCTGCAAGGTGCTGGACTGGTGGTCATCTCAGGCTAGCTCGCAGTTTAAGTCCCCTGGTGCTGGACTGGTTGCTGTTTCAGGTTCTCTCCTGGCCTAGACCACCCATGGGGAGGGTCTTTTGCCTTGAGTTCACTCCTTCCTGGGGTCTATGGTCCCAGGTGGGGTTAGAGTCTTTGGCTAGTTCCCTACACTGGAGCCCTTCTAGGCCTGCACAGTTCTGGATAGGTGATCATCTCAGGCTAGCTCCCTGTCTAGACCTCGTGGTGCCAGACTGGTGGTCCTCTTAGACTGACTCCTTGCCTGACCTCGCATGCACATGTGGAAATCATCTGTTTCAGACTCATTTCCACCTGGGTGGGGTTCTTTTGGTCTAGAGAAAGGATTATAAACACAAAAACCAGGAAGGCTCTATTATGCAGTCCACTGCTGTTAGCACATCTCTTCTACTGTTGCCTTTTGGATGTGTTTTTAAGCAAATACTCATTCCCAGGGAGTCCCAGATGTGGATATTGCCCAAGACTATATAAGCACAGCCAGTGTAGGGAATCACAATTCATCTATAATGAACTCTCAGGATGAATTTTCTTTTTCTTTAAACATTAGCCTTTTTTGTTGTAAGGTTTTGGTAAAGTAAGTTCAGATGATTTTTTTTTTCTTTCCCATTTCCCATCTTCTGTAGAATCAGTTCCAGTATTACACAATACCTCTGACCACAAGCCAACTCACAGGCTGCACACAAAGCTTATGTTAGGTGGACTGACTCCCTCTGAATCATCAAGTCCCTGGGCAGCAGGCATCCTGCAGATTTCCTCATCTTCTGTTGAGAACAGGAAGCTGAGACCAGAAGCAAACAATTATCCCAAAATCTCAATGACTCCTTTCAGTGACCAGAGGCCAGAAAAAATATCCTACCTTAGAAAAAATTTCTTTGCAAAAAAAAAAAAAAAATTAGGAGAACTTAGTTGAGGTAAGTAGCTTCAAGGACATTCACAAGCACATTTCTTTCCTCAGAGGCCAGTTAAAACATTTAAAAATGTATTATAATATTAAGTGTGTGTGGGAGGGGTTATATGTATGTGAATGCAGGTGTCTATCAGTACAGGTGCCCATGGAGGCCAGAACTGTTAACTCAAATCTTCTGGAGCTAGAGTTCTAGGCACTTGTAAGGTGCTGGGTGTGGATGCTGGTAATCAAGCACAGGTCCTCTGCAAGAGCAGAACATGTTTTTTAACAGATGAGCCATATTCCCAGCCACTAAAATAATTTTTAAGAAAGAAAATTAAATAAATTATTTAGTTCTCTGGAAAGAATTCATTAAGCATTTTCACTAATGGGATCACCCCAAACAAGGAAATTGTTCAATTTCACTTTTCACTATTTGATGAACTTTACAGCTGGTAATCTCTTACTTCTGAGTACTCTCACTAAAGCCAGAAGGCCTTCAAAATAACATTATAGGCAGCCACAGCAATACATGTAGAATCTCCTTATTTGAGACCTACTTATAATGATAATGAAGAGATCCATGTGTGGAAATGTATACAGTGTGAACATGATATGAAAGTCATAGGCTTAACTTCTACTTCTTGAGTAAGTTTTAATTTTTTTCTTAGCTCTATTTTATTTGTTCACAGGTAAAATAGATTTAATAATGCTCTTGCTTTAATGCCATTTAAAGAGTTATCTTGGGATTTTTTTTTAAATTCTTGTGAAAAACCTTTTATACAGCCTGTGACGCATTAGAAAATGCTTGATATATGCTAATTTATGATGATCATTCTAAAGTAAACTCTGATTGAGAGTTACATACCTCACTATCTTAGTTAGGGTATTTATCACTGTGTAGAGACACCATGACCACAGTGACTCTACACAAAAAATGTAATTGGAGCTGGCTTACTGTACTGGCTAGTTTTGTGTCAACTTGACACAGCTGGAGTTATCACAGAGAAAGGAGCTTCAGTTGGGAAAATGCCTCAAGGAGATCCAGCTGTAAGGCATTTTCTCAATTAGTGATCAAGGAGGGAGGTCCCCTTGTGGGTGGTGCCATCTCTGGGCTGGTAGTCTTGGTTTTATAGGAGACCAAGCTGAGCAAGCCAGGGGAAGCAAGCCAATAAAGAACATCCCTCCACGGCCTCTGCATCAGCTCCTGCTTCCTGACCTGCTTGAGTTCCAGTCCTGACTTCCTTCAGTTGTGAACAGCAATGTGGAAATGTAAGCTGAATAAACTCTTTCCTCCCCAACTTGCTTCTTAGTCATGATGTTTGTGCAGGAATAGAAACCCTGACTAAGATACTTACATTTCCAGAGGTTTAGTTTATTATAATTATGGTAGGTGGAATTGGCTAGACTTGAGCTTCTTAGACCCCAGAGTCTGTCCCCAGTGACCCACTTCCTCCAACAAGGCCAAACCTGCTCCAACAAGACTATACCTCCTAATAGTGTCATTCCCTATGATCAAGTATTCAAATACAAGAGTGTACGGGGGTGAGAGAGCATTCTTATTCACACCATAGTGACTTGGAAAATTTCTGAAAGTCAAGGCGATTACATAAGGTGAAAAATATTCAGACTGCATCCTTCATAAACATGAGCAAACTGTATTCACAGTCACTCCTGTCGTAGTACAAAATATTGCCAGTAACAGCCTTCTGTGAAATCTTACCCAGACTGAAACTTCTCAGAACCTTGCAAACACATCTGTCAGAATCTAGCAGTAATTCTTGGTTGTCAATGACCTTATCCAGTGACTGTCCTGCCCCCTTCCTCTTCTCTTGATTATCCTTAAAGTGGCTATTGAAACCTCTGAGTGAGGCAGGTCGCAAGAGACAGCTTTCTGTCCCAGAAACTGAAAGCCTCACAAAATGTTTCTTTGTTTGGAACAGCTCTGCCCAAAAGTTGACACAGAATTGAAGCATAGAATTACACTAGCTTAAGAGATGTTAAATGCAAGACGGGATGATATTTCCATCTTTTGTCACCCTAATACATTCTCCCTCAATGTTGGTCCCTTGCATTCCTCAGAGTTTAACTTAAGAGTTTCATTCCTGGCTCCAAAGAGTGTGTGTTCTTGTTAAAACTTCTCTAGTTAGTTACCATGTGGCTTTGACATTCTTGGTAAATGATGGTCCCAGTCCTGGATCCTTGTAGCTCTTTTTCTCAAGTCATCTTGTCTTCTATCCCACTTTAGCTACTCAGTTCCAGGATGGCCTCTTGATAATCTTCCTAGAACTACTTTTTTTTTTCTTTTGAAAAAAGCATCATTTATTTCAAAGTACAACACAAAGTTGTATTTTAAGAAATACACAATCTTGTAATGTCAAGACTTGGCTATGTGCATTTCAGTTTATCTTTAAAATAAATTCAGGTATACAAATGGTACATACCTCAAGTACAAACAGCACAGAGTGCGTGTGGTTCCTGCTGGGCGCTTAACATCCAGCCATTGCTCTTACGCTGGCTTACATTTCTGTAATCTGCTTTTAAACCAAGATAGCCTTACTTAAAAAAAAATACTCTGTATTTTCAGCACAAAGTCCTCAAACATTTTAAAAATTAGATCTTGGTACATAATATTATGAAATTATTAAAAACCAAATTTGGTAATTTAGTAAAATTGTCACATGCCAGAACTTGTCAATCAATTCAAATCACTCCCTTAACTGTAATGCCAAATTTGTGTTCTTACAGATAAAGAAGGCAAGAAGAGACAGGGTGGGGAACTGGGTAAGTGAAGATTTCAGGTGGACAGGTTGTAGTAGTTTGTGGCTGAGTCTAGACTTTTGTCTTTAAGCACAACAGCAAATCTCAGAATATCATAATTGCAAGAAAGATGTGAGAGAAGCCAGTGCACCAAGCCTGCCCTGCGAGGAGTGGGGAGAGGGCTTGAAGCAGTAAGGGCCTTCAGAAGATGTCTTGGAAACTGGCATATCATGATCTAGATGGGGGGCCCCCCACTTCGTTTTTTGCTTAATTTTAATTTTCATGAGGGAAGTGCGAATTAGACCAAGGGTCAGAGCTTCTTCTTCTGATTGTGGGGCTCCATATCCGCCAGGGGTTGTAGGTCTGTCCCAAGTCATCAGCCCGGGCCAGAGGCAGAAGGGGCGTGGGTGGCGGCGGAGTTTTCCGTGTCCATGAGGCCGATGCTCAACAGCGCATTTGTTGGAGTGGAGAAAGGAAGGTTGTTGTTGATGTTGCTGTACCAGATGGAGCTGCTGAACGGAGTGCTTTAACAGATTAATAACAGGCTGAAGACTTCAACTGCAACCATTTTATTTCTCACAGCTTTGGCAGCTCCAAGTCCCAGAGTAGGATATTGACAATTAGGTTATTTCTTCTGAGGAGCTTAGTTTTGGTGTGGATAGTTACTATCTCATTGTGTCATCATATGGACTGTGGTCCATGCACAGATACCCATGATAAGCCTTTGTGTATCCAAGTTTCCCTTTTGTAAAGACACCAGTCAGGGTGGGGGAGGGCCCACAAAGTCTTGGCTTCATTTTAGCGTAATCATCTCTTTGATACAGTCATGCTTGAGGTTGTGCAGATTAGGTTTCAGTGCATGACTTTGGAAGGGACACCGTTTAGCTGATAACAGTTCTAGACTCTAGGCTCTGACTCCACCAGTTCTGGAAACCCCTCCAGGATCTCAAGTTCAGGCAGCTCTCAGGGCCACTACCTCCTTCCTTTCTACCTTTTCCTTCTCTCCCTTTTTCTACCTCGGTACAACCAACCATCCTTCCTTCCTTCCCACCCTCCTTCCATCCCCCTCCAAAATAGTTTATAAATACAACCTCCACAATTTTTATCCTCTTTTAGTCAGATTAATAAGTTCCAAAGTCCATCAGTGCAATCATTCCTTTGAATACTTTCTCATCTCTTTCTTCATGGCACTTGACTGACAAAACCCAAATTGAGGTTAATTTTGATTTCATATTCTAAAGGTCCACTGTTTTTTGTTTGTTTGTTTTGTTTTTTTTCACGTTGTCTGCTTACTCTCACTATTAACCTGCCATATTGGAAGCTTACTGTTTCAGAAGGTTATAGAGTCTGTGACTATTGTGGAGGAGAGCATGACAGAAGGCAGGTATACATGGCATTGGAACAGTAGCTGAGATCATATAGCATGATCTGCAATTGGAGGTGGTGGGGGGGGTTGAATGATGTAGACTTTTGAAACCCTAGAGTCTATCCCCAGTGGCACACCTCCTCTAATAAAGCCATACTGCTAATCCTTCCCAAACAGTTCCACTAAGTAGGCACCAAGCATTCAACATATAAGTCTATGGGAGCCATTCTCATTCAAAGCAAACATTCAACTCCCTGTCCCCCATAGACTTGTGGCCATAACATAATGCAAAATGCACTTATTTAATCTAACTTCAAAAGTCCCCATAGTTTCTTTCAGTTTCAACACAGCTTAAAAATCCAAAGTCTCTTATGAGATTCAAAGCAATCTCTTAACTGTAACTTCTTGTAAAAACAAACAGATAATTACGTACTTCCAACATAAAATGGTACAAAATATACATCATGATTTCAAAAGGGGGAACAAAGGGATATAGTGAAGAAATACTGTACAAACAAAGAAACAACAAAACTCAGTAGGGCAAACTCCAAATCCTGTAACTCTGTGTCCATGTTAAAGAGTTTCAATGACTCCACCATTCTACCTGTGCAGACTACAACACATTTCCCTCTCTTGTGCTATGTGCAACTCTCCATGGCAGACATTCCAAACTCTGGCATCAGCAATATTCTGGGGTCTCCAACACAATCTAGGCTTCATTTTCATGGATTGACACAATGACCTCTCTGGGTCTCTCTTTGCCAGGTATCTCCTGACACATGCCTAGCCTTAATGGTTTTCTTTAACCTGAAAAAATAGAATTCTACAGCTCCATTATCCCATGTATCCTTCTTGACTCTAAAGCCAGAAGCACATATCCAATTTTACCAAGTTCTGTTGCCTGCTTGAATGAAATGTAACCCCTTCCTTGAACCATATTTGCATGAGATTTGGTTTTCTGATGTTTCCCTTTGTTGAGTAAGCTTCCCTTTGCTTCAGAAGCAGGGGATTACTTTGGTATTTTCTTTTGACAAATTGGAAGCTTAGCCCTGTGGGGTCTTGTGCTGAGGGCTTTACTTCCATTATTCCATTTGGCACCAGGTCTTTCTTTAAGCTTCTCATCTGTTTAAGCATAGGACTTGGCTTCAGCATTAAATTTCCTGGTGTCCATTTTCTCCAAAAATTGTACATTTTGTATTTATTTTTCTTCTTTTTTTTCCTTTTTTTTTGCCCTGATTGCTCATTTTCATTGTAGATGTACATAAGTGATCACTAATAACCATGTGACATTGTCACTATTAGCCTGTTCTGACAATAAAAATTGTCCCAAACTTTTCAGTTTATTCTCAGGCAGATTCCTAGGACAACAACAAAAACACTTACATTCTTTGCAAAAATATCACAAGAATCATCTTGAATATTACCCCCTTCTGAAATTTCTTGAGCTTGACCTGCACAGATCACATTACTGTCATTACTATATACTTTTGCATTGCTGTGAAGAGACACAGCAACCATGGAAGCGTGGTTACTCATAAAAGAAAGCACTTAATGTGGAACTCATAGTTCTATAGAGTGACAGAAATCATAACTACCATGGCAGGGAGTATAACAGCAGGCAGGTAGGTAGGCATAGCACTGGAGCAGTAGTTGAGAACTTACATCTTGATCTTCACTTGGAGACTGAGAAAGCAAGAGCCAACGGAATACTGCAGGCTTTTGAAACCCCAGATCCAACCCTCACTGACACATTTCTTCCATCAAGGGCACTCCTGTTAATCCTTTTCAAACAGTTATACCAACTGAGAATCAAGCATTCAAACATATGAGCTTATGGTGTCTATTCTCATATAAACCACCACAACATTACATTTTGCTGTGCAGGTTCCATGTATGCTTCTCTGCTTTTGTTACATCAAGTAAATTCCTGTACCTCTAATAACCAATATCAACCAACTTGTTAAGATGGTAAGTGGTGTCCTGGCCTAAAGGTCTTATGACATAGCAGTAGAAAAGTCAAAGAACAGTATGTAACTATACAAACAGTCTGTAACTAATAAAGAATAGTTTGATAACAGATGTGGGGTATTGATGTTACAGACCAGAACATGATGTATTCTTCAAAAGAAATATGTAAGACTTTTGGACTTTGCACTAGAAAAGTGGTTGAATGGTGTGAAGGGGACTTAACTGACTAGCCAATTGACTTATGACAATTTAAAGTGACTAAGTAGAAGTCATAGCCTCAGCTATAAAGGGATTTTTATAGATATCTAGGAGTTACTATCTCTGTTCTAGGGCAACGCTGTTCAGTTTCTTTACTATAGAACTCAGAGTTAGAAACAGGACTAAGAGACAACCCAATAACTTTGAGTACTCAAGCAACTAAATTTTGTCACACACACACACACACACACACACACACACACACACACACACACACACACATTTTATTGGCAATGGAGAATTATAACTGCTTAGGAAACTAGACATTTTACTATTGACAAAAAAATATAAATATGACTTTAGTGATAGTGGGGGGAAACTCTCTTACCAAGTTGAAGGTATTTATATTAGTAGAAACACATGCTTAAAAGATTACCAATTACTTTGTTTCAGACTTAACAAGTCACAATAAACCAGTGCACTGGTACAATAGAAAAAGAACAAAGTCAATTTTTACATGTCTGTGACACCATAAACCTGAAAAACAAAGATGAGACAAACTTAAATCTGATAGTTTGAGTATATCCAGCTATTTTGTACTACAGGCACCTTTTTAGTTTGTATAAACTAGTTTGTTGTGTTTTCATACGACAGGAAGCTTTTGCTGAATGAGATAGCTTTTGGGAAATAAGCATGAGTCTTCAGTTAAAACTAGTATTAGGTCTCAATGAAACGTGGGACAAGTCTCACCCAGTAGCTGTGCCTCTCCTTCTAGCACTTTTCACCCCACCCCTTCCCTAAACTTCTCCCTTCCAGGGGCTGGGTTTCTGTTTCCCTTCTATCAGCTTCTCTTTTCTATATAACCTTAACCATTTTGGCTCTGTGCTCTCTTGGCCTCTTGGATCCTTGCTGTCTCTGCTCTTGGCTCTTTTTTTAAAATCTACATATCCCTTCTCTTCTCTCTTGCTCTCCACACTACCCTCATGGCCCATTTTGGTATGCTGAACATATTGAGTCTGGCACCTTCAAATTGTGTCTAGTCATACTCTCCCTCATATCTAACAATAAACCCCAAATCTCTTACATCTAAATTTTCTCTACTTTATATTTCCAAAGTCTCATATCTAAAGTTTCTCTACTTCCCCCTTAAAAAAACAAAACAAGACAACAGCAACAAAACTCAAGCCCCTTTATTTCCACAAGTTTCCTGCTCTCAAAAAAAAAAATCTCTTAGAACTTTGCTATAAATTATCTCTAGATTTGTAGGTTCATTGGGTATTCTTAGAAAATCTGTAACAAAAGTTAGCTTAAAACTTGTAATAAAAGGTTGATACTTAAAAACCTATATACATAAAGTAATCTTAATTTACTATATATACTATATATGTGATTTGACTCCTGTTAAAATATACTTGTCTTAGTCAGGGTTTCTATTCCTGCACAAACATCATGACCAAAAAGCAAGTTGGGGAGGAAAAGGTTTATTCAGCTTACACTTCCATACTGCTTTTGATCACCAAGGAAGTCAGGGCTGGAACTCAAGCAGGTCAGAAAGCAGGAGCTGATGCAGAAGCCATGGAGGGATGTTCTTTATTGGCTTGCTTCTCCTGGCTTGCTCAGCCTGCTCTCTTATAGAACCAAGACTACTAGCCCAGAGATAGTACCACCCACAAGGGACCTTTCCCCCTTGATCACTAATTGAGAAAATGCCTTACAGCTGGATCTCATGGAGGCATTTCCTCAACTGAAGCTCCTTTCTCTGTGATAACTCCATCTGTGTCAAGTTGACACAAAACTAGCCAGTACAATACTGTATATGTAACTTGGATTCAACTCTTGTTTAAAAAGTATATCTGCTAAAAATTAGATATTTTATATAGCAACCACATGGTTGGTAGCCATCTTATTTAGGTTAAAGGGTACATACCATGTAATTTCACCATCTTGATTAAGATTATCACATGGTATAAGGCAGAAATTATAAAATTTCTAAGTCCTAAAGATATATGCTTATTATTTTATCTCTTTTCAGATTAAATATCAGGTCTCCAAAATATTTTAGATTAGTATGGATTTTATATAATAATTTCCTAAAATGATTAGTCTACTCAGATTAATAAAAGCTGACTTTAAGATTTATATCTAGCTACTTATATCTTTTCTAACTGTGTTAAACATTAGTTTTCTAAAAAATTTATACAAGGAAATTTATAAATTCTTAAGGACTACTCAGTTTAATAGTAACTGACTTGAAGATATATGCCTAGCCTCTTTTTCTTTGCTAACTTTGTTAAGTTTTATCTATTTGGATAAACTGAGGTATATAAAAACTGTAATATTTGTAATAATGTCTATAAAAAGAATTTAAAAATAGGTTTTTAGTTTCACTGTAGACTGTATTTATGGTCTAGTAAAGTTCCAAGTTTCTCTGCGAACTACATTTATGGTTTAAAGTTTTATTTTGTTGCTAAAGTATTTTCAACTAAATCTTAAAGTCAACATTTTAAGGCTTAAGCTTAACAGGGATAAAGTTGTAAAACTTAATCTTATAAAAGCTTGTAAACTGTTGTGTAATTCATTTAATGACAAGTTTTATTTAGCTTCCTGTATATGTTTTCAAGGTTAAGCCTAAAGATAGTAACTGAAAAGCAAATAGTTTCTTTAGCTCATGTATGATTATGGGCTGCCCCATCTAGGGATCCATCCCATCTGCAGACACCAAACCCAGACACTATTGATGATGCCAAGAAGCGCTGCTGGCAGGAGCCTGGTATGGCTGTTCCTTGAGAGGTTCTGCCAGCACCCGACTAACACAGATGTTGATACTCATAGCCAAGCATCGGACTGAGCCTAGGGAACCCAATGAAAGAGCTAGGGGAAGGACTGAAAGACTGAAGGGGATTGAAACCCCATAGGAAGAACAATATCAACTAACCAGACGACCCAGAGCTCCCAGGGACTAAACCATCTACCAAAGAGTATACATGGAGGGAGCCATGGCTCCAGATACATATATAGCAGAGGATGGCCTTACATGGTATCAGTGGGAGGGGAGGCCCTTGGTCCTGTGGAAGCTTGATTCCCCAGCATAGGCGGATGCTAGAGTGGTGAGGCAGGAGTGGGTGAGTGGGTAGAGGATAACCCTCATAGAGGCAAAGGGGAGGAGGGAGAGGGAAGATGGAATGGGGGGTTTGTGGAGAGGAAACTAGAAAGGGGATATTATTTGAAATGCAAATGAATAAAATGATTAATTTTTTTAAAAAAAAGGTTAAAGGAAAAAAATAGATTTTGGTCCTCAAACTCTTCAAAGATCTGTTGAATACGGTGTTTAAAATGTTTAATGAAAAAGTTTACCATGATAGAAATGCCAGTTCCTCAAGTCTCCAAAGAAGATAGATAGAGCACAGACTATGCCACCTGAATTGTGTTAGTGCTAACCACTAGGAAAAACTGTCCCATGCCTCATCTGCCGTCAGGGCTCTGTACAAAGTGTGGACACTGTTGGGTTGACTGCTCTATTATGCCTAAGTAAAGGTAGGCCAATTTTCAAAGTTCCTCCTCCATAGGAAAATCTCTCAGACTTTCTGGGTCTGACAATCCAAGGACAATTCTACTCTGTGTGGTAGCTGAAAATTTAATGTTGTTTTGTATGACAGCCAAAGGCCAACCACGGCCCCCAATGAAGCCATTGAGACCATAGAATACTAGGGTAACTCTCCAGGTAGCAGTAAGTCTCTGTCATTTTAATCAACACATAGGGCTTATTTGTATTATACTTCCTGCTAAAATTTATCTGTCTCGTGTCTCTGATGGCATTGATACTAACGGTACCTTTGTCAGTTTGGCAGTTGCAGAAACCCAGCTCCTCCCTCAAGGCTGCATCTGCTTATTCAGTTCATTACATATGGGAAAATCAAGGCTGGATGTTTCTAGAGCTACTAGGTCTTCTGCTGAGAAAGTCAGACATAGATAGTTTACCTTGCCGATAAAGTTAAACTCACACAACACATTTCAATATAACTTTTTACTATCCCTTTATTTAAAGGAAATTGCTTTGCAAAGACTTTGCTCAGTAATCAACCTTTGGTGTCTCATGGTAAATGACTAAATTGAAAACAAAAAAGGTTTAAAGCTAAAAGTAAGTTGTAAGGGTCTAACAACTGTTTTAAGGTAGTACTTGCAAGTTTTAAAGGTCTAAGAAAATGATTTAAAGTAATAAAAAATGTTTCAGATTTCTATCCCTCTCTATACTACTATTAAATTAAAAAATTCTGAAGTTCACAATTTTTACAACAATCAAAGGAGTTCTTGTTAAGTATTCATTGCCACACACACTCCAGTAGTCTCATGTGAGAGGCCCAAAAGCTTGGACGCAGTCCCGAGGCAAAACGTTCATGGAAACTGAGTCTCCTGGAACTGTGACATTCTGTAAAACAAATGCTCCAAACTTGTCCTTGCATCAGTCAGTGAGTGGATCTGTGTGCTTTCTTTCAGTATTGTTTTATTATAGATGCCTCCAAGCAATGACTTGCCAAATACCTAAGCAAAATTGAACTTTGCTTCCTGGCCTTCAGCAATATCCTAGGTAGTCCTTGAGCCAACCCTGGGCTTGGAATTAAGTAAGAATGTTACCTATTCAATAACATTCAGAATTGCCTCTAGTATTGTAAGAGGATAGTGAAAGAAATTAGGCATTACTATCTACTACATAGAGTTAGAAATCTCAGGGCAAGCTTATCAAAGTAAGTTTAGAATTCTTATTATAGTTATGTATGGCAGACTACATTACTTATTAGTAGAAAGTCCCCCACACAATCACTTAGAATAAAAGCTGAGTCACTCCCATATACAGGAATGTACTATGGTTTAGGAAGTACATCAGGCTGTGGTTTGAGGTGAAACTAGAGTATTGGATTATTCATGAGAAGGTTAGCTAGAGTGGAACTCTCTAATTAGAACTATGGCTTGGGCGTGAAAGCCCTTGCCTCGGGAGTATAAATACGTCACACCTGGCTTCTAAGAATATAGCTGACCTTAGATAGAGCTGACTTTGTCTCAGATGTTTTATTGACTAGTTCCTGCCAGTCTTTATGTATGCATTCCTCTGTTTTGTGTAAGAGTCATTAAGCATCTGGTAACCTCAGTGTACCTTGACTGATGTGCCACCTAACTTCCTTATTTTCTTCTGTATTAAAAATCTGATGCTCGTTTTGAGAAATCATATTTTTATATAGCACTCTCTCTGTGTCTATGTCTCTTTGCCATCCACACCGACTCCTTGCTCACCTGATTACCAAAATCCTTATTTCCCACAGATTGAGGGAACGACTGAGTCCAGTCCATGGCAATTCATCTAGCTCTAGAAAAGCCCCATCACTGCTATCATAAACACAAGCTCAAAATTTTAAGTTTTCTTTAGTTGTCTTCTAAGTACAGACAAAATGTGTGTCTCCTTGTGCTAAAATCATTTCTGTCCAATCTATATAGCCAGCCCTCTGGACAGCAGAAATTATGTTAATGCTTTTTAACCCAAAATTATTTTGGGAGTCCCCAAGCTTTTACTATGATTCAAATGTGTGAGGCTACAGCTTTTCCTACGATGTGAATTTCAGTTCAGTGGTAATGCTAATATATCTAAATATTTTGTCTCTTTTTGTAAACTTAAAAAAAAAATCTTGTAAGTTCCAGGGAGTCAATAGACTTGGATCCACCTTTCACAGATCAAGGACTCCACATAAGTACTCCTGTCAACCAACAGGCTAGTGCCTATTCCTGAGGCTGAGATCTTTATGTGTCTGCCTTTGGTTTTGGGACTCCCCTACCCCAACTACAAGAACCATGTGCCTGGAAGTTTGAAATGTACACCCAAAATAAAAAGTTTACCCTAACTCCACATCCTCACCAGTATTTGCTGTCCCTTGAGTTTTTGATCTTAGCCATTCTGAATAGTGTAAGGTAGAATCTCAAGAGTTGTTTTGATTTGCATTTCCCTGATGACTAAGAACATTGGAAATTTCTTTAATTGTTTCTTGGGCATTAGAGATTTCTCTGTTGAGAATTATCCTCTTAGCTCCATACCCCATGTTTTGGGTTGTTGGTGTCTAACTTCTTGAGTTCTTTGTAAATTTTGGATATTAGCCTTCTGTTAGACATACGGTTGGTGAAGATCTGTTCCCAATCTGTAGGCTGTCACTTTGGTCTATTGAGGGTGTCCTTTGCCTTATAAAAGCTTTTCAGTTTCATGAGGTCCCATTTAGTAATTATTGATCTTAGTGCCTGAGCAATGGGTGTTCTGTTCAACACATTGTCTCCTGGTATCAATGACTTCAAGGCTATTCCCCAATTTCTGTTCTATTAGATTTAGTGAATCTGGTTTTACATTGAGGCCTTTTCTGGGGAGCCGCCCTCACATTCGCCGTTGCAAGATGGTGCTGACATCCTGTGTTCTAAGTGGTAAACAAATAATCTACGCATGTGCCAAGGGTAGTTCTCCACCCCATGTGCTCTGCCTTCCCCGTGACGACAACTCGGCCGATGGGCTGCAGCCAATCAGGGAGTGACACGTCCTAGGCGGAGGATAATTCTCCTTAAAAGGGATGGGGTTTCGCCATTCTCTCTCTTGCTTTCTTGCTCTCTTGCTCTCTGGCTCCTGAAGATGTAAGCAATAAAGCTTTTGCCGCAGAAGATTCCGGTTTGTTGCGTCTTTCCTGGCCGGTCGCAAACGCGTGTAAGAGTTGGTGCCGAAACCCGGGACGAGAAGACCTGGGACGAGAAATCCCGGGACGAGAAAACCCGGGATGGAATTTACCATCACCGGCGCAAGGAAGATCCCTCATTCCGGAACCAGAACTGCGGGTCACAGTCATAAAGGTTCCTGTAAAACAGACTGTTGAGAAGGATCCGGCCTGGATTCAGAACTCCTCAGCTGGGGAATGGTGGTAATGAAGTGTTCCCGTAAAACAGACTGTTGAGAAGGATTCAACTGCGTGAATTCAGAACTCTTCAGCTGGGGAACAGGGTACCCGTAAGTATAGCTTTACAAGGTAAGTCTGGTCTTGAACTTTCTAACGAAATTCAAGACAGTCTATCAGAAGTAAAGTGGGAAATAGCTTTACAAGGTATGTTTGGCCTTGAACTTTCTCTAGTGTTAGGAGCCTTTTTGTTCCTTTTCACATGTTATCAAGCGGTTAAGGCAGGGCTGAAAATTCTGGATGAAATTCAGGGCAATCTATCAGAAGTAAAGCGGGGAGAGAGAGTAGGAGCAAAGAGGAAATATGGTACACAAAATAAGTATACAGGCCTTTCCAAGGGTCTTGAACCCGAGGAAAAGTTAAGGTCAGGTAAGAATACCTGGGGAGAGATTGGAAGGAAGGAGAAGGAAAAAGAAAAGAAAAAAGATCAATCAGTGGAGGTTTCTAGGAGAAGGAGCCTATACCCATCACTAGATGAGTTTAAGGAGCCAGCTCTTAGTAGCTCTGAATCAGATGAAGAATTCTCCTCTGAAGAAACAGACTTGGAGGAGGAAGCAGCTCATTATGAGAGAAAAGGGTACCAGCCAGATAAAATGCTAGCTAATCAGTTAAGGAAAAAGCCAAAAGCGGCTGGCGAAGGCCAGCATGCTGCTCAGCCTCCGGGCAGTCGGCTTCAAGGTCATAGTGCACTTCCACCCTATGCGGAGCCCCCGCCCTGCGTAAGGCGTCAGCCCTGCGCAGAGAGGCAATGGACAGAGAGGCAATGCGCAGACTCGTTCATTCCAAAGGAGGAACAAAGGAAAATACAACAGGCATTTCCGGTCTTTGAAGGAGCCGAGGGTGGGCGTGTCCACGCTCCGGTAGAATATGTGCAGATTAAAGAGCTTGCCGAGTCGGTCCGTAAATATGGAACCAATGCTAATTTTACCTTGGTGCACTTAGACAGGCTTGCCGGCATGGCACTAACTCCTGCCGACTGGCAAATGATTGCAAAAGCCGCTCTCCCTAGTATGGGCAAATATATGGAATGGAGAGCTCTATGGCAAGAGGCTGCACAAGCGCAGGCCCGAGCAAACGCTGCTGCTTTGACTCCAGAGCAGAGAGATTGGACTTTTGACTTGTTAACGGGTCAGGGAGCTTATACTGCTGATCAAACAAACTACCACTGGGGAGCTTATGCCCAAATTTCTTCCACAGCTATTAGGGCCTGGAAGGCGCTCTCCCGAGCAGGTGAGGCCACTGGACAACTAACAAAGATCGTCCAGAGACCTCAGGAGTCATTCTCAGATTTTGTGGCCAGAATGACAGAGGCAGCAGAGCGTATTTTTGGAGATTCAGAGCAAGCCGCACCTCTGGTAGAACAGCTCATTTATGAGCAAGCCACACAGGAGTGCCGAGCGGCCATAGCCCCAAGAAAGAACAAAGGTTTACAAGACTGGCTCAGGGTTTGTCGGGAGCTTGGGGGACCTCTCACCAATGCAGGCTTAGTGGCCGCCATCCTCCAATCCCAAAAATGCTCCATGGGCAGAAATGAATCAACACATAGATCTTGTCCAGGAACAACTAGATGTATTATGGCAAATAGCTCAGCTGGGATGTGAACAAAAGTTTCCGGGATTGTGCGTTACTTCCATTCAGTATGAGAATTTTACTAGGGCAGCTAATTTGTCAAAAAGTCTTTCTCAGTATATGTTACAGAATTGGACGGCTGAATTTGAACAGACCCTTTGGGAATTGAGAATTGCCATCATTCCGGTCAACTCCACGTGCTTGGACCTGTCCCTGACCAAAGGATTACCCAATTGGATCTCCTCAGCATTTTCCTTCTTTAAAGAATGGGTGGGATTGATATTATTTGGAGATATACTTTGCTGTGGATTAGTGTTGCTTCTCTGGTTGGTCTGTAAGCTTAAGGCCCAAACTAGGAGAGACAAGGTGGTTATTGCCCAGGCGCTTGCAGCACTAGAACATGGTGCTTCCCCTGATATATGGTTATCTATGCTTAAGCAATAGGTCGCTGGCCATTCAGCTCTTGCACCCCACGAGGCTAGTCTCATTGCACGGGATAGAGTGAGTGTGCTTCAGCAGTCCGAGAGAGTTGCACGGCTAAGCACTGCAGTAGAAGGGCTCTGCGGCATATATGAGCCTATTCTAGGGAGACATGTCATCTTTCAAGAAGGTTGAGTGTCCAAGTGTCCTTCTCCCCAGGAAAAATGACATGGGACCAGACCAGGACCCCTCTGGGTGATGAGCCTGGGAGGAGGTTATGTGTACAGCTCCTTTACCTGCACACTGGGGATTTGACCTCTATCTCCACTCTCATTAATATGGGTGGCCTATTGCTCTTATTAAAAGAAAAGGGGGATCTGTGGGGAGCCGCCCTCACATTCGCCATTGCAAGATGGCGCTGACATCCTGTGTTCTAAGTGGTAAACAAATAATCTGCTCATGTGCCAAGGGTAGTTCTCCACCCCATGTGCTCTGCCTTCCCCGTGACGACAACTCGGCCGATGGGCTGCAGCCAATCAGGGAGTGACACGTCCTAGGCGGAGGATAATTCTCCTTAAAAGGGATGGGGTTTCGCCATTCTCTCTCTTGCTTTCTTGCTCTCTTGCTCTCTGGCTCCTGAAGATGTAAGCAATAAAGCTTTTGCCGCAGAAGATTCCGGTTTGTTGCGTCTTTCCTGGCCGGTCGAGAACGCGTGTAAGAGCCTTTGATCCACTTGAACTTGAGTTTTGTGCAGGGTGTCAAATACAGATTTATTTGCATTCTTTTACATGCAGACATCCAGTTAGACCAGCACCATTTGTTGAAGATAGTCTCTGTTTTCCATTGTATGGTTTTGACTTCTTTGTAAAATAAAAAAAATCCATAGGTGTAGGTATGTGGGTTTATTTCTGGATCTTCAGTTCTATGCTACTGATCAACCTGACTGTTTTTATACCAATCATTTTTTATTACTATTGTTCTGTATAGTATAGCTTGATGTCAGGAATGGCGATTCCTCAAGAAGTTCTTTTATTGTACTGGAAATTTTTAGCTATCCTGTGGCTTTTGTTTTTCCACATGGAGTTGAGAGCTGTTTTTTCAAGGGCTGTTACAAATTGTGTTGGAATTGTGATGGGAATTGCATTGAATCTGTAGATTGTGTTTGGTACTATGGCAATTTTTAGTATGTTAATCCTACTTATCTATAAGCATGGGAGATCTTTCTGTCTTCTTATATCTTCTTTAATTTCTTTTTTCAGAGACTTGAAGTTGTTGTCATAGAGGTCTTTCACCTGCTTGGAGGACTACTGATTTCATTGAGTTAACTCTGTATCCAGCCACATTGCAGAAGATGTTTATCAGCTGTAGGAGTTCTCTTTGAATCTTTGGGGTAACTTATATATACTATCATATCAATCAGCCAGTACTGATACTTTGACATCTTCCTTTCCAAGTTGTACCACCTTGATCTCCTTTAGTTGTTTTATTGCTCTAGCTAGGGATTCAAGTACTATATTGAAGAGATAAGGAGAGAGCAGGCAGTCTTAATGTCCCTGATTTTAGTGGAATTGCTTTTTTCCTTTCCATTTAATTTGATGATGGTCATTGGTTCATCCATTGCTGGTGAGAGTGCAAACTTGTACAACCACTCTGGAAATCAATTTGGTGGTTTCTCAGAAAAATGGGAATAGTTCCCCCTCAAAACCCAGCTATATCACTTCTGGGCACATATCCAAAAGATATTCTATCATTCCTCTTAGATAGCCAGTAAAAACTAATTCTATTATCTTCCTTCAGTTTATTGATGTCAAGGATTTCATGACAGCAAGGAGAAAGTAACTAACACACCACTTATGGTAAAATTCAATGATCTAAAAATTAAGAACTTTCTTAATCTCATTTACTATGTTTCCAAAGACCATGTTTAACAGATGATGGGATGCCTGTGAAATTTCTTTCTTACTTAGCAGGAATAGGTGGCTGTCATACACACAAACAACATGTGACTGGTATTACCCATCTCAGACTCACATGCTTGGCTTTTTATTTTCTGAAAGTGTGAATTGATTTTGGTATTTTTCAGATATCAATAGCTATACATGTTATTTTAGGACATATTGACAATTATTTAGGCTTAGCACCACCTGAGTGCACATAACCTCTGGCTGGCAAACACCTTGTAGCAGAACAAAAGCCAACCTGCCTAATTCAATTTTTTTAACACTTAAATTTTTATTTAACTTAATATTAATTTTATATATTAAAATTTAATATTTTAATGCCCTGTTTAGGTGACAAGAACCATGAAATTATTTTGTTGCTAATTTATAATTGTAATTTTGCTTCTGTTATTAATCATAATGTAGATATCTGATATGTAGGATATCTGATATATGACCCCCCAAAGGATGAGTCACCCTCTGGTTGATAACTACTGTTCTAGCCTGAGGAACAGCTCTGCTAAAAGCACCCTGACTGTGACTGGGTGTAAATGGGAGCTGTGATGATTTTATTTACAAGTGGTTCCAGAAAAGGGAACGGCAGGGCTAGGCAGCATTTTAATCTACTTTGGAGACTACTTTCTTGAGCTAAACCTAATGTTATTTCCTATCTCCTACTCAATGAGCACCAATGCATCCCTAGCTGTCATCATCATTTGCAGTTATTCCCTTCACAGCACATGGAATCTTGACAGCAGGAGCAATGGTTACCTTCAGCTCAAAGACAGTGCAGACATTAGACAAACTTGGCTTGATGAGTTACAACATTGCGCTCAATATCCCAGATCACACTGTGGAGCTCTATTTTCCATATATGGGAATCATTTCCCACTATACACTATGAACATGATAAGAACAGGTTATTTTAAACTGTGATGTGTCCCAAATCAGAGATTGCTTAGAAAAACATTTTGCTTTCTTTAAAGATAGGAGAGGAAGATATAATGGGTCAGTTTAGTCCCATGTATGCTTAAGAAGCTCTAACAACAGGCACTTTCACTCAAAGATTGTGTGAGTGTGAGTGTGAGTGTGTGTGTGTGTGTGTGTGTGTGTGAGAGAGAGAGAGAGAGAGAGAGAGAGAGACAGAGAGAGAGAGACAGAGAGAGAGAGACAGAGAGAGAGAGGAGAGAGAGAGAGAGAGAAAGAAAGAAAGAAAGAAAGAAAGAAAGTCAGAGACAAATAGGCAGACAGATAGAGAGAGAGAGAAAGAGAGAGATTGAGACGTAGAGAGACAGAGACAGAGAAAGAGAAATAGAAACAGAAAGAGACAAAAAGAGACATAGAGAGAGATAAATCCAGATTTGTATTTTGAGACCAACCAGAAAAGAAAAAATCTAAGCAGAGCCTTGATTCTTCTTCAGCCTATATACACAACTAAAGGTGTAGTATTTGAGCCTGATGGTGCCTCTGTGACCTAGAAAGAGGGCTACAAGTGAAGGTTTTCCCAGAGTGGATGCCATGCAGGCTATCTGGTACATGTTTGAGGTGAAAAGTGTGGATGAAAAGGCCTGTGGCAGTCGAGCTAGGATATGGAATTATGTGTGAACCTGCCATTCTCTTTCATGAGGATGAGGGGGAAGAGTCTATGAGAAGGTCTTCTAGGTGGGCTGAGAAAAGGATATTACCTCACCTCCTATCCATAGGGTTCACTTAACACTGAATAATATATTTATTTGTGTTTGCCAAAATGTTTATTTTCTTCCTAAACACAGTAAGAAAATGCATTTTCTTGAATGTTTGGTAGATGTGTACAACTTTTAAAAAGTATTCTTCTGTACCTTTCATTATATGTATATACAACATGCTATGTATAGTCATTATTGTTGAGAAATTAACCTACCCATTGTTGCACCTCATTGCTTTCATTATTAAATGGTAAGATTATCTAATGCCAACTTCCTTAGGAACCTTTCATTGTAGATGCAGAAGGTTAACTATAAATCTCACATCTCAGATTGTATTTCCAGACTTAACCATTCCATATAAATCCCAACTCTACATCTTTTATTTCTATCTCCTATCCCAGGTAACAGACTTCTTATATGCTCAATATCTATAATCTTATTTTAGATTCAACATTCAAACAAGTTAATGACACATTAATATTTCTAGCTACCTTATTTTACCTAAAATAATGTCTTCTAGCTTCATCTCTGTTTTTGCAAGTGTCCTTCATATTTGAGGCTGCATAACACTCACCTGTATGCACACTAGTTTCTTTATTCATTTATCTGTGGATTGCTATATGGGCTTTACCTATGTCTTGGCTGAATACTGTGCTGGTTATAATAAGAAAGCAAGTTGGACAAGCATCTCTTCCATTGCCTATACATCAGCTACTGACTGAAGTTTCCTTCCTTGCTTGACTTTCTGTCCTGGCTTCCTTCAATAATGGATTGTGTGGTGGAACTGTAAGCTGAAATACGTCTTTTTCTCCCCATGTTGCTTTTACTCTTGTTATTTTTTCACAACAACAGAAATCCTAAGACAGAGATTGGTACCAAAGAATGGAGTATTGCTGTTACAGACCTGACCATGATCTTGGGATGATAATGATTGCAACTGAACTTTGGGTTAGAAAAGTCATTCACTTCTCAGGGTTATTTATTGGAGCTTGGAAGATAAGAATGATGTGTACAGTGCAGATGATGGAGTCCTGGCTTGTGAAGTTTCAGAGGAAAGTTTGAGACTCTCTCAAAGACTATCAGGGCCATTTCTGGTATACTTTGAATTTTATTACTAAAATAAAAATCTTTTCTTTGTAGGGAAAATTGATACAAGTCAGCTGGGGCTCAAGTATCAGTTGTGATCAGGAAATGTCTAGTAGCATTGAGTCAAATTCTGCTGGGAATTGCCCATTCTGCTACCCAAGTAGATCTACATGCTTTGTAGTCTATCTATCTATCTATCTATCTATCTATCTATCTATCTATCTATCCTCTCTAGGTCTACAGATTGCAGCTTGGTTATTATTTATTTAATGGAAAATATACACATACAAGCATTAAATACAATATTTATCTTTCTGAGTCTGGGTTGGCTCTCTTGAGATTTTTTATAGCTCCATACATTTACCTGCAAATTTCATGATGTTGTTTCTTTTATTTTGCAAGAGCTGAATACTCCTCCATTGTATAAATGCACACCATTCTTTTATATATTCTTCTGTTGAAGGACATCTAGGTTGTTTCTAATTTCTGACTAATATGAATAGAATAGCAATGGACATAGCTGAGCAAGTGCCCTTATGGTAGGATAAAGCATCTTTGGAGTATATGTCTCAAGCTGGATCTTGAGGTAGATTGATTTGCAAGTATCTGAAGAACCACCAAATTGATTTCCAGTACAAGTTTGTTCTCCCACCAGCAATGGATGAGAGGTCACCTTGCTCCATATCCTGGGCAGCATAAGTATTGACTGGTGAGAGAAAGGGTAGATAGGGTTGAGTCAGGAAATTCAGGGAGGGATGAAATGGAAGCCTAGTACAGAGGAATCTTCCTAAAATATATGGAGGTTATCCTAATTAAATCTTTCAATAATGAGCAAGAAAGAATCCCAACTGGCTATTTCTTATCACCAAGTAAAGCTTCCAATACTGGGACTGGGTTATATCCATTTGAGTTGTTGGTCAAAGGGGTCTCATGGAAATCCCCCAAACAACCTTGGCTGTTGCTAAGTAATAATAAGCAATGCAATTGATTATCTTAGAAAGTGCTGTCCACAAACTGACTGCAAGGTCTGACTGCTGAAGACAACGCCCTCACAACTCATTGACTGTGGAGAGGGTGAGCTGGTGCCCATATAGAACATTCACCTCCCTATCTGAGTGTCTTTGGTGTGGGGAGATACCCTACAGGCAAACCAAACAAAAACACTAACACAAACACAAAACCTTTGATCGACCATTTATCCTGCCTGTAAAATATACTAGGGTGATTGTGGAAAAAAAGTTTGTGGAAGTAGACAATTAATGTTTGATTTGACCTAAGGTCCACTTCATGAGATTGAACCTATACTTGACACTCCTTGGGTGATCTATAACCAGAGATTACATAGTGCAGTGACATAGGGAAAAGTCTACTGGTCTAAAAAAAGCTGTAAACAGGATATAGTATGTGAGAAAATAACATAATTTTAATAAAAGGGGAAAAGAGACATGATATGTGACAGACTAATAATTAACATTTTAAAATAAATTAGAAAAATTTTACTTAAGCCAAAATATAATTATTGTCTTACTTTTTTTTTTTTAACTTTCTTTTGGCATCATGATTTTAGCCTCTTAGACCATGTTGTCTATCAAGTAAACACTGCAACTCATTCTCTTACAAAATGGCCAATATTTGGCTAAAGTGACTGATAATTATCTTATTGTAATGAGTTCAAAGTCTTTTACACATTCAGCTAAAATATGCTATTTATATAATAGTGAATCTATAATAATTTAATATATTCATCAAATTTAGCATTTTAAAGTCATCATCATCCAAATTTATTTTTATTATACATGAAAAAAAGCTTGTATTATTTTCCCCATCAACTGTAACCTTCAGTAAGCATGATAAACTGGCTTGCCTAAAACATGAAGAAAATTTGCACCATTCCGTTTTCACAGTGTGAATAGGCCACCATAGAGATCCAGTCTCCTTGTGTAGCTTCACTAAAGAAGAGAAGTTGAGAGTTGATGTTGACTGTAGTTGCTCAACTCTTTTCCAGACAGTCTAGCACACCACTCAAGGTGACCTAGGTTTTACAGTGATACAGAACATACTAATACAATGACTTCATCATTATTCAACAATGTTCAATTCTTTCAAAGATGGATAGCGTTTAAAATAATATTAAAATTGTATGTAGATAGAAGACACTGAGGATGAAAATTCTCTTCTATGTAGTGGGAAGTCATTGGAAACAGTTTGGATGATGAAGCTGCACAACTTTCTGTAAGTCACTAATAAGGAACAGTTGAAGTTTTTGCAAAAAATAGTTCAATCCAAACCAAATGCAGACACACATTACATCTCCCATGCCCCTGCTGTGTGTGTGTGTGTGTGTGTGTGTGTGTGTGTGTGTATGTTGAATATGGATGTCTAAAATAAAACAAAATTACTGCTAGTGACAAAACCTAAAATTCGAAGGGCATCAAATACTGAAATTTAGCACTGTCAGTTTCCAAACATTTTGTGAAAACTGGTTTTTATTATCCTTTTTACAAGCTAACCAAGAGAAACATTAATAGGCAGATTATTTGCAAAAAGTGTAAAAGTACTTTGTCTTATCTGTTCCTAGATACTGAAATAGGCATCTCATTGATTAGAACAGGAGACATAAATTGGTCAGATCCTGAATAGGCATCTCATTGATTAGAACAGGAGACATAAATTGGCCTGCATCCTGAAGCAGCAGCTCTGAGAAAGCTGGTGATAGAGACCGGGATGCCAGCAGAGAGCTCCAGTTCCACTTCATTATTTCATCTAAATTATCACTATGCCTAAAGACTACATTTGGGTACATGACAGAAACTAAGAGGAGGCACCTGGACACCTTATTATGCAAATGGACTGACCAGCTTATACCTCTCTCCATATATTACCCCTGTTTCTTCCAGAAGTTCCTTACCCGCCCCCCCCCCAGACTAGCAGCTTTTTAGCTGTTTCCTGTGAGTCCTTCTGCTAAATAAGAGAATCTTTCTTTTCTGTCTCTGTCTGTCTGTCTGTCTGTCTCTCTCTCTCTGTATGTATGTATGTATGTATGTATGTATGTATGTATGTATGTATGTATGTATGTATTTGTCTCACTCTCATACTTGCCTATGAATCTAAACTATATGTTTCTCTAAAACCCATTGTCTTTGCTAGGGTTCTTCTTGCTGTGAAGAGACACTATAACCATGGAAACTCTTATAAAGGAAAACATTTAATGGGGCCTGGCTTACAGTTTAGAGACTGAGTCTATTAACATCATGGTGAGAAGCATGGCAGCCTTCAGGCAGACATGGTGCTGAATGGAGTAGTTAAGAGTTTTACATCCAGAGAGGAAGACAGGAGGGAGGGAGGGGGAGAGAGGGGGAGGGGAGAAGGAAGGAGGGAGGGAGGGGGGAGGGAGGGAGGGAGAGAGAGAGAGAGAGAGAGTCTGGTCATTGACTGAGCTTCCATAGTAACCCCAAAGTCCACGCCCACCCCCCCAGTAACACACTTTCTCCAACAAGCCCTCACTTACCCCAACAAGGGCACACCTATTTCAACAAGGCTACAGATCCTAATGCCACTCCATATGCATTCAAATATATGAGCCTATAGAGGCCATTCCTACTAGAACTATCACCCTTATCAAGAACCAGAAAGTCACTGACTCAGAGTAGCTTTGGTGGCCACTGAGTTTTCCAACACTGAAGTTTCCATTGTTATCAAAGATACTTTAATATTCCTCTATCATCATGATCAGAAATTATAGCATTTTAGAAAAAGGAGTAGCAACTAAGGACAAAACTAGTACTTGTGATTTTTATTCTTAAATGTTAACTATAAATATACTGTGTGACTAGTCACAGATGTGAGAGTCAAGAGGGATACTGAGACAGATTGTTGAGGGTGAGAAGTTTAATTAGAAAAGTTAGTAATGTCATGGGAAGACAGATGAAAGTACATACAGAGAGCAATTAATCTTCATGAAGCAGGAGTGTGGGGGTTTTGTTACTGTACACTGCACTAGGGCAGGGACTGGGTAAAAATGCAATAGGGGAGCTCAGCCTAGGAATTTATACTGGCAGCTTTACAGAGTGGCTTATTTGGGGGAAAGATGCACAAGTTACAGAACAGCCCGTGATGCCGTATTTGCAACTCCTTATTTGTAAGAACTATTGTACATCCATGACAGCAAAATCTAAATCCAGTTTAAAACAAAGCAGGTACTTTACTCAAACAGCTGAAGCTGCTTTCATCTGAACAGCAGTACATACCCCCTTAGGTAGAGCAGTTTGGTTAAGAACAGAGTGAAAAATCTAGTACATTACAACATCTAGAACTTGGCTGTACAAATGCACAGCAGAGAGAAAGAATTAAGAGACATGGTGACAGATTAAGTAGAAGGTCCAACACATGAGTTTATTTTGGTCCTGGTGCACCTGGATAAGAAAGGAGTAGGAGAGCAGAGCATAATAGATGTAACATCAACAGTACACAGCGGCATGTTCATAATATAAAGTAAAAGCCCAAGTTACTACACAGCAAACCAGTGCATTTCTACTGTGATGAAATCTAAATTCCATTTGAAAGTGAAGCAGACTGGTTTGCTCTTACAACTCTGATTTTGCCTGCATAAGAACAACAATACATTTTTTTACTATGTAATACCACTTTGTTAAAATCACAGGTTAAAGCAAAGAAGAGAAAGCTCTATTATTTGCCTCGGGTAATATATAACAGTCCTCCTTCCACTCCTTGCCTTTTGTTTGGGGCAAATCTAGTAGGAATTGGCTAAGCAGTCTTTCAGGAAGGCTCAGCAGATGTCCAGCTTCTGCTAGGAACTTTAGTTCACAGATCCGTTTTTCATCCACAAAACTAAAAGAAAAAAAATTGCTTAATCTTTGTTATATTATTTAAATGTTAAAAAGAAGATGCATAAAGTTCTTCTATAATACCACAATAGAAAAGATGCCCAAAATCTAGGGGCTAAGAATATGGTTATAGAAAAATAAAGAAGGAGGACCTTGAAATGCTAAAGAAACCTTTTTCTAATTGCAATTTAACCTAGAAGGAAAAAGCTGTGTTGATCGCCCACGCCTAGGCAGTCAATCTACCAGTGGTCACACTATAAAAAAACAAAACCTAACTCTTGTTCCCCTAGAAACTATCAGTGTCAGTGACTCTCACCTACTGGTCGACCCTCTTCCTCCCTGGTAAGATTTTATGCTTCTTAAGCTTGCTTGGAGCACATGCATGGTTTCATGATCACTGAGCTTATATGTACAACTGCCGGTTGTATCTGAAAGATACTGTTTTCTTGAAGTCCCCAAACCCCTCCCTCCTCCTCTGAGAAGGGGAGAGGTCCTCTGTGGGTACCAGCCCACCCTGGTACCTCAAGTCATGGCAGGATTAGGCACATCCTTTCCCTCTGATGCTAGACAAGGGAGCCCAGTTAGGCGAACAGGATCCACAGGCAGGCAACAGAGTCAGGGTAAGTCCTCCACTCCAGTTGTTAGGTATTTGCATGAAGACCAAGCTGTACATCTGCTACATATGTGCAGGGGCTTAGGTCCTGCCCTTATGTGCTCTTCAGTATTGCTAGTTCAGTCTCTTGACTGTCCAGGTTGCTTGACTCTGTTGGTCTTCCTCCGGGGTCTCTATCAAGGTGGGATATTTTTAACATTCATACAATGTAAATGTCCTATGAAAAATATATTTTAGAAACATTATTTAGAAAATTTTCATCAAACTATTAATTAAAAAGATGGAAAAATGTCATATATAGACACACCTGAAAAGCTGGAGAAAAGATGTAAGATCTCATTGCTTTGTAAAAATGATTTGAATATTTTGCAATACCTCTATATTATGACTTCACTATAAAGTTGACTAACTTTGATGTTAACATATGTAAATAACTGTTTCTTCTTCTTTTTTTAATAGAAAACATATTTTATTCTAAAAGTACCAAAATCTGTCATCTCACTAGAAAGAGGGAAATGGGTTCCAAAGTAATATATTGCTTTGTGTTACTGTTTAACATTGTAGACAAAAAAAAAAGAAATTAATGAAAGTGTAAATATTTGAAAGTAACAAATTAGAAAATACATAACATTATTTCTGTCCCTCAAATCAGAGGAAACATAAAAGATAAATAACTACTACAGTAATTTTATAAATTGGTTTTCTATTTCCAAAGTGCTAAAACTACAAATAGTCAAAAGCAAAACAAAACAAAACAATTCAGACTGTACTCAACTACTAACAAACAAAACAAGTTAAATTTCAAAGGCCATCAGCTCTACAAAGTCTGTCTTAAAGTTCATTTTGCAGAGAAATGAGAGCAATTGTTTCTTGCCCAAGAAATACAAGTTAGTAGCATATAATTTTGATCAGCCCACATTTCAAAATAATCTAATTTTGTGTTTCCCAACATAAAATTTAATTTGGAATGTGCTAATATAATATTCTACAGTGTATTGTGCCAACTGACCATACTGCACAGTAAGTAGAAATGATACTTATATATCAAACTTTTTGGTATTTTGCTTACACTGGGTAGACATGATGAAACAGGAAATGAATCTTAAGAGGTGGATCCAGGAGGCTCTCAGCCTTGGTACTGGCTGTACTGTAAGATAACCTTGGACATGGATGAAATACAGCATCCGCAAGTTGCCAGGAAGCACCAGTCCGTTTATTTTGCCCACATCGTGAATTACATACATGATTCCATTGCTTCCTTCTTTCCTGAGGCCAACACACCACAATTCCCTTCAGAATGCCCTACCCTCTCTATCTATCCCTACCAGTTATTCTAACTAAACAGTCCTAATTATTTCTTCCGAGGTACATTGAATCCCCCTTTCTTGCCCCTTACTTATATTAAGTGAAATCCCCATACATTTTCAACAAGCCACCTTAAATTATTTAGTCTAACATAGTTCAAAAGGTCCAAACTGGTAGAGATAGATGATCTGCTTTCTCTTAACCAGTTATACAGGCCAAGAGGCCTCTGGTGAGATCAGTTTACTTTCTATGCTGGATCTACCTAACCTCTCTGCACACATCACCAAAGGAAATGGCTTGCATTTGTAATTTTAAGATGAATTCCAAAGTTTATAGATTTGATTAAAAAAAAGTCATTGCATTTTCTCTCGCACTGTACACTGATTCAGTTTCCTATAGGACTGCCAGAATCCACAGGAGTACTTTTCTGTTACGTCTTGAAACTACTTTAAACCACATTTATTATTCCCAACATCTGATATTAATAGTATGTTAAACTGCTCTACTATGTGTAAATACTACATAGGAGGGCTTTCCCTCAGGATTATGTCAGTTATTATATATATGACATCCTGTTAGCCACCCCCAAAGAGAAAGAGCTATAATCCATGCATGATATGACTCAGGATATGCTATATAAAAATGGTCTTATTATTGCATCTGAAAAAGCACAAAGGTCAGATACTGTACAATATGTGGGACAACTAGTTATTAGAACAACTATTAAACCACAAAAATGTGTATTAGATAAGACAATTTAAAAACAACTACTTTCAGGAATTATTAGGGAATATTAGCTGGCTGCATCTACATCAAGAATACCTAATTACGCACTAACTAGCCTATTTAAAAGGAAAGATGGCATTGGTTAGTCCTCACATATTATCTTGAGAGGCACAGGAAGAACTACAGCTATTTGAATCCAGATTCTAAAAGGCATTTTTGTATCATGTGGATCCTTTGCTGCCTTTAAACTTACATATTTCCCCCACTAAATCAGTAGTTCTTAATTTCTAGGTTGTTACCTCTTTGAGAGTTGAATAACTTTCATGGGGGGAGCAACTAAGACAATATGTTGGAAAGAACAGATATTTATATTATAATTCATAAAAGTAGCAAAGTTACAGGTGTGAAGTAGCAATGAAAACAATTTTATGTTCGGAGGTCATCCTAACACGAGGAACTGTAGGTGTTTAAAGGGTGACAGGACTGGGAAGGCTAAGAACCACAGCACTCAACTGTCTTCTGCAGATATAGCAGAGGACGATGAAGCTTCAAAATGGACTTATTTACCTCGTAGGGGTCATAAATACTGCTTGCTCAATTAGCAAATTAAGGGAGGGACCGATAGCAACAATTATATGGATTTAACTCTTACTATATTTTATTACCCTTGAAAACGAGGTTATAAGAGCATTACCAATCTCCATGGATTATCAATTTTCATTTGCAGATTACTAGCTTAGAATAGAAAATCATTATCTAGCTGTCAAACTCCAAGATCTTCTCATATGAACCAAATTTGTGATTATAAAAATTTTCCAATCTTTCCCCATATTAAAGGCAGCTGCCTATTTTATTGATGGTTTATATAATGGTATAGGATGGTGCCATAATCCAGATGCTCATCAATACGGGAATATTTCTCTTTTCTCAGCCCAGGAGGAGGAATTCACTGTTCTGATTAATTTATTACTGTTAAATCATAAACCATTAGATATTGTTTCCAATCCTGCTTACGTTATAGGATTGTTTCCAGCATAGGACCTGCTTTAATTTTGTCTTCACATACTACTTTGTTTCCATGACTACAGGAACTATGGCAACTGGTTAAAGCCTGTACACATCCTTTGTTTATTGCTCATCCTTGTGCATACTCTAACCTCCCTGATTTGATTGCAGAAGGAAATAAGGACGCTGATGCTTTAACTTGCTCTCTTTTTACTTCTACCAGACATCAATACCTACTACATACTAATGCTAATAGACTTCATGTACAATACCACATCCACTTAGGTAAGTGAGGTACAGTGTATAAGAGTACCCTATGTGGACCCACTTAACATTGTCAATCATGTAGTAGAGTTAACTCCAGAGGTGAAAAAACTAATAAAATTATAGCAAATTAATATCACTCACTTTGCTCTTGTTGCTTGGATTCTGTACCTACATGTTTGCATTGTTGCATTGTCTTAGAGTTTCCATTGCTGTGAAGAGACACCATGACCACAAAGACTCTTATAAGGAAACATTTAATTGGGGCTAGCTTACAGAGGTTAGTCCATTGTGGTGGGAATCATGGTGACATGCAAGCAGACATGGTGCTGGAGAGTTACCTGAGAGTTTTCCATCAAGATCATTAGGCAGCAGAAAGAGTGAAGCATTAGGCCTGCCTTGAGACTCCGGGACCTCTAAGTGTGCTTCCAGTGACAGTCTTTCTCTAACAAAGCCACACCTACTCCAACAAGGCCATACCTTTAATAGTGCCACTTTTTGTGGGGTTATGGGGACCATTTTTATTCAAACTACCACATATATTTTCTAAACTTTTTTGGGTTCTACCTTAATCTTTAGAAAATACTTCTGCAGTAGGCTATTTTCTTATGTAAACTTTGGCTGTTATGGGAGTGTGCACTTCTATAAAAAAATGAACAATGGACCAGTTTATAATAGCAAAACATTTAAGAACTTCTGTAAAGGATAAAATATTAATCATATTACAGATATTCCTATAATCCTCAAGGTCAAGGCATAATTGGAAGAGCACATAGAACATTGAAATAATTATTAAAAAATAAAAAGGGGGAGGAACAAGGGATATTCTTGCATTTTACTTATTTATTCTTAATTTTTAAAATTTGTCCAAAGGTGATATATGTTCAAGAGGTCAATAATATTCCTCTAAGGAGCATTATTAAAGGCCTTTTTGGTTTAAACAGTTTGAGACTTGGAAGCCCAGTTAGCTAAAAGAAAAATTGGGAAAGAATATGCATCTGTTCCTCATTTTGATCTTCCTGTCATTGCTCAGGATTGGGCAATCGGGCTGCTGGCAAGCATGCTCAGGGGCTGAGTCGGCTACAACCTCTAGACTGCTATACACCACTCTATTGGTGCACTCAGCAAGGCCATGTTTCTCATCCACCCTTGTTAGTCTCTCATAGTTGTAGTACCACAGGCCAAGGCTACCATCCATCAAAGCCTTCTCTCACATCTGTCACAGCCGTAGCATTTCTAGTTCTGCCTCTCTTCACAGAGCCCTCACAGTTTCATCCCTCCATCTTTCCCACCTCTCTATTGCATATTTGTTTGTCATAGGGGAACTGGAAACTGTAGTGTGTCACAGAGCATTCTTTTTTTTTCCCCCCCAACAGCTTTACATGCAAATATTTATTGCAATGAGTTCTTGGTCTTATTCAAGGTTTCTGGTTTCTGAAGCACCATGAACACTGAACCATTGCCAAGACTCATCTAGGCTATCCTGCCTTTGCCCAGAGTCAGGGTGATGTTATGGCTAAGCAGGACATCCGCAGTTGACATATGGGAGCTCCTAGATGCTGCACACCTCCCTGCCTTTGATATCTGCAGTCCCAGGGTTCATCGGATTCCACCTTTGTGCTTGTAGCCTGTGGGTACAGCTGTTGCCCTGAATGTTTTGTCTCCTGTCTGCCCATCTTAGAGCAAACAGCCTGGGCTGGAGCCACAGCTACTCCCTGATCCGGACCAGCTGGGATCTTACTAGCACCCACTCACTAAGGATATGTTTTCTCAGGAGCTTCAGCCACTGCACACCTCTGGACTTGACTGTTGTGCTTGTAGGCTATCAGTGGTGCTTGCCCTGAGCTATCCATCTCCCACCAGGGCAAGCAGCACACGCTCAGTCATGACAGCTCCATGCTGGGAGATAGACAGCAGGCCTAGGGCCAGCCGTATTCAGTAATGACCTATTTCTGTGGGAGCTTCAGGCAGATGCATATCTACCTGTCATCAGTGCCAGCCACCCCACAGCTCATCAGGCACGACCTTTCTCCTTGCAGCTTTTCATTCCAATTTCATGAATACACCTTTTAAAAGCATCTTCCCATAGACTTGACTTTTTCCTCCTTAGTTGTTCCTGAGATCTTGTGGGCTCTGCAGACTCCTTTTCTACCACCACCGCGTACCCTTCAGAGCCTTCATGGGTCTCTCAGACTCCTCGGAGATCCATGGCAAGTGCCAGCAGCCACTACTGTTGTTATTTTCCATATATATATATATATATATATATATATATGTGCCATGGATATGTGTATATACACATACACATATATATTCACACATATATATGTATATATGTATATATGTGTGTATGTGTATATATATGTATATATATGCCTTTAATACTATAAACTTGCCCTTTAGAACAGCCTATTGTGTCCCACAAGTTTGGGTATATTGTATATCATTTCATTTTTATTGAATTCTATAAAGTCTGACTTCTTCATTTCTATCTTGACCCCATTTTGGTTTAGTAGAAAGTTATTCAGTTTCCATGTGTTTGTGAGATTTCTGTTATTTTTGTTCTTGTTTTATCCAGCTTTAATGTGTGGTAGACAGAAAGGATGCAGGATGTTATTTTGATTTTCTTGTATCTGCTGAGACTTGTTTTGGAGAAAGATGCAGAGAAGAAGATGTTTTTGTGTGTGTGTTTGGGTGAAATGTATAAATATCAGTTAGTGCCAGCATTTCTGTTTGGTTTTTGCCTGGGTGACCTGTCTATTGGCAAGAGTGGAATATTTATTAATCCCACTCTTGGTGTGTGAGGATCAATAAGTGATTTAGGATGGCATAGTATTTCTTTTATGAACTTGAGTATCCCTGTGTTTGGGGCATACATGTCAAGAAGTGAAATGTCATCTTAGTGGATTTCCCCTTTGGTGACTCTGATGCTTTCCTTCTTTCTTCTGATTAGTTTGGGTTGAAGCCTGTTTTGTCAGATATTAAAATGGTGACCTAGCTTGTTTCTTAGACCCATTTGCTTGAAATATATTTTTCCAACCCTTTACCTTGTGGTGGTACCTCCTTTGATGTTGAGGTTTGCTTCTTGTATGCAGCACAGACGGACTGTAGTGGTTTGACTGAAAATAGCTCCCTTAGGTCCACAGGGGGTTGCCACTACAAGGTGAATTCTAACATAAAGAGGTTAAAATGCACACAAGAAAATAGAGGAAATAAGTATTCCCAGATTAGCAAAGTGAAAAGAATGGAAACACAACGGGAATCATCATTAACACTCAATGTCAATGATCTCATTTTCTTAATAAAAAGACACAGGGTAACAGAGTAGATGCAAAAATAGGATCCACCGTTGTCTTAGGGATTTATTGCTGTAAAGAGACATCATGACCATGCATCTCTTATAAAGGAAAACATGTAATTTGGGCTGAGTTTCTTTTCTTTCTTTTCTTTCTTTCTTTCTTTCTTTCTTTCTTTCTTTCTTTCTTTCTTTCTTTCTCTCTCTCTCTCTCTCTCTCTCTCTCTCTCTCTCTCTCTCTCTCTCTCTCTCTCTCTCTCTCTCTTTCTCTCTCTTTCTTTCTTTCTTCCTTTCTTTTCTCCAAAAAGGTGTAACCTTTTTGGAGTAGGTGTGGTGGCCTTGGAGGAAGTGTGTCACTCGGGCTGGGCTTTAAGGTTTCCATGATCAAGTCAGGCCTGGTGACTCTCTCTCTTCCTGATGCCTGAGAATCAGGATGCAGAACTGTCAGCTACCTCTCCAGCACCATGTCTGTCTGTCTGCCACTATGCTTCCTTCCATTGTAAGAATGGACTAAACATCTGAATTGAAAGTCAGCCCCAGCCGGGCAGTGGTGGTACATGCCTTTAGTCCCAGCACTTGGGAGGCAAAGGCAGGCAGATTTCTGAGTTCAAGGCCAGCCTGGTCTACAGAGTGACTTTCAGGACAGCCAGGACTATACAGAGAAACCCTGTCAAGAAAGAAAGAAAGAAAGAAAGAAAGAAAGAAAGAAAGAAAGAAAGAAAGAAAGAAAGAAAAAAAGAAAAGAGCACTCTCTGTAGGCAAGCTCTCCTCTGGCAGGGAAGGTGCACAGAGGTCTGGGTCTCAGCTCTGCCTCCTGGCTGTAGATGAAGGCCAGAAGGATCCTGTCCAAGAAGCTCTGTTGCTTCTGCGGCCCGCATGCTCTCCTGCTTGGACTGGTCTCTGAGGGATCCGGGATACAAGATGGTGATATCGCCTGAGTTCCTGGGTCCGTTCTTAATCTAAACACTAACTTTAATCCTAAGCATGATCTTAACCCTTATGTCCTTATGCAGTGTTACACTAACGAAGCCATATGCTTTATTTTCCTGTAAAAAACAAAACAAACAAACAAAAAAAACCCAACAAAACAAAAAAAAATCCACCATTTTTTTTTAATGTTACTTATTTGTGGGGTGCATTGGTTCTTGCTCTTGTAATAGTACTTCAGTTTGAACTTTTTTTTTTTTAAACACATGTATGTATGCACTGCTATTCTGATGAAAACAACTTTGAGGTTGTAGGAATAAATTGGTCCCCTTTGTTATAAGCAAGATTTAGTTTTTCTGGCAGTCACAGCACAGTTTTTTGCAACTAGACCATTACGTTGTGTTTTAGTCACTTGTGCATGGGAGCCTAAGTCAATAATGTGTAGTGCTTCATTAGGAGATGTTTGTGTTAAGGTCCTTCCAGTCCTGTCCGAGCAGTGCCCAGGTTCACTACAATAAGGAACTCATGGGTTCTGCTCTATTGTCTGTCACCACTTCTTACAGCACTACCCGGAGAGCTGCATTGGTAAAACAAAGTTTTTGCTCTTGTAAAATACTACCTTTTCATTGCATTTGGAACAAACCTGCTTCTCTAAAGAAGATTTGCCCTGGGGTTCTGACATAAGCAGTTTCAGAGTTGTAAGAGTAAAACCTTCCACATCATCATAAATGCTGTATTTTGCCTGCAGCAGCAGTACAGTGGCATTTGCAAATCTGCCACTGTGCTGTGTTTGAATCACTTGGAAGAATCTTTTCTAAAATGAGAGTGTGCTACTAAGGTTAGAGCATTTTTTCTTTTGCACAGGTCTCCTACTACAGTAATTAACTCGTGTGTAGCCTCCCATGAGCCTGAAGCAGGCTGAGCCAGAACTTGACCTTGCTGCAACTAAGGGGATTATCTAGGGTGGAGCCTTCCTCCCTAGATCATTCTATTGTTCTGCCACTGCCACTGTTCCTATTCAAGATACTGCTACCTGCCAGCACCCCCCCCCCCAGCTATTCTGGAGACTACCTTTATCCTGTTCGTCATCACCTGCAGCTGGTTCTAGGCTCCAAGGATGAATTGGCAGGAATGGACTTTCCCCCCTCTTTTATAAAGCGTGTCTGCCATTAAAAATTTGAACTTTGAGCGGACAAGTCGTCTTGGTTCCATTATTTCTCAACCCACCTAGGCTCCTCTTTTCTTCCAGATTCCAAGATGCCTTCCAGGCTTGAACCTGGACATGTGAGCCGCTGGCCGGCCCCAACACTCGTGTGATTTGTTTTCCTGAGAAACAATCACAACTGTTCTTACAGGACTTCTCTGCCAAGCACATTGCTATTGGAAACTACTAACATTTTCACTCTGTACTTTGCTAATCTGCTTTCCCTAGGAATATGAACACCCCTACTCTGATCTAGCAACGACTGGTTTAAGCTAATAGAGATTTCTGTTTCATTGTGAATTGACATTTGATTTCCGATCTGTTCTTTTGCTGAGTTTTAGTCAATTGTGTTTTAAGTGCTAAAGACTCTAATGTGTACTACTCTAGCTCCAGATATTTGCGTTGTGGTTTCTTCCACTCTTGCTCCATCTCTGTTGAGGGGCACTGCTCCACACTGCTATAGTAATGAACTCACAGCCTCTGCTTTGTTTATCAGTCATCATTTTTTTTAAAGTACTTTGATGGGAGGTGCATTGGAATAAGAAAGTTTTTGTTGTTGTAATCACACTGGCACTTTCACCATGTTTTTAAAAACCTGCATTACTTAGAAATGTATGCATTGCAATTCTGAGGCAAACAACTTCAGTGTTGTGTCCACTTCACTATAAAAAAACCCTATGCTTTTCCATGCCATAGAAATACAATAGGTTTTACAAAGGTGACATTGTGCTGTGTTTGAGTCACTTTAGGTAATATTAAAAAAAAAAAACCGAGTGTGCAGACTCTTTGTTCTGTTCTCTACTGGTTGATGTTGGATGTCGGTGCCCACAGAAGCTCACCAAGATGCTGAGCCTTAATTTTCCAAAGGAGCAGAGGGGGTTCAGCCTTCTTGGACAAAAAAAAAAAAAAAGCTGACTCCAACGAGCTCACTCCTGTTACTTTTATTCAATCATTATACACAATTAATCAGGGCTGGGAAAGGTTCCAATTATCAAAGTTATCTTGTCCTTGCTGCCTGACAGAGGAGACAACCTATACAAATCTCTGTCCCATTTGACCATGGCTAGCCATAATCAAAATAAGAATTCCAAGTTTGCCAAGAGTATCTTAGGACCAAGGTTTGTGCAGCTGCAAGCTCTCATGTAGTACTAAGGGTAGACTCTCGAGGGAGACAACATTTCCTCAAGATTCAGTCTCAAAACAATTTCTCAGTCTCTATTGATTAACTCAAACATATTAAGGGCTTGGTGAGAGATTTCACTCAAAGCCAGACATAAGGGCTTCACTTTATACATCACTGCATCATCCCCCCACCCTCTTTTAAACAGAATAGTTAGTGATAACAATTATGTTGGAGATTATGAAGCTGTACAGTAAGTATGGCCTTTTGTCTACCTAGTTGTCTAACAGTTTTATGAAAATAAATTAGCATATATTTCAAAGCCAGTATGTTTATCACAATAAAGAGAATTATAAAAATCACAATAGCAAGAAACTTATCAAAATGATTCATGGGATTAAGTGAAGCTACAACATCTGCCAGGCATTCTCTAACATCCGTACCTGTTACAACAGACAACTTCTTTGAAAATGTTTCTATAATTTTTTGCTGCAAACCATAAATCATGAGAAGAATTGGGATGACACAACAAATTAATTTTCACTTTTTTCCAGTCATATTTGTTGTCATTGCATCTTAAGGGAAGAATATGATAAGAAGTAATATTCTAATCCCATTTCAATGTCATTTGTTCTCTCAATAGTTCTAACTGGTCTTCAATGAGTGTTGCATCTTGTTTCAATTCAGCTATTTCATGAACATTTCCTTATCTACCTTATTTTGTTTTGAGTGCAAAGTTCATGAGGATGCATATGCCAGTCTTTACAAATTCAGCAGTTTGAACTTCTTTGTGAAGAACAACTCCAGCTGTGGGAGCAGTTAACGCAATTATTCCCAGGACCAGAGCAGTAACAGTTATCAAACCTACCATTAATCACGAATCAATTTTTTTTAAAAAAATATTTTTACAATAAGCTTTTGCATTATTATCATCACAGGTAAGTCTTTCCATGGTTTTGGCAATCTCACTGATATCCAGACTTCTGGTGCTGCTCTAAGAATATATAAACTTTCAAAAGTAACATCTAAAGGCATACTAGTGTTGACACAGGAATGAGAGTACAGTGTGTACAAGTGATGTTATAATTCTTAGGGTACAATTTCACAGGTCATTTTGGTAGCAGATAAGGTAACAGCACACAAGCCATATATATGTGACCTTGATCTAAATGAAGTTGGTCATTATTAAAATTCAACTTTCTAGTCCATACTTCAAGTGGGTGAAAATTACTTGCCAATTTTCACAAATTAGTCTGAATAGAATTACCAAATTGTATTAGAGGGCCTGACAGTCCACTTCCATGACACTCAATGTGTCTCTTAAAGCAGAGGCAACTTCCATAGGTTTATCTGAATTGGGCCATTGTCATTTCAATTCTGAGTGAGAATATAGTCCTTGATGGAAGCCATAAAAGTTACAGTCAATGACTTCTTCTTAGTAGATCTAATAAGCACCCAACGATTTTAACCTATACATTATTGCCAATGTATCCAATCAGATTTCTTGTTAGTAGTCCACAATTATCAAGATGGTAAATTTATGAAATTTGTGGCATTAATTTTTGTCCTTCCAAATGCACAAAGCATAAGACGTTTTACATAAGAATTCTGGATAGTAGTATGATTAATTCTAGATAACCAAATTTAAGAAGTTATACTTAAACAGTGAATTCCATTACCCATACAAATAGGAATTCCTTTTATTCCTACACTATAATTTACAATTTTCTTATCTTCCTCTGCAGATTGGACAGGTCTACTATGGTAAAAAGGACCAGGTAGCCAAGAAGACTCATTGACCACCACAGGAATATCCATGTCTCCTCAATTTATTCCTTTGTTAATGGGCAGATTAGGAATATAAGTCCAATAAGTATGATTTGCCCTATTACCTGAACAGTTACCACAGACAGCATGGCAAAAAAACAAGCTGTAGTGCTCAGAGGGTTCTCATTGTTTGTTCTTCATCAACCAATTTTATAAGCTGTCCCTGTAGAAGGATTAGCTGTCTGCCTCAAAATTTTTCTTTGTTGTTTTGTTTTAGTTTTGTTTGTTTGTTTGTTTGCTTTCCTAGTCCCACATACATGGACATCAACAAATTCCTCAATTATCAATAATTACAAACGTCACACCAACATGGCAGCTAGTCAAGCCACTTCTATGATTCATCCTCACACTCTGGGTCCTGTTCCCTCAAGATCATTGGTTCCCCACAAATCTCATCTCTCTGCTTACACTCCTACTTCTCTTCTGCCCAAATGATTGTCATACATTCACCACCAACTGACTCTCCTAAATTCAGCAATTGTCCAGATATCCTCATACATCAGGCTCTCTGGAAAATCTCCTAAGCTCCACTGACCTCCCTTTCTAAAAACATGCTATCTGTGTCAGCAGTTAAGGCTGACAAATTTTAGTTAGTTTTAATGGAACCCACAAATTTTCTTCTCTCGTAGAAACAAAAAATGTAATCTCATAATTTCCATTATGATGTTAAGACAGCCTTGGAATAAACAGGCTGATTAAACTCAGCAGTTTTCTATCTCTAATCCAACACCTTTCAGAAGCTGTTGTTCCTGTTTCACTAGGATTTAAAAAAAATTAAAATTAGAGTTAATAAGGCAGGATGTGTTCTACTAGCTGTGTGGGCTGCATTGTCTGGACTCAGTGGAAGAGGAAGTCCTGAGCCTTGCAGAGAGTTTAAGTGCCAGGAAGGGTAGGATATCTAGAGGGTCCCTCACCTGCTCAGAGGAGAAGTGAAGGGGCTGGGGAGAGGACTGTGAGAGGGGGTGACTGGGAGGGGGCAGTGAGTGGGATATAAAGCAAATAAATAAAACATATTAAAATAAATTAAAAACATAAATAAAAAATAAATAAAGTTAATAAAGCATTGTTAAATATATCTCTAGGGGTCCATTTCCTTGCCCTCCTTTTGTTTTAAAAGCATCTCTTTTAGTGTACTATTAGTTTTTTTTTTTTTTAAATTGCTTGTCCTGTAGGATTATGAAGAAAATCTGTTATATGTTGTATGTTATATTGTGTAAAAAATAGCTTCATTTTAATAGAAACATAAGCACATGTATTATCAGTTTTAATTCATAATGGTAGCCCTATAATAGCCATTATTTCTAATAAATGTATACTTACTGAATCTGCTCTTTCAGAGTTTAATGCAGTTGCCATTGAAACTTTGAATAAGTATCAATAATATGATGTGCATATCTTAGCTTTTCAAATTCTGTTCAATTAAATATATCTATTTGCCAAATTTCACCCTTAGAATTACTGTTGAAGGTAAAGAAAATTTGATTATATAAAGAACAATTCACTGAGAATCTTTTATTTAAACCTTTACTATTAATGTGATTTGTTTCATGAAAGTTTGATGCTTCTAACACATTTCCTATTAATAACTGATCTATTTCACTATTACCTTGTGTCACTGGTCTGTCAGTGCAGTATGAATGTGAATATGAGTTATATACAGTGGGTAATATCAGTCTCTAACTGCCTGTCGCAATTGCATAAATAATAAGGTTAATTCTGACTTAAAGAAGAAGTTTAGGTTTCTACATGTAACACAGCTTTCTTTTTGCAACTTTAGAATCAGTAATTATATTGAAAACTTCAGGAAAATCTAATAATACCATAAGAATTGCATATGCTTCTGATTTTTGAACAGAAGAATAGGGACTTTGAAGTGCTTTACTTATGTTTCCTAATTTATAACCTGACATTCCTAATTTATTTGCATCAGGGTAAAATGTTAAGCTCCAAGGATTGGTCATTTTTTTTTTTTTTTTTTTTTTTTTACTATACACGGGAGAATCCTTTCTGTCTTTTTTTTTTTTTTTTTTTTTTTAATAAACTGAAGTCTTTTGCTTTGAGATATTTACTGTTAACTTCTCCCAAGTAATTACTGCAAGCTTTCTGTCAGTTATCATCTATCATCCATAATTCTATAATATGAGCCTTTGTATATGGGACTATAATTTCTGCTGGATCAATTCTTGTTAACTGATGAAGCCTTATTCTGCCTTTTATAAATTTTTTATTAGAAATTTTCTTTATTTACATTTCAAATGTTATCCCCTTTCCTGGTTTCCCCTCCAAAAATCCGCCATCTCACCCCCTCTGCTCCCCAACCCTTCCACTCCCAATCCTGTTCCTGGCATTCCCTTATGCTGGGGCATAGATCCTTTACAGGACCTAGGGACACTCCTCCCGTTGATGACCAACTAGGCCATCCTCTGCTACATACACAGCTGGAGCCACAAGTTTCACTGTGTGTGTGTGTGTGTGTGTGTGTGTGTGTGTGTGTGTGTGTGTGTGTGTGTTGATTAGTGGTTTAGTTCCAAGGGGCTTTGGAGGTACTGGTTAGTTCATATTGTTGTTCCACCTATGGAGTTGCAAACCCCTTCAGCTCCTTGGGTACATTCTCTAGCTCCTTCATTGGGGACCCTGTGCTGTGTCCAGTGGATGATTGTGAGCATCCACTTCTGTATTTGCCAGGTACTGGCAGAGCCTCTCAGGAGACAGCTATATCAGACTTCTGTCTGCAAGCTCTTGTGGGCATCTGCCATAGTGTCTGGGTTTGGTGGTTATTTATGGGATGGATCCTCAAGTGAGGCAGTCTCTAAATGGTCCTTCCTTCAGTCTCTGCTCCAAACTTTGTCTCTGTAACTCCTTCCATGGGTATTTTGTTCACCCTTCTAAGAAGGATTTTGACCTTCTGGGCTAATATCCACTTCTCAGTGAGTGCATATCAGAGTGTTCTTTTGTGATTGGGTTACCTCACTTAGTATGATATCCTCCAGATTCATCCATTTGTCTAAGAATTTCATGAATTCATTGTTTTTAATAGCTGAGTAGTACTCCATTGTGTAAATGTACCACATTTTCTGTATCCATTCCTCTGCTGAGGGACATCTGGGTTCTTTCCAGCTTCTGGCTATTATAAATAAGGCTGCTATGAACATAGTGGAACATGTGTTCTTATTACATGTTGAAGTACCTTCTAGATATATGCACAGGAGAGGTATTGCTGGATCTTCAGGTAGAACTATGTCCAATTTTCTGAGGAAGCACCAAACTGATCTCCAGAGTGGTTGTACCAGCTTGCAGTCCCACCAGCAATGGAGGAGTGTTTCTCTTTCTTCACATCCTGGCCAGCATCTGCTGTCACCTGAGTTTTTAATCTAAGCCAATGTGCCTGATGTGAGGTGAAATCTCAGAGTTGTTTTGATTTGCATTTCCCAGGATGCAAAGGAAAGAGGATTAAGGATGTTAAACTTTTTTTTTTTTTTTTTTTTTTTTAGGTGCTTCTAAGCCATTTGGTATTCCTCAGTTAAGAATTCTATTTTAGCTCTGTATCCCATTTTTTAATAGGGTTGTTTGGTTTACTGGAGTCCAACTTCTTGAGTTCTTTATATATATTGGATATTAGCCCCCTATTGGATGTAGAATTGGTAAAGATATTTTCCCAATCTGTTGGTTGCCATTTTGTCTTATTGACACTGTCCTTTGCCTTACAGAAGATTTGCAAATTTATGAGGTCCCATTTGTTGATTCTTGATCTTACAGCTCAAGCCATTGCTGTTCCGTTCAGAAATCTTTCCCCTGTGCCCATATCTTCAAGGCTCTTCCCCATTTTCTCCTCTAAAAGTTTCAGTCTCTGATTTTATGTGGAGTTCCTTGATCCACTTAGACTTGAGCTTTGTACAAGGAGATAAGAATGGATCAATTCGCATTCTTCTACATGCTAACTTCCAGTTGAAACAGCACCATTTGTTGAAGATGCTGTCTTCTTTCCACTGGATGGCTTTAGCTCCTTTGTCTAAGATCAAATGACCATAGGTGTGTGGGTTCATTTCTGTGTCTTCAATTCTGTTCCATTGATCTACCTGTTTGTCACTGTACAAGTACCATGCAGTTTTTTATCACAATTGCTCTGTAGTAACGCTTGAGGTCAGGCATGATGATTCCACCAGAGGTTCTTTTACTGTTGAGAATAGTTTTTGCTATTCTAGGATTTTTGTTATTCCAGATGAATTTGCAAATTGCCATTTCTAATTCTATGAAGAATTTAGTTGGAATTTTGATGGGGATTGCATTGAATCTGTAGATTGCTTTTGGCAAGATAGCCATTTTCACTATATTGATCCTGCCAATACATGAGTATGTGAGATCTTTCCATCTTCTGATATCTTCTTCTATTTCTTTCTTCAGAGACTTGAAGTTCTTATCATACAGACCTTTCACTTCCTTAGTTAGAGTCAAGCCAAGGTATTTTATATTATTTGTGACTATTTTGATGTTTGTTGTTTCCCTAATTTCTTTCTCAGCCTGTTTATCTTTTGTGTAGAGAAAGGCCACTGATTTGTTTGAGTTAATTTTATATCCAGCCACTTCACTGACTGTTTATTAGGTTTAGGAGTTCTTTGGTGAAATTTTTGGGGTTACTTATACATACTATCATATCATCTTCAAATAGCGATATTTTGACTTCTCTTCCAATTTGTATTCCTTTGATCTCCTTTTGTCATCTAATTGCTCTGGCTAGAACTTCAAGTACTACATTGAATAGGTAGGGAGAAAGTGGGCAGCCTTGTCTAGTCCCTGATTTTAGTGGGATTGCTTCCAGTTTCTCTCCATTTACTTTGATGTTGGCTACTGGTTTGCTGTATATTGCTTTTAACATGTTTAAGAATGGGCCTTGATTTCCTGATCTTTCCAAGACTTTTATCATCAAGGGGTGTTGGACTTTGTCAAATGATTTCTCAGCATCTAATGAAATGATCCTGTAGTTTTTGTCTTTGAGTTTGTTATATAGTGGATTACGTTGATAGATTTCCATATATTGAACCATCCTTGTATCCCTGGGATGAAGCCTAATTGATCATGATGGATGATCATGTTGATGTGCTCTGGAATTGGGTTTCAGAGAATTTTTTTGGAGTATTTTTGCATCAATATTCATAAAGAAAATTGGTATGAAGTTCTCTATCTTTGTTGGATCTTTATGTGGTTTAGGTATAAGAGTAATTGTGGCTTCATAGAAAGAATTGGGTAAAGTACCTTCTGTTTCTATTTTGTAGAATAGTTTGAGGAGTATTGGAATTAGGTCTTTTTTGGAGGCCTGATAGAACTGTACACTAAACCCATCTGGTCTTGGGCTTTTTGTTGTTGTTGTTGGGATAGTATTAATGACTATTTCTATTTATTTAGGGGATATGGGACTGTTTAGGTCACTAATCTGATCCTGACTTACCTTTGGTAGCTGGTATCTGTCTAGAAAATTGTCCATTTCATCCAGGTTTTCCAATATAGGCTTTTTGTAGTAGAATCTGATGATTTTTTGGATTTCCTCGGGTTCTGTTGTTATGTCTCCCTTTTCATTTCTGATTTTGTTAATTAGGATATTGTCCCTGTGTCCTCTAGTTAGTCTGGCTAAGGGTTCATCTATCTTGTTGATTTTCTCAAAGAATCAGCTCCTGGTTTGGTTGATTCTTTGTATAGTTATTTTTACTTCCACTTGGTTGATTTCAGCCCTGATTTTGATTATTTCCTGCTGTCTACTCCTCTTGGGTGAATTTGCTTCCTTTTGTTCTAGAGCTTTTAGGTGTGCTGTCAAGCTGCTAGTGTATGCTCGCTCCAGTTTGTTTTTGCAGGCACTCAGAGCTATGAGTTTTCCTCTTCAGACTGCTTTCATTTTGTTTTTAAAGTTTGGGTATGTTGTGGCTTCATTTTCATTAAACCCTAAAAAGTCTTTAATTTCTCTCTTTCATTTCTTCCTTGATCAAGTTATCATTGAGGAGAGTGTTGTTTAGCTTCCATGTGTATGTGGGCTTTCTATTATTTATGTTGTTATTGAAGATCAGCCTTAGTCTGTTATGATCTGATAGGGTGCATTGGATAATTTCAATATTTTTGTTTCTGCTGAGGCCTGTTTGGTGACCAATTATATGGTCAGTTTTGGAGGAGGTACCATGAGGTGCTGAGAAGAAGGTATATCCTTTTGTTTTAGGATGAAATGTTCTATAGATATCTGTTAAATCCATTTGTTTCATAACTTCTGTTAGTTTCATTGTGTCTATGTTTAGTTTCTGTTTCTATGATCTGTCCATTAATGAGAGTGTGGTGTTGAAGTCTCCTACTATTATTGTGTGAGTTGTAATGTGTGCTTTGAGTTTTAGCAAAGTTTCTTTAATGAATGTGGATGCCTTTGCATTTGGAGCATAGATGTTTAGAATTGAGAGTTCATCTTTGTAAATTTTATCTTTGATGAGTAAGAAATGTCTCTTCTTATCTTTTTTGAGAACTTTAGGTTGGAAGTCGATTTAATTTGATATTAGAATGCTACTCCAGCTTGTTTCTGTGGACCATTTGCTTGGAAAATTGTTTTCCAGCCTTTTACTCTGAGATAGTGTCTCTCTTTGTCCCTGAGGTGGGTTTCCTGTATGCAGCAAAAAGTTGGGTCCTGTTTATGTAACCAGTTTGTTAGTCTGTGTCTTTTTATTGGGGTATTAAGTCCATTGATATTAAGAGATATTAAGGAAAAGTTGTTGTTTTGTGTTATTTTCATTGTTAGAGTTGGAATTCTGTTCATGTGGCTATCTTCTTTAGGTTTGTTGAAAGATTACTTTCTTTTTCTCCAGCTTAGTTTCCCTCTTTGTGTTGGAATTTTTTTCCTTTATTATCGTTTGAAGGGCTGGATTTGTGGAAAGATAATGTGTGAATTTGGTTTTGTCGTGGAATACTTTGGTTTTTCCATCTATGATAATTGAGAGTTTTGCTGGGTATAGTAGCCTGGGCTGGCATTTGTGTTCTTTTTTGGTCCGTATGACATCTGCCCAGGATCTTCTGGCTTTCATAGTCTCTGAGGAGAAGTCAGGTGTAATTCTGATAGGTCTGCCTTTATATGCTACTTGACCTTTTTCACTTACTGCTTTTAATGTTCTTTCTTTGTTTTGTGAATTTAGTGTTTTGATTATTGTGTGAAGGGAGGAATTTCATTTCTGTTCCAAACTATTTGGAGTTCTGTAGGCTTCTTGTATGTTCATGGGCATTTCTTCTTTAGGTTGGGGAAGTTTTCTTCTCTAATTTTGTTGAAGATAGTTACTGGCCCTTTAAGTTGGAAATCTTCCTTCTCGTCTGTACTTATTATCCTTAGGTTTGGTCTTTTCATTGTTTCCTGGATTTCCTGGATGTTTTGAGTTAGGATCTTTTTGCATTTTGCATTTTCTTTGATTGTTATATCAATGTTCTCTATGGTATCTTCTGCACCTGAGATTCTTTCTTTCATCTCTTGTATTCTGTTGGTTATGTTTGCATCAATGGCTCCTGACATCTTTCCTAGGTCTATTTCCAGAGTGGTCTCCCTTTGTGATTTCTTTATTGTTTCTACTTACATTTTTAGATCCTGGATGGTTTTGTGCAATTCTTCCACCTGCTTGGATGTGTTTTCCTGTATTTCTTTAAGGGAGTTATTTATTTTATTCTTATAGTCCTCCATCATCATCATGAAAAGTGACTTTAGATCCATATCTTGCTTTTCTGGTGTGATGGGTATACTAGACTTGCCATGGTGGGAGAGTTTGTTTCTGATGATGCCAAGTAACCTTGGTTTCAGTTGCTTCTTATGCTTGCCTCCTGCTATCTGATTATCTGAAGTGCTTGCTGCCCTCAATATATCTGATTAGAGCCTGTCCTTACTGTAATCCTGGTTCAGTCAGAACTCCGCAGAGTCCAGCAATCTCTGTTATCCTGTGATTCTGGGATCCTGTGAACCTGAGACTCAGTGTCAGAGTTCTTGGCAGTCAAGCTTCCTCTGAGACCCTGATATCCTGGTGTGACCAAACTCCTGGGATCCTGGAATCTTAAGATCCTGGGCATATTAGGGCATCTGGAAGTGGTACCTCCTCTGGGTACTGTGGGGCTGTCTGTTGTGTTAGAATCCAAGGTAGACCTGTACAGACCAGAAGAAACCTGAGCCGCTGGGCAGGCAGGGCTCCTGTGTCCCTGCTCCTGCTGGCCCCAGGCACTTCCAGTTCTGTTATGACAGATGTTGCATTCCACTTACCTGTGATCTTAAGATCCTGGGCATGCTAGGTCGTCTGGGGCATGGAGAGTCCTCTGGGGACTGTGGGACTGTCCTCCAAGTTCACGCCCAAGGTGGCCCAGAGCTGGCACTGCCTTTTATAATTAATTCAGAAACTTTTTCTATATAGGTTTTAAAATTTTCTAATTTGTTTATGTGTTAACAATTTATTCTAATATATTATTTTCCTTTTGCACAATTATTCCAGTATGAGAATGAATGAAGGGTAAAATAACTAAAGTATAGTTAATTTTAGGGTCTAATCGCTCCACATAGGTTTCTCATATTCTCTGGGCTATTTTCTTTTCCGCTTCAGCTGTTAATTTCCCTGCACTGTTTACATTTAAATCACCTTCCAGGTTTTGAATCAAATTACTTAACTTTTGAGTAATTAATCTAATAGGAGGGTATCACCAGTTAGTATTTCCCAATAACTTTAAAAAAATCTCTAATAGTTTGTAATTTATCTCTTCTGATCTGATTGTTTTGTTGAAATTGTTTGTGGACTCAGCTTAAATCCTAAATAGTTTATAGAATTTTCTTTCTGTATTTTTTCAGGTGCAATCTGTAGCACTCAGTAAGGTAACAACCTTTCTTGTTTCAGTGTACATTTTTTCCTAACAAAATATCACCCATGTAATGGTAAATAATACACTGAGGAAATCATTTACAAATTATTTTTAGTGGTTGTTTCACAAGATATTGACTCTGGGTAGATAGAAGGTAAAGGAATTCAAAGCTGTGAGGAACTCATAGGCTGAATTACTCTATTTACAGCTCTTAAATCTGTTAACACTCTCCATTGTCCAGATTTCTTTTTTATTTCAAATACAGGAGAATTTCAAGGACTAGTAGACTCCTCAATATGTCCAATTGTTCTTGCACCAGATGCTCAAGTGACTGTAATTTTTCTTTTGTTAAGGGCTACTGCTCTGCCTCTATATAGGCATATTGGTTAGCCATTTTAAAAGCAAGGCTATTGGCATATTATTAGCAGTGGCCTCTAGTCTAAATTTGCAAAGCCAATTCATGTTTTGTTCTGTCTATTGACAACCTATATAACCTATAATTATCCTTGATAATTTTTGTAATAACTTTTTCAGGACTATAAACCATTTAAAACACCATTTCATGGGCTGTTTCTGAAATTGAAGGAATATTAATTTGAGTTCCCTATTATTCTAATAAACCCCTTCCCCATAGGTTTATGGTTATGTCAGCCACATACAATTTTAACTTTTCTACTTGGCCTTCTGGCCTTAAACATTTAATCCAAACAACACTGCTTCACATGAGATGTGTTCCAAAATCTATAAACTGAGTGGAGACATCTCGAAATGGCCAATTTTGATTCCACGGTTTTTCAGAAATTATAAACACAGTAACCCCAGTGTCCATCAAACCTTTAATTTCAACATCATTTACCATTAACCTTAATTTTGGTCTTTCATTAATAATGATAGTTTGCCAAAATACTTTCCTCCCAGTACTTCTAAATCTTCTTGTCATATTTATTGAAGCTGCTTTACCTTTGTGATATGGAAGTAATGATAATTGAGCAGTCCTATCACTTGGCTATAGTTGTATAGTTTTCTTAACATAAGCCATGATTTAGTTTCACATTGATAATCTTCATCTATTAGTTCTGCCTGTACAATAAACCTGAGAGCTGTGAAACTACTTCCCAAAATATCCCTACTGGTTCTGTACAAAGACCATACACACCACTAGCTATTTTATAACAATTAATTTGTGGAGACAGTGTAAGATGTTTACCCACTGCTGAGTCAAAAGCAGCACTATCTGTAGCAGTAATACCATGCACTAAATCTCTAATACTGACTTTATGTTCTCTAGCCTTCTTTGTGAGCTATTTTGTTACTGACAGGATGTTGTTGGCTCATGTTGTTTGCTCTTGGGTGCTGAGTTGGGCTCTCTGAGTTGTGGTATCCTCTGGTAAAAATTTGCCTTAGACATCTCCTACTGATTGGCAGTCATTAGCCCAATGTCTGGCTTTTCCACATTTATTCCAAATTCTTGCTGTTATATTTTGATTATTTTGAAATGAGTCATTTCCTTTAGTATGCAAATTTTTACATTCTTTTTTCAAAATGTTCAAACTTCCAAAGTTAAGGCATCATGTTTTCTGAGAGTTAAGACCGTTACCTAAGGCTTGTCAAGTTAAAGTTGTATTATATGCAGCTGATATACAATATCAGCATCAGCTTTATTCCGTTAATCTAGATTGGCAAGTTGAATTTTTAATGATAGTTATTTGCATGTTCAAAAGCCAAAGATTCAAGTAGCACCTTTCTTATATCTGGATCTGCTATTGTTCTTCGCACTGCTGAAGTTAAGCTTTGCAGTAAGTCAGTGTAAGCACCTCCCGGACTTGTGATAATTTTACCAAAAGATGTAGTCATTTTTCCTGGTCCTCAACTCTATCCTATGCCCTTAAAGGCACAAAAAAAATCCCTTGTGCTATAGTGGTATCCTCAAGTTGTACCTATATGTCAGTCAGCAAATTGACCTTCACTTAAAAAACGATCCTATTATAAATATTCCTTTAGCCTGATTACATTGTTCTGTGGCCATTGATTCCTCTCTCCACCATGTAAGCCATTGTAATTGAGGACCAACTTCTAATATAGCTGTCATTAAATCCTTCCACTCTGTGGTATAATTCTATTCTGCATAGCCCGATTGTTTATTATCTGTCTCACAATGCATCTTTTAATCACCTTAAATCTGTCCCATCTATAGGTTTCCAATCAATCTGAACATAACCTTGAGGATGCTATCTGCGTGAATCTAATGCTTTGTTACTGAAAACACTTAAGGTGTTATTTTAAGACCCAGGCAATAATTCCTCCATGCTGGCACAAGGTGGCAGCAAAGATCTATGATTAAACACATCTCTTTTTTAATGAAAGGGCTCAGCTTGGTGTAACTCTTGTCCAAACACTGTTTTTGTTTTTGTCTTTTATACCTTCCCTCTTGTTTCAGGAAGTAACTTTTTCCTCCTCCATATCCTTTCTCTTGTTTTGGGAATAAACTCCTTTGTCTCAAGAGCTTTTCTACTTGTCTATTTAATATCTGAAGTTGTGCAGTAAATTCAAGGTCTTTTTCTAGGTCAATCTCATCTGCAGGAGGGGAAGGAAATTCCTCTCCTTACTTGTATCACTTCCAGTTTCTTCTGAGGTACCTTCTCATTTGTTGACAGATTAATCTGCTGTACATTGAATCTCTATATTTCTGACTTTTCATACTGTAATGGTTCTAAGACATTTGAAATTAAAGTACATAACAACTAAATATTTGTAGATATTTCATCCCCTTCTGGTGGGCCTATCTTAAAGACTTTAGCACTTGAATCCAGAAAAAATAAAATTTTATTTATTTTATTTTATTTTATTTATTATTCTTCAATAATTTATTCACTTTGCATCCCTAACATGGGAGAAGCTGGGACAGGATCCTTCTGGTTGCCATCTGCACCTAGAGTTAAGGCTGTTCCGCAGTCCTCTGTACACGGGGCCTTCCAGGAGAGAGCTGGTCTCCCAGGAGAGCTCTCACTCCTGGGCTCAGAGGTGAGATCTCCATTTTCTCTCCAATAACCGTCCAAAGCAGGACTGGCCAGGAGCACACAGGGCACAGGAACAGTGTAACAGCTGGGACAGGATTTTTCCGGTTGCAGTCTACAAACAGGAGCTAAAGCTGTTCCACAATCCTTGGTACACAGGTCCCACCAAAAGAGCTGGTCTCCCAGGAGTGCTGATGCAGACTTACAGGCCCACAGGAGGGACAAGCTCTAGCCAGAAACAGCAAGACCAACTAACACCAGAGATAATCAGATGGGAAAGCACAATAAACCAGAAAGGCAAGCACAAGAATGTTACCAACAGAAACCAAAGCTACTAGGCATCGTCAGAACCCAGTTCTCCCACCACAGCAAGTCCTGGATGCCCATACACACTGGAAAAGCAAAATTTGGATTTAAAATCAAATTTCATGATGCTGATAGAGGACTTTAAGAAGGACATAAATAACCCCCTTAAAGAAATACAGGAGAACACAGGTAAACAGGTAGAAGCCCTTAAACAGGAAACACAAAAATCCCTTAAAGAATTACAGGAAAACACAACCAAATTGGTGAAGAAATTGAATAAAATCATCCAGGATCTAAAAATGGAAGTAGAAACAACAAAGAATCCACAAAGGGAGACAACTCTGGAGATAGAAAACCTAAGAAAGAGATCAGGAGTCATAGATGCAAGCATCACGAACAGAATAAAAGAGATAGAAGAGAGAATCTCAGGTGCAGAAGATACCATAGAAAACATTGACACAACCGTCAAAGAAAATGCAAAATGCAAAAAGCTTCTAACCAAAAACATCCAGGTAACCCAGAACACAATGAGAAGACCAAACCTAAGGATGATAGGTATAGAAGAGAAAGAAGATTCTCAACTCAAAAGGCCAGGAAATATCTTCAACAAAATTATAGAAGAAAATTTCCCTAACCTAAAGAAAGACATGCCCATAAATATACAAGAAGCCTATCAGATCACCATGGACTAAGACTTCTGTAGCAACAATAACAATAGAAAACCCACATACACATGGAAGCTGAACAACAGTATACTCAATGATAACTTGATCAAGGAAAAAGTAGAGAAAGAAATTAAAGAATTTTTACACTAGCATTTTGATTGCACACTTGAAAGCTCTAGAACAAAAAGAAGCAAATAGCCAGGCGTAGTGGCGCATGCCTTTAATTCCAGCACTTGGGAGGCAGTGGCAGGCAGATTTCTGAGTTCGGGGCCAGTCTGGTCTACAAAGTGAGTTCCAGGGCAGCCAGAGCTATACAGAGAAACCCTGTCTCAAAACAAAACAAAACAAAACAAAACAAAAACAAAAACAAAAACAAAAACAAAAACAAACAAACAAACAAACAAAACAAAAAAACAAAACAACAAAAAAAGCAAATATACCAAAGAGAAGTAGACAGCAGGAAATAATCAAACTCAGGGATGAAATCAACCAAGTAGGAAAAAAAAAAGAAAGAAAGAAAAAAAATAACTATACAAAGAATCAACCAAGGCAGGAGCTGGTTCTTTGAGAAAATCAACAAGATAGATAAACCCTTAGTCAGGCTAACCTGAGAGCACAGAGACAGTATACAAATCATCAAAATTAGAAATGAAAAGGGAGACATAATAGAAGATGAGGAAATCCAAAAAAAATCACCAGATCCTACGACAAAAGCATATACTCAACAGAACTGGAAAATCTGGATGAAATGGACAATTTTCTAGATAGATACCCAGTACCAAATTAAATTAGAAACAAATAAATGATTTAAACAGTTCCATAACCCTTAAAGAAATGAAAGCAGTCATTCGTTGTATCCCCCGCTCCCCAAAAAAGTCCAGGACCAGATGGGTTTAGTGCAGCATTCTATCAGACCTTCAAAGAAGACCTAATACCAATATTCTTTAAACTATTCCACAAAGTAGAAACAGATGGAACACTACCCAATTCATTCTGATACCTAAACCACACAAAGACCCAACAAAGAAACAGAACTTTACACCAATTTCCCTTCTGAATATCGATGCAAAATACTCAATAAAATTCTTGAAAACCAAATCCAAGAACATATCAACACGATCATACAACATGATCGATTAGGCTTCATCCCAGGGATGCAAGGATGGTTCAATATATGGAAATGCATCAACATAATCCACTATATAAACAAACTCAAAGAAAAAAAAAACCACATGATCATTTAATTAGATGTTGAGAAAGCATTTGACAAAATCCAACACCCCTTCATGATAAAAGTCTTGGAAAGATCAGGAATTCAAGGTTCATACATAAACATAATAAGAGCAATATACAGCAAACTAGTAGCCAACATTAAACTAAATGGTGAGAAACTGGAAGCAATCCCACTAAAATCAGGGACTAGACAAGGCTACCCACTCTCTCCCTAGCTATTCAATATAGTACTTGAAGTTCTAGCCAGAGCAATTAGACAACAAAAGGAGATCAAAGGAATACAAATTTCGAAGGGAAGAAGTCAAAATATCACTATTTGCAGATGATATGATAGTAAACTTATGTGACCCCAAAAGTTCCACCAGAGAACTACTAAACCCAATAAACAACTTCAGCAAAGTGGCTGGATATAAAATTAACTCAAACAAATCAGTGGCCTTTCTCTACACAAAGGATAAACAGGCTGGTAAAGAAATTATGGAAACAACACCCTTCACAATAGTCATAAATAATATAAAATACCTTGGGGTGACACTAACTAAGCAAGTGAAAAATCTGTATGACAAGAACTAGAAGTCTCTGAGGAAAGAAATTTAAAAAGATATCAGAAGATGGAAAGATCTCTCATGTTCATGGATTGGCAAGATCAACATAGTAAAAATGGCCATCTTGCTGAATCAGTCTACAGATTCAATGTAACCCAATTCAATGAAACTTATAGAGGAGAAAGTGTGGAAGAACCTCGAAGATATGGGCACAGGGGGAAAATTCCTGAATAGAACAGCAATGGCTTGTGCTGTAAGATCAAGAATCGACAAATGGGACCTCATAAAATTGCAAAGCTTCTGCAAGGCAAAGGACACTGTCAAGAAGACAAAATGGCAACAAAAAGTTTGTGAAAAATCTTTACTAATCCTACATCTGATAGAGGGCTAATATCCAATATATACAAAGGATTCAAGAAGTTAGACTCCAGAGAAATAAATATCCCTATCAAAAAATGGGGCACAGAGCTAAACAAAAATTCTCAACTGAGGATTATGAAATGGCCAAGAAGCACCTAAAGAAATGTTCAATAAACTTAGGCATCAAGGAAATGCAAATCAAAACTACCCTGAAATCCACCTCACACCAGTTAAAATGGCTAAGACCAAAACTTCAGGTGACTGCTGATGCTGGCAAGAATGTGGAGAAAGAGGAACACTCCTTCATTGCTGGTGGGATTCCAAGCTGTTACTACCACTCTGAAAATCAGTTTGGCAGGTCCTCAGGAAATTGGAAATAGCACTACCTGAGGAACCAGCTATACCACTCCTGGGCATATACCAAAAAGATTCTCCAACATATAACAAAGACACATGCTTCACTATGTTCATAGCAGCCTTATTTATAATAGCCAGAAGCTGGAAAGAACCCAGATGTCCCTCAACAGAGGAATAGATACAGAAAATAGTACTCAGTGCAGTACTATTCAGCAATTTAAAATGATGAATTCATGAAATTCTTAGCCAAATGGATGGAACTGGAAAATATAATCCTGTGAGATAACCCAATCACAAAAGAACACACATGGTATGCACTTACTGATGAGTGGATATTAGCTCAAAAGCTCTGAATACCCAAGATACAATTCATAGGCCACATGAAGCTCAAGAAGAAGGAAGACCAAGGTGTGGGTACTTCAATTCTTCTTAGAAAGGGGAACAAAATACTCACTGGATCAAATATGGAGACAGTGTAGAGCAGAGACCGATGGAAAGGCAATCAGAGACTGTCCCACCTGGGGATTCATCCCATATACAGTTACCAACCCCTGACACTATTGTGGATGGCAAGAAATGGTTGCTGAAAGGAGCCTGATATTGCTATCTCCTGAGAGGACATGCCAGAGACTTACAAATACAGAGGTGGATGTTAGTAGCCGACCATTGGACTGAGCATAGAGTCCCCAATGGAGGAGTTAGAGAAAGGACTAAAGCAGTTGAAGGGGTTTTACAACCCCATAGGAAGAACAATAATATCAACCAACCAGACTCCCCATAGCTCCCAGGGACTAAACCACCAACCAAAGAGTACCCATGGAGGGACCCATGGCTCCAGCCACATATGTAGCAGAGGATGGCCTTGTTGGACATCAGTGGGAGGAGAGACCCTTGGTTCTGTGAAGGCTGATGCCTCCCTCAGTGTATGGAAATTCTAGGACAGGAAAGCAGGAGTTGGTGGTTTGCTGAGCAGGGGGATTAGGGATGGGATAGGGAGTTTTTGGAGAGGAAATGAGGAAAGGGGATAACATTTGAAATGTAAACAAAGAAAATAGCTAAAAAAAAAAACCAAAACAAAACATCCCTATTGCATTCCTTCCTCCTCCCAGTACCATTCTTACAAATCCCTCCCTCCCCCATGTTATTCCCTCTTCAGATAAGGGGAAGCCCCTGTTGAGTATCACCCTACCCTTGGTCAACTAGTTGCAGCAGGACTAAGCATATCCTCTACTACAGAGGCCCAACCAGGCAGATCAGTTAGATTCAATGGCAGGCAACAGTCAGAGACAGCCATGTCAATTGCTAGGGAACCCACATGAAGACCAAGATGCACATTTACTACAAGTATGCAGGGGGGCTAGGTTTTCCCCAGCATGCTCCCCAGTTGGTGGTTCAGTTTCTGGGAACGCCCAAGGGCCCAGATTAGCTGGATCAGCAGATCTTCCTGTGATGTCCTTGACCCCTTCAGCCTGCTCAATTCTATCCCCCACTCTTTCACAAGACTTTCTGAGTTCTGCCTAATGTGTGGACATGGGTCTTGGCATCTATTTCTATCAGCTGCTGGATAAAGCATCTCAGGAGATAGCCGTACTATGTTCTTGTCTGAAAGTATAACAGAGAATCATTAATAGTGTCAGAGTTTGCTCTCTCATGTGGATGGGTCTCAAGTTGGAACAGTTGTTGCTTGGCCATTGGCTCAATCTCTGCTCCATTTTTATCCCTGCACATTTTGGGTTGAAGGTTTTATGGGTGTGCTGATGTTCCCCTCCCTCCAGTAGAAGTTCTGCCTGGCTACAGGAGGTGGCCACTTCAGTCTCCATATCCATCTGTTGGTAGGAACCATAGCAAGGGTTACCCCCATAAACTCCCCAGAGCCCGCTCCCTCCCCTACCCCTTCCCAGGCCTCCAGCTAGTCCTACCAATTGTCATTCTCATTTCAATCCCTTTCCCCACATCTGACCCCATCCCTATTCCCCTTCTCATCCCCTCTTCCATCCAGGTTCCTCTCTCCATCCACCTCCAATGACTATTTGGTTTCCCCTTCTGAGTGAGATTCACTCATCCTCCCTTGTATCCTCCTTATTACTTAGCTTCTTTGTGTCTGTGGATTGTAGCATGGTTATACTGTACTTTATGACTAAGGTCCACTTATAAGTGAGTTCATGCCATATATGTCTTTCTGGGTGAGTGTTACCTCATTCAGGATGATATTTTCTAATTGTACCCATTTGTCTGTAAATTTCATGATGTCTTTGTTTTTAATTGAGGAATATTCTACTGTTTAGATGTACCACCTTTTTTTTTTTTTTTATCCATTCTTCAGGTGAAGGACATTTAGGTTGTTTCAAGTTTCTGGCTATTATGAATAAAGCTGCTATGAACATAGGTCAACAGATGTCCTTGTGGTATAGTGGAGCCTCTTTTGGATATATGTCCAGGAGTGGTATCACTAGGTCTTAAGATAGAACTATTCCCAATTTTCTGAGAAACAGCCAAATTGATTTCCATAATGGTTGTACAAGTTTATACTCTCACCAGCAATGGAGGAGTTTTCCCCTTGCTCCACATCCTCACAAGCATGTGCTTTCCTTGATTTTTTTTTTTAATCTTAGCCATTCCAATTGGTATAAGATGGAACCTCAGAGTTGTTTTAACCTGATGACTAAGGATGTTGAACATTTCTTTTACTGTTTCTTGGCCATTAGAAGTTTCTCTCTAATGAGAATTCTGTTTAGTTCTGTGTCCCATTTTTTTTTTTTTAAATTGGGTTATTTAGGTTGTTAGTGTCTAATTTCTGGAGTTCTTTCTATATTTTGGATATTAGTCTTCTGTCAGATAGTTGGTTGGTGAAGATCTTTTCCCATTCTGTAGGCTGCTGTTTTGTCCTATTAATAGTGCACTTATCCTTGTAAAAATCTTCTCATTTTCATGATATATTAATCATTAACCTTAGTGCCTGAGCTATTGGTGTTATGTTCAGGAATTTTTCTCCCTTGCCAATGTGTTCAATGAAATTTCTCCACTTTCACTTCTGTTAGATTTAGTTTGTCTGATTTTATCTTGAAGTCATTGATCCACTTGGACTTGAGTTTTGTACAGGGTAATAGATATGGTTCTATTTGTATTAATCGACATGCAGATATCCAATTAGACCAGCACCATTGGTTGAAGATGCTTCCTGTTTTCCATTTTATGGTTTTGGCTTCTTTGTCAAATATCAAGTATCTAGAGCTGTCTAGGTTTATTTCTGGGTATCTGATTCTATTTCATTGATCAACCGCCATCTCTGTTTTTAATGCCAATATCACGCAGTTTTTAACAATATTGTTATGGAATATAGTTTGAAATCAGGGATGATGATACATTTAGAAGTTCTTTTATTGTACAGGATTATTTTGGTCATATTGGGGTTTTTGCTTTTCCATATGAAGTTGAAAAATGCTCTATCAAGGTCTGTAAAGAATCATGTTGGATTTTTTAATGGTATTTGGATTAAATCCATTTGCAATGTGAATATTTTCACTATGTTAATAGATTGGTAAAACCATGAGCATGGGAGATCATTCCATTTTTTGGTAGCATCTTCAATTTCTTTCCCCAGAGACATGAAGTTCTTGTTATACAGGCCTTTCATTTGCTTGGTTAGCATTTCACCAAGATACTTTATATATTTTTAGCTATTGTAAAGGATTTTATTGGTAACTTTTTTCTCAGCCCATTTATCATTTTTATAAACAGGACAACTGATTTTTTTTCAGTTAATTTTGTACCCAGCCACTCCTTGAAGGTGTTTATCAGCTGTAGAAGTTCTCTGGTAGAATTTTGGGGGATTCATGTACACTATCCTATTATCTTCAAATAGTGATACTTTGACTTCTTCTTTTCCAATTTGTATCTCTTGATTTCCTTTAGTTGTCTTATTGCTCTGGGTAGAACTTCAAGTACTATGTTGAAGTTTAGTCTACGTCTAGAATATATTAGATATGGGGAGAGTGTTCAGCTTGTTATGTCCTTAATTTTAGTGGAATGGGTTTTTAGTTTCTTTCCATTTAATGTGATGTTGGCTATTGGCTTGTTGTATATTGCTTTTATTATGTTTAGCTATTTACCTTGTATTCCCAAACTCTCTAATACTTTTAACATGAAGGTGTGTTGGGTTCTGTTAAAGGCTTTTCCACCATCTAATGTGATGATCATATGATTTTATTCTTTCAGTTTGTTTATATGGTAGACTAATTTGATGGATTTTTGTATATTGAACTATCCCTGCATCCCTGGGATGAAGCCTACTTGATCATGGTGGATGAGGTTTTTGATGTATGGATTTTGTTTGTGAGTATTTTATTGAGTACTTTTGCATCAATGTTCATATGAGAAATGGGTTTTAGTTCCCTTTCTTTGTTGAACCTTTATGTGGTTTAGGTTTCAGGGTGACTGTGGCCTCATGGAATATGTTTGGCAAATTTCCTTCTGTTTCTATTTTGTGGAATAGTTTGAAGAATAGTGATATTATCTCTTTGAAAATCTGGTAGAATTCTACACTAAAACAATCTGGCCCTGGGTGTTCTTTGGTTGGGAGACTTTTAATGACCGCTTCTATTTCATTAGGGGTTATAGAACTATTTAGGTAGTTTACCTGATCTTGATTTAACCTTGGTAAGTGGTATCTGCCTAGAAAATCACCCACTTAATTTGGATTTTTAATGATTCTTCGAATTTGCTCAGGCTCTGTTGCTATGTCACCCTTTTCATTTCTGATTTTGCTAATTTGGATACTATCTCTCTGCCTTTTGGTTAGTTTGGCTTAGGGTTTGTTTATCTTGTTTATTTTCTCAAAGAACCTGCTCTTGGTTTCATTGATTCTTTGTATTATTTTCTTTGTTTCCATTTTATTGATTTCAACCCCAAGTTTGATTATCTACTTCTATTGGATGTGTTTGCTTTTTTTTCCCCTTAGAGTTTTCAGGTGTATTTTAATTAATCAGTATGAGAACTCTCCAGTTTCTTTATAAAGGCACTTAGTGCTATAAACTTTCCCCTTAGCACTACTTTACTTTCATTGTATAGCATGATTTTTCAACACCAATCTATGCCTGGTCTTTTCTCAGAGCCTTACTCTTGGCTTTTGTGAGTGCATTTCTGGTCTGACCTGAATTATTGATTCCAACTTTTTGCCAATTTCATTTACACAGAATTTTTACTAGGATGCTTTCCTCTAACTTTCTAACATACTTTGTTGCCTAGACTTTACTCTAGGCATTTGTGGTCTCATTTTTGCGTGGATTTTTCTCTTCTGCACCAGGCCTGGATTTTTAGCAGGTGGGGTCTCCTGGCACATTTCCCTGGTATTCACCCGTCCTGGCTGCCTGGTCTTTTCACCTTTCCTTTATCATGGCTTTTGCCCTGATTTTTTCTAGAGTATTTTTATCTTGACCTTTCTGTTCCTCCTTTCTTCCATGTACGGGCTTGTTTTGTGTGTCACTGTGACAGAAGCTGGTGTCATCACAGAGAAAGGAGCCACTGTTGAGGAAATGTCTCCATGACATCCAGGTATAGAGTATTTTTTCCATTAGTGATCAATGGGGGAGGGCTCACCCCACTGTGGGCGGTACTATCCCTGGGCTAATAGTCCCGGATTCTATAAAAAGGCAGGCTGAGCAAGCCAGGGGAAGCAGACCAGTAAGCAACAACCATCCATGCTCCTGCATCAGCTCTGCGCAGGTGGGTTTGTGCATGTGAAGGCACAAGCTTGATGTAGGTAATCATCCTCTTCCAATGTCTTCAATGAGGCAATGTCTTCTAATCAAACCTAGAACTTGCTAATCTAATACTGGATAGTTTCGATAGACAGGCTTCTCTGAAGATCCTTAGTCTTTGCCTCCCTAGGCTGGAATTGCAGGTTAGTTGCCCATGCCCAGTTGTCATTTGCTTGAGTTTTGGGGGATTAGAACTCTGATTTTCAGCTTCAGTGGCAAGCACTTTAACCACTGAGCCAATACTCCAGTCCTAGAAAAACAAGTCTGTGTATTTGTTGCAATGTTTGGCTCTAGACATTTTTCTGTTTTGTTTGTGAAGCAATGTCTGGTTAGGTTGGCTTTAAACACTGAGTTTTCCTGCTGCAGTGTTTCAGGTGCTAGGAGTTATCATGTCAGACTGGGGACCAAGAATTTTCTCTGTTTAACCCTAGGATAGTTAGCTGCACAGTGAATGATACACAAGAACACTTCTCTCTTTATTTTTGACATTACCAGAGACTGCTTAACAAAATTAATGCAAAATTTATTGGTTTTCTATTCTCCCAGCCTCCCTTGCAGTTAGCACAAGGCATAAAATCAGTCCTAGAACATAAAATATGAGCCTAAAACTTTCTCCTGTGAAGGATATTTCCCTCCTTAACATATATGAGGGGAGGGGCTAGAGAGATGGCTCAGTTAGTTAGAAGTACTGGCTGTTCTTCCAAATGACCTAGGTTCCATTCCCAGCATGCACATGGCAGCTTACAACTGTCTGTCACTCCAGTTCCAGGGGATCCAACACCCTCACACAGACATGCAGGCAAAACAGCAATGTATATAAAAAACAGAGTGAAAAATGCATGAGGGGATAGAGACTGTGACTGGGGATATTAATTAGTCAAGGGTTTCAAAGTTCATTTAGCCAGGATGAAAGGTGATGAAGAGCAATTATATAGCATAAAGGTAATGTTTGATCATATAGTATGGTCTTCTCTCAGACAGTAGATTGTAAATGTTCTTGCGATAGAAAAATTGGTATGTGAGGGGAAAGATATTTTAGTTTGATTTGTTCACACTCGGAGTATATATTTTGTCTGTTAGTTATACCTAACTTGATCTGGGAAAACAACAGTGAGTGAGGAATTAAAAGGAGATATTCAGAAGCATCTTGTCTGCTCACCTGCTTACCGTGTTTGTATGTGGTGAGACCTAACATGGTAGATGCTGTCTCCAGATATGAGGTCATCATAGACCCAGCATGGAACCCAGCACGAGGACAGAAGCAAGATGATGGACAGGTCCTGGTTTTCATAAGCCCCTTAGAAACACTTTCCTTGGGCTTTTGCAAAACAAACTCAGTATGATTTAAGATACTCAATGTACAGCTCTATTTAATTCCAACTAAAAATCACTAAGTGATAACAAAAACCCTCTGAGTACGGGGTAAGTTGCCACAACCAACAGTGTTGATGATGCTCCTAAGAGGCATACAGCAAGTGGCCTAGAATTGGGGATCTGTTCTTCAATACTCACGTTTATTGCATAGGGTACTTCTGGGAAGTCCTAATCACAGCCAAACAACCATTGCTTCTTTTTTCCCCTCTTCTCTCCTTTCTTTCTTAGTTTTAAAAATGTTATATATACATTTAAATATTATTATAAATATACTTATATATATTTATAAATATTATATATATATGTATACACATACATATATACATACATACACATATATATGTATGTCTATATACATATATATAAATACAAATGTATATATATATATATATATATATATATATATATATATATATATATGGGTGGGGTTTTTATTTTTTATTTTTTGCCTGAATGTGTCTGTACACCTCATTTGTGCAGCACCTGTAGATGCCAGCAGAAGGTGTCGGATCCTCCAGAACTGAACTTGACAGATGGCTTTGAGCCACCATGTGAATGATGAATATTGAATCTAGGTCCCTTGGATAAGCAGTCTCCACCTCTCTGAATACCACAGTTTCTTATAATCACAAATCTCTATGGAGAGACTTTTTATGCTGTTACACATCAGTTAAATCACCAAGAGACTTTCAAGTGCAGAGATCATTCCCTGCTTGGGTCATCTGTTCCTCAGGTTCAGCACTTGTCTCTTCCCCAACACAGTAGGTGCTCCAAAACTGTTTTCACAATAATAAGAGGCTATTCTGGTAAAATCAGTATTTTAATTATTGTAAAACATTTCCAAGTCCTGCATAGCACATTTCTAGAAAATGGTATTCTCTGGATACATTTTAGAAGACATATTAAATGTTCAAACATTTAACAGTTGGTTTTCACTAATAAACAAAACAAAAAGCAAAACACTACATTTCCATTTCATAACCATCTTCCGTTATCCCAGATTTCAGCTCCTACCTCTGTATCTGCCATTGAAAGATGAGACTGAATTTAGCCTAGTAATTCTCTAGCTGCAATGATGCATTCCCTCATTGAAGATGCTGTTATGATCAGTAGACTGTGTTTAGTGAAAAAAAAATAATTCACATACAGACATTTGAAGAAAAACATTTAAAAATTGTTCAAGTTGAACCAATGGGGAGATATGCTCCCTCTAAACCTTTGGCTGCTAGAGCTTTATGGCCCAGTCACTCTGCAGGCAGTGTGGTTGTCTGAGAGCTCACTGAGTTTAAATTTTATTCATTTCTCTACTCCACAGACACCTTTGAATGACTTGCTATGTGTTAGAGCTCTCTACCAGCATATTTTTATTTGTTATTTGGGGATTTCATACAATGTACCCCAATTACACTTGCTCCCCAGTCCTCCCAGGTCCACCTGCCTACCCTTTCCCCCCTCCAAAAAAAACTCCACCAAGTCCAATTTGTGTTGCCCATATACTCACTGGAGTATGGTCAAACTCCCAGTGGCCAGCCCTTAAAGAAAACTGAGTCCCCTCCTGCCACACACACAGCAGAAGCCAACAACTATGAAGAGCTATACTTACTCTTGATCACAATTTTAAGGTCTTTCTTCAATAGCTTCCTGTCTGGACTGTGTCTTTTGATGGGGAGTCTTCACAGAATCCTTTAATGTCTCTTATTTTTAGTTATGAGACTGCAAAAGAATAAAAGACTATTCCTTGCCCATGCCAGGTATCATAGACTTTCATATGGTTTTCTGCAGCATCATGGACCACAGACGTCCACAAGGCCTTTGGTAGCAGCACAGACCATGGAAGTCTTTCAAGGAGACTTAAGGGAGAAAGCAAACATTCTTCATCTTGGACATGTTGTTGTTTACAATTAGGGTGGTGGTGTGGTTGGACAGTGATTGGGGGCAGGACCTACACAAGCTCCAGGCCACTATATACCACTGTGCTCTGGGTGCCACACAGTGCCCTGTTGCCCCAAAGCAGGTTGAGCAGCAGAAACAGTGGTGGTGTGGCTCAGTGGGCATCAAAGGGCAAGCCAGGCTTTTCCATCAACCATGTCTGCACTGCCATATCTGTTTCTATCATCATGTTTCTACTTCCATTTCTTTCCATTGCTGCTCTTTTTTGTCATTTTTATTGCAATTCTTTTTTTCCTCTTATTTTCTAAATCTTAGGAATATATCAGAAATCAGCATTTTAATGACTCTAACTTCATGGATTCTGCATATATATTCTATATTACTAGTAGGCATAATATTCTCCAATCAGACACAAACATCCTGACAAAGCCTCAGAAGGCACCAAAGCTCACCAATTTAGTGCTGTATAATGGGGTAGGACTCCAGATTTAGTTTAAGGCTTGTATAAATCTTGTTAATGTACCACCCCAAACAGATCTGTTGTTAATTCCTCAATTCGTTCATCTGGTCACAGCTCACACTATTTTTTTGATTTCTATGGTCTGCATATTGTTTGATTTGTTTCCGGAAGTTCTCTCAGAGCTCACGTATGACCTACTATGAGGCAGGTATCTGATAATGCCAGTAATCTAATATTAATATGACTTCTCAAGCAAGAGAGAACTATAACCTCCTGCCATATGGAAATGTGAATGACACTGACTGCCCCATAGAAGGGCAGAACGATGGCTGTAAAGATGCTTAGTGGATTTCAGAAGTGTTATGGACTCTAGGAGCCTAATATTTACTTATCTATTATAACATGTCAGACACTGTACTGAACTTAATTACATCGTGTCCTTTAAACCTTTTGCAAACAGGTAAAATAATTAATTTTACTAATAATGAATTCTGGATCCAAGAACTTGGGTCACTTGTTCAAGGTACCATAGCTTGTAGTAAGGCCATGGGAAACTCAACCAAGAGTCTGTGGCACTCTTAAATCCATTGCTGTTACTTCTTGGTTTGGTTTGGTTTTGAGATAGAGTCTTTTTTTATGGTGAGACTGGAATTTGTGGTTCTCCTGCCTCAGCCTCACAAATATTGGCATTAAAGGTGTGCACCACATTGCTAGTGCACTACACTGTCCTCTACAATATCAATATACAAAGTTAATTATTTTAAATATGTAGTACTTTGCATGAGCAACCATTTTTATATCAAACAATAAATTAACTATGTGTTGCATATGATTTAATCCATGTATAGAACAAATAACTAGAATTTTCAACAATTTCCAATTCTTCATTTCTTCAGTCCTATGCAAATACTGGAGCTCACCATGCACGCTAGATGTAAAAAGTAATAGGTTAAGAGTCTGTCTCAATCTTACATGCTTAGATTACAAACAAGGATGGTGATGGTATTTTTAATGTTCAGAGTGCAATCAAAAAACAGTAAGAAAACCACAGCAGATGCTGTGATAATATGGCAACATCACCAGGTTTGTTTTCCATATATGTATGTGTGTGTGTGTGTGTGTATGTGTGTGTGCGTGCGTGCGTGTGTGTATCCATGAGCAAGGTTCTTTGAAGACTTTATCTTGAGAGACAGTTGTCACAGTAGAGGGCTCAATGAACTCTCTAGTACTATAGCAGGCCAAATACACAAGTAAACTTCACTTAGACATTTAAGAAAACACTGATAGAAACTGTATATAATAAATTTGCAAGTAACGTGAACATAAGAAGGCACTTTGTGGATAATGGCTAATCTTTCTGACTTAAAAACAATTTAGGTTAATCTAATGTGATGGATCAAGGAGAAATGATAGATGTCCTCTATCACAATTGCAGCAATACCTTTTGTGTTACAAACATTAACAACAAAACTGACCCACAACAGACAGCTGAGTAGATTATATTTCTAAATCACAGCAAACACCCACTCAGAACTATTAGTTTCCCTGTTTCTAAAATGTCAAATATCATAGGCATATATTTATAGATACATATATGTGTATACACATATAGAGAATTTGTATCTATGTATATATACATACATATAGATAGATTTGAACTTCTGGCCTGTGTATTCTACCAGAATTTTGCCATCATATAAGGTATTTAAACTCCTGAGTGCTTTATATGAAAAATATAATTGTCAGAAGTTCCATATGAGAGCTAAGGAAATTAATAAAACACTGGTAAGGATTCTAATATAATTCAGTCTGGATAAAGCAGTAGCATTATTTAATATGCTTGTTTGACTACTCTTCCCTTTCCCAGATGCCATGATCTACAAGAAATTTGGCCATATAACCATCCAAGCAAGCCAACTAAGTTTTTTTTTTTCAGTTTTTTTTATTAGGTATTTTCCTCATTTACATTTTCAATGCTATCCCAAAGGTCCCCCATACCCACCCCCCAATCCCCTACCCACCCACTCCCCCTTTTTGGCCCTGGCATTCCCCTGTACTGAGGCATATAAAGTTTGCAAGTCCAATGGGCCTCTCTTTGCAGTGATGGCCGACTAGGCCATCTTTTGATACATATGCAGCTAAAGACAAGAGCTCCCGGGAACTGGTTAGTTCATATTGTTGTTCCACCTATAGGGTTGCAGTTCCCTTTAGCTCCTTGGGTAATTTCTCTAGCTCTTCCATTAAGGGCCGTGTGACCCATCCAATAGCTGACTGTGATCATCCACTTCTGTGTTTGCTAGGCCCCGGCATAGTCTCACAAGAGACAGCTATATCTGGGTCCTTTCAGTGAAATCTTGCTAGTGTATGCAATGGTGTCAGCATTTGGAAGCTGATTATGGGATGGATCCCTGCATATGGCAATCACTAGAAGGTCCATCCTTTTCTCACAGCTCCAAATTTTGTCTCTGTAACTCCTTCTATGGGTGTTTTGTTCCCATTTCTAAGAAAGGGTAAAGTGTCCACACTTTGGTCTTCGTTCTTCTTGAATTTCATGCGTTTGGCAAGTTGTATCTTATATCTTGGTTATCCTAAGTTTCTGGGCTATTATCCACTTATCAGTGAGTACATATTGTGCGAGTTCCTTTGTGATTGGGTTACTTCACTCAGGATGATACCCTCCAGGTCCATCCATTTGCCTAAGAATTTCATAAATTCATTTTTTTAATAGCTGAGTAGTATTCCATTGTGTAAATGTACCACATTTTCTGTATCCATTCCTCTGTTGAGGGGCATCTGGGTTCTTTCCAGCTTCTGGCTATTATAAACAAGGCTGCTATGAACATAGTAGAGCATGTGTTCTTCTTACCGGTTGGGACATCTTCTGGATATATGCCCAGGAGAGGTATTGCAGGATCCTCCGGTAGTACTATGTCCACTTTTCTGAGGAACCGCCAGACTGATTTCCAGAGTGGTTGTTCAAGCTTGCAATCCCACCAACAATGGAGGAGTGTTCCCCTTTCTCCACATCCTCGCCAGCATCTGCTGTCACCTGAGTTTTTGATCTTAGCCATTCTGACTGGAGTGAAGTGGAATCTCAGTGTTGTTTTGATTTTCATTTCCTTGATGATTAAGGATGTTGAACATTTTTTCAGGTGTTTATCTGCCATTTGGTATTCCTCAGGTGAGAATTCTTTGTTCAGCTCTGAGCCCCATTTTTTAATGGGGTTATTTGATTTTCTGGAGTCCACCTTCTTGAGTTCTTTATATATATTGGATATTAGTCCCCTATCTGATTTGGGATAGGTAAAGATCGTTTCCCAATCTGTTGGTGGCCTTTTTGCCTTATTGACGGTGTCTTTTGCTTTGCAGAAGCTTTGCAATTTTATGAGGTCCCATTTATCGATTCTTGATCTTACAGCACAAGCCATTGCTGTTCTATTCAGGAATTTTTCCCCTGTACCCATATCTTCGAGGCTTTTCCCTACTTTCTCCTCTATAAGTTTCAGTGTCTCTGGTTTTATGTGGAGTTCCTTAATCCACTTAGATTTGACCTTAGTACAAGGAGATAGAAATGGATCAATTTGCATTCTTCTACATGATAACCGGTAGTTGTGCCAGCACCATTTGTTGAAAATGCTGTCTTTTTTCCACTGGATGGTTTTAGCTCCCTTATCAAAGATCAAGTGACCATAGGTGTGTGGGTTCATCTCTGGGTCTTCAATTCTGTTCCATTGGTCTACTTGTCTGTCACTATACCAGTACCATGCAGTTTTGACCACAATTGCTGTAGTACAGTTTTAGGTCCGGCATGGTGATTCCACCAGAGGTTCTTTTATCCTTGAGAAGACTTTTTGCTATCCTCGGTTTTTTGTTATTTCAGATGAATCTGCCAATTGCCCTTTCTAATTCGTTGAAGAATTGAGTTGGAATTTTGATGGGGATTGCATTGAATCTGTAGATTGCTTTTGGCAAGATAGCCATTTTTACAATATTGATCCTGCCAATCCATGAGCATGGGAGATCTTTCCATCTTCTGAGATCTTCTTTAATTTCTTTCTTCAGAGACTTGAAGTTCTTATCATACAGATCTTTCACTTCCTTAGTTAGAGTCACGCCAAGGTATTTTATATTATTTGTGACTATTGAGAAGGGTGTTGTTTCCCTAATTTCTTTCTCAGCCTGTTTATCCTTTGTATACAGAAAGGCCATTGACTTGTTTGAGTTAATTTTATATCCAGCTACTTCATTGAAGCTGTTGATCAGGCTTAGGAGTTCTCTGGTGGAATTTTTAGGGTCACTTATATATACTATCATATCATCTGCAAAAAGTGATATTTTGACTTCTTCCTTTCAAATTCGTATCCCCTTGATCTCCTTTTGTTGTCTAATTGCTCTGGCTAGGACTTCAATTACAATATTGAATAGGGAGGGCGAGAGTGGACAGCCTTGTCTAGTCCCTGATTTTAGTGGGATTGCTTCCAGCTTCTCACCATTTACTTTGATGTTGGCTATTGGTTTGCTTTAGATTGCTTTTATCATGTTTAGGTATGGGCCTTGAATTCCTGATCTTTCCAAGACTTTTATCATGAATGGGTGTTGGATTTTGTCAAATGCTTTCTCAGCATCTAACAAGATGATCATGTGGTTTTTGTCTTTGAGTTTGTTTATATACTGGATTACATTGATGGATTTCCGTATATTAAACCATCCCTGCATCCCTGGGATGAAACCTACTTGGTCAGGATGGATGATTGTTTTGATGTGTTCTTGGATTCGGTTAGCAAGAACTTTATTGAGGATTTTTGCATCGATATTCATAAGGGAATTTGGTCTGAAGTTCTCTATCTTTCTTGGGTCTTTTTGTGGTTTAGGTATCAGAGTAATTGTGGCTTCATAGAATGAGTTGGGTAGAGTACGTTTCTATTTTGTGGAATAGTTTGTGAAGAACTGGAATTAGGTCTTCTTTGAAGGTCTGATAGAACTATGCACTAAACCCATCTGGTCCTGGGCTTTTTTTGGCTGGGAGACTATTAATAACTGCTTCTATTTCTTTAGGGGATATGGGACTGTTTAGATGGTCAACTTGATCCTGATTCAACTTTGGTACCTGGTATCTGTCCAGAAATTTGTCCATTTCGTCCAGGTTTTCCAGTTTTGTTGAGTATAGCCTTTTGTAGAAGGATCTGATGGTGTTTTGGATTTCTTCAGGATCTGTTGTTATGTCTCCCTTTTCATTTCTGATTTTGTTAATTAGGATTTTGTCCCTGTGCCCTCTAGTGAGTCTAGCTAAGGGTTTATCTATCTTGTTGATTTTCTCAAAGAACCAACTCCTCCTTTGGTTAATTCTTTGAATAGTTCTTCTTGTTTCCACTTGGTTGATTTTACCCCTGAGTTTGATTATTTCCTGCCTTCTACTCCTCTTGGGTGAATTTGCTTCCTTTTCTTCTAGAGCTTTTAGGTGGGTTGTCAAGCTGCTAATGTGTGCTCTTTCTAGTTTCTTTTTGGAGGCACTCAAAGCTATGAGTTTTCCTCTTAGGAATGTGTTCGTTGTGTCCCATAAGTTTGGGTATGTTGTAGCTTCCTTTTCATTAAACTCCAAAAAGTCCTTAATTTCTTTCTTTATTCCTTCCTTGACCAAGGTATCATTGAGAAGAGTGTTGTTCAGTTTCCATGTGAATGTTGGCTTTCTACTATTTATTTTGTTATTGAAGATCAGCCTTAGGCCATGGTGGTCTGATAGGATGCATGGGACAATTTCAATATTTTTGTATATGTTGATGCTTGTTTTGTGACCAATTATGTGGTCAATTTTTGAGAAGGTACCATGAGGTGCTGAGAAGAAGGTATATCCTTTTGTTTTAGGATAAAATGTTCTGTAGATATCTGTTAAGTCCATTTGTTTCATCACTTCTATTAGTTTCACTGTGTCCCTGTTTAGTTTCTGTTTCCATGATCTGTCCATTGGTGAAAGTGGTGTGTTGAAGTCTCCCACTATTATTGTGTGAGGTGCAATGTGTGCTTTGAGCTTTACTAAAGTTTCTTTAATGAATGTGGCTGCCCTTGTATTTGGAGCATAGATATTCAGAATTGAGAGTTCCTCTTTGAGAATTTTACCTTTGATGAGTATGAAGTGCCCCTCCTTGTCTTTTTTGATGACTTTGGGTTGGAAGTCAATCTTATCAGATATTAGGATGGCTACTCCAGCTTGTTTCTTCATACCATTTGCTTGGAAAATTGTTTTCCAGCCTGTCATTCTAAGGTAGTGTCTATCTTTTTCTCTGAGATGAGTTTCCTGTAAACAGCAAAATGTTGGGTCTTGTTTGTGTAGCCAGTTTGTTAGTCTATGCCTTTTTATTGGGGAGTTGAGACCATTGATATTAAGAGATATTAAGAAAAAGTAATTGTTGCTTCCTGTTATTTTTGTTGTTAAAGTTGGCATTGTGTTCTTGTGGCTGTCTTCTTTTAGTTTTGTTGAGGGATTATCTTCTTGTTTTTTCTAGGGCGTGGTTCCCGTCCTTGAATTGGTTTTTTTCTGTTATTATCCTTTGAAGGGCTGCATTTGTGGAGAGATAATGTGTGAATTTATTTTTGTCGTGGAATACTTTGGTTTCTCCATCTATGGTAATTGAGAGTTTGGCTGGGTATAGTAGCCTGGGCTGGAATTTGTGTTCTCTTAGTGTCTGTATAACATCTGTCCAGGCTCTTCTGGCTTTCATAGTCTCTGGTGAAAAATCTGGTGTAATTCTGATAGGCTTGCCTTTATATGTTACTTGACCTTTTTCCATTACTGCTTTTAGTATTCTATCTTTATTTAGTGCATTTGATGTTCTGATTATTATGTGTCGGGAGGAATTTCTTTTCTGGTCCAGTCTATTTGGAGTTCTGTAGGCTTCTTGTATGTTCATGGGCATCTCTTTCTTTAGATTTGGGAAGTTTTCTTCAATGATTTTGTTGAAGATGTTTGCTGGTCCTTTGAGTTGAAAATCTTCATTCTCCTCCACTCCTATTATTTGTAGGTTTGGTCTTCCCATTGTGTCCTGGATTTCCTGGATGTTTTGAGTTAGGATCTTTTTGCATTTTCCATTTTCTTTGATTGTTGTGCAGATGTTCTCTATGGAATCTTCTGCACCTGAGATTCTCTCTTCCATCTCTTGTATTCTGTTGCTGATGCTGGCATCTATGGTTCCAGATTTCTTTCCTAGGGTTTCTATCTCCAGTGTTGCCTCACTTTGAGTTTTCTTTATTGTGTCTACTTCCCTTTTTAGGTCTAGTATGGTTTTGTTCATTTCCATCACCTGTTTGGATGTGTTTTCCTGTTTTTCTATAAGGACTTCTACCTGTTTGGTTGTGTTTTCCTGTTTTTCTTTAAGGACTTGTAACTCTTTAGCAGTGTTCTCCTGTATTTCTTTAAGTGAGTTATTAAATTCCTTCTTTATGTCCTCTACCATCATCATGAGATATGCTTTTAAATCCAGGTCTACCTTTTCAGGTGTGTTAGGGTGCCCTGAACTGGGCGAAGTGGGCGTTCTGGGTTCTGATGATGGTGAGTGGTCCTGGTTTCTGTTAGTAGGATTCTTGCGTTTACCTTTCGCCATCTGGCAATCTCTGGAGTTAGTTGTTATAGTTGTCTTTGTTTAGAGATTGTTCCTCTGTTGATTTTGTTACCCTCTATCAACAGACGTGGGAGACTAGCTCTCTCCTCTGAGTTTCAGTGGTTAGAGCAGTCTCTGCAGGCAAGCTCTTCTCTTTCAGGGAAGGTGCACAGTTATCTGGTGTTTGGACCTCCTCCTGGCTGAAGATGAAGGCCCAAAACAGGATCTTTCCCAGAAGCTGTGTTGCTTTGGCCAGGAAGGTGGCCGGTTGTCTGGAGCCGAAGATGGCGCCGCCTCAGAAGCTCTGTGGCTCTCGTCTGCCCAGAAACGGCTGGCCTCTGTATTCCACACCCTCACCTGTGCAGCCTGCCCTCCGTGGAGTCCTGGAGCCAAGGAGGCTCCCGCAGGGGCCTGAGGCACAAACCTCTCGGGCCGGGTGGACCCCTGTGCTCTCTCACCAGGAAGGTGGCCGGTTGTCTTGCCAACTAAGTTTTAAATATCCAATTTCTCCCATAAATAAATTGGTTCAGCTTTCATCAATAACAGAGACATTCTTTTGTTGATCTTGTTTGTTTGTTGAGAAGACTCTCATAACCCAGGCCAGTCTCAAACTTACTATTCCATGCAGCTGAGACTGACCTTAGATCCTCGATGTTCCTGCTTTATGCAGTTAGGGTGGGGGATAGGGTGCTGGACAAAACAAAGTAAATAGGTAAGGTGCTCTGACTAGGGGAACAGGTAGGGTGACTGCAGATATTTCTTTCCTTGGGCCCTCTAAAAACAATCTAACAAACTCACCCCTAGCTCTGTAGCAGAGCACCAGCTATGGCTAATTTCTTCCACCCTGCTGTCATCTCCAGTGGATCACGTAGGTCGTCCTTCTCTTGACTCACCTCTTTAACTTGACCCCAACTCCAGCAGACATTCCCTAATAACTCCCAGGACACCCCAGCCATGGAAGTGAGTACACTAACTATAGTGAGTACAGTATAGATCTTTACCAGTCCCTCTGCTCCTCCAAGTCCAATCCCCTAATCTTATTTCCATCTCTTCAATAGAATGCCTGCTGCAGCCCCTTCATTGCTTTATTGCAGACCCTACCTCCAGGAAGCACTCTCTGGGGACCCACAGACGACTCTGATCAGTGAAACAGGAGAGCTGAGGGCAGATCTTCACCTCTCACTCAATTCCTCCACGTGTACTCACCCAGTCTCATCAACAGCTCTACAGCAGGCTTTCTCCAGTGGCCTTCCGTGACTCTCTGGCCCATTTCCAAGTGACTAAGCAGATCCAGATAGAACAGCCTGCTTCTCTTCCTGCCGTGGATCTCCTCAGCACTCCTCCAGGCAGTCTCTATTCCCATGTGTCTGCTACCAATACTCAGAAACACATTTTACCTGGAACTCCCACTGGCCACACCTATTGGGACCCCAGAGAATTTCTTACATGGCAACACACAGCTACTATACTCTGCTAAGAATCATACAGGGAAACAGAAACCAAAGAACAAAGAACCCACCCATTGAAGACGTAGCCAGATATTAACATCTAGAGTTATAGTCATCCCAACCTCAGATGCTGAGATACCAGAACAAAAACAATCAAAACAGCCAGGACAATTGTTGCCATTAGAGCACAGCAGCCCTACCACTGCAGGCCCTGAGTATTTCAACTTCACTGAAGTGTAACACAAAAGATCTTAAAACAGCCTTTATGAATATAACAGAGATCCTTAAACAGGAAATTAATAAATACCTTTAAAAAAATCAAGAAAACACAAAGAGTAGAGGGAAATGAATAAAACAATTCCAGACCTGAAAGTGAAAATAGAACCAATAAAGAAAACCCATACTGAGGGAAATTGGTAAATGAAAGTTCTAGGAACTTCAACGGCAACTGCTGAAGACACAGTAGGAAAAAAATGGACACCTCAGTCAAACAAAATGTTAAATCTAAAAAAGTCCTGGAACAAAACATGCAGGAAATCAGGGACACTGTGAAAACTAAGGATAACAGGAATTGAGGAAAGAGAATAAACCCAGATCAAAAGCACAGAAAATATTTTCAACAACAACAACAACAACAACAACAACACAATCTAATGAAGGAGATGCACATTAAGGTACAAGAAGTATACAGAATACTAAGTAGACTGGGCAAGAAAAGAAGGTCTCCTTGGCACCTAATAATGAAAACACCAAATATACAGAACAAATCAAAAATATCAAAAGCTTCAAGGGAAAAAAAACCCAACAAGTAACATATAAAGGCATACCTATTAGAATTATACCTGACTTCTCAATGGAGACATTAAAAGCCAGAAGGGCCTGGACAGATGTGCTGCAAACTCTAAGAGACCACACAAGTCAGCCCAGACAACTTGTCATGGTTTCAGTTTTAGTGCTGTGAAGAGACACCATGACCAAGGCATCTATTATAAAGGACAACGTTTAATTGTGTCTGTCTTACAGTTTTAGTAGTTCAGTCCATTATCATCATAGCAGGAAGCATGGCAGCATCCACATAGACATGGTGCTGAAGAAGAAGCTTCAAAATTTTACATCTTGATCTGAAGGCAGCCAGGAGGAGGCTTTCTTCCCCAGTGGGTGAAGCTTGAGCACTAGAAAACCTCAAACCCCACCTACACAGTGATACACTTCCTTCAACAAGGCCACACCTATTCTAACAAGGCCATACCTTCTAATATTGCCACTTCCTATGGGCCAAGCATATTCAAACCACCATAGATAGTACTGTACTAAGCAAAACTTTCAATCACAACAGATGAAGAAAATAAGCTATTCTATGATAAAACAAAATGTAAGGAATATCTATCTACAAATCCAGCCCAATTGAAGGTAATAGAAGGAAAACTCACACTCTCAAAAACAAACAAACAAACAAACAAACAAATAAAAAACCACATGGTATGCACTCACTGATAAGTGGATATTAGCGCAGAAGCTTGGAATACCCAAGATACAATTCACATACCACATGAAGCTCAAGAAGAAAGAAGACCGAAGTCCTTCGGTCCTTCTTAGACAGGGGATCAAAATACCCATGTGAGGAGATACAGAGACTGAAGGAAAGGCCATTTAGAGACTGTTCCACCTGGGGATCCATCCCATATACAGTTACCAAACCCAGACACTATTGTGGATGCCAACAAGTGCTTGCTGACAGGAACCTGATATAGCTGTCTCCTGAGAGGCTCTGCAAGTGCCTGACAAAAGCAGAAGTGGATGCTCACAGCCATCCATTGGACAGAGTACAGGTCAATTCAAGGAGCTGAAGGGGTTTGCAGCCCCATAGAAGGAGCAACAATATGAACCAACCTGTACCCCCAGAGCTCCCAGGGACTAAACCACCAACCAAAGAGTACACATGGAGGAACCCATGGCTCCAGCCGCATATGTAGCAGAGGATGGCTTTGTCAAACATCACTGAGAGGAGTGGTCCAGTGAAGGCTCAATCCCCCAGTGTAGGGGAATGCCAGGACAGGGAAATGGGAGTGGGTAGGTTGGTGAGCAGGGTTGGGGGGATGGGATTGGAGGTTTTTGGAGGGGAAATGAGGAAAGGGGATAACATTTGAAATGTAAATGAAGAAATATCTAATAAAAAGGAAAAGGAACAGAAAAAGAAAACTCCAACAGAAAGAGGTTAACTAGACTCAAGAAATCACAAGGAATGCATTAATACCAGGCAAGCAAATGAAAGCAAGTGAAGTAAGGGAAGCACGTGAGCACATTCTCTTTCTCTCTCTCTCTCTCTCTCTCTCTCTCTCTCTCTCTCTCTCTCTCTCTCTCTCTCACACACACACACACACACACACACACACACAAACCACTGCCACCACCAGCAATGCTGCTGCAGCTGCCACCATCTCCTGCTGCCGCTGCCACCACCACAGCACCAAGAACAACAACAACAACAACAAAATAACATGAATCAACAAACGCTGTTCATTGATATCTCTCAGCATCATGGTCTCAGTTACACTGTAAAACACAGACTAAGAAAGATTGGATGCAAAACCAGGATGTGTCCTTCTGCTACATTCAAGAAAGTCACCTGAACAAGGATAGATAACACTTCAGAGTAAAAGGACAAAGATATTCCAAGAAAATAGACCTAAGAAGTAAGCATAGATAGCCAATATAATATCTGAGAAAATAGACTAATTAATCAAAGATAATCAGAAGAAATTGGGAAGGATACATACATATCAATGGAAAAAATCTACCACGATATTAAGATTGCCATTGCAATTCTTAATATTTAAGCACCAAACACAAGGGCATCCATGTTTATAAAAGAAATACTACTACCATAAATCATATATGGATCCCCATACCCCGATAGTGGAAGACTTCCATTTCCATAGTTTTCAATACATAGGTCATCTAGACAAAACCTAAATGGAGAAATGCTGGAACAAACTGACCTTATAAACCAAATGGACTTAACAGATATCTACAGAACATTTTAACAAAACACAAAAGAATATACTTCCTTGTGGTGGCTTGAATATTCTAGGCCCATAGAGTGGCACTATTTGGAGGTGTGGCCTTGTTGGAGTAGAAGTGTATCACTGTGGGCATGGGCTTTAAGACTCTCATACTAACTGTCTCAAAGCCAATCTTCTCCTAGCTGCCTTTGGAACAAGAGGTAGAGCTCTCAGCTCCTTCAGCCTGATGTTTGCCTAGACACTGCCATGCTCCTGTCTTGATGATAATGGACTAAACCTTTGAACTTGTAAACCAGCCCCAATTAAATGTTGTTCTTTATAAAAGTTGCCTTGGTCATGGTGTCTGTTCACAACATTAAAACCCTAAGTAAGACATTGCTTCTCAGGATTTTGTGGAACTTTCTCCAAAAGTGATGACATACTAAAGCAGAAAACGACTCTCAACAGATAAAAGAAATGTGAAATAACATCCTGCACCCAATCTGACCACCATGAATAAAAGCCGACTATTAACAGTAATGAAGCAACAGAAAGCTTACAAACTCGTGGAAACTCAACACCTCTCTACTGGGTGAAAAACGGGTCATGTCAAATTTTAAAAATGTTACAGACTTTCTAGATTGAATGGAACTGAATACACAACATACCCCAACTTATGGGACACAATGAGGTGGTTCTAGGAGGTAAGTTTATAGCATTAAGTGCCTATATTAAAAGGGGAGGCTCATACTAGCAACTTAACAGCACAACTGAAGTCTATAGAACAAGAAATCACACCAAAAAAAAAAAAAAAAAAAAAAAAAAAAGAAAATCAGGAAATAATTGAACTCACAGCTTAAATCAATGAAATAGAAACAAAGACAACAATACAAAGAATAAAAGAAACAAACACTTGGTTCTTTGAAAAGAATCAATATGATTGATAAGCTCTTATGTAAACTAATTAAAAGTTAAAGAGATAATAGCAAAATTAGCAAAATTTGAAATGAAAAGGGGAAAATACAACAGACACTGAGGAAATCCAGAGAATAATGACATCCTTAAAAACCCTGTGCTACACCAAATTAGAAAATCTAAAAGAAACAGGTAAGTATGTCAATACATACCACTTGCCAAAGTTAAATCAAGGTCAGTTAAACACGTGACATAGACCTATATAACTTAGTAAAATTAAAGCAGTCATTAAAAATTTTTTAATGGTTTTCAGAAAGAATTCTATCAGTCATTAAAGGAAAACTAATGCCAATACTTAAGAAATTATTCTGCCAAATAGAATCAGAAGGAACATTGCTCAATTTATTTAAAAAGGGCATAGCTACCCAAACCACATAAAAACTCAGTAAGATAAGAGAATACAGACCAGTTTTCATTATGAACATACAAGCAAAATTCTCAATAAAATACTTTAAAACTGAATTCAATAACACACCAAAAAGATCATCAACCATCATCAAGAAGACTTCACTCCAGAAGAAGTCGTCATCATATGTAAGAAGATAAATGTAATCCAAAATATAGCAAAGATAAAAACCACATGTTCAATTCATTAGATTCAGAGAAGATCTTTGACAAAATGTAACACTGTGCATAATACAAGTCCTGAAGAGATGAGGAATATACCTCAACATAATAAAGGCAGTTACAGCAGTCCAACATCAACTTAAACAAAGAGAAACTCAAAACAATTATACTAAAATTAAGAACAAGACAAGGCTGCTCACTTCTACATATCTATACAATATAATACTTGAAGTCTTAGCTAGAGCAATGCAATACCTCAAGCAGATAGGAGGATACAAATTAGAAAGGAATAATTTAAAGTATCTTTATCTGTAGATGCTATGATAATATACATAAATGATCCAAAAATTACACTGGGGAACTCCTACACTCCATACACACTTTCAGCAAAGTAGTTGGACACAGAATTAACACAAAATCAGCATTCCTCCTATATATAAATGACAAACAGACTGAGAGAGAAATAAAGGAAAGAACATCTTTCACAATAGCCTCAAACAACATCACACATATTGGGTATCTTTAAGTAAAAGAATTATATGACATAAGTCATCATGATAGGATGAAGCATTTTTTTGGGGGGGGGAGATATGCCCAAGAGTGGTATAGCTGGGCTTTGAATTACATCAAATTCCAAATTTCTGAGAAACTACCATATTGACTTCCAAGGTGGCTATACAAGTTTGCACTCCCACTAGCAGTGGAGGAATGTTCCTCTTGCTCACCTCTTGCTGGTTACATTCTCACCAGCAATGAGCTGTCACTTGTATTTTTGATCTTAGCTATTCTGACAGGTGTGAAATGAAATCTCATTTTGATGTGCATTTCTCTGATGGCTAAAGATGTTGAACATTTCTCTAAGTGTTTCACGGCCATTTGAATTTCCTATGTCTTATTACAAGGATACTTGCTCAATTACATTCATAGAAGCTTTATTCATAATATCCAGAACCTGGAAACAATCTAGATGGTTTCCCTCAACTGAAGAATGGATAAAGAAAATGTGGTACATTCCCATAATGGAGCATTACCCAGCCATCAAATATAATGTCATCATGAAGTTTGTAGGCAAACAGATAAAACTAGAAAAAAAAATTATCTGGAGTGAGGTAATTCATACACAGAAAGACAAGTGTGGTATGTACTCATTTAAAGTGACTATTAGCTGTGAAGGAAAAGACAATCATGATACAGTCTACAGACCCAGAGAGGCTAAGCATCAAGGGAGGATTAAAGGGGAACACAAGAATCTCTTGGTGAAAAGGAAATAGAATAGATTCCCACAGGGGGACTAGGGCAGGGGATGTTAGGACCAGGAGGGTTCAGATAGTGGTGGGCTGGGGGTAGGATGAAAATTCTGAGAAAAACTACTGGAACTGGGAGGCATTTGGGGGATGAGGTGAAAACCTAGAACAATGGAACCTCCATAGAAACTGTGAGAGGGACCCTAGCAAACACTCCTAGCAATGAGGGACACAAGCCTCAAGTGGCCGTTTTCTGTAACCAGGCAAGGCTTCAAGGGGAGGAATTGTGACACCAATGCAGGCACAAAACCTTCCACCTACAGATTGTCCTGCCTGCAGAGTAGGCTGGGACCAGAACTTAGCTGAATCATAATCAAAGAGAACAGGGAAACTGCATCTAGCAACTGATGGGAGCAGATGCAGAGTCCTTAGATGAAGCTTGGGGGAATCTTGTAGAGAAGTGGCAGGAGGGATCAGGGGAACCAGAGGGTCAGGGATACACCAGGAGAGCATGGCCCACAAAAGCAACTGACTGAGACTCATGAATGCTTGCAGAGATCAAGAAGTCTGATCTAGGCCCTCTGCATATATGTTATGGCTGAGCAGTTTGCCATTACTGTGAAAATCCTCACAGTGGGAGGTGGGACTGTCTTTGACTCTTGCCTACTTGTGGAACCCCTTTCCTTCTACTGGGTTGCCTTGTTCAACCTCGATGTGATGATATATGCCTGATCTTACTGTATCTTTTTATCCCTTATTTGGTTGATACCCATGCTGCCAGGCTTGCAGGTCTGCTCTTCTCTGAGAGGAGAGGGGTAGGTCTTGGGGAATAGGGAGGTGTGGAGATCAGGTGAGAGACTATGGGAGTGGAGGGAGAAGAAACTACAACCAGGATATGAGCATTTAAAAAAAAATTCAAGTCACTGAAGAAAGAAATTGAAAAAGATATCAGAAGATGGAAAGATCTCCCATGCTCATGGATCAATAGCATTAAGATAGTAAAAATGCCCATCCTACAAAAAGAAGAGCATGGCCCAGAGTCTACAGATATGCAGTCCTCACCAATTCTTCAAATATCTTGAAAAAACAATTCTCAGCTTCATATGGAAAAACAAAAATCTCAGGATAGTTAAACAATCATGAATAATAAAATAATTGTTGGAGGTATCAGCATTCCAGATTTCAAGTTGTACCACAAAGCTATACTAATAAACATGATATTGGAATGAAAACAGATCTGTTGATCAATAGAATTAAAGACTTGGACATAAATCCATATACCTATGGATACCTGAATTTTGAAAAAAAAGTCAGAAATATACACTGAAAAAAAGATAGCATCTTCAACAAATGGAGCTTTTCTAACTGGATGTTGGCATGTAGTGGAATGCAAATAGACCCATACTTATCTCCCTGCACAGAACTCAAGTCTAAATGGAGTCAAAGACCTCAACATAAAACCAGATATACTAAATCTGATAGAAAAGAGAGTGGAACCTTGAACTCGTTGGCACAGGAGATGACTTTCTGAACAGAATACCATTATCACAGACAGTAAAATCAACAATTAGTTAATGGGACATCATGAAAGTAAAAAGCCCCTGTATGCAAAGATCACTGTAATTTGGACTAAGAAGGAACCTACAGAATGGGAAAAGATTGTTTTCGTTAACTCTTTATCTGGTAGAAGACCAATATCCAAAATATATAATGAACTAAAAGAAAACTAGGTATCAAAAACCCAGATAATTCTATTAAACAGTGAGGTATAGATATAGTCAGAGAATTCTGAATAGGGGAAATTCAAATGGCTGAGAGCCACTTTAAAAAATGTTTAACATCCATAGCTATCAGGGAAATGCAAACCAAAACTTTAACATTTCATCTTAAACCTGCCAAAATGATCAAGATCAATAACTCAAGCAACAGATCACGCGGGCAAGGATGTGGAATAAGGGGAACACTCATCCATTGCTGATGGAAGTGAAAACTCTTGAGCTACTGTTGAGTTCAGTATGGTGATTCCTCAGAAGTGGGAACTTATTCACCTTAAGATACAGCTATACCAATCTTGGACATATACACAAAGGATTCTTCATCCTGTCACATGGATGTTTGTTCAACCATGTTCATTGCTGTTCTGTTCATTATAGACAGAAATTGGAAACAACCCAGATGTCTTTCAACAGAAGAGTGGATAAAGAAAATGTGGTACATTTACACATGGGGCTGGGGCAGAGGGGAGACCTTAGAAAATACAGCTCTAACTGGAATGTCTCTTTCAAATCCCCTCCCTTAGACATCAGGGAATACTGAGGAAGAGGAGGCAGAAAGAGTGTAATAGGCAGAGAGGATAAAGGATGCTAGAACAGGCCCTCTAAATCAACCAAGCAAAGATCGTATGAATTCACAAATACAAAAACCTCAGCACAGAGCCTATATGGGGGTCTGTACCAGCCCCTCTGTGTATCTTACAGCTTTCACTTTGATATTTTTATGAGACTATTAAATGTGTGAATGGGTGGTTCTCTGATTCTCCTGTCTTCTCTGAAGCTCCTTTCCTTCTGTTTCTTTGCCTTGCCCAACTTCATTGTGATTTATTTTATTCTTATTGTATTTTATTTCATTATGAAAAATGATACTGCAAAAAAATTCAAGTGGTAAAGAAAATTCATCTCCACATTCACAACAAAATTCCATTCAAGTTTGCTGAAAGTTGTAGGATTCCGTCCCCCAACCTCCGCTTTGGACAGATTGTCTATGTGTTCTTTTTCTACTGTGGATTGTAAAGATGACGAAGCACCTTAAGGTTTTAACTGCCAATCTAGACTGGAAACCGTTCTATCAAGCATATCAATAGCTGGATAAATATTTAGAAGAAAATTAGTAGTCTTTGTAGAAAAATCTCTAGTTCACTGACCTCCAACATTGGTTTGAAGTTCTGTAATAAGTTGACCTTGCAACCAGATCTCCAGAAAATACCCAGATTCTGTTTGATGAAAGCTAGCCTTCTCACATCCATGTGGACAAAACTATCTAGACCATCGCTGCTTGTGGGAATGAAAGCTGTGTGTAACAGCCTATCTTCTTGTTGGCTTGCTTTATTGTTTGTAAGCTTTCCCATCTCTTTATTTCATTTTGGTCTCTAATTTTCTCCTTATCATAAGGCCATTATTGTGCTAAGTTTCTGGTAACTAATGAACTCCACTCCTCTAGTCAGTAACTAGGTATTGTATTTTATACCTAAACATCTGTTTTGATATTCTCAAAGTAGAAGAAAATTTAGCAGTAGGCATGGGGATAATACTTTTATGTCCCCAATGCTAAATCAGAAATCCTAGGATTGCTTCATTATCTACTTGTTTTTTTTGGGGGGAGGGGGAGGGAGGGGAGGAAGGAGTGTTATTTCCTTTTATTGAAAACAGATTTTTTTCTCACATGATATATGTTAGCATTCCTTCTAGGCTCTGCCCCACAGTTACCTGATGACAGTCAGGTATGCCTGACTCATTATAAAAGGGGCTGTTTGACCCATTCTTTTACTCTCTTGCACTCTTATCCTCTCTGTCTTTTCTCTCTTATTACCCCTGCCTCTCCCCTCTCCCCAAGTGTTCCTGGCGGCCTCTACTCTCTCCCCCTCTACCCTTTACTCTCTCTTTCTCTCTCCCCTCTCTGCCTTTCTCTGTCTCTGCTCCTTCCTCAACTCCCTTTCTCATGCCCTAAATAAACTCCATTCCATACAATATCGGTCATATGGCTGGTCCCCTAGCAGGAAGGGATGTCTCAACATTGGCCTGCAGAGGTACCCCCTTCCACCTCACCATACCTCATTCTATCAACCATAGCCTCTTTCTTTCTTTCTTTCTTTCTTTCTTTCTTTCTTTCTTTCTTTCTTTCTTTCTTTCTTTCTTTCTTTCTTTCTTTCTTCCTTCCTTCCTTCCTTCCTTCCTTCCTTCCTTCCTTTCTTTCTTTCTTTCTTTCTTTCTTTCTTTCTTTCTTTCTTTCTTTCTTTCTTTCTTTCTTTCTAGTAAAACACAACAATGTATTCTGATTAGAGTTTCCTTGCCCTTCTATTTCTCCCAGTTTTTCTTCACTTCCTTCCAATTCATATCCTCTGTCTGTCTGTCTGTCTGTCTGTCCGTCCGTCTGTCCGTCTATCTATCTATCTATCTATCTATCTATCTATCTATCTATCTATCTATCTATCTGTCATTACATGACAAACAGGATGCTAAGGAAAATAAAATAAGTAATAAAATAAACTATAAGATAAAAGAAAAACTAACACATTAGAGTTGAAAAAAAATGCAGGTAAAGAACCAAAAGAAGTCACAATAATCAGAGGTCCAGTCATTTCCACATTAGGAATCACATAAAAACACTAATCTAGAAACTATAATATATGTGCAGAGGATCTGATACAGATTCAGGCAGGTCCTCTGCATACTGTAGCAATCTCTTAGTTCATATGATCACATTGACTTAGAGAACCTTGTTTTTTTTTTTTGTGTGTGTGTGTTTTATAAAAAGACAAGGAGAGAGAAGGAATATGTTTGGTGGATGTGCAGTCAGGTGTGGGGGAAGGGGGTGCCTCTGAGGTCCTACACTGAGTCATCCCTTCCCCAGGGACCGGCCACATGATAGTATAGTATAGAATAGAATAGAATTTATTCAGGGCATGGGGAGGGGAAGGGAGGGGAGTTGAGAGGGTAGTAGAGACAGAAACAGAGAGAGAGGGAGAGAGAGAGAGTAGAGGAGTAGAGGCTGGCCATGAGCATGTGGAGAGGGGAGGATGAGTAGAGATGGGGAAGAGGAGAGAGGACAGAGCCAGAGCAAGGAGGCAAGAGAGAGCAGAGGGGACTGAGTCAGGCACACCTGGCAGTTGCCAGGTAACTGTGGGGCAGAGCCTTCCAGCTTTTCTCCTATGGGGTTCCCTGAGCCCTGAGAAGAAAGATTTGCTAAAGACATTCAATTTAGCTGAGCGTTCCAAAGTCTTTCACTCTCTGCATAAAGTCTGGCTATGCATCTCTGTATTTGTTGCCATCTGCTGCAGGAGGAAGCTTCTCTGATGATGGCTGAGCAAGGCACTGATCTATGCGTGTAGCAGCATGCCGTTAGAAGTCATTTTATTGCCATTGGTTTTTGTTGTTCTTTTAACAGTTGTTACTCAGCTATCTAGTCTTAGATTCTTGGTCACCTTAAGAAATGATAAATGTGGGATTGCAGAGATGGCTCAGTGGCTAAGAATTCTGTGTTTGATTCCACCCCTCACAAGGCAGTTTACAACCAGCTGTAATCCCAGTTCTAGGATATCTGCTGCATGCTTTGGGCTTCTGTGGGGACCACATGCACCCTGTAGGAAAACTTTAGCAGAACCATTGTACCTGGCATGAATTCCAGAGTGATGGCACCTAGGCTTTGAAGTAGCTTTTTGTCAATGATTATTATCTAAGAATTTATGTGGTTGTTACTTTGAAGGATTCTCAGAGTCTTTGTATAACTTAATCTACAGATCTGTCAAACCAGAAAGTCTCATGTGGCTGAGAATTGCTTAAGGTTATGGTTCTTTCAAGACAACCCCTAGATCAGATAAGAGCTTTTGGTATTCAGAAATTGATTTGCTAAAGGTAACTTCTGTGAAATTATAAACAGAGCTTCTAGGAAGCTGCTTGCATTCAGTCCTTGAGAGATGGATGGATCCCCTGCTGCTTGAGAAGCCCAATTTCATCCTACAGCATCTTCCTTTCTCAATCATCCTGCATCACCCAGAACACCACCAGCACCCAGTATATAGACATACATGGAAGAAAACACACAAGTAAAATAAAAATAAGATGAAATATTTTAAAAAGTAATGATAAATCTTGGGTCAAGTTTTACTGCCCCAAGTTAGCACATGTAACAAAAATGAATGTCCTCAAGACGAATAAACTACATGAAAAGTTCCCTGTGAATACAGCTCATTATAAAAATCACATTTAAATTGCAGCCCAAGTACTTCTGGTGAAGGAGACATCATGCAATTGTTATGCAAAAATTCTAGAATGAAAAGGTTCTTATAGATTTAATTCATTATCATTTTATGAGAATGAAATTAATTCTTTTTTTGGCTAATTTAAATATTAGCACTAATCATCCTAATAGAGATTACTGAGAACAAAAAGACAATGAAGAACAAGCTTGAATACCATTTTTCTGTCTCTAAAGATCTCAGTTAAAAGCATCAAGTATTTAATCTTTTTATTTTTCTGTGAAGTAATTTTCAAAATGAGTACTTTAAACTCCAACTTAATGAGTGATCCAATTTAAACTCCATTGAATTCCAAGAAAAATATGTAACTGGTTATAACTCTTCTGCCATACTTCAGTGTTAAAGTTAAGGCCTTCTGCAAACATTTTTGAACAGGATTTGGGAATCTATACAACACCATTTAACAAAAGCTCTCTTTTCCTCATGGCTTTCACATGTTATATGTCATTTTCTTTTTTATAGCTTCTGTGATAGGAACTTTTCAATGGGTTTGTAATAAAGAATTATGGGTAATTAAATTGTATTCTCTTTGGAAGAATATGCTGAAAATCAGAGAGAATGGGTATTATTTTTAAATTTGCCAGGCTTCCCAAAATTATCTTTATCATAAGATGGAGAGAAACTGGGAAACCACTTAGAACCAGCCATCAAACATCACCTGTAACCTTGGAGCAAGATTTCCCAGCAGACTCGTGGGAGGAATTTGCTTTACATTACTGTACGATGGAGAGTAGAAGAAAACTCAGAATAATTGTGTCTCCATACCCAGGAGACTCACCCCACTACACTCCCAGTTGTTACAATCTTGAGACCATCAGATTCTTCAGAAACACACGGACATCCCATGAAGCTTGACTTGAACTATCCATAGTAGATGGATATATACAAAATATATTCAAGCTAAGGTGGTTACAGAAAAGCAGCCTTCAGATTTTACAAAATCCATCTAGAAGTTTAAATAAAATCCTGGTTAGTTCAGCAGAAGGACAAAGAGTCTTTCTGACAACAGTCAAAATTACTTCATGATAAAAGCCCCGAAGAAACTAGGAATGGAAGTGTTGGCTTATAAACAATTCCTACTAGACTCTTTCCAGAGACCTAGCAACAGGTGTGGGTGGCTTGTCAGTGTATAAGAAGACTGCTTGCTATCCCAGCCCCACTTCTCTCTCTCCTTCTCTTTACTGCCCCCTTCATTCTCTTTCTGTCCCTACAGTGTTCCCAGCCAGCCTCTCTATTCTTTCTGTCCTCTTCTGTGACCCTACCCCTTCTCCAGGTCCTCACTCCCCTCCCTTCCAAATAAACCTCCCTTTTATATCAGGTCTATTGGATGGTGTGATATCTCAGGAGAACACCTTGGCATTACTTGCTAGGTAACCCCTTACTTCTGCTAGGTGGCCACTGGGCAGAAATTGCTTATCTCTCCTGCAGACCTGTAACGTTCTTGAGAGGACACAAGTTACAGGTTAGGGCAGCTTAGTTCTGCTGAAACAGAATAAGCTAGTCCTTAATAATTCCTGTTTTGCAAGGTCTGTCAGAATGTCCTGGCCAGAAGGCTGAAGACTGATGCTCCATCTTCCTGACTTACTGGAGCTATATAGGTAGGCAGCTGTCTCTGCAATTGTCTCAGTTCTGGAAGCTGTGGTAGGCTTCCTTTATGCTTAGATAGTATTGGTCACTTTTGGATTTCTGAGGGGCTTGAAAGACTACTTTTAGTCTCATAGCCATTTCAGGCTATTTAGCATTGAGCAAACATATTTGAGAAGATAGTTTTCAAATAGTATGCAAGCTAAACCAGTACATTAGTCAAGTGTAGAATTATAAGTCTTTGAAGTTAGGATAAATGACAGTGTTCTATTTAATTGACAAAAATGATGGACTGGGTGTTAGATCTATCTTGTACTTTATAAATTACAAAATGGTAATAGTTGTGCTCAATTTATATCTGAGATAAGAGTCTTTTAAGTGGATAGAAAAGGAGAAGTGTTGTGGATGGCCCTGGTGTTCTTTGTATTTTGATGTTAATTCCACTTTCCCAGAAGGGGTTGTCTGGATCAAGTAATGAGTCACATACTCAGGTGACTTCTTGTGAACCCTCCCCTAATGAACAAAGAAACCAATCACTGGGTGAGTAGGCGGGACTTCCAGGTTGGACAGAGGATGAGAGGAGGCAGGAGAGAGATAGGGGCTTTTTGACAGGGACAGCAAGAGGACAAGATGTAGCTACTATTGTCTCCCAGGTTCACCACCGGAGGATTTAGATTTAATACGGCTTACAAGATTAAGATTCTAATTGATGTGCCCAGTGATTGACTTACTGTTGATTCTGAACTGTTTGTGTGGTATTTTTTTTCATATGGTGGCTCGACCAGGTTCTAGAGAGAAAGGTGTGGGTTTGCCAGATGTGCACCATAAAAGTCCATGGGAGTTTGAAGCATGGGGCTGGTATGGTAACATTCTGCCAGTGGGAATAAGCTAGTCCTTAATAATTCCTGTTTTTCAAGGTCTGTCAGAATGTCCTGGGCCAGAAGGCCAAAGCCTGGTGCTCCAACTTCCTGACTTAGAGGTGGGTGGAGAGATTATGGAGCTCTGAATCAGAGAGTCTCCACAAGATGAGAACAGTCTGGCCATTGCCCACTAGTGCCTGGTCTGCCAGCCTGCTTGTACCTTGCTGGTAATAGTGTGGATTCATTTTTTATTATTTCTCACAATAACAGCGTTATATTTCATAACATTGGTGCAGAAAGACTTGAGAGGCTCTCCTGGTGCCTGTGCTTCTTGTGGGTCTAAATCATATACCAGGACCCTACTTCCAACCTGCCTCCACCTGCAGCAACTGTGCTTTCTAGCTCACCCATGACTCATCACCACATCAGCCATCAACGATGATTATGAAAGTTTCTCTTTTGTTTTTTTTAACATCTCTCAGGGTCTGAGGAAATGACCTTTCAATGTCTGGCAATTCTCTGATACTCCTCACCTGCCCCCATCCCACCATTTTTGGAGCTGCAACCCCGCAGTTTCTGTAGGCCTTACTGATTGATTCTGTCCCTTCTTGCTCTCTTCGTCTTCAAATCTTCCTGTGGATGAGACTCTTCTTATTCTCGCCTTTCGGCTTCCTCAGAAGCTCTGGTACCAGGCACTGAGTCTCTCCTCTGGCTTGCCACTGGCCCCGTTGAATTGTGATAACAATTCACTGAATAGCTCTTCTTCGTTTTGTCTTCCCTGAGTCCTGGAACACCCACGGCAGCGGGCTGCAGTGACATTCAACTTCCCTTCATCCACAGAAACACACACTGTCTATATCCCTCATTCACTTGGGATGCCTCTTATAAAACCTTCAGTGTCTACACTAAATGGTACTAAATCTATTCACCTTTCCAATCAAATTTCTACAAATACGACGAGCTATGGTGCAAATGGAAAGAAATTCTCTATTTTTCTTTTCTCTAAGCCCCCTTTCTTCCTACCTGGCTTCAAGTCCAAGCTACTCCTGAGATGTATGGATCATTTGTGAATTTGATTCCAAATTCTAGCTAAAATCTGCTCTCTCCACATGGCCCAGGCTCTAGGTCTGCCCACATGGACTTGCACACCCCTTTTCCTCCTGCCCCTGGCCTACACTAGGAGTTCTCTTCTGCCTCCCTTCATGGACTTGGTTTTTATTCCTGGTTTCCAGATTCTTACCCGTATTGACTACAATATATATATATATATATATATATATATATATATATATATATATATATATATATATATATGCATATATATAAATACATACATCGGGTGATGAGTGAACGGTATATTGCTCTGCTATGTATGTGTATATCTATCTATCTATCTATCTATCTATCTATCTATCTATCTATCTATCTATCTATCTATCTAAAACATATGTATAGTTGCTCTACTATAGAGTTAAAGTTCTACTTCCTCACTCACTCTTTTTTTTGTACATGAGTATTTATAACAGCTTTATTTATAATCACCCAAAAGTGGAAACAACCCAAATGTCCATCAAGAGATAAATGGATAAGTAAAATGTAGATTTGTATACAATATTATTGAGATATCAAGAAGAATTAAAATACTGAAGCATGTTGCAACAATGAAACCTGGAAACATTAAGTTATATGAAACATTAAGCAGTCAATTACAAAGCTTAGTATATAGTCATATTAAAGCCCAGAACTAGGAATTCAAATAGGGGGAAATGGATTGGTGGCAGAGTAGGGTGGAAGAACTAGCTGAAAAGTATATGGCTTCCAATCTGACTCTAAAGTTGATTGTTACAATGATTATACATCTTTTAGAACACTTACTCTTAAAAATCTTTTATTTCTGATTTCTTTATATTCTGACCTCAAAAGAAAAAAGTATATCTTAAGGTTGTATTGTAAACTCTCAACTAAGGATTTATAAATTGCTTGTTGGGTTAAAGTCTATATAATTTGCAACAACATTTGGCTTTTTTCAGCTCTTGTTAAGGACATAATGTATATGTAACTCAAATTCAACTCTATATGCATTTATCTTGGATTTACCTATCTATCTATATATGCATATAATTTGGATACAACTAGCATTTCAGAAAAATACATAAATATAGATCAGCTAGGAAAAGTGTTTTAAACATTAGCAACTATGTCAGCCACATGGCTTACGACCAGCCATGTGATTTTACCATCTTAAGATGACCACATGGTATGAAGCAACAATTATAAAAATTCTTAGCCATAATGAACTGTTCATTATTACATCTCCTTTTAGACTAAGAAAGCAACAAGTCTCATTGTATGTGGGTAAGGATTTTTGTGTGATGATGATAGAAATTCAGAGTTATGTTTTTACAACATGCTATGTATGCAATTCAACCCTGATTTAAAATGTTTCCTATGTGATGATGGAATTTCAAGATCATAAAGGTCTATTCAGACTAACAAAAGTTAATTTAGAATATTTGTCTAACCGTTGTGTCTTCGCTCGTACATGGCCACTGCATGCTTGTGTGAATGAAGGCTGTTTCTTTCTCCTGATGCTATTCACTTGAGCTCAATTCACCTCTCAGTGTTCTGCCCACTGGGTCTCATATAAGAGAGGTTCAAATGCTACTTAAATATGGATAATTTTAAAGTGGTTTCATACTGTTCTGCTACTGTTTTATGCAGTTTTATCTTATTGCTAGCTCTGAAAATGTTGTATTGCTCACCATTTTCAGACACAGGTATGTTTTTAAATTCCAGGGCCAAAATAGTAATTAAAAATTTATATTCTACATGGTTTGGTCCAAAGTCCCTGCACATATATTGCAGAGGTCTGTCTGGTTTGACCACAGTAGAAGAAGATGCACTTAATCCTGGAGAGACTTGAGGCCCCAGGAGAGGCCTGGTGTATGTGTGGGGAGTACCCTACAGGAGGCAAGGGAGAAGAGGAATGGATGAGGAACTGTGGGAAGGGGGACCAGGAGGAATGGACAAATATTGGAATATAAATAAGTAAGACAATTAAAAATTTAAAAAAAAAAGTCTATGCTCAGATAATCTTAAAGCATGTGACATGATTCCACTCTGCGATGTAACCAACACATGGCTAGTCTCCATCTTTGCTAAGGGATGCAGAAGGCGGAGTTATAGTTTCAGTGCCATCTTGGTTAAGGGCAGTGGCATAGCTGGCAGCCATCTCTGTTATGGCTTCATCACCATCTTGCTTAAGAGCAGTAACATGTGACATTAACAGACCAGGAAAGCAGGTCTTGAAAGATACTTTTAAATTTAGATAAAATTTTTATATTTTTGTACTGTTTTGACAAATTATTTGCAATGATGCTCCATGTTTTCACTCTTTAAAAGGTGATTTATTTTAATATTACTTTAGAGGTTTCTAACACCAAAAAGGTTAAAGATCAGTGCCAAATGTTTGGCTTTGTTTTTACTAATGCTATTACGCTATCATATAACCTTAGATTTTTATAAGCTATAGCCTTTTATAATGATACATCATATAAAGGTCAGAAAAATCTCCAGTCTCTTTATGGACTATGTTTATAGATTTAAGGGTTTTATTCTGATGCTAGAAGAACTTCAATTAAAAAAAAATCGTGATTTTTTTTAAAGCTCAAACCTAGCAGATTTCCTAGTCTGAAGGTAAATATTTTAAGTTTCCTTTGGTTGTCTTTTAAATATAGACTTAAAGGTGTTTCTCATTATGCTAAATTTATGTACATTCAGTTTTCTGAATAGAAAGAGAAAACCCCTCTTGCCCCTTCTGCTGAATGAAAGGTTTCTGTCTTCCCTGAGCTCAAATTAAGGAGTGCTTATACTTTTCACAAAAAAAATTATTTACCAAGCCTCTACTAAGACACAAATATGGTATCTACTACCTTTTTCTACAATATGGATTTCAATACAAGCAATTTAACATGCCTAAAATTGATCTCTTTTTATAAAGTTAGAAAGATTCTTGTAAACTTCAGGAAACCCACTCAGATTCAACTCTCATGGATCAAATGTACTCCATTCTGATAAGTACCCCTGTGCTAATCAATGTAACCTCCAACAAGACTGCCTCCCTAGATCACTCTATTGTTCAGCCACTGTTGCTGCTGCTACCTGCTAGAAGTCCGCCTAGCTATTCCGTAGACTACACGTGGTCACCTGCAGCTGGGCTCCAAGGTTGAATTGGTGGGAATGGGCCTCCCCTCTCCTTTTTAAAGCGTGTCCGCCGCCATTAAAGATTAGAAACTTGAGCAGACTAGCTTGTCTTGGTTCCATTATTTCTCTACCCACCTAGGTTCCCTCTTCTTTTTCAGCCCCAGGCTGCCTCCCAGACTTGAACCTGGATATGAGAGCCGCAGGCCGGTCCCAACAAATCAATAGCCTAAGTTTCCCACCTGTTGTCTATTCCAGAGGGTGGGATTCCGCCCACATTCCCTGGTTTTGCTACTCCCCTACCCCAATTACTGAGACCATGGGCCTAAAGTTTTCATAGGTACACTCAAGCAATGAAAGTGTTTCTCCCTAACCTAGTTAACTTTTTTTAATGCCTCTAATACATGTATATGTTTCAGTATCCCATCATGTCTAGGACTTTACTCAAAATCTGCATCCAGGACAGCACCAGAGAAGACCCACAGGTGTTTCAGCCTAGCCTCACAGACCTCTCCAACTGGGCCTGTACTTTCTTAGCCATAGATGGGGCCACAGATCCTGGACAGCAGTGAAACAGCTAGCTCTCCCAGGACTTAGCCAGCATTCCAATTTTGTTGGGGTCCCCAAAGACAGACCATCACCCCAAAGTCATCAGGAAGTAGTCTTAAGAATACAGTGATGTCATTCCTCCTCCATGATAACCTTTTTCTAGTTCCTTATTTTTAATTAAACAAGAAGGGAGAAATGTTGGCTTACAGACAGTTCTGCTAGACTCCTCCCAGGGACTTAACAACAGTCATGTCATCAATTCCTGCCAGTACTACTTGTGCCACCACCAGGTGTGGGTGGCTTAGCAGTGTATAAGAGGTAACAGCTCACTACTATAGCACCTTTTCTCCCCCCTCCCTTCTCTGTCTCTGTTCCCATGTGTTTCTGACTGACATCTCTTTCTATCCTCCTTTCTGACCTCCTCTGTTCTCCTTTCTCTGTCCCTACCCCTTCTCCAGGTCCTCCCTCCCCTTCCTTCCAAATAAACCATACTTGTACTCTGTTTGTTGTGTCTGGGGTGCTTCTCCAAGCACACAGCACACACATGGTCACTCGAATTCCCAGGCAGAATTCCAGGAAAATGGTTCCCTGGGGTCATGCACTGAGGGTAGGGTTCCGAATGCCCTTGGCAAATGGCTATTACATGGAAGTTTCCCACAAGTTTGGGGCAATCTCTGAATGTACCATACCACAAAGTTCCTAGTCCTGCCCTCATTGATCACACCAGCTTCTCCTCCTATCATTGTCTTTCATTTTCAGAATCATTACTTTCACTTAACATTATTGTCACTTGAATCAGAGAGAAAGGTAATCTTTGCTAAATTCTCTCTCATCAGACTCAGAATTTTGTATCATATCCATCACTTGTTGAACTGAGTAGCAAGTTGACCTTGCCTGTTTACCTGTTGAAGTGCTCAGTTCATTACGTGCTAGCTTCATGGTCAAGTTCCCCTCTGAAATCACTTCAAAATACACCCAAAACAGATATTTGCAATTGGGAGTCATCTGCAATCAGCTGACATCATGCTAGCTCGAGACTTAGCAGCAATTGGGTGTTATTTTTAGCTTTTGGTAACAAGGTGTCTGCTATTCCTGCTATACTGGTAACTCACTATGATAGACATTTATGTCATTCTCACTAGAGTGGGAACTCTCTGGTGTATGTAGGGAAGGACTAGAGGAAGGCATTCCATCTATGAAGCCTCAGGATGCCATCATGCTTACTGGGTCCAGATCTTCCAGTATGGCCGCTTTAAAGTCATCTGTGTTTCTGCCTTCACCCATTCTATTGTATGTAAACCTTCACCCACTGCAGTGCTGATAAGCCCAGTAAATACATTGGTTCCCCAGGTGAACATTAGTGGAATCACACCTCTATTTGTGTTTGGGATCTTAGGAGGAGGTGTAGACATTGTTTATATCTCCCGCATAGTTTTAGCAACACTGAACTACTTAGAATTTACCAGATGTGTACTTTCACTCTGGTCATGCATTGATGGAATACAAATGAGTGTGATGGTCGTTTCTTTCAGTGTTGGATAAGAGATAGGAATTTATGTTCTAAAATTAGATGGGAGTCTGAGGTTCAGTATTTTTTTCCTTTCAGAATTTTCTTCGCTAAGTCTGTTTGCTCATTAGAAAGTGAGGACTACCCTATGACCTTTGAGATGATTAAATATGTGACTTCTAGTAATATGCTCGGCAGTCATAGTGAGTGCTTGCTATTGTTACTATTGACTGCTTGCTGATGATTTATCTAAATAAAGCAACGTTATAGACTAGCTGAAGACACCATGCTTTTCATACACTGGGTCCAGAAGCCCCAGAGTTAGAACTGACTGAAAGCCTCCTACTTGAGAAGTAGTTTTCATGGTATCAGAAGATGCCATGAAACTAATTAAGGTGGAGAGCAAACAACAGTTCTACCCAGCTATGATAACCATGAACTGTAACCATCAGCATAACACAATGACTCCAAGACAATAGTAGTGGTATGCATACCTTGACAGTCACCATGAGCTCTCTAATTGGATATAAGACCCACTCAACAAGAAGAATATCCATGTTGGGAACAAGCTGTGGTTCTTTTTCTTCCATTTCCTCTCTCTGGGTTTTCAGGTGCCACCGCACACTGGGCTGGAAGGATAGAGTCTGATGAAACAAGTGCAATCTATATTATCCTGGTCCTGCTGGGAATAAGTACAAGAGTGTGGGGAGGGAGAAGGCCCTTCTCCAGGAATTTTAGAATTGCAGCCTTTCTAGATGATACTCAATGAAACAGCTCTCTTAGTCAATCTTCAATCAAACAGCTAGATGAATGGAATGGAGAGAGCCATTCCAGGAATCCCAGGTACTTGCTGTGTAGGTTCATAATGGGAAAGAGGAAGTTGAACTTCTAGGTTTGCCAAGGGCTATGTGACCTTCCTTGTGTAGAGGGTGTGGGGAATTGGGGTCCCCAGACAAGGTCAGAGAAGGGCATTTCCTGCTGGAAAAAGGGACTCCTCCACTTTGTGCCCAGCTAAAAGGAGTTATCTGGACATGGTAGACTTTGACCTTAAGTAACAGAGTTTTCCAACATCTCCCCCTGTTTTATTTATAATGGAGAAATGTCATCCTAGCCCTCAGCCTCTATGTTGTGAACAATTTGGTTTTGAGCCAGAACCCTATTGGCAGTGATTTTTATAAGCCATTTAGCTGCCACTTTAAAGATTGGATGAAGCAGGGTGCCTGGAGCAGCAGGGCTCTCATGGCCAGTATGGGGCTAAGGAGGTATAAGAAGCCAAGCCACAAGGGGGTTTGAGTACCATGGTGTTGGTGTGTTGGGCATAGAGCATGCTTGGAGATCCTGGCAGAGATCTTTGAGCATTCATATGTCTTGTTCTACCAGCACAAATTCATTAACACAGAAACAGTACTCTTCCCCCAACATAATGCCAGTTCCTCTCTGGTTAGCAGTCATCAAACCCAGAGCTCTCTGGTCTTAGGCAACAACCCCCACAAGGGAGTTTATCTGTCATTGAAGGGGTTCAAAACTGTCTGTAGTGAAAGCCATCACCTGATTAAGCTTGTCCTGGAAATTTCTGGCCAGATGGTGTGTCTGGACAAAGGCAATTGTCCAGGTCCCAGAAAACCCAAAGAAGATGGTGGGTCCTATTCCTTCCAGCAAAGGAAGAAACATCTATTGTCTATGTTTGGCCTGTACCAGTAGCCTTTTCTTATAGAGATTAACCTGTGGAATAGTTACAACAGGAGTGTAGAAACCTGGCAGGGAATGTCTACACAGGGGGTTATTTACTTATTTTTCTTTACACCAAAAGGAGAGAGGCGATAACACACAAGTTAAGCCAGTAACAGTTTGACTTGCAGCACATTGGTGGTCCATTGGTATAGGCCTAGGAGAAAGAGAAGTGGGTAGGTGTTACAGGAATCTTAATGCTGGTCTGGCATCCTATAAGTGGGGAGTCATCTGTGTTGTAGTAAGGAAAGCAAAAGAAGGGGCTGGGTCATTTATATCACCCACTTAATGTAGCTGAGAAAGGAAATACCATGTGAATTATATATATAGGACAGGTAGTAACAGCTTGTCTGTGAAAAATAAACTGGCTTAAGAAGATGGTCTTATTTTTATTAATTGAAGATTAAATAATTGTTGTTAATGTAGTCTGTTTGACCTGTGGGAAATAGATCCACAATGATTCTCTGAAGCTTAAAAGAATTTTTAAGCTTACAAAAAGAGATAAATTTTAGATATGTTAATTCTACCATGGTCTGTAATCAATCTGTAAACAATTTTGGGTTGAAAGCATTCTTCTAGTTACTCCTGTTATTATGGGAAAGCACACATTTAAACAAATTTTAGAGAGACAAGCATGGAAAATTATAATTTTGGGCGGGCTGTATCCTATCCATGCTGTCTCCATGTGTAGTAATAAAACTCTGCCCATCGTGCCTGGAATTTAGGTCTGGCAGCTCTGTGCTGGCTGGCACATACTGTCTTCTTCAATGATTGAACTTGGAAGTGTGCATCTGGTGGGTCCTTTCCATTTAGATGCCTGGCCTGGGGGAGGATCCCACCCCGATACCACCAGCTACCCACCCTGAATTCCTTGCCCCCTTGGGCAGGGCAGGTCCTTCTTCCCTGTATGTTTGTCCAGGTTGTGCATTGCCCCCTGGTTGTGGACTGCCATAGCAGGTGGCAGCAGGAAGAGTGCAACTTTCTGTCTCTTTAACTCCTGAAAAGATAGAAAGGGTAATAGAGGCAGGTATAGGTACCTGGTGGTAACCCTGCTGATGGGGCTGGGGGTTTAGATTTTTGAGCCAGAGGGTGGGGCAACTCTGTCTCAAGTCCAAAGCCAGTGGTGTGCTTGGCTACAACATTTTGCAGGCTGGGCTGTGGGGAAAAAAACTGTTTAAAATGGGGATCTGACTTTGTGAGGATCCAGTCCTGTTGGATGGTCATCAACTGAGAATGTCGGGGGCTCCAGACTCCCAACAGGGACACAAGCAGAACGGAAGGAGGAGTCAGCCAAGGTCCTACAGATGACCTCTCTGCCCTTGCCTGGAGGGAGAAGGTTGAGGGGGTTAATTAGGCTCTTTCTCAGTTTCCTTGTCAAGTTCTTGGAGAGTGTAGCTATGTTGGTCAGAGTAGCTATCTGGGCGTGGCAGGCTTTGACTTTAAGCAGTCATCTTCCTAGTGAAGTCATGGATCTGAGGAGAGCCTACAACCACCACTTTCCTAAACCAATATAATTCCTAGCTACATTCTAAATATTTTTCCATTTAGTATTTATTACCATTCATTTATACTCTCAATACAAAAATAGTTTTAAAAGTATACGGAAGGTAACTATTTGTTTTTGTACTTCCAAATAAATGTCAACTTCATGACACATTAAAGAAACTTGTCATTGCAATAGATGGACATATATAGAAGTCAGGCAAGCCTGAGAAAACAGATTCCTTCTACAAACACATGAAACCATGCAATGATTTATGCATTTATGCAAAGAAAAGAAAAGGCCAGATGTATGCTTATAAAAAGATCACAACAATTGGAGGGCTGTACAAAATTAGCTTGTAAAAATGTGGGTTTGGGGATTTTCGCTTGGACAATATCCATGACACTATGGTCTGGGGATGAGAGTGATTATTTCGATTGGATACATGGGTAGATGGAGAAGAAGAAACATAGCAACATTGCTTTTTCTACATACTACTGAGCAAACTGGGCTCTAATGATGCTATGCACAGGACACGGGGCACTGGCTGTGGCAATGGACTGGGAGAGCCAGACAAAGGAGGTTGGTTTTATTTTTGATCTTTTAAATTCAAAATGTATGTTGAAGATCTAGCTTTGCTGTCTAGCCAAAGAAGGAAAATAGAAGTGCCAATCAGTGCAAAGACTTAATCACTAGGTATTTTATTTGGTATCATCATCATCATCATCGTTAAAATGTTTATTTTATGTGTTTGAGTGTTTTGTCTTTGTTTGTGTTTGTTCATTGCATCTGTAGATGAAGAATGCATCGGATCCCCTGGAACTGAAGCTATAGATGGTTGTGAACTGCCATGAGGGCCCTTAAACTTAGAGATTTACTGCCTCCAGAGTGCTGGTATTAAAGGCATGCCTTACCACACCCAGTACTAAGCTTTTCTTTAATTCCTTTTTTATAGTTGGAAGTTTAGCTGAGTGGGGTCTTGCCCTGAAGTTACCTCTCCCTGTAACATTAGGCTTTAATCTGTTTATCTCTCCAAACACAGGACTTATCTCCACTCCATTTCCTGATGCCCCCTTTATCTAATTGTACATTTTGTAACTTTTCTTGCTCATCTTGCTCCCTTTATTCAGAGAAATTATAGTGACCATTGATTGTATGTAGTGAGCAGTATTACCAATAGTAACAACCTGAGGCAGAGCTTGCTATCTACCAAACAGTGTAAAGTGCTAAAATTTGATATATGCTACTAAATGCTAACAACTATATAAGCTAGAACACAGATAGTGGTGATTTGACTAAAAATGGCCTCCACAGGTCCACAGAGAGTTGCACTATTAGGGGTGTGACTTTATTGGAGTAAGTGTGGTCTTGTTGGAAGAAACATGTCACTGGTAGTAGGCTTTGAGATTTCAGATGATCAAGCCAGGCCAGTGTCTCACTGTCTCTTGCTGTAAAGTGACACCATGACCAAGGCAACTCCTATAAAGGAGAACATTTAATCAGGACTGGCTTACAGTTCAGAGCTTTATCATCATGGCCGGAAGGATGGGCACACAGGCAGACATGGTGCTGGAGAAATAGCTGAGACTTCTACATCTGGATCCACAAGCAATGGGAAGAGACAGTGAGACACTGGCCTGGCTTGATCATCTGAAACCTCAAAGCCTACTACCAGTGACACATTTCTTCCAACAAGACCACACCTACTCCAATAAAGTCACACCCCTAATAGTGCAACTCTCTATGGACCTGTGGAGGCCATTTTTATTCAAATCACCACTAACTGTGTTCTAGCTTATATAGTTGTTAGCATTTAGTAGCATATATAAAATTTTAGCACTTTACAGTGTTTGGTAGATAGCAAGCTCTGCCTCAGGTTGTTACTATTGGTGATACTGCTCACTACATACAACCAATGGTCACTATAATTTTTCTGAATAAAGGGAGCATGAATTCACACACATACATGCAACATACAACTTAACATGTTTTTGCTGTGAGTACTGCATTACTCTTTTTAGTGAAAAACATAAATATGCAATTCTATAGGAAGATGGAATAAATGTCTACCATGTAGTTAAGTGGTATGCTTATGTGCTTGAGTGATTACTAGGGAAACAGATGGTCAGTCCATTGTAGACAGGTAATTGCCTTAGAGAAAGAATTAAAGATTGAATATGAAGATATAGTGTATTGTCTATGATAGCTATATTCAGGAATTTTATGTCTAATAATAATAAAAATAATTACATCAAAGAATGTTTTTCTTTGGTAAGCTGATGAATAACTACTACTTACTTAATTATTGAAATTGAAAAAAACAGTATGATCTAGTATACTAGACAAACATATTGTTTTCTTCTTTCTTTTCATGAAGGAACTTAATATTTTAAACCAATTATCTATCCATCCATCCATCCATCCATCCATCCATCCATCCATCCATCCATCCACCCATCCACCCACTGATCTAGTCAACCAGTCAACTTTTTTTAATGAAGTATTTATTAATGGGCCTCCATTCTTCTACAATTCAAACTGCCTTTCTCTGCTTTGCATCCACATAATTCAAAGTCCCATAAAAATTTGAAAATGAGTAGTAGGTATGTATACATAGATAATGGCAGGATTAATTGGTGTGACCTTTAAATGGATCAATTTTCTTCAATCACAGTCAAACACAAAATATTATGCAGCTTGATAGCGGAAATCTCATCTCCTTGGAAATTTATGTCGAGGATATAGAGCAGAAAAGGTTATGTATGCACATACTTATGGTGAAATTCTCTACACTAAAATGCTCAATACTAAAAAGTAATTAGAATCTTTGTATTAATCCTATATAGTGTTATGGAACTAGTTTTAATATATACAAATTTGAGAGCTTTTGGTGAAAAGCAGTGATTTCACATGTTAAATAGTTTATATGAAATCACTTGGGCCTGGAAAGATGACTTAGTAATAAAAGTGCTTGTCTAACATTCATGAGGCCTGGGGTTCATCTCTAGTACAACAGTACAAAATAAATAAATAAATAAATAGATAGATAGATAGATAGATAGATAGATAGATAGATAGATAAAATACCCCCCCCCCCAATCATCTGTACAGCTTCAGGAGGAAGCAGTGCAGAACAGGAAAAATTTTGGGAAAGAGTAAATTGAAAATAAATGCTTTAGGAGCACCATGAACTCCTCAATCTTCTAAAAAATTATTTTGTAATAGACTATGAACATTAAGGCACTTTTCTGTATGTAGACAATATGCAGTCTTAAAGGCAACAACAAAAAAGGGCTTCCATAAACTTAGAATTTAAATTAAGGTAACCTTAGAGATGTAAACAGTCCCCCAGAGCTTGCCTTCCCTTGGTTTCTGTTGGAAGAGAGATTCACAACTATATTGAATTCTACTCACTTATGAGTTCAGCTGCTTTTCAACAAATGGCCTTCATCCTTTGTTTGACCACAGGGGTGCTGTTGCTGCCAAATGAGAGTTTCACAGCTAAAATGAAGAGATTGGATTTTTTGGAAAAAATTTTTACATGCTTTTACACACTTGCCTTTTCCAGATATTACCAAATATATTGTGTATATTGGCCTTTGTTAAGTGCAGGAATTATAACATTTATGTAATCTGGAAATACACTCTAAATTCTTCATGAGAATATAGGATACTTATGAATCAGTTCATATGCTGGCCATACAGAAGGGAAATACTGGCTCCCAGGGGTATATATTTTGTCTTCCTCATTCAGATCAGAATCAATCTTTCTTTCTTTCTTTCCTCCTTTCTTTCTTTCTTTCTTTCTTTCTTTCTTTCTTTCTTTCTTTCTTTCTTTCTTTCTTTCTTTCTTTCTTTTATTCAACGTTTTAGACCTTAATTTTCAATCAATCTAGACAGTTTTCTAATCAATATAGGATATCAGACATAAACTTTGTGGTTTTCATAATCAAAAGTAATGAATCATTATTATTTTGTATGATTATACAAAAGTGATTAAATTATTCCCAGCGACTGAAAGGGAGCAGCTGCATGTCTGAATGAGAGGATTCTGTGAGGGCGAAACCATTGTCATGAAAATTTTGGCTTTTTAGACCCAGCTCTTCTGGGTGTCTCCTGTCTGCATCCTCTGCCCTGCAAAGACCTTCTTAAATCCCATGCCCATGGCCAGCTGAAGATTTAAAGGTGCAGCTCCCAGCTGTTTTCACTGAGACTCAGACACTAAAGAGAGTTGTTTTCGGTTCCTATAAAAACAGAAAGGAAAAAGAGAAAGCCATGGTCTCTCTTCTTTGATTTATATTCTATTGGAACCCCTCCCTCTCTCTTCACAAAATTCACTGTAGTTTTTTGGTGACAGAAACAGATGTGTCTGAGAAGAGTGGGTCACACAGAATCAGATGTTGCCTTGGGGGAAACATCTCAATCAGCAGCCATCTGAGTCTTGACTAAATGAAATGTGGGTGATGAAAGCTATTGTCACATACTCCCTATAGAGGTTTCACTAAAAGTCAGTGATGAGTCACTAAGACCATTTACAGGCAACAAATGTCCACATGTTCACAGGTTCACACACCACATAATGGCATTATGGTCAATGCTGGACTAGAAACATACATTTGTAGAGTAGGTCAATTTAGTGACATCATAGGAATTTTAATTTAAAGTATACTCAGCGATGTTTATAAAACAAAGAAATCACCTAATTATCTACACTGTTTCTCAAATTATATCTTGATATCTGAGTGCCACATGACCTGTGTGTGTGTGTGTGTGTGTGTATGTGTGTATGCACATGTGTCTTTGTACATATGGGCATGTGTGTGTGTGTGTATGTCTTTGTATAATGGGCATCTGTCAGAGTATATGTGTATTTTATGCATATATGTATAGAAGTGTACATGTAAATATATGTTCATATATGTATACCATGAATATATGTGTATAAGCTTTTTTATTACATATCCATTATTATGTAGTAAGTTTTTTGAGTGACTGATCTGTAATAATCCTTAGCTAACTAATTATTACTCATATGTGTATATATATATACTTTGTAGCTAGCCAGGAAGAAGAATTAGATAACCTATCAGGAGGTTCATCTCTAGAGAAGACTGATTATTCTTCTCCCCTAGGATTGGGGCTTGTGAGATTTCCCCCCACCCACACTGGCATGTCATCTGGTGCTATTGTTGGGCAGGTCTTGTTTAGGCAGCCACTTGGTTTCATGAGTGCAGCTTTCTTGTCATATATAGAGGATGCTATCTTGAATCAGAAATCCAGGTTCTCTGGTTCTTGTACTTCGGCCTTATATTCCTTCCAGTTTTCTTAAGTAGCGGCAAAGACAAAAGTTGTTATTCTGATTTATGTTTTAAATGAAAGATGTAATTTCTAGGTGGTAACAGTAGTTAAGAGGCATTTGTGTATTGAATTTGTGTTCCTAGTACATTGAAACTTTAGCTGACGGGGGTCCAATGTATAGCTGTTCTTTTGAGTGTGGTGGTGTTCAGTGCACATGGATTTTCAAAGCCCTTGGGTCCACAATATGCTGTTACTATAGGCAAAGGTAGTCTCCTCACCTGGCCCATATTTTACAGAATGTAAGGATGCCATGTGTCAGTCATGACTATGAGCAAAGCTAGTAGGAACAGGTTTCTTGTGGAGCTATTTATTGTAAACAGTGTAGATTTTTAACTTGACCCAACATTAGCTTCCAGAAAGAGTCACAAGCATGGACAGTAGGCTTGAAGAACTGAAGTGAGTCTCTGAAGCATCCTGTAAGTACCTGAGCACATGTTTGTGTTTCTGGATCCTGCTTAGCATGTATTTGAAGATACTGGGCTGGATAACCCTTCTTTATTTAAAGCCATAGGCCAGTGGCACCCACAATTCTATTTCCTGCCCTTTGCTTATGCTGAAATGTCGTGTGACATGCTTTCTGTAACCTCTACATCCTGGTCTCAGCACAGCTTAGACATCATTTAATTCCCTTCTTGAACCTTTTTTTTTTAAAATAAAATGTGACCTTTTCATAACTAAAATTTTCTCTTTAGAAAATGACAATTTCTCTGATAGATGAGTTAGAGAAAGGACTGAAGGAGTTGAAGGAGTTTGCAACCCCATAGGAAGAACAACAATATAAACCAACGAGACCCTCCAGAGCTCCCAGGGACTAAATCACCAACCAAAGAGTACACATGGAGGGACCCATGGCTCCAGCTGCTTATGCAGCAGAGGATGGCCTTTTAGGACATCAACTGGGAGGGGAGGCCCTTGGTGCTGTGAAAGCTTGATGCCACAGTGTAGGGGGATGCTAGGGCAGAGAGGCAGGAGTGGGTGAGTAGGTGGGGGAACACCCTTATACTCGTAGAAGCAGAGGGGGATGGGATAAGGATTTTTCCACAGTGGGTGGGGAGAGACTGGGAAAGGGGATAACATTTGAAATGTAAATAAAGAAAGAAATAAAAGAAAAAAAAAGAAAATGACAATTTCCCTGGTATTAGAACTCTTTGCTGATACCACTATGCCATTCTGGCTTCACTTCCCAGACCAACTGCAGCATGATTAGCCACCCCTTACAACCAGTAGATCCTGAGAGGGGAAGTGGAGCAGGAATGGCTGGGAGCAGAAGAGACCTCAGGCGGTGGTGAGCTTAGAGAGAACAGACCCTCCCTCGGGAGGCAGCTTCAAAGAGACAATTGGTTTAATAGGGGGAACAAATGGTACTTAAAGCTTTGGAGGCTGGGTAGGGTCTTTGGGAGTAAGTGTATTTCATTGGCCAGGGCCAGGTTTCTGGGGATGCCTCCTTTGCATAAGGAGGAATTCCAGCTGCTGCTGAACATGACCTTATAAGGGAAGTTTAACCTGACTACCAGGCTACTTGGCTTCCTTTAGTGTGCCAGGCCCATACCATTCCATACCATATGGGGTCTCTGTGATCTCTTCCTAGTTTAAACTGAAAAATGTGCTATCTATTCATGCCAGTAACAGGGCTCAGAGCACACAAACAAGTTGCTTGAGTTTTGTTAGAAACACATCTGCTTATGGAGGGAGGCTGGTTGAGCTAGACACACAGATGTATATGAAAGTTCTGACATATATAGACATATATATTTGGTTTTTCAAGACAGGGTTTCTCTGTGTAGTCCTGGCTGTCCTGGAACTCACTTTGTAGACCAGGCTGGCCCTCGAACTCAGAAATCCGCCTGCCTCTGCCTCACAAGTGCTGGGATTAAAGTTGTGCGCCATCATCGCCTGGAGAAGTTCCGACTTTTAAAACTCAGAAAAACTAGAATCTCTTCAGACATCCTATCCCCTACCCATGAGGTAGTAGATGTGGGGATGCGGAGGTCAACCTTGTGAATGAAAAAGTGGAATGGAGAGCGAGGCTCCGCAGGCTCCTGCAACTCCTTAAAGAGTCCTGATCTGCTGCACATGGAATTAGATCCCAGATGGCTCCCTTGCAGGGGCTGCCTCCCTCATCCTCAAAGAAGTCCTAATGGGTGACAATTACCTCCCCTCTCTTCTCTGAGTAGCATGATCAGGAAGGGTTTTTATTGGAGCACAACAACAGTATGGTGAGATACAATTGACTGAGGATTTAGGGATTTGGGATTGGCTCAAACACTGGTTATAAGCTTATGCCCTGTGAATGAACTCAGATCTGCACCCTGATAATGGTCTTTAGAGTCTGATTCCTGGAATTCATAATGTGATTCTGTCATCTCTCACTCCCTATCCCTAGTCCTGTTTCCACAAGTAGGTGCATGACATTGTCAAGAATATCCAAAGATATTCAGAATCCAGACCACAGCAGAGAAAACAAGCTTGCCAAGGTGGAAAGCAGATGGGTTACTTAGTGAAGACTTTACATGGGGTCTGAACAATGTATTTTCTTCCATTATGTCATTCTCCCTAACAAGGCATATAACTCCTCACACCCAGTCATACTACATATACAGTAGTTCATATTCAAAATTCCCATTAACCATTTCTGCTTGGAGACTACCTGGATGTCTGACCTCAGCAATCATAGTACCATGGTTAGGATACGAGCTTTGACCCAAAATATCAGGAGTCAAGTTCTCCCAAAAGCCATTGTTTGGCAGGACTGGGAGCTGTTGTTTCTCTGGAGTTAGGACTGATGAACCGTAAAATAAGGACAATAACGTTAGCATCACTGTTCATGGGATTATGGTGAGATTTAAGTAAGAGAATGTTCCTGGGCAAAGATATGAGTAGGGGCCATTGTTGTCATGGCTTAGAAATACTGCTGTCTTCCCCACTTCCTTTCTTCAGGGGAAATTGTTGAAGAGAATTAATTGGTGACTTGCTAGATACCACAAATAATTGTGTCAAATAGATGAAGAAGCCTGACATATACAATCTGCCATCAGTGGAGGGCATTGCGACAATCTGTGTCCTATAGGAAAGCCAGGGCTCTCATACAGCCCATCACTTGAGAGTCGTAACTCTGTGCTGACTCAGCCACAGGCAGGCAGTAATCACAGCCAAGTTTATATGCTCAGAATTGATGTGGCCATATTTCCACATTCCCAGCAGCAAAGTCAAGAACAAAGTGTGACTGGAACATTGTTATAGGCCTAATCATGAGATGCTGACAGGTTGGGTTTATTGATTGGCCTTTACTTAACTTCTGTAACTCAAAGTAATCGGCTCATTCAAAGTTTAAGGTGTGCTAAAAGAATATCTTTTGTTGTTTGGTTATTTTGGGACAAAGAGTTCGTCCAACCTTATCCATTGAGAGTAAGTGGCTTGGGTTGATAGTAGGTGTCCTGATGAGATTTCAAAAGGATTTTAATAAGCCCATAACTCCCAGGATAGATACATTTATTTTAATTTTGTCATTACTTCACCCTAGCAAAAGCACTGAAAAGCATGAAGAGGGGGCTTCCCCAGTTGCACTTTCAATTATCTTATTGTGTTTCTAATTGTGAAAATAAATTAGAAGACATATATCTGACTTCTACTCAGAGCAATCAGAATCTATTGTTTTCTTGTTAAATGATACTAATTGTAGTTGTCACAGAAACCTGGAAGGTGCTTAGACTGATTGTCAAATCAATTTTCATCTTCTCTGTAAGGGGTAATTTCTTAGCTAATATTGAAATTCTTCTCCTAGGAAGTGATTATACCTATGCACACAATTTTCTTGCTCTAAGATGCTCCATGATTCTGTTACAACAATTATACTTATACTGTAATTATGAGAATAAGTTTATTTGAAATATAAACTGATGATCTATAGAAATTAATAGTCCAATCAACTGAGGATTGTGGCAAAGTAGTAACATAAAACCTTTGTGATTTTGAGGGAAAAAAATGTTGCTTGTTTTAAAATTTGCATGTCACCATATTTCTGGGTATGTACTTTGCTTTCGTTGTCTTTGAAGAATCATCCCTGCTTCCTGCCAATCTTCTTGCCAGATTCCATGGGGGAGCAGATAGGTATGTATGGCCCATATGTAAGTGGAAGTAAAAACTTCTGAAGTATATTGTTGTGGATAAAATATTAGACCCTCCACTTTCTAATTGATGCTTAACTTCAGTTGCTACCACTCATCCCGTGAATGGGGTGGAATAACTTCATTATGTTTTTGTGTTTAAGGTAAACCTAAACATATATACATACTGTGTTCTTCCTGTAGTGATAGTCACATTAAACACACTTTAAAAAATCTTTTTTTTTTTTTTTTTTTATGAGACACTCAGGTTGCTAAGTGTTCTTTTTTTTTTTTTCCATTTTTTATTAGGTATTTAACTCATTTAGATTTCCAATGCTATACCAAAAGTCCCCCATATCCACCCACCCCCACTCCCCTGCCCACCCACTCCCCCTTTTTGGCCCTGGTGTTCCCCTGTACTGGGGCATATAAAGTTTGCAAGTCCAATGGGCCTCTCTTTCCAGTGATGGCCGACTAGGCCATCTTTTGATATATATGCAGCTAGAGTCAAGAGCTCCGGGGTACTGGTTAGTTCATAATGTTGTTCCGCCTATAGGGTTGCAGATCCCTTTAGCTCCTTGGCTACTTTCTCTAGCTCCTCCATTGGGAGCCCTATGATCCATCCATTAGCTGACTGTGAGCATCCACTTCTGTGTTTGCTAGGCCCCGGCATAGTCTCACAAGAGACAGCTACATCTGGGTCCTTTCAATAAAATCTTGCTAGTGTATGCAATGGTGTCAGCGTTTGGATGCTGATTATGGGGTGGATCCCTGGATATGGCAGTCTCTACATGGTCCATCCTTTCATCTCAGCTCCAAACTTTGTCTCTGTAACTCCTTCCATGGGTGTTTTGTTCCCAAATCTAAGGAGGGGCATAGTGTCCACACTTCAGTCTTCATTCTTCTTGAGTTTCATGTGTTTAGCAAATTATATCTTATATCTTTTTTTTTCTTTCCATTTTTTATTAGGTATTTAGCTCATTTACATTTCCAATGCTATACCAAAAGTCCCCCATCCCCACCCACCCCCACTCCCCTACCCGCCCACTCCCCCTTTTTGGCCCTGGCGTTCCCCTGTACTGGGGCACATAAAGTTTGTGTGTCCAATGGGCCTCTCTTTCCAGTGATGGCCGACTAGGCCATCTTTTGATACATATGCAGCTAGAGTCAAGAGCTCCGGGGTACTGGTTAGTTCATAATGTTGATCCATCTATAGGGTTGCAGATCCCTTTAGCTCCTTGGGTACTTTCTCTAGCTCCTCCATTGGGAGCCCCGTGATCCATCCACTAGCTGACTGTGAGCATCTACTTCTGTGTTTGCTAGGCCCCGGCATAGTCTCACAAGAGACAGCTACATCTGGGTTCTTTCAGCAAATTCTTGCTAGTGTATGCAAAGGTGTCAGCGTTTGGATGCTGATTATGGGGTGGATCCCTGGATAAGGCAGTCTCTACATGGTCCATCCTTTCATCTCAGCTCCAAACTTTGTCTCTGTAACTCCTTCCAAGGGTGTTTTGTTCCCACTTCTAAGGAGGGGCATAGTGTCCACACTTCAGTCTTCATTTTTCTTGAGTTTCATGTGTTTAATTAATTACCCATTCCTTCCTGTTTTTTCCTTTGCTTACATGGCACCTCCTATGATCCTGATTTGGATGAAAACCAAAGAATCTCAATAAATTTTGTATCCTTGTGTTAAGGGGAACAAGCTATGTTCAGAAAATGTATGACTTGGAAAAAGAATACTCTATAGATATTTCACACATTCTATAATCAAAACTTCCAAGAACCTTCTCTAAGGAGCCCCAGAGTGGGCACAGAACACATCCAGACACCAAATTCTCAGCACAAAGGAGATTCATTTACATGCCCCTGTGGAGAAGGTTAGGGAAGTGGTGCCTCTGGATCAGGCAAAGAGAGCAAAAAGTTTTTCTGCTTGAGTGGGTTTTTAAGGAGAAAAAAGGGGGAAGAAAGTGTGTTAGGATGAATTGGTAAGTCCTAATTGGAACATGTTAGGCAGTATAGCCAAATAATGAATTTTGACTGTTGGACCTTGGCATTTTGATAGCTGGAGAGTTTTTGTCAGATATAAGAAAGTAGCCAAGTAAGGAATAGACATTGGTGGCTAGAGCCTGTTAGAGAGCTCTTCAACTTCCTAAGAAGTTTATTTTTCCCTGCATGATACTAAGTCACCCCATTGATTGGAGTAGAATGTGAGCAAGGACTTCTTCTGAATATATAATTTCTCTTAGTGCATATGGGTTTTTGAGCTTGACAAATCAGCATTCTTAGGTGGAGATAGGGCTGCTCTCACTACTCGGTATGGCCTGTTCCAAATCTCCAGGGTAGAGATCTCAAAGTACAGTAAGGCACATTGGTGACATATTGTATGTAAGAAGAAAGAACCATTCTCATGAACCCCTAGTTTATTTATCATCCCTAGTATATATGTGGCTTATTTTCTGAAAATTAATTAGGTATTATAATCAAACTGAATTTACACAGTTCCACTGTTTACACATGTTTTGATTATAGAGCCCCCAAATAGTGATACAATTGTTTATGTGTATCTATAACACACATATTAATCAATTCATGGATTCCCCTAAGCATTCCCTGAAGCAAAACCATTCCCCAAGCAGCAAACAAATGAATCAAAATCTCCTGCATCATCTTAGTTTCTTTTTGTTACTGTGGTAAAATACCCCATGACAGCTGACTTCAGGGAGGAAGGATTTATTCTGGCTCACAATTCAAGGTAGTCAGTCCAAGGAGTGAGTGGAAGTTGAGGCAGCCATAGCTTGAAGCAGTTGGTCACATGACATCCATAGTCAAGAAGCAGAGAGGGGTGAATGTCCTGCCGCATCTCAGCTCTTTTTCTTCATAGACATCATCTAGGATCCCAGCCAGGGAGTGGTGCTACCCATGGGTCATCCCACCTCAATTAACACAATCAAGAGCACTCAAGACTTGGTTAGCATCTACTGGTTTCCCTGTTTCCCTGTTGGTGTTTAGTAGCAAATGTGGAAAATGTGTCTCTTTCCTCATTGCAAAATCTGAGATCCCTAGTAGGAATAATGCATACATTGTGGGTTGTGAACTTCCACCCTGAGTACTCAGCCTCACCCTTCTCCATGTGCTTGAGTAGGCAGGTGAATCTAGTCCGGTGTCTCAAAGGCAATAGTTGAGAACCAAAGATGGAAAACTAAGGAAAGAGACTTTACAAGAGTCTAGGCCTAAGGGAAGCAGATGTTCAGGAGTCTGAAGTCAGAGGACACTTCCCTCAACCCCGGAGTGTATCTGCCATAGGAGTCTTCAAACACTGAATCAGCACAAAGAACAGGGATGGGGTTGCCTTTGTTTCTTTTATTGTTTGTTTTCTACAGAGGACTGTGCTTCAGGACCAGCAATTCAGAAATGTGTTTCACTGGCTAAGGTTACACCTAAAATAGGCTGTACAGCATTTCAAGATACTGAGGTCACAGGTCTTTCTCTAACAGACCATAAGAGCAGAGCAAAGTCTCTCCCTGTGGGGTTTCCAGGGATTTCAGGATGCTCAGAGGATGTTCCAGACTTTAAATGCATATCAATTTCTCAAGGTCGGTTTATTTGAATGCTAGTTAGGCTTAGATTGAACCAATTATCTCATATTTTAAGTTAGATATAGTAGGGATACCAGAATTAAGCAGAGCATAGAGCAGCGAAGCTTGGAGCCCAGGCAGAGAAATCTAGCTTTGCCTTGCAGCCCCTACTCTTTCGGTTTGAGCAGCAGGGTCTTCCATTCATCTCTCAGGCAGAGATAAGAGTGGTACCCACGGCACTGTGGCAAAGATGCAGGGAGATGGTGTTCTCTACCTGGAGGCTCAGCAATAGATGGTGAGGAGTGAGAACAATTCTTTGAAGTCTCAGTAATATGATTTCTTTTATTGAAAGGAGATTTTTCCCTCATATAACATATCCTAATTATGGGTTCCCCCACCCTCTACTCCTGGGCCCAATTCCTCTTCATCTCTCCTTCAGATCCACCCCTTTTCTGTCTTTCATTAGAAAACAGGCTTCTATAGGATAATAATAAAACATAATAAGATAAAACCAAAGCTAACATCCTTTTTAAATAGCTTTAATGGAACATCACTTACATTCTATGACAGTTATTCACTTTAATATTAAATCTAATTTTAGTTAGTTAATTAAAAACTTAATACTTTAAAAGTAAATGAAAATTAAGTTGATTAAATATTAATCTTATAATTTAACTTATATTTAAAGTCATATAACCAACATGACCATCTAATTTTAATATATTCCTATCAGCCCAAATATTTTTAGATTTTCTTTTGTTTATGTATTAATTCCTGATTACATTCAGGGCATGTCCCATTTAATAACCCATGGTAATCAACATATTTATTGAGTAATTATAGCTTGTCATGGTGTAATAATTATCACACCATAAATGAATTTTAGGTATTTTGCAACTTCTGATAACTTAGTTGATATATATTATAAATACAGTAAAAATAATGAATAATTTAATTTATATGACTACTTTGATACTTTTTAGTAATTCATCTTCCCAAACAATTCATTCTTTGACAGTTTTGTTCCACTTTTTCTTTTGGATACTAAGATGTGCATATCCTATATTATATGGTATGATATCATATCATAACATATGATATCATATCATGATATCATATCATATCATGTAGGATTTGCTGATTCTATCAAGAAATATTGAAGTAGGACTAGTGAGATAACTCAGACAGTGAAGGCATTTACTCTACAAGCCTGATGACTTTAGTTAGAATCCCAGACCCAAGTAAAAGTAGAAGGAAGAACTGATTATACAGAGTTATACACTAGTCTCTACATGCATACCACGGCATGTGCACATATGAGTGTGTGGCTGCACACACATGTGCATGTGCACACACACATACCACACACCACACATACACAAAGTCTTAAGATAAAAAATAAGTATTGAAATGGTTTTTATTGTTTCTCAGAAATATCAGCCTATGTTAACTGATGGTAGTTTTTTATTTTTTTGGAGTTTGTTTGTGGGTGATGTGCATACATGTATGCAAAATGTGCATATGTATGCAGATGTATGTTCAGGCCCAGAGTTGACATATGACCTTCTTTAATTGGTCTCTATTAAGGCACAGTCTCTCACTGGACCAGGAGCTCAGTGAGTTTGGCTGGTTTCATTGGCCAGCTTATCTCAGAGATTCCTTGTCTTTGTCTTCGCAGTGTTGAGATTACAGGTGGACACCATGCCTGCTTGGCTTGGCTTTTATGTGGGTTCTGAGAATAGGAACCTTAATCTTGACATTCACATGGCAAGTAATTTATCCTTTGAGCCATCACACCAGCCTCCACTCAAGGTAATTATTCAGATAAACAGTTTTACAACCTTGTGACAAAACTTCGATAGAAAAGTACTTTCTTACTTAGGTGTGAAAAGGAATAATTGAGATTATCTTGAATCCCGTTAGAAGATAATTGGACAAGAGGCTCTAAGATTGGCTGTAAAGGCTGTGTAATGGCCTCACTGTTATTGAGACACTACCAGACCAGGTACTAGCTGTGAGATTTGAAACTGGGTTCATTAACCCTGGAATATAGCATCCTTAGTGCTAACTTAATAGTATTGAATTAAGGTATTATATCAAGTACAATTCTTACCAGGTGATTTTCAGGGAAGCTTCAGAGAGAGAGAGACTTGAACATGGCTACAAATTGAGAATCTTGTTATACAAATGTGAACTGCTGCCATCAGAAGTGGGGGTGGAGCCTGGTGCTAAGATTAGAGCCCAGGAATTAGGATCTGTTGTTGTCTGGCTGCACTGTTTCTAGTTGGTCTTTAATCTAATCCTTCCATAGTTTCTCTTCTTTATTCTCCTCCCAATGTCAGCATTCTAAGTCCCCAAAGGGTCTTAGACATCAAGAGAAAGTTTAAGTCCATCATATAAATGGCATACATTTGAGGTTCATAAGTGATTTTGCTAGTTAGAGTTAGGGATATTTCAGAAGGCTTGATGTAAGTTGAGTTCCCAGAGTCTGCAGGGAGACAGACCTATCCTTTAACTTCTCTAACATCTAGGGATACTTTCCCAATACAGTGACTAAAAGAGGGACTGTAATAATGGAGATGAATGTTTGAGATACAACTTTTCCCATTTGCATTGCAGAGAATGGTATTAGTGGAGCCATGAGTCAGCTGTTTGCCTCTTTGGTGCAAATTCTCAGAGCAGGTAATATATTTTTCAAATCTGTGGCTGTTTTTCTTTTCCAGATTGATAATGCTGAGTTGATAACAGCCAATACATACCATCAGGGCAATTTCAGATTCAGAGGTCAGAGGATACTAGAGGATTTGAGTGAGCAAGGAAGGCAGTAAAGGCAGTTGACCTGTCTTTTATAGTTTGGGAATGAGCTCTTACTGCACTGAAATGAAGTCTCAGTTAGTTCGTGGGCAGAAAGGTAGCCCACTAACCTTCTCTTGGCTTGACGATTACTCTCATTACTATGACTTCAATAATCTAATATTATTGGATCAAATGCTCTCTGATGTTCAAAGATACTTAGCCTAATGGGCATAGTTATCAGCAGTAATAACAGGGGCTCAGATCTTCATTATCTCCAGAGTAATGAAGACACAGAGAGTCAATGAGAGGAAAGGATATACAACATAATAATGTACAGAGAATGCCATATTCGTCACGATTTTTAGAATGGTGACTTGGGATATATGAAAAGCAAGGAAAACATTATTATTATTATTATTTGTATTAAGAAACAGCCTGAGTTGGTGGGGGCAGAGGAAGTCATATGTATATAAAAGAAAATTGGCATCTGGAACAATGGCTCAGCAGTTAAGAACACTTACTGCTCTTGCAGAAGATTTGGGTTCACTTGTCAGTACCCACATCATGACTCACAACCATCCACAAATGCAGTATTAAGAATCATTAACCATCCTCTGACCTCTGAAGGCACCAGGCAGGCACTCACATGGTGTACAAATATGCATGGAGGCAAAAACTCATATGAAATAAAATAAATCTTGTGGTTGACAAGAATTTACAAGAAACAGATTTGGTTTGCTTTTATCATTTTTTGGAAGAGTGAAAGAGATAAAACAATACAATGTTCTCTAAGAGTTTATGGAAAAGAACATACAGTTTGGTACATGGCCTTGGAGGTCTGGAGATTTCCATGGGGCCTCTTTGGCCAACACGTCATTTATATGTAGTCCAATTCCAGTACAGGGAGCTTCATTTAGTGACAAAAGATGTTCAACTGGGACTCTGTCTCTCTCATTATTTCGTGATTTTATTAAGATCACCTTCATATATTTTAGGAAGTTTCTACTTTTTTAGTTTTTTAAATTACCCCTCAAATGATCCTTAGTTTTAGATGTCTCTCTGTATTCCCTTCTATAATTTCCCATCCTCTTCCTGACTACTAGATTCTCCCATTCCAGCCTCCTCCCAATCTATACATAGGTATTTATTATCATATTTTTCTTTCATAATGAGATCTATCAGTTCCCTCTAGTCTCTTACAGTATATCAGCCCTCTGTGGATCTATTAGTTATAGCTTGGTTATCATTGAGTCCATATCAAATATGTACATATATGCCATAATCATCTTTCTGAATATGGGATCCATCATTCAGGATGATTTTTTTTCTAGTTCCATCCATTTGCCTACAAATTTCATGATTTATTTTTTAAACAGCTGAGTAATATTCCAAGGTATAACTGTACCATGCTTTCTTTATTCATTCTTTTATTGAGGGACATATAGGTTGCTTCTAATTTATTCTTATTAATAGTCTCTTAATGAACATGGTTGACAAGTGTCTCTGTAGTAGGATGAAACACTGTTTGGGTGTATTCCCAAAAGTGGTATAGCTGAATCTTGAGGTCAATTGATACCCATCTTCCTGAGAAAGTACCACACTAATTTTCACATTGGCTTTATGAATTTTCACTCCCACTAACAATGGATGAAGTGTTCTGCTTACTTCACATCCTCATTAGTAGGAGCTGTCACTTGTTTTGTTGACCTTAGGCATTCTTTTAGGTGCAAGATGAAATCTCAAAGTAGCTTTGATTTGCATTTCTTTGATGGCTAAGTATGTTTTAAATACTTCTTTAAGTGTTTCTCAGCCATCTGAATTTCATCTTTTGAGAATTCTCTGTTTAGATTTGTATCCCATTTTTAATTGGGTGTTTTTTTCTTGATATCTGGCTTCTTGAGTTCTTTATATATTTTAGATATTATGCCTCTATGAAATGTGTAGTTGGAGAACATTGCTGAAGACCACACATGCACAACTCACTGAAGATTGAAACATCCAGCTGGTGCTTACACAGGGCCTTCACTTCTGTGTTACAGCATCTTTAGTACAGAAATGTTCTCTGTGCACTGTATAAAGATAAATATAAACACAAAGCCATCCATAAAAACTTTATCTACAAAGGCATACTACAAGATATGTTAGAGCAATGGTGGCATAATAACTTTTGACTTAAGGCCCAGTCCCCAAAATAGAACCCATATCCAAAACTGCTTGGGTAACCAAGAACCTGAGACTAGATATCCCAAGGATCTAGGGCAAAACCAAGTGATACTGGTCTAAAAACACAGAAAAAGTTCTATAGTGATAAAATGACTCCTAATGATAGTCTGCTATATTCATAGATTAGTGCCTTGTTCAACCATCATCACAGAAGCTTACCCTGGTAGTAGGTGAGAACAAATATAGAGACACAAAGCCAGAAATTATGCAGAGAATTAGAGATTGGGAGATCTTGGAGCATTCAGTCCTAATTGGGATGTTTCTATCAAATCCCTCCCCTTAGAGCTCAGGAAACTTCAAAGCAAACAAGACAGAAAGAGTGTTAAGAACCAGAGGGGGTGTACAACACCAATGAAACAAGGTCCTCTAAATTAACATGAACAAATGAACTCACAGAGCCTGAATCTTAGCACACACAAAGCCTGCATGGGTCTGCACATGGTCCTCTGCATATATGTATTATATATATATATATAAAATGGATCCCAGGTTAGTGTTTTTATGGAATTCTTGAGGTGTGAAGCAAGTAGGTCTCTGACTCTTGTGCCTTCTCTTGGGCACTTTTTCTTTTGTTGATTTGTCTTGTCTAACTTTGATATGATAGGTTTTGCTTTATCTTATTAAGTTAAATGTTTTAAAATGAATGAATGAATGAATGAATGAATGAAACCTAGTCAGTGAGATAAAGCTAACTAACGTATCCCTTATACTGAGATTCAGGTGGAAAGAAAATCAATTTTCCCAGTGGAGTGATACTGGTTATAGCAACCATTCCAGGACAGGCCTCATGTTCAGGAGCAGTTGATCACAGTTTTGAATGTGTATGTGTGTGTGGTTTTAATTGGTTAGAGTTGAAGTTTTTGTTTGTTTTGTTGGTTTTCTTTTGGGGTGTGCTTTTATTTTGTTTTTGTTTTGGAGTGTTTTATTGTTTTAATAGGTTTTTGTTTGTTGAGAACTAAATTAAGATTGAGTGAGTAGAAAGGGCAGAATGATCTGGAAGGCCTCTGGGAAACAGAAGAATATAATCAAATTGTATTTAACTTTACAATTTGTTTTAAATAATAAAAAAGCCTTCAGAGGGAAAATTTGTCTAAAAGTTGAAGTACGGGCTTTTAAACTTTTCACTGTATATCTGCAGTAAATAGAAAGAAATGTGATTTGATAAGAGAGGTAGTAGGGAATAGCAGACTTGGAACAGTTAAGAGAGAGGCAGACAGAGATTGAAGGAAGTATGGGGTGGAAAGAAGTTGATGGGAGATCAAAGGAAGAATAGAGAATCTAAATATTCTAAGAGCGTGGACAGAGAAAGGAACAGGTAAGAAAAGGACAAAGAGGAGGAGTAGCCAGAGGGAGATGTCCTGGTGGCTAAGGAGAGAAGATGAAAGCGTGTTGGGTTGAGTTGGCAACATGTCCTGGCTTGAGTCCTCACTTTTGTCTTTGGCCATCAGAATCAATCCCTACTCTCCAGCAACTGACTGTGATTCCATTCAAAGCTGGTGTAGCTTTCTTCCCCACTTGCGTTCTCCCTGATGATTCCTAGCATCTTTGGTCTTTGTGATTGGTTCTAAGTACAACGGGACTCAGCAGCTGCATCTTTTCCCTTCCTTGGACCCCGATTTGGGCATGGTTTCTCATCACTGAGCCTGTCTGTTTTATTTTGATTTTGCCAGAGTACCTGTATAGGGTTATCTCTTGACCGCTTGCTTTCTTTCTAAATGCAAGGTGCTGCCTTTCTTTTAGAAACGTTCTTCTAGTCTCCTCTTTGGGTCTCTGACTTCCTGACTGCAACCCATGCCCATGACCTACTTTATAAACTCATGTAGGGCATCCTCTTATCCCACCCATTCTGATGGTGTGCCTACATGGTGATACAAGCCAAGGAACACTTCACTGTTAACTACTTCCTAGGTTTGATGGTGTTGTATATGTATTTGGCTGTGGTGAATGTTGGCCCTTTAGGGAGCTTAACTGGGAAACTGTAGAGTCTTCAAAAGCTGGAATTAGTGGGAAGTCCTTAGAGTACTGGGTATGCCCTTGAAAGGAATTAAGGTAGTTTTCATGTGACTGTTCTTAGCTCTTTTTCTTACTTTCTGGAGAGGGACATTTTCTTTAAAATAAGGTTGAATTGGGGTTTCCTTAGTTTCTCTCTTTCTGTTCAGCTATATAACTGCTTCCACTGGTAATATGATCTTGTCTTATCTACCACCTTCACGACTGTCCAACAAATCAGGCCACCTCATCGTAAACCCTGAGTATTCTAATAAACCAAATGTGAACCAAATAAGCCCTTTTCCTCTATACATAGCTCGCCCCGGGCATTTTGTTATGGTATTTGTAAACAGACGAATATAGACGGTTTACCAAACCATCCATATTACTTTTTTACTCTATCATCTTTTTTCTTAGTTAGCCATAGATAACATGTGTTTAGTTTTGTCTCTCTCTGATAGGATGGCTGCTTCCTGATGATAGGCTATTGTTTTGACTTTATTTAAATATTCTTTGTACCACAGAATACTCTGATCATAAATGATTTCTTGTTAAATTACATTTCTTAGAAAATACCTCTAGAGTGCGGTGGTCAGCTTTTTGGTAGAAAGTACAAATGCGTCAGTGAGCGTTTTGCACAGCCCAGCGCGGCCTCCTGAGCATCGACCCACACCTGACACAGACCACACACTTTCGCCATCACCGCCAGAGAAGAGCCAGCCAGATCGAAGCACGCTAGGGGGTGGGGTGGGGGTGGGGGTCGGGCGTCCCTTCGCCCCAGGAAGCAGTTTGCCTCCAAAACGGGAAGCAGTTGTTGCTTCCCAGGAGGCGGGACTGGGCGGGTCAGGGCACAGCGGCTGACAGCGGGGGAGGAGCCGGGTCCACTGCTGGGTGGAGGGGCAAGGCAATTGTCCTTATCCTACCGACAGGCCCGGGCCTGGGAGCCAGTTGGAGTAGAGGCAGCAGCGGGAACGATTGGGACGAGCGGAAGCAGACATGTTGCTCTTCGTTGAGCAGGTGACATCTAAAGGCACTGGTTTAAATCCTAATGCCAAAGTATGGCAAGAAATTCCTTCTGGAAATCCGGATGGCACTCCTGTAACTGAACCCTCTTGGCATGAAACTGCAGCCACATCTGGATCTCACCCTGAGGGCAATACAGAACTTTTAGAAGATATGTGTAAGGAATGTGAAGTAATGTATTCTCCATCTTGTGAAACCACAAGAAATACTGCAGGCATTGAAAAGTCAGCTGATGGAATGATCTTAGGACCTGAAGACCTGAGTTACCAACTATATGAAGTTTCTGGAGAAAGCAGTTCAACAATTTCTACAGAAGATTTAAAAGAATGTCTGAAAAAACAGTTGGAATTCTGTTTCTCACGAGAAAATTTATCAAAGGACCTTTACTTGATATCTCAAATGGATAGTGATCAGTTCGTACCAATATGGGCAGTTGCCAACATGGAAGAAATAAAAAAAAATAATGACTACAAATACAGATTTAGTTCTTGAAGTATTGAGATCTTCCCCCATGGTAAAAGTTGATGAGAAGGGAGAAAAGGTGAGACCAAGTCATAAGCGATGTATTGTGATTCTCAGAGAGATTCCTGGGACCACGCCTGTAGAGGAAGTGAAAGCTTTGTTTAAAAATGAAAACTGCCACAAAGTGATAAGCTACAAGTTTGCACACAACAGCAACTGGTACATCACTTTCCAGTCAGACACAGATGCACAGCAGGCTTTTAAATACTTAAGAGAAGTCAAAACATTTAAGGGCAAGCCAATCATGGCAAGGATAAAAGCCATCAATACATTTTTTGCTAAGAATGCTTATCGATTAATGGATTCTAGTATGTATACTCAACCTATTCAGACTCCTACCCAATATCCCTCACCAGTCTTCATGAAACCAGTGTATAATCCTCAGCAGTACTCAGTGTATAGTCTTGTGCCTCAGTCTTGGTCTCCAAGTCCTGCACCTTACTTTGAAACACCACTGGCTCCCTTTCCCAATGGTAGTTTTATGAATGGTTTTAGTTCACCAGGATCTTACAAAACAAATGCTGCTGCTATGAATATGGGCCAACCATTCCCAAAAAAATTGTGTGAAGCCTCATTTGAGGTCATCCAGTCGTTCAGAACACTCAACAGAGGGCTCTGTGTCATTGGGGGATGGACCACTGAGCAGATCTAGTTCAAGGATCTTTCTTTCTGAACGGCATAACCCAACAGTAACAGGGCACCAGGAACAAACTTATCTTCCAAAGGAGGCTCCCATTTTACAGATGGAACAGAATGGGAACTTCGGAAGAGTCAGGCGAACTCTCTTCAAAATCTAGCCTTAAACTCTGTGCAACAGAATTAAACAAATGGACTAGCAGTTGTCTTTGGAGTCACTGGTGCACACCAAAAACAAAGAGCAATTTAGAAGAGAAGTGATACAATTTGTGGGGTGAGCTATTGTTTGACATCTTTGAATATAATTTCTATATTTTTATATATGATTATTTGATAATTATCATTTTCACAATGGTGGATGCTCTTTTTGGAGCTAGAGAGAAGGTCTTTAACCATTTGCACTTCTGAATTACCAGAGTTCCTATTATGAGTACTATTCTGTTTGCTGTGAAGAGACATCAAGATCAAGGTGACTTTTACAAAAGGGAACATTTAATTGGGGGCTTGCCCTCAGTTTCAGAGGGCGAGTCCATTGTTACCATGGTGAGGAGCAGGATGGAACTGAAGAACTAACTGAGAGATTTATATTTGATACACAGTGGGGCTTGAGGGTGAGGAGAGAGACAACGGATCCTGGTCTGGACTTTTGAAGCATTAAAGCCCATCCTGAGTGATACTTCCTTCATTAAGGCCACACTTTCTCCAATAAGGCCACATCTTCTAATCTTTCTAATCCTTCTCAAACAGTTTACTAACTGGGGACTAAGCATGAAAATATATGAACCTCTGAGGCCATTATCAATGAAACCATTATGGCTTCTAACTGACTATATATTAAGGCTAGATTTTGAGAGAAATATTAATGACAACAACAACAACAACAATAACAACAACAACAACATTTTTGAAACAAAGCCAGGAGGAAAGAAAAAAAAATAAAGTCAGGAAAACCAAAAGAAGACAGCCATTTCCTCTAGAAGTGCTTTACCTGAGAGACAATGAAGATTATGTAATTTAAACTGTGACTGTTAGAGAGAACAAATACCTCCTGGTAGTGACTAGAAAAACAGTTATAATCTTAGAAATATCATAAATGTGATACGAAGAAAAATACTGGGAAAAGAGACTTGTTTATTCTGCTTATATCCTGAGGGGGAAAATGATTGGTATTTAAAAACCATGTCCCTATGAAATTGTAGCTGCCACAATGGCATGTAGCCTAACATTGTCATATTCCTAAGAACCCCAGCAATCACTGAGATCTAACAAAAGGAAGCAAGTTCCACAACATAATGTATTCCTGGCTAGGCTTGCTGCTTTGTTATTTTTTTTTCTTAAAATTAAAGAATAAAGCACACGTATTTTGAGAATTATGAGTGTTAGATAATATATACAGTGTTAACATTTTGCTAATTGAGGAGAATTGTACCAATTCCTTTAAATTTAGGAGATATTAGTGTCAGGCATGGTGGCGCATGCCTTTAATCCCAGCACTTGGGAGGCAGAGGCAGGCGGATTTCTGAGTTCGAGGCCAGCCTGGTCTACAGAGTGAGTTCTAGGACAGCCAGGGCTACAGAGAAACCTTGTCTCGAAAAACCAAAAATAATAGAATAAAATAAAATAAAATAGTGTTTAGAAGATATTAGTATGCGTTGCATAATTCTCTGAAATTCTAAGATGACAGGACTATGTGAGCCATGCCATAGAAGCAATGGCTTTGAAAGGAATACAAAGTACAGCACTAAGAGAATTTGGATTTCTATATTTTCCTCCAAGGAGACATAATTGACAAAATAAATAAAATTTGTGCTAGAGAGATAGGTGAGAGCACTGGCTGCTTTTCCAGCACAGTTAGCAGGACCCATGTAGTAGCTCACAACCATGTATAACTCCAATTCTTGGGAGTCTGATACCCTCAGAAGGAAGTCAAAGAAGGACAGATGTGTGAAATACAACAAAGAAAGCAAGATCAAAAAGCAGTTGTCACAGATAAATGGCTGCTTATGAAAGGTCTAAGTCTACCTGACAAAGCAACCTCTGGCAATATTTAAATATTAGTAGTGTAAACCACACAGGGAAAAGGAATAACAGGAAGTAGCTACCTTTCAAGATGGTAACTGTCTATCCAAATCATGAGTAGGTGCTTATGTTATAAAAGGGAAACACATAAGACAAAAACAAGTTTTTAACACCTTGTGTATGACCCAATAACCTGATAACTAATTTCATTCTTTCCCAAATAGTTCTTCCTAGTTTTCACCAATTTTTGTAGCCCCAGATAGAGAATTTTAAGTATTATAGTATTGCAAATAGCTGGTTAAATAAACATAAATGTGACAAAGTTTTTTAAAAAGATGCACTTTAAGAAGTACTTTTAAGTACATTCTCTGAATAATATAGATTTTTTTCTTCAAAACCAGGTTTTGTAACTGTGATGGTTTCTGTTTACTGCCAAGTTGAAAGAAGTAAAATGCTGGCTGTCTGCCAGCAGGTCAAGGCGAGAGAAGAAAACCTGGTCCAGCCAAAAGACGAGTCCAGGGCTGAGAAAGATGGCGAGTATCTTGGCCCAAAAGTACCGCACCAGGGATGGGAATCTGTCAGAGCAGAAACTCATTTAATTGTATTAATTTTTTGTTTATAAAGGGCTGAGAGAAGAGGTGGGGTTTTTTGCTGAGGTGAGATGATGTAGGGGAAGTGGAAGGGTGTCAAAGGCTATGGGGTGACTGACAGAGCCAACAAAGTTATTCTATGTCAACAGTAGCTAGACAAAGGCAGGCTTAAGCAGCTAGTGCTGCGTCACTCCATTATGGAAATGATTGAGACAGTTTTCAAAACTTGAGCCAGGCTTGGGTTTGTCCACAAGTCCCAGACCAGGGCCAAAATTGGGCCTAACAGTTAAAATCATCTAGGAATCACTATTCCTGATTTTAAGTTGTACTACAAAACTATAGTAATAAAAATAAATTGTTAGCACAAAAGCAGACACATTGACCAATGGAATCGAATTGAGGACCAAAAAATAAATCCATATAACTATAAAAGGCTGATTTAAAAAAAGAAGTCAGAAGTGCACATTGGAAAAAGACAGCATTTTCAACCAATGGTGCTGGTCAAACTGTATGGGTGCATATAGAAGAATCCAAATAGATCCAACTCTTATCATCCTACACATAACTCAACTCAAAATGGATCAAAGAGCTCAACATAAAACCAGATAAACCAAATCTAATAGAAGAGAAAGGGAGGAAGTGATAGTGAGAAAGTAAGGAGTAGTCTCCAACTCATTGGAACAGGAAAAGATTTTCTGAACAGAACGCCATTAGCACAGGCACTAAGATCAACAATTACTAATTTGAGAAGTTTCTGCATGACAAAGAACACTGCTGTTTAGGCAAAGTGGTAGTCTATAGAATTGGATAAGATTTTTATTAACTACATATCTAATAGACCACTAATATAAAATATATAAAGAACTCCAAAGACATAGCTATCAAAAGAACAAATAACCTAATTAAATGTGGGGTACACAACAAAGAATTTCTCAAAGAGGAAACTCAAACAGTGAGAAACACTATGCCGGGGCCTAGCAAACACAGAAGTGGATGCTCACAGTCAGCTAATGGATGGATCACAGGGCTCCCAATGGAGGAGCTAGAGAAAATAGCCAAGGAGCTAAAGGGATCTGCAACCCTATAGGTGGAACAACATTATGAACTAACCAGTATCCCAGAGCTCTTGACTCTAGCTGCATATGTATCAAAAGATGGCCTAGTCGGCCATCACTGGAAAGAGAGGCCCATTGGACATGCAAACTTTATATGCCCCAGTACAGGGGAACGCCAGGGCCAAAAAGGGGGAGTGGGTGGGTAGGGGAGTGGGGGTGGGTGGGTATGGGGGACTTTTGGTATAGCATTGGAAATGTAAATGAGCTAAATACCTAATAAAAATGGAAAAAAAAGAAAAAACATAATAAACTGATAAAAAAAAAGAAAGGGTCAATATCCCTAATCATCAAGAAAATGAAAATGAAAACTATTTTGAGAGTTCATCTTACACCCATCAGAATGGCTAAAATGAATAAAACAAGTGATAGCACATGGTAGCAAGGATGCAGAGTAAGAACTCTCATCCATTGCTGTTGGGAGTGAAGACTTGCACAGCCACTATGGAAATCAGAGTGGTAGTGTTTCAGGATGAGAAAAATCAATGAAGCTCAAGATCCAGCTGCATCACTATGGCATACACTCCAAAGATTCTTCATCCCACCACAGAGACATTTGCTCAGCCATGCTCATTGCTGCTGTATTCATAATAGTCAGTAATGAGAAACAACCTAGATTTCCACCAACAGATGAATGGGTAAAAAAATGTGGTACATTTACACAACAGAGTATTATTCAGGTATTAAAAAATGAAAGAACGAAATTGAAAGTTAAATAGATGGAACTAGAAAAAACTTACCCTGAGTGAGGTATTCTAGACCCAGAGGAAAAAAAATACAATATGTTATTTGCATGAATGTTGATATTATCTGTTAGGTTTATGATAACGAAGCTACATTTCATAGAACCACAGAGGTTAGATATAAAGTGAGGGGTTAAGGGTGTACAGATAGATCTCAATATGAAAAGGAAAGAGAATAAATAGTTGTAAATGAATGGATGGAGGCTTTGGAACAGAAAGATAGGTATGAAGATAGGGGGTCAGGGAGACAAGAGAGGGGATAGAGGGAGGGACATCTAAAATTAAGGCACATATGAATGAAGGTGATCTAAATGAAATCACTAAATAGTGGGGAAGACAGTCTCAACAGGTCATATCTTGTCACCAAATGAAGCTTCCAGTACTGGGATTGGGCTACATCTAATTAAGTTGTTGGCCAAAGGGGTCCCATGGAAATCCCTAAACAACCCATGCTATTGCCAAAGCTATAGGTTGTTCTACACAAACTGATAGCAAGATCCCATTAGAGAAGACAACATCTGCATAATACATTGACCACAGAGAAATAGAGCCTGTGCCTAAAAAGAACCTTAGTTCTGCGTGCTACCAGAAGAGATATGTAAACACAAACTCTTTGATGGTATCTTACCTGCAAGATCTGCTAGGGCAATTGTGATCCAAAGCTTTTGGGAATAACCAACCACGATCCAATTTGGTTTAAGGCCCACTCCATGAAATGTAACTCATACCCAACATTGCTTGGGTGAACAAGAAGCAGACACTAGATAGACCAGTGGTCTAAGGTAAACCTAACACTGCAGTTCTAAAAAAAACAAACAAAGAAAAAAAAAGGTAACGATAAAATGACCTCTAATGGCATTCTGCTATACTCATAGGTCAGTGCATTGTTCAGCTGTCATCAGAGAAGTGTCCTACTACAGCAGATGGAAACAAATACAGAAACCCATAGCCAGATATTATGCAGGGAGTGAGATACCCTGGAACACTTAGCCCTAAATGGGGTGTTTCCATCAACTCCCTCCCTTTACGACTCAATGAATCCTGTGAAAGAGGAGTTAGAAAAAGTGTAAGAGCCTGAGTGGATGGAGGACACCAAGTAAACAAAGGCCCTGAGATCAACATGAGCAAAGCCCACATGAGTTCACAGAGAGTAAGACAGACATGCACAGGGCCTGCACAGGTCTGCACCAGGTCCTCTGGTTCTATATTATGATTTCCAGTTTAGTATTTTCCTGGAGTTCCTGAGTATCTGAATGAGTGGGTCTCTAATTCTTTTGCCTTCTCTTGGACTCTTTTCCTTCTGTTTGTCTTGTTCAAATCTGATGTGTTAATGTTTTGTTTAGCATGTTATATTTATTATAGACTATTATAATGTTATGTTATGATATACTATTATTATTTCTTAAAATATAAAACTAATTTGGAGAGGGTCCCTAAATTCTCATACTAGGGCATATTCCAAATTCCCCTAGGTGCTACCTCCTAAGGGTTCTGATGCTCCCCTACCTTAAGTTTACCACAGCCAGTAAACAAACCTTTACAATATGAACTTTGGGGAGACAACTTAGATTTAAACTGAGGTAGTTACTGGGTCTCTCTTGATGATGCCTTGCCCCTTCACAAGTAAGGACATAATACAACCTGGTTAACTAAATGTCTAAGAGAAAATATTTCTGATAATGATAGTGTCTAACAGTTCAAACACTTCACCTAGTTCTATCTCTATGTTTTGTGTGTGTGTGTGTGTTTATTAAAAACTTATATGGTAACAAAAAATAAGCAAGAAAATACATTCCCTGCTTAAACTACAAAAAAAAATCACCTGAGAGATAGGCCTTTGGGCCCATCTATTGGTGGCACCATTTGCTATGTAGGGGATCCAGGACTGTGGAAGAAGTGAGCCGAGCACTGGCAAGCACAGGACCATTACTCCCTTTTGACTGCAGACAAAATGTGCCCAGCTGCTTCAAGGTCTTGACTGAAACCTGGAGCTGTGAGCTAAGGAAACACTTCTCCCTGAAGTTGCCTTTGCAGGGTATTTTATCACAGCAACGGAAAAGAAACTGAGACAGAAATAAAGTAATATTATAGTTCTTGTCTAAACTGGAGTTCTAGCTCACATTTTCATCATCCAGGGTGTTGCAGAGGCTCCCATGGGCTCTCCTATCACACTGTATTCCAACGGTGATGGGGTTTACAGTGTCTGCCAGGGATTCTCCAGTTACCACCCTAACTTTCCAAAGAGATCAACAAGGAACACCATTTCCAGATGTTAGTGATGTCTCTCAAGATCTAAATAAATAATGCCACTCTTCAAGCAAAGAAGCCACAGCAAACTTCCATGCCTCCACTTTTCCTTGCCAAGCTTTTTTTTCCCCACCTACTCTCTCTAGTTAAATTCAGACACCTCTGAGAATTTCCTCCAGCAGAATGCCTCCTTAACTTTTCCCTGTCTTGGAAAGAAAGATTTTTGAAGAAGAGGAGAATAAGTTCATGTGTGTTAGTGGTTGTATTTTCATAAAGAATCGGTTAATAAATTCAATATTAGCCTCACTAATAGTACATGGTAAAGGCATCTGGAACTGACTATAAGGATATTGGCTGATATTGCTTGGGGGTCCAGATGCACTCTGCACATTGTTCACTATCTCAGGAATGCTGCTGAAGTTGGTAGAAATTTTCCATCTCTCTTGAGTTAGCAACTCTGTATAGAAAATGTTCTAATCTGTAAATAGATTCCACTACATCATAAAAAAATTCATTTCAGATGAATGACTTTAATGAATGACTGTACATGGTTCTAAGGTTTTTTTTTCTTATATAATATCTTTTCCATCGAGAGGGTATATAGAACAGTGTAGTAGTATGCCAGAGTGAGGAAGTATCCAAGACTCTCCCTCTCCTAGCTTCACAATTTCAAACTAAGCACTAATATTGCTAAAGTCCTTATTTTGTGTAAGATGGGAACTTAACCCCAGCTTTAACCATTCACAGGTGAATCATAAAAATCAAAAGAAAGATTTAGATAAAAATTATAAATTTTGATATATATATTAATTTCCAGTGGTATGATAACTTCTGTATTTCTCCCCCCTCTACTGTACATTTATCTAGATTGTAATCTAGATATCTATCTGTCTCACAGAAGCTAACCATCTCAAGTTGTCATCTCAAGTTATAGTTCTGTAACTATGCAATTGTTCTGGTGGCCTTTCCAGGTTTGGAAAATTATGTAGGCTAGCTAGTTCATGTTTCTTTTTAATATTCTGTAGCTTTCCCTAGACTCTGTTAAAAATCATGATAAAAATTGGGAGAGAATAATTTATTTGCATCACCTTTTTTCAGTGCTCCACTGGATGATCAAACTCATATTTCTTCTATTCTTTATTACACAAAGTATAAATTATGCCAAAGAAGAGAAAAATGTAATTGGGTTATTTGGGGCTTATATTTTATAATGATACCTAATTTTATAATGAAGCATGTACTGTTACAGAAATGGGAAATGAAGCATTAGATGGAGCACTTGAATGCAGAGCAGTATGGTTGGTGTGCATTTTTCCCTACCCATAATTACTTTTGACTACTGATTATTCTGTTTAGTAAGAACATGCCATATTTGTTTTAAAGTGAAAGGAAGAAAAGAGCTTGATTCTGTTGTTCTGAAAGATTTCTCTTTTTTAAAGTGAGGTATATACATTTGTGCTGTGGAGGCTCTGAGATCCCTTGGAAGTGAATACCATACCATGGTTGCTCAGGTTTAGCATAAGTGGAACATGTCTACTGTATTGATTGGCCAGAGCTCTGCCAAGTCCAATACGAAGGTCACTTATGCACACTGAGTGTGGATATCAGTATAGTAAGGCAGCTCTTTATAACTTGGGAATTCTTCCAGTTTACCATCAATCAGTTGGCTTGTTTATTCCAGGCCTGCTGGCTTCTTTATTCTGTAGATGGCTCCTAAATATTTGTCTCAGTCAGCTTTCAACTGCTGTGACAAAAACACCTGAGACAAATAACTTAAAAGGAAGAAAGGTTTATTGTGACCATGGTTTCAGTCTATGATCCCTTGGCTCCATTGTTCTTTAGCTTGTAGTGAAACAGTGCATCATGGTATAGGATGCTGTAGAACAACCTGCTCTTCTTATGCTGACTAGGAAGAAGGCATGAAGAAGATGAAAGTTGGGAAGAAGGAGGAGGGAGTGGAGGAGAATGAACTCTGAAATTCCTTTCATCAGCATGATACCAGTGACCCAGCTGCTTCCCTCTAGGCCTCCTTCCATCATGTCCCAGTGTTAGCCAAGGCTGGTGATCAACCCTTAGGCATGTTGGTCTTTAGAAGACAGTTAATGTTCAAATCATAATAATTTGCTTTATGCCACGTTCATCTATGGGTCTTACCACATTCAGCTATGGGTCTTAGGGGTAATACAGTGAACTAAAACAATGCCTCCCTTGCCTTCATATATCATACATTCTAGTAGAGATGACAGTTAAAAATCCCAAATAAAACCGGAAAGATGTTAGCAACCCTATACCCCCATATTATTATAAAAGTCAAGAAGGATACTTCATACACTAAAAGACTAAATAGAAAAGGACATCTTATTGGACAGGGTGATGGGAGAGGGCATCTTTGAGGTGACTAAAGTAAATATATCAAGGCATGTCTAAGATTAAATGTCAGAGCATGACAAAGCCTTGCCTGGAGAACTCCAAAGCTAATGACTGACTGCTGAAAGCAGCAGATGATACTTCAAGAGCAGTCTGAAAAATCTGAGTCAGGAGGGTCCTGGAGACACGTTTGTTCCTGACATCACTGAAGAGTGGAGATTTGCAAACTGCTTGGTACAAGTGTGGTTCCTGATTTCACAGCTGGCATGATTGCACTCTAGCAAACCTAAATGTGTGTGAGTCAGAGAACTTGGCAATTCCCCACACATTTTTGTAATAGCAAAGGGACAGGAAGCAAATGGCATTTTGGGAAACAATAATCTTATTTATAAAAGAGGAGCATCTGGTTTTAGAAAAGAAGTGGCATGTTTTCTGACCATTGAATGGAAAGCATAGAATGTCAAGTGAGTTTTCTAATCACCATGATGTTGACCCTAGAATCTTGAATTTTCTTGTATCCTAGCTTCCTTTACCTTCTGTCTTCCATGGCTCCCGAGCCCCCTAAGACAGCTTCCACAGCCATTGCATCATCTCAGACATTCCTGGCATGACAAAGGGCCTTCTAGTCTGTTAGTTGTTCTTTTCTCATTGTTACTAATTTTATATTTCAACATTTTGAGTTCCACCTCTACTAGCTGCTTAGAATTATTATATTTTATCTGTGTTCAGGTACGTTGGACAAGGACACAGACTCGGACTTTAGACACACTGGGAACCCTCTTTTCCCCTAAGTTTCAGCCTGGGGTCCCATAGATCTACAGAACAGATGCCAAACAATGCTTCTGACTTGATACAGTAGACTTATTTGTTTTCTTGTATTAAATTCCTCTTTGATTTGAGCCTTTACCATCCACTGCCTTGGCTCTCTCATTAAGACACAGGGTGTTTTCCTGGTGACAACCTGGATAATTTCTCAAACCTGCAGTACACAGCCATACTCCTTCAAAGGGCTTTGAAACACTTTGCTCAGTGTCACCCCTCAGCATCAACATTTATCACTCTCATACTCTCCCATACAGTTTATGCAACAGGCAGGCATAGCAAGTGTGACAGCAAGAATTTCACACCGGTGTGTACATTCTCCTTGACCCTACAACACAAGATGTGTCTTCCTGTCAATCTTTTTCAGTCTTTAGTCCCAAGGACTCTCTCCTGCCTTTCCACAATGGCCATGGAAATGTATTGACACTTAGAGAACTTACCCCTGACTTAAAGTGTATGATCATTCCCAGCGACTACCTGAACCTTGTTCATCGGATTCATCAAAGAGATCTGGATCAACCCTCAACTCATTTCCTAGTGATTGCTTTCCCTGCCCTGGCTTCCTTGATATCAGCTTCATCTCTATACATCAGTTTCATTTTTTGTTAACTTAAATGAACTATAAAATATAAGTGTTTGTACAAGCTTTCCATCATTGGGAAGAGAGGCCCCTTGGTCTTGCAAACTTTATATGCCCCAGAACGCCAAGGCCAAGAATTTGGAGTGGGTGGGTAGGAGAACAGCGTGGGGGGAGGGTATAGGGGACTTTTGGGATAGCATATAAAATGTAAATGAAGAAAATATTTAATAAAAATTTAAAAAAATAAGTGTTGTCATTTAAAGAGCTCTTGATCAAAACATTTGGTCTTCAGGACAGTTGCAGACCTTGAAGTTATGTGGCCTTGGGCCTTTGTGTGTTAGTGGCTTTTGTCCAAAGATCAAAAGAGTCTAACTCACATATAGTCATTTGGTGGCACCTTTAGATTAAACACCTAATCTTAGCAGGAGGCTAGCAAGTTTGGGGGCAATCTGGGCTATACGATAAGACCCTGTCTTATGCATACATCCAGAAAAGTCCAATGTGTTAGATTAAAAAAAGTGTTTATTTTCATTCAGGTTACATTTATAACATCTATAACTGTTTTTCTTCTACTGTCAGTGGATTTTCTATCTATATGGACTAAGTATCACTATCACCCAGCTTTTTTCCACTGACAAAACACTTGTGATAAACAACTTTTAAGAAGGGATAGGCGTTCTCACTGAAATAGCTCAGTTGGGAGAGCATTAGATTAAAGAAGGAAACAATAAGTGTAAGTATGAAATTGGGTGGATCTCAGGGACTTCCTGGCCAGGCTATTTAGATAAATGCTGAGCTTCAGGTTCAGTGAGAGACCCTAGCTCATAAAGTAAGATGGAGAGCAAGAGATGCAGATATCTGCCATCAACTCTGGCCTCCATAGTTAGTGCATGGCACATGCTTCCATATCCATCACCCACTTGTCCATTCACCTGCACCACCACTATTCACCCTCCAAGAAATACAAGGAAAATAAAAGACTAAAAGGGTTGATGTGGGCTCAGCATTTTTGATAGTTTAGTCTATCATTGGTGCAGTCCCTTTAGGGTCTGTGTTAATACAAGGTGGCTGGAGCATGTAATAGATCAAGCTGTTCACCTATGGCAGCAAGTGAGGGAAGAGGAGGAGGAGCCAATATGCTCTCAAGGACACCTGCCTTTTTTTCATGAGCATAATTTCTTCTCTCCTCTTCTAAGTTGCCATTTGTGAAGTATTCAGTATTCCTCTCATTTCTTCTAAAAACCCAAAACTCTATTTTCTTCCAATTTAGTGCAGATGATTCTATGTTGTCTTGGTTCTATATCAAGTAACATCCTTATAAAAATATACCATGATTATGTATTAATTTTTTTGTTTACTAGACATTTGTTGATTAGACTAATATTTACTAATCATTTTCTGGAGGCAGAGTCTATAGTCTAATTTTTTTCTCTGTTTATAAAGTAACTAAGTGGCTGCCCCAAAGTAATTATTTAACACTATTTGTTGGATGGGTCAAGGGGCATCATCACCCTGGAATTCTAAGTCACTCAGAGAAAAGAAAGGGACAAGTGAGATGATTTGGAGGCTGAGAAGTCATGTTGCTTTTCAAGAGGAACTTAGTTCAGTTCCCAGTACTCACAGTGGGTGGGGTGACTCATAACTACCTGCAACCCCAGGTCCAGGAAGGGATATGAAGCCCTTTTTGTACTCCATGGCTTGTATTTATGTGCACATGCCTACAAATACAAACACATAGATACATATACATGATTAAAACTAAAATAGTTTTCTTTTAAAGAGAGAAAACCCTAAGATCTCCTGGAACTGTAGTTACAGATGGTTGTGAGCAGCCACGTGGGTGGTAGGAACTGAACTCAAGTTCTCTGTAAGAACAGCTAGCGCTATTTTTTTTTAATTCTTCTTTTTTTTTCTTTTTAAATTGGATATTTCTTTTATTTACATTTCAATTGTTCTCCATTTTCCAGGTGTCCCCTTCAGAAACTCCCATCCCATCCCCCTCCTCTGCCACTATGAGGGTGATTCTGAATAATGTATAAGGTACAGTGCTGCACTTTTTGAATAAATATCAAAAGCCTGAAGATATCCACACCTTTCATAATACTTTCTTCTTGGAATTATTTTATGAAGAAAAATTAGAGGCTAAAGACTTATGTTAAGTTACAAGATTGTGAGAATATAGGCTAAAGAGATGTTTCAGTCGCTAAGAGCACTGAACTCCTTCAAAGAGAACCTGGGTTCAGTTCTCAACATGAATATGACAGATGACAACCATCTGTAATTCCAGTTACAGGAAATCCAATACCTTTTTCTGGCCTCCACAAACATACATACACACAGTGCACAGATATACATGCAGGCAAACACTCAAACACATCAAAGACATCTAAAAACTAAATAAACAGAATTATAAGAATAAAGAAATCTGAGACATTAATAATATAATAAGTTGTACAAAATCAGTGGGATAGGTTTTTTTTGTAGTAATAATGACAGAAGAACTATATCTTCAATTGTGGAAATCATGAGTTTAAGTTTTAAAGAGTGTGATATATAAACAGGAAACAGTGTACAATTGATAGTAGAGCCATAGCTGTAGGGGCAGATTCATTTGAATTCATTACTTTTTAATTGAACCTCAGGAAATTTTTTACTGGTCTTAAAAGTCGTTGCACAAATTAAAGAGAATAGGATCTCGCATAGAAAGCTGCTTTTTATATCTATATGAAGTAATTTTTCAAGTGTCTACTGTAGTCTTATAAAATGGTAAAAATTCACTAAATGATATAAATATACAAACATTTAAAATCGAAACACCAATGTATCTAGGCAAATGCATTAGCATGGTATGTTAGCCATGTGAGACAAAATACCAAGGGCTAATCAGTTTAAAGAAGAAAGGGATCTCAGTCCATCATTATTATCTTTCTTGTTTTGGGGTTTGTGATACAGCTAACACCATCGTGGAAAGTGAACAAAGTCACTCATCTCATACCTGTCAGGAGCCAAAAACACAGATGAGAAGGTTTTAGAGTCCCAGTACTCCCTTTATGAGTGTGTGTTCCAGTGGTACAACTTTCTTGCAGTATTCCTTGCCTTAACTTTCTTCCAATTATTCCTGCCTTTTAATGTAAAGATATATGTATATATGTATGACTGTGTAGATTATGTATTATGTATGAATATATGTATGTATGCATGCATGTGTAGGGATGTGTCTATGTGCATATGAATGCAGGTACTAGAAGAGGTCAGGGTCCCCAGATCCTTTTGGAGGTGGAGCTACAGATATTTTTTTTTCCATTTTTTATTAGGTATTTAGCTCATTTACATTTCCAATGCTATACCAAAAGTCCCCCATACCCACCCACCCCCACTCCCCTACCTACCCACTCCCCCTTTTTGGCCCTGGCGTTCCCCTGTACTGGGGCATATAAAGTTTGCGTGTCCAATGGGCCTCTCTTTCCAGTGATGGCCGACTAGGCCATCTTTTGATACATATGCAGCTAGAGTCAAGAGCTCTGGGGTACTGGTTAGTTCATAATGTTGTTCCACCTATAGGGTTGCAGATCCCTTTAGCTCCTTGGGTACTTTCTCTAGCTCCTCCATTGGGAGCCCTGTGATCCATCCATTAGCTGACTGTGAGCATCCACTTCTGTGTTTGCTAAGGCCCCGGCATAGTCTCACAAGAGACAGCTACATCTGGGTTCTTTCGATAAAATCTTGCTAGTGTATGCAATAGTGTCAGCATTTGGATGCTGATTATGGGGTGGATCCCTGGATATGGCAGTCTCTACATGGTCCATCCTTTCATCTCAGCTCCAAACTTTGTCTCTGTAACTCCATCCATGGGTGTTTTGTTCCCAATTCTAAGGAGGGGCATAGAAAATCGAATAACCCCATTAAAAAATGGGGCTCAGAACTGAACAAAGAATTCTCACCTGAGGAATACCGAATGGCAGAGAAGCACCTGAAAAAATGTTCAACATCCTTAATCATCAGGGAAATGCAAATCAAAACAACCCTGAGATTCCACCTCACACCAGTCAGAATGGCTAAGATCAAAAATTCAGGTGACATCAGATGCTGGTGTGGATGTGGAGAAAGAGGAACACTCCTCCATTGTTGGTGGGATTGCAGGCTTGTACAACCACTCTGGAAATCAGTCTGGCAGTTCCTCAGAAAATTGGACATAGTACTACCGGAGGATCCAGCAATACCTCTCCTGGGCATATATCCAGAAGATGCTCCAACTGGTAAGAAGGACACATGCTCCACTATCTTCATTGCAGCCTTATTTATAATAGCCAGAAGCTGGAAAGAACCCAGATACCCCTCAACAGAGGAATGGATACAGAAAATGTGGTACATCTACACAATGGAGTACTACTCAGCTATTAAAAATAATGAATTTATGAAATTCCTAGCCAAATGGATGGACCTGGAGGGCATCATCCTGAGTGAGGTAACACATTCACAAAGGAACTCACACAATATGTACTCACTGATAAGTGGATATTAGCCCCAAACCTAGGATTCCCAAGATATAAGATACAATTTGCTAAACACATGAAACTCAAGAAGAATGAAGACTGAAGTGGGAGCTACAGATATTTATGAGATGTTTGGGTATAGGTTGTAGGAATACTTTGACTCTCCTGGAAGAGCAATATGATCTTCTAACTGCTGCGTTGTCTCTCCATCCACCATGTTCCACCTTTTAAAATGTCTGCCTTTACCAAGGACTGATGATGACGGTACTAATGTATGGGCTCTGAATAGTTACTTAAATGAGTCTTGTCCACTAAAGCAAAATCTTAACTGAGAGAGGCTGAGTGTAGCAGTGTAGATGCCCTCACTTTGCATTATTTCAACAGTGAGATCTTGTAGCTTTTAAATACCATGGATTGATTCAAGGACAGAATATTAATCACTTGTCATGCAGAGCTGTTGTTGTGAGTGATTTTAGTAATGCGGTATAGGATAAACCTTTCTCTCTTGCTCACAGCCTGGTTAAAGACCTTGAGAAGCTGCAGAGGACATTTCCTCATTTGTTTCAGGACAAGGTCACTTTGCATATTGTTATTTCCTCTACCTTATGTTGCTCAGATGGACTTCTGGGCTTAAGTGACTTCTACATGTTCTTTTGCATTCATCTCTCTGTCTGAAAAGTGACAGTTTATAATGAGAAAACACACTTGCTAGTAAGAGCAACACCGATATGGCAGGAGGGAATACACACACAAGCCATAGCAGCTTCAGCCTTGGCAAGGAGGAAATGTAGCAAAATATTGAGGTGATTTTGTTTGCTAGGTATAAGAAAGGCTTCGACTTTGATCCTTCCAAAGCATCAATACTTGTCAGAGTGATGTGTGATGGGAGGGGTTTGCTTTGTCCTCTGCCTTCCACCATTGTCTTTGCCATACCCAGCTCCATCAATCTGAGAAATCTCTACTTTAGGCTTGGGTGCTCTCCCACTGAATATTCTAAGCTCGCATCAGCCTTTCCACCGGGATGACAGTGCTATGTGTATTGTGTTAGTTTCAGTTTACAGCTTGGATAATGAAGATGTTACAGAGCAAAATGTATATTGGGAGGAGGTAGTGGTTCTGTGTGTTTGTGGAGGAGAGAGTAGGTATCTCAAGAACTCATGAGAAATACAAAGAAACAAAACAAATTTACTAGAGCCTCAAATCTTTATTCAGGCATTAGTCAATCATATACGATAATTGAAAGGATATTAGATGCAACGCAGATTAATCTTTGAGGCAAGTAAGCATTTTCCCCCAATCCTGCAAAACTGTTTAAACCCTAGATTCCCAAACTGCCCTGCCTTTGTTCAGAGTTCCATAAGATCAATTTTGGTGAATATCTGGCCATGAGGTTTATAGTGTGGAGAATTGACATGCCTTCTACAGTACTTGGAGAGCAGGTGCCAAAAGACAGAGAATTCCAGTCCACCATGGGCTATATGGGAGATCCTATCTCAACAAAACCCTTTTTACCTGAAACAGCCACACTTTCTTTCTCACTCAAATACACTTCTCCAAAATATTGCCTGGGTTGTTTGTTTCCAGCATAGACTACTTTTTTTTTTTTTTTTTTTGGTTTTCATAGTTTTAGATAAGGTTTGTTTTAGCTGCCTTAGCCAGATCACTACTGGGAAGAATGAAGTTAATTAGGGCATTGTAATGAGAGAAAATGCAACTTTCTAAAAGCTTATTTGGAAAAAGGGTTTAGAAAATATAATTAAGTCTCTTGAGCATCTCCTAGATTTTATTTTTAATAAAAGTTATACTGAGGAGAGATAGTGGTGGTGGTGATGATGTACGTGTGTGTGTGTGTGTGTGTGTGTGTGTGTATGGTTTGGGGGAAACAATGTGAACTAGGAGCTGCAGAATGCAATGGTATGATCACTACACAAGGGATGCTACCAAGAGCCATAACATGTGAAAAGAAGTAATTCCTCTTCAGGACCTGGAGGATCTTGTAGATAGGGGAGGGACACAGACTTCTAATACCTGGGTTTTGGACTTCTGGCTTCTTGAATTATGAGAGTAATTTTATATCTTTTATAGCCATCTAGCTTTAAAAGAACTCTTGCAGTATCCCAGCAGTGCCAGGAAGCTCAGACAGGCAGGCTCTAGAGTAAGCAGGTTAGAATTATAGTCCTAGATTAGATATGATCTTAGAGCCCTCTTCACAGTTCTGATCTGTAAAATGGAGATGATCACATTGGTTCCTAGATGTGAACAGAGGGATATTTTACATACATAGTGGTACAATGGAAAGTGTTTGCTTGACCAGTGACAGAGAGCCCTCTAAAGATTTATCAAATCCACTATTTTTTGCTACATAGAATCTACCTTCTGTATTTAAATGTCAGCTTAGTTTCAGCTTATACCAATTAAGAACATTTTCAAGAGTCTTAACAACACCTACTTCAGTACCCTGGACAGGGCACTGAAGCTGTTCATATGTGGCTTATTGACCTTATGTGACTGAGTAGACTGATTTAGATCTACCACAGATCCCAATACTATTTCATGTTATTGAATAGTAATGATTTGTCTTTGCTTCATTTTCCTCATTCACTTATCGTTTGAGATGGACCTAGGGTTTTGAAGTGCCAGTACAGGTCTTTTGTGTTTTCCGTGGAATCTTAGACATACTGTATCCGCAGAAAGCAAGTACATGGATAATGAGTGGTTTCCTAAGACATGCGAGGAGAAAAACAAGAAAGTGTGATACATTCTGAGGGATGACCTGCCTGTCCAAACTTCTTCCTTACGTCCCACTATGTAGATTTTGACAAATGTTATCCATATTTTGGGTCTGGGCTAACTCTTGGTTTACAATATAAGGGTCAGATATAATCCTGAAAATCATGTTCTGAGAAAAGTCTGGTTAAGTTTACCTTCAGCACCTTTAAAACACTCCAATTCACTCACATCACACCCATCTCAAAAGAAACACCCATCTCAACAGAAACACCCATCCATCTCAATAGAAACAACCATCTCAATAGAAACACCCATTTTAATAGAAATAATCTCTTCGTTTTCTGTCTTCATCATAATAAAATAAGCTTCATGAAAGGAACCAGAATGGTTTACCTGCACTCTCACACCTAGCCACATTCCTGGTTCTTACCTGTGAGGGTTTAGTAAATCCTTGCAACACATAAAACCATCCTATAATAAAAACTGTATTGTCACTTCTTCTTTATCCTCAGTTCATCATTTTCTCATAAATACCTCTTTCTATTCACACTGACTTGTCAGGGAATAAAATATCTGACATGTATATCTTACTTTATTAAAGATAAAATAGCTTAAAGATTTAATGGATGCAAAAAATCCAACTTTCAGAAATGACCACTTTGATTATTTTAGTCTTTCTATTTGGTCATTTTTAACTCTGACAAGCTAAGGCAAGTTTCTATAGCAGCAAGGACAAAGGGTTTTAGTCCTCTGGGCCAAGCAATGTTTAGGAATTTTTTCCCAGGAAAATTTTGTTAACAAAAGGGGATTGATTGCGTTATAACCAAACAACACCGAGGAGCAGTTTCATGGACACAATGAAAACAGCCAAGTAAGGAAGAGCAAATGCAATTTCATAGCTGTCAGTATAGTGATAGCATCTGATACCCTATATTCTATGGAGTTAGTCCCATGAGAGAGGTCTATGAAAAGAAGCTTATTAAGAAACACTATTATCTATTTGAAGAGTATGTTAAGGATTAGCACATGCAATTTCTAGACTGTTCTTTTGTTAAAACAGCAACTTGGCTTAAACTAGCAGTTCCTAAACTTGTTTTAAAGTGTAGTTGTTAAACTTATGTGACTAAGCTCTTTGAGTTTGTATTTTTTTAATTGTATCTATTGATATCTTAGAAACATTAAGTTTAACACATTTGTAAAGTCTGAACTGATGTATAGTATTTGACACAAAATTCTTAAATGATACAATAACAAATATACCATTAAGGGGGTTGGAGAGGGGGTGGAATCAGTCTTCCCAGAGACAATGCCCCTGATATGTTATCCAGTTTTATGTGGTCAGCCCTAAATGAATAGACATGAGAAACAGTAGATGAACTCAGCAGGCTGTATTTATTGCAATAGTAATAACTGAAGAAAAAGAAGAGCCCTTTAACTTGAAAGGGAATGAGAGGAACATAGGTGGAGTTGGAGATGGAGAAGGAGAGGTGGAAATAATTTAAATACAATATTTGCATATCAAATTCTAAAAAATAAATAAAAAGAGCTAAGGAATAAGTAACTGTTAGATCCTGCTTCAAAAGCTAATTATGCCTTTCAGAATTGTAGCTTCAGTGTGTTAGACACTTAATCTTTGCAAATATGTCTGAGGACATGAGGACCAGATGGTAATTTATCTAAATGACCACAGAGTAGGTTCACAGAATGAAAGATAGAGGTAATCTTTCCAAGGCTTAAACTGTCTCATTTTCTTTCATGTTTTCCCAAGAGCCCCCCAGACATAAAATATCAGTAATCAGTAGAAAGATTAATATCCAACATTGTAGAAAATGCTTTGAAACACACGAAATTTTTATGAAGATCATAATAGGGGAGATTTAAGAAGTCCCCCTTCCTCAGATGAAGAGCTAAAGGCAATTAGGAGTTGCTGAGAAAGGAAGAATCAGTCTTCTCCAGGGATGAACCTCACAATGCGTTATCCACTATAAAGTAGCCATCTCTAAACACATCCACATGAGCAACAGTAAGTAGTCTCGGTAGGTTGTCTGCGCATGTGTGTGTCAATAATAATCATAGAAAAAGTCATGAATTTGAGAGAGGGAGTTGGGGGATTCATGGAAAGAATTGGAGGTGGGAGAGGGAGGCATAGAAATAATATAAGTGCAAGAATACTAATTTATGAAATTTTTAAGCAGGTAAAAAGTAAGTTTAAAAATGGAAAAATTAAGTTCAGGAAATAAATGGGTCTAGGAACTAAATAAATATAATGTAACTGATATTTGAATCACTAAAAATCTAAAGTGAAGAGGGGTATATAATAGTCAACCTTTGTTTTATAAATAATAATTTTACAAATGAACTTTCAAGCCCTTGCTTACCACAGGAACAAAGCATCTCTAATACTGTCCCCAGATGTATTGGATGTTATGTATTTTTGGAAGGCATCATATTATACATAAAGTGACTATGAAAACATTGAAGGCCCTTTAGGCTGTGAGTCTCTGTCCTGAGCTTTGGATCCTCTCTCAGCAAAGGAATTGTCACCACTATCCTTGAGATGTGTCTCATATTGTCAAGGAAGTTCTGTTATCGGAGAAAATACAGCAGAGAAAGGCTCTAGTTTCATCCTGACACACTGACTGCCTGGCAGCTTGCTCCTAGGAGCTGAAGTGCCTTCTGAATACTGATGTGCTCACTGTGTTGACTTTCCAGAGTGGAGCCCAACAGTACGGCTCTCAGTTCACCCACCATACAATTTTCTTCAGTACCATCACAGCCTGTCACATCCTAAAAGTCTGCCTTAAAGGAAATCATACACATCGAACACTGTCAACAAATAAACTCTGGCAAGCAAATATTTTACAGCAGTGAGTTTTGAAATCTGGATTTTGATTGCCTTTGGACCCTGATGATATCCTATCATAGATTCTCACACAAAGTGTCCAAGTGTTCTTTCTTCTTCTTAAAAGACCATGAGAAATAGGAGTGAGATTATTTTATCACCTTCAAGTTCTGAAGCTTGACATACCACCTGTATCTTCAGCCTGCTTCACCTATGGAGACTGGGTGTATTAGCAGTGCAAAGAGTCATCTAGTTAAGCAGGCACACCATGTAGCATGCAGGAAGACCTCACAAATCTGCAAGATGTATGCGTTACTATTTCAGAGGCAGTTCCAATCCAATCAATATCATTGTAAGATTCAAGTTCTCTTAGTGCAGGTTTCATTTCCATGGATTTGAAGGCTTGGGAGCTAAGAACTCAAGGTTTATGTACAGAAGAGAAATGCAACTCTGAATTCAGAGGACGTGGCTTAGCCCCACATTTATTTGTTAGTTGCTTAGATACTGCAATTACTCGTCTGATGGAGATCAGATTCTCAAGGCCTATTACATTCTCTGTAAAGCAGCAAGAATATGCTTTGGATAACCTATATCTCATGGAAAAGAAAAAAAAAGAACTTTAGAAAATATGAATTTGTGCTTCACAGAATATGAATGGCTGATTTAACTTGAAATCTCCTAGAATCAGGCAAAAATTGGTTTTTTAATGCATTCATTTATTTGAGAGGCAATTCCAGGACAGTCTAGAAGGATATAGAGGAAAAGGTGGCCCATAGGTTATCTTAGAGGTAACTTGGCTGGGAGGAGTGGGAAGCAGTTGCAGTACAAACCTCTGAGTTCCCTCATCTGAAATTGTTTTTTGCCAAGGGCTGGCCCCATTCAGTCCTGAAGGAAGGTTGTTATATGTAGGGTTTGGGAGAAGTAGTGGTGATAATGCTTAACACATCAGCCTCCTTCTTGTGTTAAGGAGAAAGCCATTAGTCAGAGAAATATCAATCCCAAGAGTTGAATCGTGACTCATGCATATGTAACTGGTAAAGTTCAGATCATTTAAGTTAGCAGTGACAGGTTACAGGACCATCAGAAGAGAAAGATAAATACTAATCTAGTCACAGACTGTTCACCTACCTGCAAGATCTGCTAGTGAATAGGTGGCCCAAAGCTTATGAGAGTAGCCAACCAATAACCTATTTGACTTAAGGTCCACTCTAAGAGATGAAACACATACCTGCCACTGTGGGTGAACAAGAACTAAAGAACCAGGGATCAAGGGAAAAGCCAAACAATGCTGGTCTAAAAACAAGCAAAAAAGTTCAGTGATAAAATGATTCCTAAAGATATTTTGCTATATTCATAGATTAGCATCTTCTTTGGCCATCATCAAAGAAGCTTGCCCTGTAGGACATTGGGAAAAATAGAGAGAGCCACTGCCAAAAATTATGCAGAGAATGTGAGATCTTGGAACGTTCAGCCCTAATTGGAATGTTTTCATCAAATTCCTCCCTTCAGAGCTCATTAAGATGCAAAAAGGATGGAGGACACCAAGAAAAAAAGAGGGCCTCTAAAACAACATGAGTAAAGCTCAGATGAACTCACAGAGACTAAAACAGCACTGCATGGGTTTGCACAAGATCTTCTGCATGTATAGTATGGCTTCCAGTTTAGTGTTTTTATTAGTATAGTGTTATTAATCCTGAATTTGCAAATTAGTGAGTTTTTGACTCTTGTGCCTTCTCTTAGGCCTTTTTCCTTCTGTTCGTTTATCTTGTCCAACCTCAATATAACAGTTTTTGCTTTATCTTATATTTTACTTTCTTATATTTAAAAATGAATAAATGAATGAGTACCTGGCCACCAGGGTAAAGGTTTACATCTGAACTATCATTTATACCTGCTCAGAGAGGGAAAAAATCAGTTCTTTCCAGTAGAATGACACTGGGTATATTAACCATTCCAGAACATAACCTGTTCTTCAGGAACTGTTTGCCAGCATATAATGGACTGTACAATATTTTTGTGCCATTTTTTTTCTGGGGGAAGGATGTTGGAGGTAGGTGTGGTTTTATTTTGTTTTCTTGGTTGGGGGGTTATTGATATATTTGTTTTTGTTTGTTTTTTGAGAAATAACTTAAAGTTGGATGGAGGGGGAGGGGAATCTTCAAAGACTTAAGAGGAGGGGAAGAATATGATTAAAATATGAATTTTGATGAATTGAATTTTAAAATTGTTTTAAATAATAAAAAAGCTATTTAATCAGAGATCACTAATAATGAAATGGAAAATAAATGGACTTGCCCTGCTATTCATAAAGAGATTGATTCTGTAGTATATAGATATTTATTAATAAAATATTCTCCAATTTTTAATTTATTTTGTAATCATTTATTGCAGTCCAGACTTTATCCCCCTCCTGGTCCACCCTCTGACTGTTTCACATCCCATGCCTTCTCCCCTGCCCCCCATCTCCAAGAGAAAGTCCCTATCTCCCACCCCTGCCTCACCAGATCTTACCACTCCCTGGAGCTTCAAAGTCACTAGTCATCAGGGAAATGCAAATCCAAACGACCTTGAGATTCCACCTTACATCAATTAAAATGGCTAAGATCAAAAACTCAGGTGACAACACATGTTGGTGAGGATGTAAAGAAAGTGGAACATTCCTCCATTGCTGGTGGGATTGCAAATTGGTACAACCATTCTGAAAATCAATCTTGAGGTTCCTCAGAAAACTGGAAATAGACCTACCTGAAGACTCAGATATACCACTCTTGGGCATATACCCAAAAGCTGCCCCATGAAGCCATGGGGGCACATGTTCCACCATATTCATAGCAGCCTTATTTGTGATGGCCAGAAGCTGGAAACAACCCAGATGTAACACAAGAGATTAATGGATACAGAAAATGCAGTTCATTCACCCAATAGAATACCTCCCAGCTATTAAGAATGAGGACATCATGAGTTTTGCAGGCAAGTGGATGAAACTAGAAAATATCATCCTCAGGGAGGTAACTCAGACCCAAAAGGACATGATTGGCATGTACTCACTAATATGTGGATATTAACTAAAAAAGTATAGAATATCCACCAAATTTTTAATCACATCACAGATATAAAATCAAAGAAAGGTGTGATTTTGGAATGTATATCAAAGCTCTGAAAGAATTAAAAATTGAGGCATAGGAGAGGTCAGTGAGCAGTTGCTAAAAACAGTAAGAAACTTGGGAAGAGGTCAAACTGAGCAAAAAGATGACTTTATAAAGAGTTGGGGAGCTCATATTTTGGTTGCTTGCATTCATTGAAAAGGCCACCTGGAGACCTTGTGGCTGACAAGAAAATGCAGAGGTCTGGAGAGAAAAGGCTCTGCCTTAAAGAATTGTCAAGCTCAAAGTGCTTCTCAGAATTGGTTCTTAAATTACTCAGTACAGCAGGGTTATATGCAGACCAGTGTCAATAAAATTTAACAGTTACATGCCAGCTCATTTACATTACTTAAAAAGAGGCTACTGAAGATGCTTATCCAAACGAGCACCTGAGATCTTTCAGGCTAGCAATATAGCTCAGTGGTACAGTGCTTGCCTAGCATGCCGAAGGCCCTGAGTTCAATTCCCAGCTACGCACACAACTGGAAAAGTTCAGTTTCTATGTCCACAGATTCGATTGGCCATAGACTGAAAAAGCTGGAGAAAAGTGTCTATATTGAATGTGAACACATTTTTTAGTTGTCTTCCTTCCCTAAACAATATAATACAGCTAGTTTTGCAAGATATGTACATTGTATTGGCTACCAGGAATAATGTATAAGCACAAGTTCTTTGTTACCTTAGAGAACATTTTATGTCAGATCTCTTTTTCTTCCTGAAGAAAAGAGACTGAGCATACAAAAAAAAAAAAAAAAAAAAAAAAAAAAAAAAAAAAAAAAGAAGAAGAAGAAGAAGAAGAAGAAGAAAAGAAAGAAAGAAAGAAACGAAGGATGATGAACTATCCAGTATACAGCAAAGCTTGTAAGTTGGCCACATGAGAGACTGAAGACAGGAAGCAGGAAATAAGCCTTTGTCCTTGTCCTGTCTGTACTTTTTGTTTTGTATACCCAAAGACAATGACCTTGAAACAGACCAAAACAAAACTGTTTGCTAATCAGATGTTTGCCCTGGAAATATTTATTGAGCACATTTCATATGCCAGACAGAAATAAACCCAAATCCCACTGTCATCCCTTTGAAGCAAACACTAGTTTTGTGGAGAGAGTCAGAAAACAAGTTGAAATAAGCGAAGCAATTATCACATCCATGTCTCTAGGATTCACTCTTAGCCTCTAAAACTAGAAATGGATCCCTGATTTATTCTCTGCACATGGAAGAGGTCAGATATTTATGGAAATGGAATATGCATTGAATTCTAACAGTTTCCACTTCTATAGGAACAGTGACAACACTGATTGGGGTTTTATAGGAAGTTACTAGAATTTTTTAAGAGGACTGAGTTTCTTCAGGAAAACCAAAAGGACAAACTTAATTTCTGATACTTTTCCCAGAAGATTAAGGGTCTCAGGAACCAAGATACTGCCCATATGCCAAACTCTATTTCAAAAAATGCATAAAGAAGTTGATAAGTTAGAAGATGACAAAAGGAGGATATGGGGGACTTTTGGGATAGCATTGGAAATGTAAATGAAGAAAATACCTAATAAAATAATAATAATAAAAAGAAAGCAAGAACAGTAAAAGGAGACATATTTTATGAGAGAGGATGGTTGGGCTAGAGAGGGAGTATTCAAGAGAAATCAATTTAAAAACTTAACTCTGTAATTAAAGTGTAATATTCATAAAGAAAATTGTATTCATTTTAACTGTATAGATTATGTAATTTTACAAATTAAAAACATGTTTCATTGAAGATCAAGAAATATGTGGGAAAGTTATAGAAGGTTGTGAGCGACCATATAGATGCTGGGAATTAAACTCAAGTCTTCTTGAAGAGCACCCACTGCTCTCAACCACAGAGACATCTCTCCAGCTTCTTTGTTTAGAAATCATGTGGCTGAATGGATGGGTAATCCTGGGGGGGGGGGTCTATCAAGGAAAATATTAAGGCGAAAGCCCACAACATCCCAAGATGTGAGAGCCACCATAAAAAATTATCAAATGCATTCCTATGAACTGCTCACAAAGAAAAAATTGGAAATGAAGCTCAATAATACTGTGTGCTAGCATAAAGAAAAATTAGGGCTCCGATGAAATCAATGTTTTGTAAAAATGCAAGATTTCTAGTTAAATGACAAAAGACATAAATCTTTTGCTCCAACCTTCCTTACCATTCACCTTATTACTTCAGCACCCAACTCTAGCAAGTATTCTTTCTCAATGGGCATTTAAAAATACCAAAGAACTTGGACAATTATTCTACAGACTAGGAGATCACAGATGCCAGCCCAGACTCCTATACCCAGTAAAATTTTCAGTCACAATAGATGGAGAGAATAAGGAATTCCATGATAAAATAAAGTTAAGCAGCACCAGTCTTACAAAAGCAAATATAAGGAAAAGCCCAATCTAATGAGGTTAATGACATCCAGTAAACGCCAAGTAATAAATAATGCCAGACCAGCAATTCAACAGAGGGAATACAAACAGACACACACCCACACACTCACAGACAGACAGACACTAATACCACTACCACCACAACATCACTATCACTACTACCACCATCACTACCACCACACAATCATACCACCACCACCACCACCACTATCACCACCACCACCACAACAACAGCAACAAATAACAGGAGTAAACCAATCTTGCTCTTTAATATCTCTAAAATATCATTGTTCTAATTTCTCTAATAAAAAGATACAGAGTAACAGAATGGAAGTGAAAACAAAATCCATCCTTTGCTCCATCCAAGAAAAACACCTTAACATCAAAGATAGATATCATCTCAGAGTAAAAGAATGGAAAACGATATTTCAAGAAAATGGACCAAACAAGCAAGCTGGTAAAGTTATTTTAATGTCTGCCAAATTTTCTTGAAACCAAAACTAATCAGGAGAAATAGGGAAGGATAGTACATACTTATGAAAGACAAACCCATCAAGAGGACATTGTGATTCTTAATGTTTATGCACCCTAAACAAGAGCGCCTAAGTTCACAAAAGAACAACTTCAATAGCTTAAATCACATATTGATCCGCTCACCCAGAGAGCAAGAGACTTCACTAGACTCACCAATAGACAGGTCATCCAGAGAAAAACTGAACAGAGAATTGCTGGAGCTAACTGACATTAAAAGCCAAATGGACCCAACAGGTATTTTAAAACATTTCACCCCCAAAACAATTCAATATGTTCAGCTCCTCATGGAACATTCTCCAAAATTGATCACATACTCAGACACAAAGAAATTTGCATCAAGTAGAAAATTGAAATAACACCTGCATCCTATCTGTCCACCACAGATTATAACTGGATATGAACTACAAAAGAAAGAAAAATAGCTTACAGACTCATGGAAACTGAACAACTCACTACTGAATGAAAAATGGGTCAAAAAAGAAATTGAAGACTTTATAGATGTAAATGAAAATGAATATACAACATATCCAAACTTATGGAACAAAATAAAGGCTGTTCTAAGAGGTACAAAGTGCTTGTCTTGTGTGTTCTTCTGTGATTCGGTTACCTCACTCAAGATGATATCCTCCAGATCCAGCCATTTGCCTAAGAATTTTATAAATTTACTGTTTTTAATATCTGAGTAGTACTCCATTGTGTAAATATACCACATTTTATGTATCCATTCCTCTGTTGAGGGACATCTGGGTTCTTTCCAGTTTCTGGCTATTATAAATATAGCTGGTATAAACACAGTGGAGCATGTGTCCTTATTACATGTTGGAGCATCATCTGGGTATGTGCCCAGGAGTAGTTTTACTGGGTCCTCAGGTAGTACTAGAAACAAATTATTCTTTTTTTTTTTTTCTCTTTTTTTTTCCATTTTTTATTAGGTATTTAACTCATTTACATTTCCAATGCTATACCAAAAGTCCCCCATATCCACCCACCCCCACTCCCCTGCCCACCCACTCCCCCTTTTTGGCCCTGGTGTTCCCCTGTACTGGGGCATATAAAGTTTGCAAGTCCAATGGGCCTCTCTTCCCAGTGATGGCCGACTAGGCCATCTTTTGATATATATGCAGCTAGAGTCAAGAGCTCCGGGGTACTGGTTAGTTCATAATGTTGTTCCACCTATAGGGTTGCAGATCCCTTTAGCTCCTTGGCTACTTTCTCTAGCTCCTCCTGTGGACACTATGCCCCTCCTTAGATTTGGGAACAAAACACCCATGGAAGGAGTTACAGAGACAAAGTTTGGAGCTGAGATGAAAGGATGGACCATGTAGAGACTGCCATATCCAGGGATCCACCCCATAATCAGCATCCAAACGCTGACACCATTGCATACGCTAGCAAGATTTTATTGAAAGGACCCAGATGTAGCTGTCTCTTATGAGACTATGCCGGGGCCTAGCAAACACAGAAGTGGATGCTCACAGTCAGCTAATGGATGAAACAAATTATTCTTAAGGGTAGGCTGTATGCCTAGCAGTAGCCACTAGAAACAAACTCAATGGTATCTTAATGTTCTTTGTCTTATAATGTCATATCATGGCTTCTTTTATTGTCATATTTTAATTTTTATTTTCATATAGCTATTTTTCATTTCTCTTTATCCCTACAACTTCTTTGCATATATATTATGGCTTCCAATTTAGGGTCTTCATGAGATTCGTGAGTACATACTCAAAAACATGTGGATCTCTGTACCTTGTACCTTTTCTTCAGCTCTTTTCCATCTGTTTTTCCCTCACTTCTGATGTGTTACTTTTTGTTTTATCTTGCTATATTTTTGCCTTAGTTAATGTTCTATTACTATGAAGAGACACTACAACCACAGCAACTCTTATGAAGAAAACCATTTAATTGTGGCTAGATTATAGTTCTAGAGGTTGAGTTTCCACATATCATTATGGTGGGAAGCATGGTAGCTTGCAGGCAGATATGGTGCTGGAGAAGTAGCTGAGAATTCTATATCTAAATAGGCAGTCGGCAGGAAGAGAGAATGTCACTGGGTCTGGCTTGAGAATTTGAAACCCCCAAATCCTACACATAGTAACATACTTCCTCCAACGAGGCCACACCTCCTACTCCTTTCATGTAACACCACTTCCTAACGACCAAACTTTCAAACATATGAGCCTATCGGGCCATTTCTATTCCAACTGCCACAGTTGTATTGTATTATCATTTATAAGCTTGTTAATTGTACTGATAGACAAATAAGGGGCATATCTGGATGGGAGAGGAACTCGAAGGTAGAGGGGGATAGGAAATCATAATCAGAATATATTACATGAGGAAAAGGTCTCTGTTCAATAACAAGAAAAATAAAGTAAGATTTCTAAATTTTATGGAAATTTTGTTCTATTACTATGAAGAGACACTACAACTACAGCAACTCTTATGAAGAAAACCATTTAATTGGAAAATACAGATGACCTTAAAAGATGAACACAATCCTAGAAAAAAAAAAAAAAAAACCTCAGAGTTCTTGTGCTACAAAACTATAAGACAACAGTTACCAGGGCAGTTTAACAGACCAGAGAAATAGACAGAGGACTTATTGATGCTTGATGAAATGTAAATTTAGGATAGGGAGGGAATGTCTTCTCAACAAATTTATGTGCAGAAAACAAAAACAATTCTAGTCAAAATAAAAATTGAATTTGATGCATTATTACTACTTTTTTTAGATGAGAAGGAAAAAAAAACCAAGAAAAATCAGACAACAGTAAATCGAAAGGGTTTTGCCTTTCCAGATTTAAAAAGTTTAGTCATTGAAAATTGAGCTTGATTTATTTAGACAGACAAAATTAGTGGAAAGCATATGGATAAAACAATGTTTTAGTTTTGTAAACTGAAAAGGAACAAAACTGTAGTTTACTCATAATTGGGTTTGCATTTGGAAAAGTAAATTCGATTCATAACTCTTACATTTCATAAAGAATGTAATATAAAAATGAAAAAGCAAGCACGTATTACTGAAACTGTTAAAAACAAAGAAAATGGTCTCAGAGCTATAAAATGAACAGAGTTTGTAAATAGGCATCTTACAGAGGTGCTTCATACATCTCCCTCCTCCCAAGGGGCGTGTCTCTACTGGTATTAGGTTCTACGTTTCTATGCTGTGATAAAGCACCATGGCTAACACCATTTAAGGAAGAAAGTTTCATTTGCCTTGTCAATCCAGAGATGAGAGTCTTTCAGGTTGGGGAAATTGTGCCAGCAAGCGTCAGGCAAGTTGGCAGGCAAATTAAGCATGGTGGTGATGTTTAGGAAGAGCCATAGCTAGCTGTGTCTGCTATACACTAGTAAGTGCAAAGCTTTTCATCTTTAATCTCTGAAAGTGAGAAAATGATTATGATGTTGTGTATTGGCGTATTAAAGTTTTAGTGTATTAAAATGGATAAAATATTCACTAAGGCTGGGCCTGGTGTTGTAGTTCTGTTAGCCCAGTTACTCAAGAGGCTGAGGCAGAAGGATCACAAGTTCAAGGTTCACCTGAGTTACAGAGTGAGTTTAAGATCAGCTTGGACTAGTTTGGAGGGATCCGGGAACCAAGATGGCTTCCCCAGGTGTTCCGACAAAGCCCTCCCTGGCGGGGCAGACATCTCTCCTCTGGCAGGGAAGGTGCCCGGATGTCTGGAGCCTGAAACAGGGTCTACCTCAGAAGCTGTGTCGCTTCTGCCTGTCCCAGAAGCTGTTAGCTTCTGTAGTCCACACTCTCACCTGCGCAGACTAGTCTCTGAGGGATCCGGGAACCTCAGAGCTAAACAAAGAATTCTCACCTGAGGAATACCGAATGGCTGAGAAGCACCTGAAAAAATGTTCAGCATCCTTAATCATCAAGGAAATGCAAATCAAAACAACCCTGAGATTCCACCTCACACCAGTCAGAATGGCTAAAATAAAAAATTCAGGTGACAACAGATGCTGGTGAGGATGTGGAGAAAGAGGATACTCCTCCATTGTTGGTGGGATTGCAAGCTTGTACAACCACTCTGGAAATCAGTCTAGCAGTTCTTCAGAAAATTGGACATAGTACTGCTGGAGGATTCCGCAGTACCTCTCCTGGGCATATATCCAGAAGATGTTCCAACTGGTAAGAAGGACACGTGCTCCACTACGTTCATAGCAGCCTTATTTATAATAGCCAGAAGCTGGAAAAAACCCAGATGTTCCTCAACAGAGGAATGGATACAGAAAATGTGATACATTTACACAATGGAGTACTACTCAGCTATTAAAAAGAATGAATTTATGAAATTGCTAGGCAAATGGATGGACCTGGAGGGCATCATCCTGAGTGACGTAACCTAATCACAAAAGAACTCACATGATATGTACTCACTGATAAGTGGATATTAGCCCAGAAACTTAGAATACACAAGATACAAGATACAATTTGCTAAACACATGAAATTCAAGAAGAGCAAAGACCAACGTCTGGACACTTTGCCCCTTCTTAGAATTGGGAACAGAACTCCCATGGAAGGAGTTACAGAGACAAAGTTTGAAGCTGAGATGAAAGGATGGACCATCTAGAGACTGCCATATCCAGGGATCCATCCCATAATCAGCCTCCAAACTCTGACACCATTGCATACACTAGCAAGATTTTGCTGAAAGGACCCTGATATAGCAGTCTCTTGTGAGACTATGCCGGGGCCTAGCAAACACAGAAGTAGATGTTCACAGTCAGCTATTGGATGAATCATAGGGCCCCCAGTGGAGGAGCTGGAAGAAGTACCCAGGGAGCTGGGGGGATCTGCAACCCTATAGGTGGAACAACAATATGAACTAACCTTAACCCCTGGAGCTCGTGTCTCTAGCTGCATATGTATCAGAAGATGACCTAGTCGGCCATCATTGGAAAGAGAGGCCCTTTGGTCTTGCAAACTTTATATGCCTCAGTACAGGGGAACACCAGGGCCAAGAAGTGGGAGTGGGGAGGGGGAGAGGGGAGGGTATGGGGGACTTTTGGGATAATATTGGAATTGTAAATGAAGAAAATACTTAATTAAAAAAAACCTAAGAGAGAGAGAGAGAGAGAGAGAGAGAGAGAGAGAGAGAGAGATCGAGATCAGCTTGGGAAACTTAGCAAACCAGACTTTTCCTGAAACAAAACAAAACATAAAATGCCTCCTGGCATTGCTTCCTGGTAGAGTACTTGCCCAATTTCAATCCTATACAAAGAACATTACATCTTATGAAAGTTTTACATGGCTATTTTTGTTACTGTGGAGCTAGCTACAAATTGAACTTAGAGCCTTGCTTATGCTAAGCACCTGTTCTGCTATTGGGTTACACCCACAGCCCTCTACTTGGCCATTTTTGCATATTAAAATAGCAGTATCATATATTATATCAAATGGTTTGTTGCTTGGAAGGGAACACTGTAAGTATCTTTCTTTAGATTTCCTTAAGTAAATAAGAATTGTGGAGAGCGGTGAGCAATTGCCATCACGAGCCTCCGCTGTGCCTAACTGGTAAACAAGTAATGTGCGCAGGTGCAAGAGTAAATTCGTGCCAAGTCACTGCCCATCCTGGGGCATAGTAGTGGGGTGATGAGTGAGCAGCTAATCAGGAGCTGACACATCACATGGAGGGGTATATAAGCAGCATCATTTTCCTTGTTCGGGGTTCTTCTTCTATGCAATCAATGCTCTCCCAATAAACGTGTGCAGAAGGATCCTGTTGCAGCATCGTTCTTCCTGGCCAGTTGAGCATGTGCAAGAAGAATTGTTGTTAAATGTTGAAAATAATGCTTGGCGAGAAAGAAAATGTCGCAATATTTAGTCCCTTCAAATCTACCTTACATGACTTGGTGTTTATGTCTCTACTTTTGTCAAAGCAGGTTATTGGAGCCAGCTACACAATGAAAAACTCTCCCTGAGAGATATTCAACTGTGGTAGTGGGTGCTGTGACTTTGTCTTCTATGTCCTCAGAGCTCTTCTACTCTGGAGATGGATGGCCCCATTTCTCCAGCCCAGAGTGATGTCCTGCAGCAATTACTGCATTGAGCAGCAAGGCCCCAGTTTAAAGAAAAAGCCATAGGTCATCACTCCTGAAGAACAAAACATTTGCTTCTCATGTAACTTGAAAGGAAAGGTTCTTGGGTAGCTAGAACGGTGAGTAAAACATTTGGGGAATTATTATTATTATTAATTATTATAAATAGAAAAGGGAACATTTTCTTGAAGAAATGCTATTTTCATATCAGGGACGTTCTGTTTGGATACCTTCAATTCTGCCATCAATATATTAAAGTCAAAACAAAGCTTTTGAATGATTTATACATTTTTCTCCTAAGTTTATCTTACTTTTTAGAACTGAGACAGTACCCTAGTTAAAAATATTTTTTCTTCATCCTGGATTTGTACCGACAATGGTATAAATGAAGCAAGAGACAGTAAAACCAGATTCATGTAGCCCTGTCTGCCCATTACTTTTAGTGTTCCTTGTACTTTAAAATATGCGCTTCCACAGAGGAAGAGAGAGCTATTTTCACTCAGTGTTTATATAAAAGTAATTTGTTGCCATGGCAATACAGTCTCCATGCTGTGTTTTCCAAACACAGATTTTTCTAAAGGTTTTATGGAACTAGTTATTCCTGGTATTGCCCATATACAATAGCATACTTACCTCACTGTGGTGGGCCAAGCACTGGCTAGTCCATAAGATTCAGCTTTTACTCTCTTTGAGAGTGATTTTAATATTTTGATTCATATCAATATAAGTCCCTGGGTGGAGGAGAGAGAGAGAGAGAGAGAGAGAGAGAGAGAGAGAGAGAGAGAATTTGAAATTCCAGAACCCCCTTTTTAACAAGTACAAAAGTGTAGAGTTCCAATTTTCCTTTCTTTCTTAGGAAAGACATCGCTAACACTAACCAACCCAGACAGGATTCATCAGCATAGCATTCTCCAGTCAGCCAGGCACGACGGTGCTATTTCTCTGTGATTCTTATTTATAAATTTTCAAGTGATACCAGCAATTCTTCAGTCATTTTGAAAACCAAGAAACATAGGTTTCATTATTTCCCACTTAAGGAAGGTATATTAGAAATAGTAAATAGAGCATAGAGAGCAAATCCATAAGGTCCAAGAATTGGAATGAATCAATAATTAACAATTGCCTGGAAGGTATAGGAGACTAAGGTAGGCAGAAAGAAAAGAGATTTGGTCAGAGAAATATGTCAGCTTGAGTTTGGGCATACTACCTGTGAGCTGATGCTGGGCACTCGGCCATGTGGACCAGTTAGTACAGGCATAGTCTTTCCAAAGGCAAAGAACAGCAAAATAATGTGAAGACTAAGTGAATAGAAAGAAGCAATAATATGAAACCACAGAAAATAGAGACTAAACGTACAAAAGTCATATTAGCTGTACAGAGATTAGATTTATTGCCATTTGAAGAGTAGAACCTCCTTCTACTTCAGGGACTCAGAGGTCAAGGTCACAACTTGTGTTTGAAGAACAAGGTCTATTCTCAGGGGAATCCCTACTTTCAAGGTAGAAAATACATAAGAAGAAAAGCTTTAATTAAACAAGAGAGTAAGCAGGGATCCTGTCTTAGAATTGGGACTGGAATGGAATTCTTGCCTTCTACCCCAAATCAAGGCATTTATGTACACCTGTGGATATATTCAGCCCCAACAGCCAGATCAATGAGGACACTTACACTGCCTTTTCTTTCACACCCATTTGGAGGCAGGAATCAAAGAGAACTACATCCTAAGAAAATGCCCAGTCTGAGAAAATACAGACTGGAAAACAAAACAACACAAAACAAAAACAAAAACACTTCTGAGTCTAATCTAGCTTTAAACACTATCATTCTGACTACCAATGAAATAATTTAAGAGATGGTGATTTCTAACTAAATTCATTTTTCTGAATGTTCTTTTTCCTATGATGAACATTTGGCATCACAGCTTTAACATTAATAGTCACCCAGTTAAGAAACAAAAGTTTGAGATTCATCTGAACGGACAGAGTGGGGAAAAAAAAAAAAAACAAAGGTGAAAGTGTCTTCATTTCATTTCCTGCAAGAGGTAAATACTGTGGCATGTTTTCTATTTGTGTGGCTGAATTTTATAATACCCTAGTGGTTTGGAAGGTATGTTGGCCTAGTTTTATGTTAACTTGATGCAAGATAGAGTTCTTTTTGAAGAGAGAATCTCTGTTGAGAAAATTCACACAACAGCTTGGCTTGTGGACAAGCATGTAGGAACATTTTCTTGGTTATGGTTGATGTGGGGAAGGTCCCACTCACTAGCGGTGGTGCTATGTCTGTCTGGGCTGGTGGCCCTGAGTGATTTAAGAAAGCAGGCAAAGCAACCCAGCAAGCAGCACTCCTTCATGGCTTCTGCTTTAGTTACTGCATACAAGCTTTTGCCTGGAGTTCCTAGCCTGACTTCTCTGGACTATGGACTACAAGCAACAAGCTTAAATAAACCTGTTCTTCCCAAGTTGCTTTTGGTCATGGTGTTTTATCACAGCAATAGAAACCCTAAGACAATAGGTAAAGTTATTCGTAAGGTTTAAGGTAAAGGAATTCACCCAAAGGGAATTAACAATCGAGTAAAAAGGCCATGTATCTTTTATTCGCTAGATGTAATTGTCATCTCAGAGGCTTATTGCTGAATAAACTCACCCTTTCTAGGTAGCTCTTACTGAACTCTGGCTGGCTGGTTCAACTCAACTGGTTTGGACCAAACTCCTCTCAAAGATGACAGATTCAAACTGGCTTCTGACTGAATTGCTCTGCTTGGCCTCAAACTAATTGTGTCAATCTGTTCTAATCTTCCGGCATCTTCTCATTCTTTGACTTGTTCTGTTTTTACCTGTACCCTGTCTTTGTAGAACTGTCCTGGTAAAACTACTCTGTCTCTGCCTCCATTGCTCTCTTAAGTTGCCTCTCTTGTCTGTTCTCATGAAAGTCAGATGTCTCCCATCTCTGACTCAGTCTATCAAATATTTCTCTGATTCATCACTTTCTCTGCCCTTCAATTAGATGTCCTTGTTTGGAATTAAAGGTGTGTAACTAAAGTTATGTCTATATTCGAGCCAGAGGGGCTAAAGGTGGATTCCAGCCAGATCACAATGACCTAGAGCACCCATGTTGCTTTATTAAAATTCCTCTACAGCCAATATTTGAATCCACATCCATAACTTTGAAATCTATGTTCTATGTATACAAATCAGTATTGTGAGTTGTTAATCAACTCCTGTTGAAACCAGGAAATACATAGCAAGTAGAAAAGATTCATCTGTAGGGATCACACAGATCTGAAGGGATCATAACTTGCTTTCTATGTTCTCAGGATCTCCTCTGCGTTGTTTCCTTTGAGCAATAGAGTGGCATAGTATAACAGGCTTTAACAGATTTATAGATAAAATTTAGTCTAGAATGTACCTAATTGTTCAAAAAGGGCATTCAAAAGTTAAAAGATGCTAAGTTTTTAAATGGATTTGGAGGTTTTGAATAATTCATCTTGCCATAGTTTGTCACTGTTCACAGCAAGTAACTTGAAGTTTATAACTTTCATATAAGCCACTGTAGCTGCTCACACACCAGCAGGTGCACTGGACTTAGGTGCATGCTTCTGCTTCTAGCCAAGGCTGCTACGGAGCTCAGCATCTCCATACCTAGCTGTGGGCTGTGCTGGGCTCCAGGTGCTTCATAGAATTTTTAGCCGAGTGTTCTCATTGTGAACAGAGTCATCCAAGACAGCATATCTTAGATTCTGGGTCTGCTAGCTCACCATTACTTCCATTTCAAATCATTTGCCAGTGTAGGATATTTGGATAAATTCATATTTTAACTCAGAGGTGTGGGAAAATACCTTCTACTCCTTTCCTGGGAGGAACTGAAAAGTATGTATCAAGGAAGGTAAATATAAGCAAGTTGAACAACTGAGGATAACATGAACACCTCACAATTACAAATCTCACACTATGAGTGCTGCGTATCAGCTGAATTTGTAGGCCCTCTGTCAAAGGTTATGTTTGCTGAGACCCAATGAAAACAAGTGAATAAAACCGGTGAAGTCCAGTCTCCTCTGTTGAACCTTAATTTCCTTATCTGTAAAATGAAAAGAATAGTCTTGTTAATCTCCTCAGCCTATTTGAACTCTTGAATTCTGGGTTTCTAAAATCATATTGATTTAAAATTTGAGTATATCTAGAACATAGCCACATAATTCTTTTTTACTTGAATTACAGTTGTAATAGGTTGATGGAGAAAACTTAAGATAACTGTATGTTATAATTTCCAAGAACTCCAGAAAGTTCAGTTTTGATTAGGATAAAATGAATTATACTCTTCAAAGGCTAATCACTGCAGAGACTTTTGAAGCACCTGTACATACTTAATATCCCCTTTGCATAAAAAGGGGAACATGGATGGAATATCATTATGAGAGTGCCTGCAAGTTTAAAGTTCCCTATAACAGGTGTGACTAGGACTTTTAAAGACTGAGAATTATACCCATCTGGGCAACACCATTAAGTTCACACATTTTGAGGGCTCTTGGTGCCTCTCAGTACTGTTGCTTCTGATGTCCTCATCTCTACTGACCCTGTTCTACTTGCTGAAACATACTGCTTAGATAGATAGCCTTCTTTTCTTCCTTTTCCTTTTTTCTGAAGTCACAGACAGGCAGGCTGAGGTCTTGAGCCAATATAACTAAAATGTTGGGATGGTGTGAGATTGACTTCACACAAAGCATGAAATATTTTGTCAAAGTATCCACGAGACAACAAATCAGCAATAAAAACCTTCGCCTACTGTCTGTGTCTGGGCTTCTGTTATAGCATCTTCACTTCCATCCAAATTTGTTCTATTATGATCCTCGTGTGTGTCTCAGAAAACAACAGACTTCCAAATATTATGGAATATTTTTCTACTAGCCCCATTCAAACTGTGAGTTGATGTATGTAGAGAGGATCAAGATCAGTTGAAGACATAATAAGAATTCTGTACCAGGGTTTCACAAAGTCTTGGGATGACAGTGTCTGTACTGTCTAGGCAGGCTCACCTGCACCCATGAAGCATACTTACCTTACTATGAGCAGCATATTGATACTACCATTTCCCACCACTTACAATATCAACACCATGACTCCAAACAGCAGTAGTGTGGACACTTTGATTTGTGTTTATTTTTCTTAATAACATCCTTGTTTCTGATTCAAATGACTATGATATCTCAGACACGCCACTCCGGGAGAATGAAGAATGTTCTAAGGAGCCATAGCATTTATATAGAGGTAAGGGTACCATTCCAGACTCACAGTTAGCCATACTTGTTTAGTAATGTCCTGAATGAAGCCTAGCAAAATGATCCAAGGGACTGAAGGAGCTATTTAAGACTTCTGCTTTCATGAAGCAGGCCTCTTAGGCATGAAGAATCAATTGTATCTCACAAATTGAGGAGGATGTCTGAATTAAAGTAATTATTTGTCATAAATTTTGCTTCAAAAAGTTTGGGCAGAATTGGAGGGCAGAGTGAACGCTAGAATGAAGAAAGAAAATGAGAAAAGGCTTATTTTCTGAGAGAGAGGGAGGGAGCAAGAGACAGACAGAGAGAGAGAGAGAGACAGACAGAGAGACAGAATGATACAGAGAGAGACAGAGATAGAGAAAAGATGTGTGTGTGTGTGTGTGTGTGTGTGTGTGTGTATGTGTGTTTGATTTTTACCAAATACTTATTTTACTTTAAACCACACGTCACTTGTGTAGACAAGCTAGCACTCATGGATACTCAGTGCGTAGTTGAGAAAACTCAAGTTAGAGAAGCTGGATGGAGACATTTTTTTTGGAACCCTTCTGTTTGTCTCAAATCCAGTGCTTTTTCCTAATTATCTCACATGCTTCTCAGAGTCAAATCAAAATCCCTGTGATTCTTCGTGATTTTTATCTGGCATTACTGGATGTAACCAGGGAAAGGGTTAGGAGCTGTCTTCATTCCTGAAGGCTGGGCTTCAGGATGGTGAAGCAGTTCTTCACTGAGAGTTTAATGTTGTTTTTATTTTTAATGAATTAGCACATTTGCTCAAGCTGAACAATTACTAAACATCCTACTGGAATGGCACAGTGAAGGATAACTATTGGCACAAGGTCTTAGTTCTTTAAAGTTGTGTGATAGGATTCTGGCCAGTAGTTCAGGGAGGATGCTGTTTTCTTTGGAGTTGTTATCAGTGTTGGCGGGCTGCTGGGCATCTGTTCACCCTCCTTTCTGACATTGACTACTGACTGTTCTGTTAGGATCACAGATAACCTCTGCCAAATTTAAAGGGAATCACCACTAGAAATAGGCCATGTGAGTTAATACAATGAATGTCTTCTTCTAGCAACACTGGGGAGTTGATCATTAGCCACATATGGATACATGGGTGGAACTGTCATCCCAATCTTAGGGCAAAGCAAATGTGCTTTCCTTTAGCCAGCTTCCCTTCTTTCATGGCTCCATGATGGACTTTAGTTCCACAATTTTGAGGTCCCCACTACAAGGTAGATATTTTTACCAATTATTGTTCCTCTATCATTGAAATGAAAGTGCTCTACTCCTAAATTGCTCAGAAAATCGTCTCCATTTCCTGCTTCTTCCTCTACCCAAGAATGGTCAGTTCCTTATTTGAGAGAATACAGCCTGACCAGACTGCTACTGAATGACTCCTGCAGGGCCAATTGAAACCGCCATTGTGGAGACTGTAGCCCATTTCAGCTGCAGATTGTTATTGCCTTGAGCTTTGATGGCTTCATCTTTCTGAAAAACCAGAACTGCTTAACTGCTTGCCAAACTTCAAAAGAATTCACCAGATGTAATACAGAGTGGAAGATAAATAATTTGATGAAATAATTGGCTGTCTTTGTATTTAAAACCTGACTGCTTAGTTTAGATTTAGAAAATGTTATGTTCTCTACTAACAAGGTATTAAATTTCCTTAAATATTTTATGTCTGTAAGGAGAGCATGGTAAATGTTCAGATAAGATGCTTTTGAAAATGATCTGAAATTTACACGTGCAAATCATTAAGCAGTCAACAAAGAAGCTATCATATGTATTGAATGCCTGCTTATCACTCAATGAGCTTGCCCAGGAATCTACGGTCAACCTTGGTTTTAAACATTTTCATAGGTTCCTGGTTTTTGTCCTTCACCTTTATGGGGTCCAAGATGATGTTGAGTGCATTCACTTCTTATTCATGGGTACAAACACAGGTTTTACTCATATATTTCATGACTATTTATTGAATTAACTCCAGGCTTCAGAAAATATTCCTTTTTATTGAACTAAACTGCTGGAAAGAAACTTAAGAACAGAAAAATTGTGTGAAAGTCCTAGTCTCATTTAATGGTGGGCTGGTGTAATAGGGAACCTGTGTATTCAGGTTCACTAGACGTAGATCCTGTGGAAAGATACCTCCAGGTAAGCCTATGAAGGAGTTTACTTAAAGGTTTAACTGAAGGAAGACCCACCTTAATTGTGGATAGCACTATATAATGCGATGGGAACACGGACTGAGTAAACAGGAGAAAAGGAGCTGAGCTCCAGCGTTCTCTCCCCTTTCTGATTCCTGGCTGACTGACTGTGAGCATAATATGGCTGGCTGCTTCACACTCCTGCAACCATGCCTTCACCAGCACAATGGACTGTATCCTCAAACCGTGAACTGAACCATTTCCTTAAGTTTCATTTGTCAGGTACTCTATCATAGCAATGAGAAATATAACAAATACAGTTAGAATTGAAAGCCTTTCTGGTTCCCGTCTATTAAGGGCAGAACTGATGAACCTTCCCATTGAACATTTCTCTCAACACTTGTGTCAGATGTCACTGCTGGCAAATTTCCAAGCCTGAGAATGTTCCCTTGGGATACACTGACCCATCGTTTCCTAATCTGTTTTGTTTTTGTTTGTTGTTGTTTTTTTCTGAAGAAAAAACAGAAATAGAAACTCAGAAATGAAAATCCAAAGCAAGATTGATTAGCATTTTTTTCTAGCCAGAAAAAGTCCAGCATAAAGATTATCCCTATGTGACCAAGGGATAGACGTCCTAAGGAACAGATGACTCTCTTGTTCTCTCTGCTCAGCCTTTGTCAGACACAGAATGCCTTTAACATCCCTAAATACTCGGTATTAGGATACAGTGGGATAAGGTCTTTCTGGATTAGCTAAAATCCTTGCCCTTTGAAGAAGATGGTAGTCTGAAATCCATGTAAATCCAGACGTGAGACCTGCATGTAATTGAGAATTAGCTAAGAAGATGAGAACAAACCAGCCACAAAGGCAACCAGTGAGGAAAGATCACAGGACTTTTTGCTCATAATAAAATATGGTAAAATAGTCAAGTGTCTAAACCAAGCAGATTCCAAGGCATAATAAAGAATGTGGAAGGTTTCACTGTGGGTATAAATGAAGTAAATAAACTTTTCAAAACATTTTGGCATTATTGTTTTGAAGAAAAGTTTCTCTTAAGGTGACCTTAAGCATTCCTATTAATTTCTGTCTTAGGCCCTAAGAGATCAAGATTAATATATACAACAATATATACAATACTATTGAAGTAGTTCAATGAATTCTTTTTTTATTAAAATAAACAGTTGGGGAAAAACAGAGCTAATATGTTATATTTTTTCATCCCAACATTATGTCACTAATCTTTGGAGGTAGAAGGACTCAATTTTACCTTGTTTATTGAGTTACTTTGAATATTCTTTGACTTTTAACTTCTGTATGTGCCCTGGTGTTGCTAAACTTGGGGCCTGTGCCACTAAGTCATTAACTTATCTTTGAACACTGACTACCCATGCTTCTTTGACTCTGAAGGGACAACAAAAATGAAGCCTTCACTGTGCTTAAGTAAGATGCCATTACTGCACAACACATAAGCTTGTTGGGCAGGACATGCTGTGAGGAAAGCATTTTGCACATTGCATGTGCATTTCTGTTATTTACCTGAGATAAAATTACTTAAAATAAAAAAGGTTTGTTTGAGTTCACAACTTCAAAGCTTTTAGTCTGTGTCCGGGCCCAGTGGCTTTGGTCCAGTGGCAGCTTAGCATTTGTGTTAAGAGTGATTGGCAGGGGAGACTTCTCTCTCATCATGGCTGCTGGGAACACAGAGAGAAACATGAGTCAGGTCCTAGTAGCCCCTTAAATAGCATGTCCTAATGACTAACTTCTTTCTTTTGAAGGTTACATCATTCAACAGTACCACAGGCTGTGGTTTAAGTTGCTAACCACAAACAGGTTTTTAGGGACTATCTTATTCAATGTTCTACTGCTGTGAAGAGACATCATGACCAAAGCAATTTTTATAAAAGAAAGCATTTAACTGGGGGCTTGCTTACAGTTTCAGATATTTAGTCCATTACAATCATGCCAGGGGGCATGGTGGCTTGTGTAGCACTGGAGCAGTAGCTAAGAACTACTAATCAGCAAGCAGAAACCTTAAAGCCTACCCTCAATGGCATACTTCCTCTGACAAGGCCACATTAACTCCAAAAAAGGCCACACCTTTTCCAACAAGGCTATACCTCCTGGTCTTCTCAAATAGCGCTACTCCCTGATGACTAAGCCTTCAAATATGTGAGCCTATGTGGCCTATTCTCACTCAAATTTCCATATTTCACTCCCTAGCATTCATAGGCTTGAAGCCATATCATAAAACAAAAATGCATGCAGTCCAACAACAAAATTCCTTATAATCTTTGAAAGTCTCAACACTGTTTAAAAGTCCAAAGTTCAAAGTTTTGAGGTTCATGGCCATTTCTTAACTGTAAAGCCCTGTAAAATAAAAATAAAAACCAGATTATATACTTTCAGCATACAGTGTCAACAGAATACACACTACAACTCTAAAAGGGATGAAACACTAGGTTAAAGTAAAAACAAAACATAGCAGGGCAAACTCTAAATTCTACATCTCCATGTCTGATATTAAAGTATTCAGATCTCTGGCTTCTTTCAGCTTTGTTGACTACAACCCACTTCTCTTGCATAGCTTGGTTCCATACCCAGTTGAAAGTTCTCCTTGGCCAGTATCCTATGACTCTGTCATCATAAACATCTTAGAATCCTTAAAACAACCCAGACTTCATCTCCACAGCTTCATCCAGTAGCCTCTCTGGGCCTCCATGCAGGAGAGTGTCTCTTCTGCCACACATCTAGCCTCAGTGGCTTTCATAGCTGCAGAGGGAGATTCCACAATCACTTCCTTATTGACTCTAAAGCCAGAACCATGCTGCTAAAATTGTCACAGTCTTCTGCTTGGTGGGACTAGAACTTTGTCCCCCTCCTTCAATTACATTTGTATTAACTTTCTGTTGTTGATGGTTTCCTTCACTTCTTAAAATTTCCTTTAATTCCCTTTTACAAGCATAGCTGGGTGGGGTCTTGTCTTGAGATTACTACTCTTTTTTTTTCCATTTAGCATCAGGCTTTTCTTTAAACCTTTAGTCTCCATGGTCACTGGAATTCGCTCCATTAACTTCCTGGTGCCTTTGTACTTTCTCTGTGTCCGTCTTGCTCTAGCTGTGTGATCTAGTTAGTCAAAAATGGGTGTCACGCAATGGAAGTCCAAGAATCCTATAGTTGCTCGGTCTTTGAGACTACATGTCTCAGCTCTCTTCAGTATATGCAGAATCCTAAAGAAGCCAGCTCTAATGCCAGTCAAAGAGTGGGCTTACCAGTGAGAGCTAAAGTAAGCAGATAAAACGAGAAAGCATCCTCCTTCCAAGTCCTTTATGTCAACTGCCAGTAGATGTGGCCAAGGTTGGCAGTGGATATTTCCACCTAAAGAGATCTTTATGAAAAGTTGTCCTTCCCACTTCAAGTGATTTAATTAAGAAAAGAATCTCTCACAGATGTACCCAGTCACTTGGGTTTTAGTTAATTTCAAATGTAGTCAAGTTGACAACCAAGAATAGTCATCACAGGGACCATTCAGGATCTAAATATCAGCACATACAGTCATTTCAAGGATCAGTTTAAGCAATGTATTTTTGAAAATGCCAGCATATAATCTATAAATATGCACAGGTGCCACACTAGATGTGGAGTTTTCCAGTTACTAGACAATTTTGCTTTTCTAGCCTGCTTGCTCATTTTCCTCAATTTGCTAAATAAGTGTGCTTTTGTTGCTGAAAAGTGAGGCTCTAATATTAATATTTTTGTATAGTATATTTTGTGTTCTTAAACATCACTCAGTACTATTATACAGCAGTTTTCCATGTTCAAAATGCTTCCAATGACACCTCAACCTCTGTGCATGGCAATCTTGGATGGGATAGTTTATTCTCAGATGAGGAATCTGGGACTTAAAGAGGTAATTTATTTCACATTTCTGAGTGGTATCAGAAAGGTAAGAGAAGAAGATCTCTTGGGAATCTCAATCTTTTTATATAAGATTCTGAGTTCTCTTATCTTACAGGGTTGCCTCCGTTGCTGGTTTAGTTTAGCTTTGCTTTGCTTTGTCTAGAGCCAGGATCTCCCTATTAGATCATCTGGCCTCAGTCTCTGTTGTTCTGGGTTTCTATGAACGCATCGTCACAACAGTGAGAGTTCCTCTGTGCTTCCCGACTCACTATGTGAAGACAAGATGGAAGGGTGAAGGAAAGGCTCCTGGACCTCCCCAAACCCTTGCAGATAGGCTCTCAAGGCTTCTGCTTATCCTGCTCCATTCCCTGGTGCCTCCATTGCAGTCTCTAACTATCTGTGGACTTGAGGGACAGCACAGTAAAGGCTCGTTACAAAGTGACAGCTACAGGCAACCCACATTTTAAAATCCCAATTTGCTTATTGATGATAGTGTTTTCTGCTATGCTGTTGTTCCTAGGGTCAGAAGATCCATAACTAATGAGTTGTCCTTTGTCCTTATGAGAGATTTAAAAACCATGCCAGGGCAGATGCAGAGGGAGCCATGTACTCAGTGCCCTTCTTTCTCCTTTTCTTCTGATTTTATATTCACATCTAGGTAGGCTCAGCTCCATGGAGGCAAAGGATCACAATATGCTATGGTCTCTGAAATCACTCCACAGTAATACTCTTTATAGAGCCTATTATTGTCAGTAGAAAACAATTTTGAAGCCTATATGTGATTAGAGTCGATGGCCAGCTAGAGGCATTTGAAGAAAATAGCTTTTTACATTTCCTCTTATTAAATTTGGTACTTCCTTGTTTAATACAGGGTTCTATACCGCATTTCAACACAACAAACGTTAGGTGGAAATCTCTTTTAAGGCTACAGATGGATCTCTGTAATTCTTTGATTAAATAGCTGTTAGCTAGCCATATCTCTGGTGTTTATCATGGGACCTTCTTTAACCACAGTAATTCTGGCCTTTGATTTTATTACTATATGAAAGAAGACAGAATGAGAAAGGGCATAGAATTTAATGACTTCACTCCTTCTCTAGCTTGAAGAGAAAGAAACCTAAAGAATCAAGAAAGCTAAAATGTATGTGTGTGTGTGTGTGTGTGTGTGTGTGTGTGCGCGCGCGCGCGTGCATGCGTTGTGAAAATAATGTTCCTCCATGGCTTCAGTTCCTGCTTTGCTTTTGTCTCTGCTGTCGCTTCCCTCTGATGGACTGTAATTAGGATATGTAAACCAAATGAATCCTTTCTCCCCCAAGTTGCTTTGGTCGGTGTTGACACAACAACAGATATGTAAGGAAGACAGGTATGTCTTCCTATGTACCCAGAAGAGTTCTGGTAGCTTTTTAAATTCCTTCTATAGCAGATGCTGATAGCTATTTATGAAAAATTACGCTGCCACCCTTCCTAGAACTTAGCCAGAATTCATTTCCCAATCTCCCTCATAGTTTGTATAGACAGGAATTGAATTGTAGCTACTGGAGTATGAGCAGAGGTGACATTGGTCAAATTTCATCTTGACATAAATAGTTTGTATCCTAGATCTTCCACACTCTTCCCATTTCCTCTGACTTCAGAGAAAGGTGTCATAAATGTCAGTCACCATTAGACTGGTGTACTTAGTGGATCACAGTTTCCAAGGGTTGGGCCTCCATGCATAACTCTGACTTACCACAAAGACTAAAGGTTTCTATTATGCTGCCTGGTCCCATGTGTAGCCATGCTCCTTACTGCAATCTGATTACCTCTGTATTACAGCCTGCAGCTCTTGGGTCAGAAATAAGGCCTCTGGGAACTGAAAACTGATAGGGTCACAGAGATTTGAACAAGTAAAGTACTGTGTTTCTGTGTGCACACTTGAATTCTCTGGGTGTCTTCTAGGGACTGGAGAAAGGCGCTTGAAGGTTGAAGTTCGAAGGATATGACTGCATGTCAGTGTCACAGAGTGGGCATACAATCCGACAGTGTGGCCATCCAGTGTGACAGTGTGGCCATCCAGTATGGCAGTGTAGACATCCAGTGTGATAGTATGGTCATCCAATATGATAGTGTGGGCATCCAGTGTGACAGTGTGGGCATCCAGTGTGACAGTGTGGGCATCCAATATGGCAGTGTGGGCATTCAGTGTCATAGTATGGACATCGGTGTGACAGTGTGGACATTCAGTATGACCATGTGGGTATCCAATGTGACCATTGGGCATCCAGAGTTGTACATGCTTCCTTTACTTGCCTCTGAACTGCTTTTCTTGTTTGACCTCTTTTGTGGTCGTCCCTCAATATGACAAGCTTAAGAAAATGAGGCTTTCTTTTCTTTTCTTTTCTTTTCTTTTCTTTTCTTTTCTTTCCTTTTCTTTCCTTTTCTTTTTTCTTCCCTCCCTCCATCCCCTGCCTCCCTCCCTCCCTCCCTCCCTCCTTCTCTCTCTCTCTCTCTCTTTCTTTCTTTCTTTCTTTCTTTCTTTCTTTCTTTCTTTCTTTCTTTTTCTTTCTTCTCTCTTTTTTCCACAGACTGAGTACCCCATATTCAAAATTCTTGGTGGAAGAGTTGGTTTGGATTGGAGATTTTACTTTGAAATATTTGAATACATGTGAGAAAACACTGGGATAGGATCCAAGTCTAAACATGAAATTCATTTAGACTTGCCCCCTGAAGGTCATTTTCCACACTATTTCTGGTTCATCTCCATTTCCTTTGCGATCTATCACATGACAGCAGGAGCTGATTTGACATTTATGACACATTGTTGGCACTTGGGAAGTCTTGTATATTGGGTCCTCACAGATTTTGCAGGTTGAAATAGGAATAACCAGTCTAATTATATCCAGCAAATGCAAAAGTTATGTCTCAGACGTGTGCCGTCAGGTTCTATTGGAGATGGTGTGGCTATGGGATTTCAATCAACCGAGAGTCATACATCTCGTTTGCCTGTTTACCAGAAATGTCTCAAGGTCTCTATTTTCTAAGTTTCTGTTTGAAACTTAGTGAAAACTAGTTTTCATCTGAGACAAAAATAATAATTCACTGTTTTGTCTACATTTAATTGGGTATTTATAAGATCTGGAGGCCATGTGAGATTTTGCACTTTTATTTCTATACATAAAAATCTGATTAACAAGACTTCAGGGATTGCATCGTTATTCAGAATTCCTTGGCTCCCTTACATTCTCTACTGTGTGTCTGAAGTATCAACCTTTCTTTACGATTTTGACTTTATTTGTCATTATCATGAGTAACAGTATATATGACATATTTGTATGTGTGCATGTACATGTGTGTGCATGTAGGGGTGTGTGTGTGTGTGTGTGTGTGTGTGTGTGTGTGTGAGTGCGCATGCGCATGTGTGTGTGTGTGTGGGGGGGTGCACACACAACACAGCATACTTGTAAAGGTGAGAGGATAACTTTATGGAGTCAGTTTTCTCTTTCCATCTCTATGCATGCTCCAGAGATCATTCTCAGTCACTTGGCTTGTGTGTCAAGTACTTGGATCTGGGCAGCCATCTTGCCAGTCCCACTTTTGGAGTCTTAAAAGACCATTGTTGGTATACTGATAGGAAAATGAAAGAAAACATATTATATTCTGATCACTATCTGCAAGTATTACTTTACATTGACTGAAATGAATTAAATTAAAGCCTTATCTATTAACACGGGTGAGAGAAATAAAGTTCTCAGCGGTTTAGTGGTCATTCATAAAATCACATAAAGAACCTCTCCAGGGATCCTGAGGTTTTATTCCCGTGCCTCAGATGAGACAACTCACAGAAGCCTCTCCAGCATCAAGGAAAATACAGATTTTTAGATGACAGACAGTGCCACTCGTAAACTGTTATCCATATGGTACTGGGGTCTTCATAGGATGTTAGGAACACTTAGGTGCCCTGAGATCATAAGAATGTGAGAAAAAGAAAAAGAAAACAAAAAATAGACACCATCATTGATTATTCATATGAGATATGTATTGTTCTTGATGAGTAACCTGGCATTTTCCAGGGGGGCAAGTGGCAATGAGGTAAGTAGAGTCCCATTATGGAACCATGGTGGGTGTGCCTGGATCCAGTTACAGTCTCTATAGCACTGGAATTCTCTCTCTTCCTTCCCCCTCCCCTCCCTCCCCCTCTCTTTCCATGCCATATATGCATATGTCTATGTAGGGGATCCAACAACAGAAGTTGGCCTTGAGTGCCTTCAACCATAACTCTCCACATTAATTTTGAGACGAGGTCTTTAACTAAACCCCCAGCTCACTGATTCAGCAAGATTAGCTAGCTAAGAAACTCACTCCAGGTTTTCCCTCCTCTCTGCCTTGTCATCAATAAGATTGCAGGAGCACATCATGATACACAAACTAGTTTCTCATACTTGCAAGCAATTACTAAAGTCTCTCAAACTCCAGTCATAATCATCCAGCAATAAGTCTAAACAAAAAGGTTCAATGTTCCTAAAGTGCCCTTAAAATCCTCACAAAGTTCACTCAATTTTTAATATTTCAAGTTATTTATTTATTTATTTATTTATTTATTTATTTATTTATTTATTATATGTAAGTAAGTACACTGTAGCTGTCTTCAGACACTCCAGAAGAGAGTGTCAGATCTCATTGCGGGTGGTTGTGAGCCACCATGTAGTTGCTAGGATTTGAACTCAGGACCTTTGTAAGAGCAGTCAGTGCTCTTACCCACTAAGCCATCTCTCCAGTTCCTCAACTTATTTTTTCATTCTGAGCACAAATGTGTTAATAATTTGTAAACCCCTTGAGAGTAGATTCTGCACACTATTCTCCTTTCTCTCACTAGACTGCCTTTCTCAAGGTTCATATAATTTGCTTGCATGACCAATATACACTTATAAAATGTAACACAGATGTATTTTATGCAGTGTCAACATTTCAACTTAGTAATAATTGTCCTCAAATTTCTCAGTGGCATTTTCTTATATACAAAAGTAGTGTAAAGTGAAAATCTACATTTGGTTAGCTATGTCATTTTTATTTTATTTTATTCTGAATTAATTCCTTTCTTCCTCCTCTTCTTCCTTCTCCTCTCCTTCATCTTCCTCTTCCTCTTCCTCCTCCTCTTCTTCTTCTATGATGCTAAGACTTTTGAAAATCAGGCCAGATATTGGGGCAGGGTATTTCAATTTATCCCAGATTCTTGTGTAGTGACAGACTAAAGAAACAATTCATGAATAAACAGATGTTTCTTTCAACAGTCTATTTTATGGTAGTTTTTGTAGCATAGTGAAATGGTTTTACTTCCATCAACCTTTAGTATTTTTCAATCAGATTGACTACAAGGAAACGTTCCTTCTCTTTATCATATCCATTATGTGTATCATTTGGTGTGTGTTTACATTATACAATAAATTATAATTTGCCAGCATCATTATCTATTCTATTGCTCAGTTTCTTTCAGATGTGGTAAGTAGGAGCCCGTTTGATCATTTGTCTCTGTTTCTTTTACTAAGGCATTTATTTATGAACAATAAATTCTACATTTTAATGGACACCTAACACCACAAAGAGACAGTCTCTTTCCTAGTCTCCTGCTTTGCTTCTGTGTCAACTGCTGTTGATCCTCTCTTGTTTTCTAGGAACCATCAAACTATTTGCTAACAGAACCATTTTGCCATTTTGTTTTCAAAAGTTTCATAAGAACAAACCTGTGAAAAATAGAGTCTTTCCATTGACCCAACTTGGGTCAATTTTCTTTTATTTATTTATTTATTTATTTTATTTATTTATTTATTTTTTTTAAATTCTTTTTTTTAAATTAGGTATTTAGCTCATTTACATTTCCAATGCTATACCAAAAGTCCCCCATACCCACCCACCCCCACTCCCCTACCCGCCCACTCCCCCTTTTTGGCCCTGGCGTTCCCCTGTTCTGGGGCATATAAAGTTTGCGTGTCCAATGGGCCTCTCTTTCCAGTGATGGCCGACTAGGCCATCTTTTGATACATATGCAGCTAGAGTCAAGAGCTCCGGGGTACTGGTTAGTTCATAATGTTGATCCACCTATAGGGTTGCAGATCCCTTTAGCTCCTTGGGTACTTTCTCTAGCTCCTCCATTGGGAGCCCTGTGATCCATCCATTAGCTGACTGTGAGCATCCACTTCTGTGTTTGCTAGGCCCCGGCATAGTCTCACAAGAGACAGCTACATCTGGGTCCTTTCGATAAAATCTTGCTAGTGTATGCATTGGTGTGTCAATTTTCAAGTAAATGCCTTGACAAATTTACTCCTTTTTTAAAAAAAATAATATTTTCACATACATGTTAATAATTATAATTATACTATAGATTTACATTTTCATGCTATCTTTGACAGGTTTGGGATTAAGTTTACTATACAACTACTTAATTGGCATTATTTTCTTTATTGGTTTCTCAAAGGAATATTGGAATCATGGTTGAAGAGATGGTTCAGCTGTGAATAACAGTTACTGCTCCTGCAAAGAACCCAGATTTGAATCCCAGCATCCACATGGAAGCTCAAAACCATCTGTAACTCAAGTTCCAGGGAATATGACCTCCTGCGTCCACACAGTGCATATAAACTTGTGTGTGTGTGTATGCGTGTGTATGTGTGTGTTCATTCACATAATAATAAATGAATCTTTAAAAAATTGAAGTAATTTATTTCCTGAGAGAATAAGACTTTTAGGAAGATTTTGAATCAAATGATTTAAAGACTTTAAAGGCTTTATATTTCAGCTTGAATCTGATTTGGCTGTTATTCAGACAAGACTTCTAGTCTTTTAATATAGCTTTAAATTTTAATGACACAATTTTTCTTACAGTTATTTTTCTGAATCTTATATTCTCTGCTGTCTATAATTAATCTACTTTGCTTAAAATTTAGTTTTTGATTAATGTTTATTAATTTTGGATTTAGTGATGTGCAGCATGATGTTTACACAGAGAGAGACAGACAGACAGACAGACAGACAGACAGACAGAACACAAGGCACAATGCTGATAGATGAAGAAAGTTAGATCTTTTTCATTTCTTTATGTTTTGCATCTTCAAGATCCTATCTTCTAGAACTTTATAAAATATATAATAGATAGTTGTGATGGATAGACATTCCACTATACTGAGGAACCTCAGAATTTACGTGTTTGTGTTTTAATACTAATTTTGAGATTTTAACTGTTCTGTAGTCTTCTGGAGCCTTCCCTATACACTTTTATAGGCTCAATATACACTATTCTACATTAAGCTTCTAAGGGCTATAAAGATGATTCATCAGCAGAGAACATGTACTGATCTTGCAGAGGACTAGAGTTTGATTCCCAGCACCTATGCTGGCTGCCTCACAACCAGGAGGATTTGAATCTTCCCTGGCTTCCATTATGTGTATGTGCCCTATTTCACCCACACACATCAGACTCATTTTACAAATAAAATAAATGAAACTTTTCTAAAGTTCTTTCTAAGTTTCCACACATGAGAATATATGGTGAGTCTCTGTGTCTGGTTTAACTCATCTAATAAAATGTTCTATGGGACTGACCCTTTCACTCCAAATGATAAAACTTCATTTCCTTTATGGCCAAATAGTATTTTATGGTGTATAAACACATTCTCTTCCCCATCTATCCTTCAACAGACACTTGATTAAACATAAAGATGCAGGGGTCACCTTAGCGTGTGGATTTCCTTTCTCTAGGGTCTATATATCTTAAATGAAATAACGGGGTCATGTGGAGAACCTATTTTTAGTTTTCTGAGGAACTGTCAGCAATGTACATCCCTGTGAACCATGCATAAGAATTTCTTTCTCTGCATACTCATTATAAGCTTTGTTATCTATTTTGTAATTGCCATTTTAATGGGAATCAGCTAATAACATTTCACTTTTGACTTTCAGTTTCTCAGTGGCTAATGATGTAAAACATTTTTAACATACATAGAAGACACGTTCTCTTTTGCTTAAAGATCCAGCAATTAAATATAATCATTCTTTTCATTATATGTCTGGTTTCCATCTGAAACCCTAACAACAGAACACATTCTTTTGAAAGGTCTCTTTTCTGGCAGGTTGTCTTTTCTCTGTCCATTTTCTTTATAATTCTAAAGTTAGTTCTCTGGCTTCTGACCTTAGGTGCACAGTGCGTCAGCAGTCCTCCTTTGCCCTGTATCAGGGCCGTGCTCCACCTCTCTCCTCTCTGAGTGGTTCATCTCCAAATGCTTCACTTGTGTTAAAAGATTATTGCTCCCTCTTTTGCTTTCAGCTCATTTTTGTCTTTTCCCTTGTAGGTATTTTACATACCATCCTGCAATTTCATTGATGCATATTACAGTGTGCTTGTTAGAATATACCCAGAGGATCTTATAAGAGAAGATACATTTTTTAAAAGATCTAGCCTGAATACTACTGAAAAGCTGCACTCCAGGTAATGACCAATTTAAACTAAAAACCTAGTTACAAAAAAAAAAAAAGACTCTGTATAATAGTGATACAGTTTAAAGAAAATATAATCTGAATCACTGTGTCAACAACTCAAAGTTTCCTAGTGGCCACATTTTTAAAGAAAAGAAATAGATGTTATCAATTTTAATACACATTTAAGATATAATTATATAATGATCTCTGATATATAAAATGTATTTAAAGCATTTAAGTAATAACATATTTTAATTATATCCCCTCTTTCCATGCTAGGATGTTGTTGGTTTTGAGTTTGCACAGGTCTTGGGCATGCTGTCAAAAACCACTGTGCATCTGCCCTGCTATGCACAGACAACAGTTTCCTTGCATAGTCACCCCCCTTCTCTGGCTCTCACATTCTTTCCATGCCATCTTCTGCAATATTGCTTGAGCACTGGGAGGTGAGAGTGTGGTGTAGATGTTCTGGCTAGGGCTGAGCATTCTGTAGTCTCTTATTCCCTTCAACTTTTTTAATGCTATTCAAACAAGAAGTGTGGAAATGCTATAATTTTTGGAATTTAAAATTCTCTACTCAAAATAAACCACCTTTCTATCATATGTACTTTATGCATATGTGTGGAATTTGTTTCTAATATGTGAAAACACTGAAAACACAAAAACAGTGTTTTTGTGAGTGGTAGGATTTAGAGGCTGAGAGAATACTCATTTTTTTTTCAGGGCCAAAGGTTAAAGTTTTAGTTTATTATATTGCATCTATGTGAACATTTGCTTTATGACATGTTTCAAAAAATAACCCATTACACACACAACTGTGTGGTACACCTGCTAACCACTCAGAGTGCAGGACTCTCTTCCTCCAGTTATGGGTGACTATCTATAGGTTTCCACAGACAGGGACCTGCATGTCACATTTTGGCACAAATGTTACTAGCACCATTCATCTACTTATTTATTCATCACTCAGTGTTCTTAACTAATTATCTCAGAGTACCCTGAGGTAGTATACAATTCTGTCTATGTAGATTAGAAAAAAATTTAAGAAGGTTTGTATTTGGTTTAGGTCATAAATAATGTTATGCACAGTTTTGCTCAGTGATTCCAAAGTAAATTTAACATATACAGGCTGAGTGTTATTCCTAAGAGTAAGCTTAAGAGTAGCTACATCTCAAAAGCATTCATTATCCTCTCGAGTTGCTTTTCTTTAGCAATGACAATCTCCATCCACAATGTCTCATAATGGTTATAAATCTCACCATTCTTGATAGAAGGTTGCCACATTTGCTGTTTGCCTTATCAGAACTATTTTTTCCTAGAGACAGGAAGTATTCATTGAAATATATAGTAAATAAAAAGTGATTCATGATTTATAGAATAAAACATATACTGGCCCTCCTCACTCACAATGGCTATATTAAGAGCTTATTAGTTGCTTAATTTTTGTAGTTTTTCAATCAGCTTATATGTATTTCTTTCAATCTATCTTAAAAATTTACACACTTCTTCTCCCTCCTTCCATCCTTTCTTCCTTCCCTCTCTCCCTCCCATCATCATCCTTTCCTGGGTGGGAAACCAGTGAAGTCTCTTAGCACAAAGATGGCAGCTTGTCAGTAACAATTTTCTTAGCTTCTTGTCACTCTTGTGTAAAATCAAGCCATAAACATTTTTTAAAACAAAGCTAAGCCGGGCATGGTGGTGCACGCCTTTAATCCCAGCACTCGGGAGGCCGAGGCAGGCAGATCTGTGAGTTCGAGGCCAGCCTGGTCTACAGAGTGAGTTCCAGGACAGCCAGCGCTACACAGAGAAACCCTATCTCGTAAAAACAAAAATAAAAACAAAACAAAACAAAACAAAGCAAAAACAAAAACAAAAACAAAACAAAACAAAGCAAAACCAAAAACAAAACAAGCTAAAAACTGCAAGAGAATAAAGCAGTTTGTTTGTCTTTGACTCTTACTGTTTTTTTAGTGCCCAGGTAAAGAGGTTGACTAACCAATCAGCAACCTTTGTAACTGCTACATTCAATGGCAGGTGATTCTGTGTATATATCTGTGAAGAAATCTTTCTGTCAGGGAAAGTTTAAAGGTTCAACAACAACAACAACAACAACAGCAAAAAATACAAACAACAAGGCAAAAGCATCAAGATGTGTCTGAAAGTTGACATTAACACACTTCCAGTGAGGCACCAGAGTCCCTTCAAAGGCTTTCCTGTCCTTTAATGTTCCTGTGGCAAGTACTGGTCTCATCCCACCTGCCTGGAAGGAGATCTCTGACAAGGGTCTGTGAGAAACTGCCTCTGCAGCAAGAAGGTCAGAGCAAAATATTGCTGCTCTTTCCACAGTGTTCTGAATGAAGACAATCTCATTTCAAACCAAATCAATGACCTTTACTCATGGTTTCATATTGCCTATTAAATTCCTTCTTGATACATTTTTACAATAATAGCTGATCACTTACTTAGAACAGCAGGTTTCAAAACCAATTGTCTGAAGGAATAACTGTGCAGCTAGCTGTCAACAGGCATTAGACAGGTTTGCCTGGAAGGTGCTCCCTCCAGCTTGCTCTGTCTAAAGAGAGGAAGTAGCTGACAGGCTAAAAATCCAGGGCAACTTTCCAGGGCATCAAATCAAGTGAGCACAGTGAGACTTTATTAGTTTTGTTAAGGCCTCATCAGTATTCCCTAAATGTCACCTTCATCCCTGGTTAAATATCACAAGAAAATATGATCCAAAGGTAAACAGAACTTATTTGGCAATTATTTAGTGTTTATAAATATTCACTTCCTGGCTCTCCTGTACAATAAACCAAGGCATATCAAGAGTAGAATATTTTTGTTCCAGATCAGATATTAATTTATTGGAAGCTTGTTTCACTATATTAGGAGGGAGTTGGCATTAAATATCAATCTGTTCTCTTTTAAGAAGTTTCTGCTAGGTTCTTAGACAAATGTCACTAGTATTGAGGTGGCTCATCAGGCAATGTTCTGGCCATTTTGGCCATTCCATTATCAAATGTGGCTTAACCAGATCATTGCTCTACCTCTACTATTAACTGTAGTTTGCCTCATGACAGATCTGGCTTGATAGTCTTATAATGCTCACATTGTATTCACCATAACTTCTAAACCCATCCTCTATATCTGCATCTCCCAGTGTTCTTGGTGACCATAATCCTATGAGGTGTTTGGTGAACATGCAGAAGTTTTGCTACTGAGATAAGTTTGAGGAAAGCTATATGTTTTCTTTCTTGGAAAATAAAATAATATCAATCAAGTCAAAAAAAATTTTTTGAGCAACACTAAAAATTGTTTATGTATGGTCATCTCATTATTTTTCAAAGTTTATTTGGCTAACAATTACTTTGAATCAGAACTTTTCTGTTCTCTACTTTTCTCCTTCTCCTTGTATTTCTTGCTTGCCCTATTTCTCCAATTCTTCCCCTCACCCTATCATTGCTGAAGAGTCACACTAAGGGACTCATACACACTAGACACACACCACAGCATACTGACACTACTTCAGCCTGAGCCAAGCATGTCTCTAAGTAGAACAAATCACCTAGACATTTTCATTGTAGACTGGGCTTCTACTTTTGTGGTGAGGGCATCCATGTACGGTGAATACATTGCTATTGTGCTTAAATGCTGCAGTGGCTGCACATTTCTCACAGGGTCAAATTCAACACTTCCTAGCAGAGAGGCAAGACCACACATATTCTGTCCCAATCACTTTCTCATTCATTGCCAACTTCTGCCTGCTCATACCACTCTATTTTACTCTAAAGCTTCTCACAATGTGCTCTTTGTCTAGATTCTTCTTCTCATTACATGGAAGACTCACAGTCAGCCTGAGACCAACTTGAACATTATCTTTCTTACAATACTCCCTTGGCTCCAGCATAACCACAGAACCCTGTGTCCCAGACTCCTGGTGTCCCAGACTCCCGAGACACTCATTTGAGTGTCTACTTGTGTAGGTTGTTTTCAATGGAGGCTTGATTTGTGTTTTTCCCACTGGGCCTCAAATTCCATCACAACAGGGCCAGGGTTTATCTGTATCAGTAACTTAAAAATGGACTAAAAGAAGATGGTAGACAAGTTAGTTTAAGGGACAAATGATCATATGACATAAATATTCAAATACGTAATTGCAGTGTAAACAGAAGAGTTAGACTGAATTCTGTTAAAACCAACCAAAGTGATTTATTTGTTTTTGGGCCATTGGTTTATTTCCTGCTTTAGGCTTCAGGCTATTAATATCTTGTGAGCTGCCTATAAAAATATTAATGAAAATTCTGCAAGTTGACAGAAATCTAACAGATTTCCCAGTTCAGTTATTTAGACATATAAATAATTATAGCACATTATACTAATGTCTGTTACTGACTGCTTCTGGATGTTTGACATTCCTAAAAATTAACACATAGCTACTTATTGAACATAACACTGTAGTAGTCAGGAATAGCACCCACCAAGTAGTTGTGTGTAGGTATCACCATAGGGTGGATTTAATCCATAATGTTTACAGACAAATGAAAAAACTGGGAAGGAATTTGTAACTCAGAATCCTGGAATGCAATGTGGTAAACTTGATCGATGTTTCCATTAGCAGAGTCTCCTTGAGTGAAACCAATGCCAAGTCTAAAATACGGTGCCCCTGCTGTCTAATGGAATATCTTCTCTTGGTCCTCTTGCTTATCTTCCTGCATTAAAGTGATAAATGAATTTGCAAGTGTCTTTGCAGTTTTATAGCTCTTAAAAGCAATGTTTTCTTTTTTTGTTTAATATGACTTCAAAGAAAAAAAAGTCAAATATGGAAAAAAAACAAAGTAGAGGCATTTCTTTGAAATTAAATATAAAGAGGGGAAGGGAGTTTGATTTTTACCTATTTTCCCTCCAGGGTGTCTTTTTTTTTCTCCTGCACACATGGTTCATGAAAAGATGACCTGAAAGAACTATCTCCCAGTGATAATACCATTTGTTCACACAAGACTCAAGTCCTAATTAGTGAAATATGCTACTTTTAAACTCAGAGTTAGTACAACTAAACAACCACTTGTCAGCCATGCACTGTGCATTCTCTCCTGCGTAGAAGAAGGCTGTACCAAGCCATCTATTCAGCTGCTTTCATGAAAAGTGTTATTCAGTTGTTTTCTCCTCCAACAAGAATTTATTGAGCTCTGCTATGTCTTAGGCATTATATTATAAGTGATATAATGAATTAAGAAATTTGTGTACTGAGTGATTGATGGAGGAAGGACCAGTCCATTTTGAGTGGAGCCATCCCTGGGCTAGTTGTCCTGTGTTCTGTAAGAAATCTAAGGAAGCAAGAAGTAGCCATTAAGCAGCATTTCTCCAAGGTCTCTGCTTCAGCTCCTGCTTCCATATTCCTGCTTTGTTTGAGTTTCTACCCTGACTCACTTCATTGATGAATAGTGATATGGAAGCATAAGCCAAATAAACTCTTTTCTAAAAAAAAAAAATGGTTCCTGATAGCTCAGTGTGGAAGATGATAATCAGATAATGTATTGCAATGTTATGATTTTATTCTAGGACTAAGGACATGATGGTGTGGGACCAGATAGCACTGGAATGGGGGATGCTCATCAAGGCAGTTCATACCAAAGGACCATATATCTCATCTACAGTTGGCTGCTGTAATCCTACATGAACCTGACCCTGACAGCTCTTTCTCTAGTTAGTTAGAATGATGTTGACTCAGTCTTTAATTCTGTTGGCAACATGTGCGCATAGTTGCATCTGGTGGAATTTTCCTCCTGTGTTGGGTATTAAACCTAGTCCTTTCTGCATAAGAGGAAGCACTGGGCTACTGAGCTCCAGTCCTTTATCATCTGTTGACAAAACTCGAAAGATTAACTTCTTTTATGTTTTAATAAATATTCATTTTAGCACATTTTACAAGAAACTCAAATTACACACATGGCCATATCTTTATTTTACTACGATTTTAAACAAAGATATAAATGATAGATAGTGTTTTCATATGACAAAAATGTAAATTATAGGACATTCAGTGATCTGTACTACACTTTGTGGTTAAGCACAGAGGCATGGACAAAGATAATTACACATTCAGGTCTGTACTTTTAGATATAAACTCATGGAAAATGAGACGTCTTTAGTCAAGTGGGTAACTGCAATAAAATTCACCATTCTGGATCATTATTGTAATCTCACTAATTATGTATATATTAGTTGCAAATATGAAGTTGCTATTTTGTAGGTAAAATATTTTAATATTTCAATTCAAATGATTTGAACTAATACTATAATATTATTGTAACTGTTTTTTACTTACGTGCTCACAAATATATCATTTAACAGTTGAATGCTAAGAATAGAGTTGAATGAATGAATTTTTTCATATGTATATATTGTTAAACTTCCAATATGCTGATAGATTTATGAGCATATGCCTGCCAGCAATTCATAACAACCAAAAATAATGAAGGGAACTGAGCAGCTCATTTAGTAAGTGTACTCTGTTCATCCTGTGAGAGGTGATAGGGGTGGAGCCATAACTCTATGCTGTCATCAGAAGCAGTCAGAAGAGTTTTCTTCATCTTTCAGAAATCTTGACTCAGGTAAAAATCAAATCCTTAGCTTCCACACAGAAAACAATTTCAGAGACTGCTCCACCTGGGGAACCATCCCATGTACAGTCACCAAACCCAGACACTATTGTAGATGTCAACAAGTGCTTGCTAACAGAAGCCTGCTACAGCTGTCTCCTGAGAGGCTCAACCAGTGCCTGACAAATACAGAGGTAGATGCTCACAGCCAACTATTGGACTAATCAGTGTTCCTAATGGAAGAGCTAGAGAAAGGACCCAAGGAGCTGAAGGGATTTGCAGCCCCGTAGGAGGAATAACAATATGAACTAACCAGTTCCCCCAGAGCTCCCAGGGACTAAACCACCAACCAAAGAGTACACATGGTGTTACTCATGGCTCCAGCTGCATATGTAGCAGAGAATGGGCTTGTTGGTCATCAATGGAAGAAGAGGCCTTTGGTCCTGTGAAGGTTCTATGCCCCAGTATAGGGGAATGCCAAAGCCAGGAAGTTGGGGTGTGTGGGTTGGTGAGCAGGAGAAGGAGGGAGGAGATAGGGGTTTTTGGAATGGAAACCAGGAAAGGGGATAATATTTGAAATGTAAATAAAGAAAATATCAAAATTAAAAAAAAAGAGAAAGAAAAAAATTTCAGGATGAGCTACTGTGAAGCACAGCTAGGTTTTGTTTAAAGACCTTCTTTTCAAAGAAATTTAAAAGCTGCTTTTTGTGCTAGAGAGAAAAGGTCAATGTTTCCCTGATCTTCTCTTCCTCCACCATACAAAAGCACAACTCTTGTTCTGTTTACCTGTCCATCTTTTGCCCCACAAGGATGGTGTTCAATGTATCATCTTGGATGCAGTGCTGGGCTCTCACTGACACCGAACTTTCTTTTTTTTTTTTTTTTTTTTGTCTCAGATCTACTAGCCTTTTGAAAAATGCAAAGAAAATCTTTATTGTTTATCAGTTTATTTGCTGTCTGGTGTTTTGTTATGGGAACGATAGGTCTAAGACAATGGAGAAGGTAACATAGCTACTTCTACTTGATGTGGTTGTGGTCACAGACCTGCCTCTGATCATGGAGTATTGCTTACTTCCTTTAATTTCCAAAGACTGGGTTCACGTTAGGAGATTTATTTTTTTATTCTAGCATAGCTCAGGCAACAAGAAAGAGGTCATGGGTGTCCTGTCATGTCTTCTGAAGAGGCTTTGATGGACTTAAACTTGAGAATTTTCAACGATTACTTCAAATTGCCTAGATGGTCTTAAAACTGTGATTCTACGTTCTATCAAGTGAGGAGGTAGGCATGCAGACGACTTAACTAATTTCTTTTTTTAAAAAAGCTTGAAATCTGATGCCATCACAATTTACAGTTGTAGAATAAGGAAGTTGGCAGTGAAGCACACTGAATCCAAAATATTCTGGCCAAAGGCAGAATAGTCATTTCTCCCGTAAGAGCTGACACTGCATAGTTCTCTTTCTGGCCAAAGTCCTTCTCATAATCTACTGAAAAAAAAACAGAAAATTCAAGTTTAGGAGGCTGCTCTTACCTCACTCAGAGACAAATTGGAGCGTAGATAAAATAAGGATAGCTAGCAGCTACACAGCTGTATCTGAAGCCTTGAGAGCAGGATATAAGAGCAAACTGAATGTTTTGGTTTCTGGAAGAACAAATGATACTATCCTGTATGGAAATAATGTTATTTGCATGAATATACAAATCTGTGGTAAATCATTTGTTCAGACCTCAACAGAGACTGACTGAGCAAACAGACAAAAGCAAAACAGGATATTGAGTGGTTGCTGTGAACATTTTACTTCCAATGATTTTAGTCAGTCATTCCACAAAACTTCCAGAACCTTCTCAGAGGGGACATGACTCACCAGAGGTGTTATTTTGGGGCTAGAAGCCAAGCGATATAACTGATGTTAGTCCACTGAGCACCACCAGTGTAATTACCACCATCTGCCAGAGCTGGAAAGAACATTTCTTATTCTCTCTTGAGACACACTTTTTGTTGTTGTTTAGAGTCAGAGACTATGTTGCCATGGGTATGCCAGACTCACTATGTAGACCAGGCTATCCTCAAACTCAAGGAAATCTGATGGTCTTTGCTCCTGAGTGTTGTGATTAAAGAAATATACCACCATGCCTGGCTTTTCACCATCATTCTAAGAGTTCTTTAAAAAAAAGAGATCTATTTATTTATTTATTTATTTAAAAAAATGATTTGATTCTTCGTGAGTTCCACATAATGTACCCCAGTGCCACTTGATTTCCCTTCTCTTGCATCTGCCCTCTGCCCTTGCAACTTCCCCACAAAAATTTAAAAAATTAAAAACCACAAGCGAAACAAAAGCATAGAAAATATCTCACTGTGGAAGCTGCAGTGTGTCACAGTGTGTTCCACAGTATACTCCTCTGTCCACACATCTTTACTTGCAAATGTTTATTGTACTGAGTCATTGATCTGGTTTGAGATCTCTGGCTTCCACTGCACCACCAACCCCAGATCCTCACTGGCATTCTCCTCTGTCCTCCTGTGCGTCCTGTATCATATAGAGATCCTGCAGTCTTGGATCTGCAGCACTGGCCCCTTAACAGACTCCAGAAGTTCGTAGATGAGGTAGGTTTGGGGGTTAGCCAACTCAAAGCCCTGGATCTAGTCCTGGGGTAGTGATTGAGATGGCTAACCCACTAGCTTTCTCATACCTGTACCACAAGGGCAAGCTCTCTAGTACTGCCCAGGCTAGTTCACCCAATGCTGCAGCTGGCAGGGGTATGCTCAGGTCTCTAGCTCTCACACTCTTGGGATTGGCTCACCCATGCCCTGCCACTAGTGTTAGTTCCACTGTGCTAGGTGCAGGGTCCACTCTTCCAGTGCTGTCACTAGTGAGAGGTAGGGCCACCTCTGCACAGTCTTTGGGCATCTATCTGGTCCCAGGTAACTGTCTAGACTAGAAATATCTGCATGGTTTTTAGTGGTAATCTGAACCACAGATATAGTGTCATATCCCTGCTGCTACATGGCCATGGACCCAGACATGGGTCCTCAGTGGCACCATGGGCTAGTATTTCACCACAGCTTCAGGTGGTGGGGTAGGGTACTCATAATAGGCAATTCTTCTCCACTCTTGCATCCCTGGTTCCACCTCTCTTTATAATGCTGGAAACTGTTCTGCTTTTTTTCTCTCCCATCTGTCCACCACTTCCTGCTGTGGGTGGTCCATACAGCTGAAAGGCCTCTAAGTGCCTTCCTCCACCAGCACTGTGCTACATTGCATGGCAGCAGGCAAGTCCTCTACCTGCCTGTGCTGTGCAGTATGGTTGAAGGTGGACCTCTGTGTGCCTACACCCTACTTGTGCCCAGTGGCGGTGGGCTGACCTCTGGGTGTCCTCTGCTCAACTAAGCCACCATGTGGCATGGAGATAGTTGGATCTCTGGATGCCTTCCTCTTCCCCTGGCTGCTTTCTTTTCTTTTATTTCTTTCTCTCTCTCTCTCTCTCTCTCTCTCTCTCTCTCTCTCTCTCTCTCTCTTTCTTTCTTTCTTTCTTTCTTTCTTTCTATGTACATGTGTGCCTGAATGTATGTGTAGCACATGTGTTCAGGGCTTATGGAAGCCAGAAGAGGACATCAAATCCCTTGGAGTTAGAGTTAGAGATGGTCATCATTTGCCTGATATGGGTGCTGGGAATTAAACCCAAGTCCTCTTCAAGATCTAAAAGTCTTCTTAACCACTTAATTTCCTTCCCAGCCCTTGGCTTCATTTTGTAGATACAGCTTTTATATAACTGTACTTAACCATAGCATCTTCATGCTTTTCCTGTGTAGATATCTCAGGAGAGAATGCCTCCTTCCTAGTGATCAGGTATTAATAAATCTGTATTAGTCAGGGTTCTCTAGAGTCATAGAACTTGTGGAATGGGTATAAAGTTTATTGGAATGACTGATAGGCTATCGTCCAGCTAATCCAACAGCAGCTAGCTATAAATAGAAAGTCCAAGAATTCAGTAGTTGCTTATTCCTGAAAAGATGGATGTTTTAGCTGGTCTTTTGAATATGCTGGAATTCTAAGGATGTAGGTTCTAATGCCTATGAAGGAATGGATGTACTAGAAAGGCTAACAGGCAAAGAGTAAAAGCTTCCTTCTTCCATGTTGTTGTATAGGCTTCCATCATAAGATGTCACCCAGATTAAAGGTGAGTCTTCCCACCTTAAGATTCAAATTAAAGGACTTTCTCCCAGTCTTTAAGATCCAGATCTAAAGTGTATGTCTTCCCACCTCAAAATAAACAGGATTGCTCTCATAACTGTGGCCTCTATTTCTGGATTGTAGTACACAGGACCTTAGGGAATGGAAAGAAATAATTCCTTCAAAGTAGATAAGGAAGGGCATCAGATAATTTAAATACAGGCATTCAAGCTACCATCCATAACAGAAGCTTGTCTAAGACTCTTTATACCAACTATCTGCTTCTGAAATACTTGGCATTGGATTTGCACTTCTCTTCCTAAATGTGCCATCATGGATGTCATTGTGTTTAGTTTGGTGTTTAGCTCTTATTCCAGCTCATGTCAACTCTTTTGTCTGGCTAGATAATCAGACACCAGAGAGCAGTGACCACGGCTTTCATATTTGTAACCTTCTCCCAGGGAGCCAGTCTCATAAATGACAGCAGAATTCGTGTTTTACTTTGATGAAGCTGCTATAAGAATGAGTCAAACCATCTCAGTAAGCTAAAGAGAAATTAGATTGTGTAAATATTCTGAGCCTATGTCCTCATGAAAGGGAAGGTAACTCAATCACAAAAGAACTCACATGATATGTACTCACTGATAAGTGGATATTAGCCCAGAAACTTAGAATACCCAAGATATAAGATACAATTTCGAAACACATGAAGCTCAGGAAGAATAAAGACCAAGGTGTGGATACTTTGCCCCTTCTTGGAATTGGGAGTAAGGCCATGGGTGCTACAGAGACAGAGTTTGGAGCTGAGACGAAAGGATGGACCATCTAGAGGCTGCCATACCCGGGGAATCTTCCCATAATCAGCCTCCAAACACTGACACCATTGTATACACTAGCAAGAGTTTGCTGAAAGGACCCTGATATAGCTGTCTCTTATGAGACTATGCCGGGGCCTAGCAAACACAGAAGTGGATGTTCACAGTCAGCTATTGGATGGGTCACAGGGCCCCCAATGGAGGAGCAGGAGGAAGTACCCCGGGAGCTGGGGGGATCTGCAACCCTATAGGTGGAACAACATTATGAACTAACCAGTACCCCCCCACCCCTACCCCCAGAGCTCGTGACTCTAGCTGCATATGTATCAGAAGATGGCCTGGTCGGCCATCAGTGGAAAGAGAGGCCCATTGGTCGTGCAGACTTTATATGCCTCAGTACAGGGGAACGCCAGGGCCAAGAGGTGGGAGTGGGTGGATGGGGGAGTGGGTGTGGGAGGGTGTGGGGGACTTTTGGGATAGCATTGGAAATGTAAATGAAATAAATACCCAATAATTAGAAAAAGAAACTAATTGGTAAACACTTTGTAAATGAATGAAAACTTTTTTTTTTTTTAATTTTCTTCTTCTTTTTTTCCTTTGTCTTCTCTGGTAGGGTACCCTAAAGCTGTGATAAAGATTATAGCAGGTAAAGACATGACATCTAAAACATAACTAACATCATTATAAGGCTTCACATAAATGAGTCTTTTTGAAGATATTTGTTACAAATATTCTGTTTTGTTGTATTTGTTAAAAGAATTGTATTTTGTAATGTTGCCCATTGGGAAAATCTTTGTATCCTAATATACATCTTCTTACATTTCTTTGTACTCATATACTTTGGTTTCAGGCAGAGCACATGGGTAATCACATGTTGGGACAGGGAAAGTACTTAAATACCCTTTCCCACTGAGTTCAGTCACTGTTCATTCCTCATGATGCTAGAGGCTATATAATTTCTACTGACTAATTGCTGTATTAATAACTGCCCCTATTAGAGAGAGAGAGAGAGGGAGAGAGAGAGAGAATGAATAGGAAAGAGACATAACTACAACCATATGGTGGTTAAGATTTCAGTTGGGTACATGGGTTGTATAAGACCCATCTCAGTTTCAGAGTTTTCGAAGAATGTGAATTTAGTATTCAGGAAATACAGTAACATAATGGAAGGAAGAGAGTGGGTGGGCCTTAGTAAGTGGAAAGTCATTCAACCTCCCAGATCACAGTGGCGACAGGTGATCCTCTATTTGGAGGGCGCTCACACTACAGTTCTTTCTACCATGTCAATTGCTCTCATTTGTAAATAGCTTTCATAAACCCAAAGTGGAAAGTAAATTACCTTTACTTTTCATCTTTCTTCATCAACCTCAGTCAGTTTCATTGTAGAATCGGCTGTACTCTCTGACCCCTTTCAGGAACTGTTATTTTCTTTTTCTTTTTTTTTTTTTCCATTTTTTATTAGGTATTTAACTCATTTACATTTCCAATGCTATACCAAAAGTCCCCCATATCCACCCACCCCCACTCCCCTGCCCACCCACTCCCCCTTTTTGGCCCTGGTGTTCCCCTGTACTGGGGCATATAAAGTTTGCAAGTCCAATGGGCCTCTCTTTCCAGTGATGGCCGACTAGGCCATCTTTTGATATATATGCAGCTAGAGTCAAGAGCTCTGGGGTACTGGTTAGTTCATAATGTTGTTCCACCTATAGGGTTGCAGATCCCTTTAGCTCCTTGGCTACTTTCTCTAGCTCCTCCATTGGGAGCCCTATGATCCATCCATTAGCTGACTGTGAGCATCCACTTCTGTGTTTGCTAGGCCCCGGCATAGTCTCACAAGAGACAGCTACATCTGGGTCCTTTCAATAAAATCTTGCTAGTGTATGCAATGGTGTCAGCGTTTGGATGCTGATTATGGGGTGGATCCCTGGATATGGCAGTCTCTACATGGTCCATCCTTTCATCTCAGCTCCAAACTTTGTCTCTGTAACTCCTTCCATGGGTGTTTTGTTCCCAAATCTAAGGAGGGGCATAGTGTCCACACTTCAGTCTTCATTCTTCTTGAGTTTCATGTGTTTAGCAAATTATATCTTATATCTTGGGTATCCTAGGTTTGGGGCTAATATCCACTTATCAGTGAATACATATTGTGTGAGTTTCTTTGTGAATGTGTTACCTCACTCAGGATGATGCCCTCCAGGTCCATCCATTTGGCTAGGAATTTCATAAATTCATTCTTTTTAATAGCTGAGTAGTACTCCATTGTGTAGATGTACCACATTTTCTGTATCCATTCCTCTGTTGAGGGGCATCTAGGTTCTTTCCAGCTTCTGGCTATTATAAATAAGGCTGCTATGAACATAGTGGAGCATGTGTCCTTCTTACCTGTTGGGGCATCTTCTGGATATATGCCCAGGAGAGGTATTGCTGGATCCTCCGGTAGTACTATGTCCAGTTTTCTGAGGAACCGCCAGACTGATTTCCAGAGTGGTTGTACAAGCCTGCACTCCCACCAACAATGGAGAAGTGTTCCTCTTTCTCCACATCCACGCCAGCATCTGCTGTCACCTGAATTTTTGATCTTAGCCATTCTGACTGGTGTGAGGTGGAATCTCAGGGTTGTTTTGATTTGCATTTCCCTGATGATTAAGGATGTTGAACATTTTTTCAAGTGCTTCTCTGCCATTCGGTATTCCTCAGGTGAGAATTCTTTGTTCAGTTCTGAGCCCCATTTTTTAATGGGGTTATTTGATTTTCTGAAGTCCACCTTCTTGAGTTCTTTATATATGTTGGATATTAGTCCCCTATCTGATTTAGGATAGGTAAGGATCCTTTCCCAATCTGTTGGTGGTCTTTTTGTCTTATTGACGGTGTCTTTTGCCTTGCAGAAACTTTGGAGTTTCATTAGGTCCCATTTGTCAATTCTCGATCTTACAGCACAAGCCATTGCTGTTCTGTTCAGGAATTTTTCCCCTGTGCCCATATCTTCAAGGCTTTTCCCCACTTTCTCCTCTATAAGTTTCAGTGTCTCTGGTTTTATGTGAAGTTCCTTGATCCACTTAGATTTGACCTTAGTACAAGGAGATAAGTATGGATCGATTCGCATTCTTCTACACGATAACAACCAGTTGTGCCAGCACCAATTGTTGAAAATGCTGTCTTTCTTCCACTGGATGGTTTTAGCTCCCTTGTCGAAGATCAAGTGACCATAGGTGTGTGGGTTCATTTCTGGATCTTCAATTCTATTCCATTGGTCTACTTGTCTGTCTCTATACCAGTACCATGCAGTTTTTATCACAATTGCTCTGTAGTAAAGCTTTAGGTCTGGCATGGTGATTCCGCCAGAAGTTCTTTTATCCTTGAGAAGACTTTTTGCTATCCTAGGTTTTTTGTTATTCCAGACAAATTTGCAAATTGCTCCTTCCAATTCGTTGAAGAATTGAGTTGGAATTTTGATGGGGATTGCATTGAATCTGTAGATTGCTTTTGGCAAGATAGCCATTTTTACAATGTTGATCCTGCCAATCCATGAGCATGGGAGATCTTTCCATCTTCTGAGATCTTCCTTAATTTCTTTCTTCAGAGATTTGAAGTTCTTATCATACAGATCTTTCACTTCCTTAGTTGGAGTCACGCCGAGATATTTTATATTATTTGTGACTATTGAGAAGGGTGTTGTTTCCCTGATTTCTTTCTCAGCCTGTTTATTCTTTGTATAGAGAAAGGCCATTGACTTGTTTGAGTTTATTTTATATCCAGCTACTTCACCGAAGCTGTTTATCAGGTTTAGGAGTTCTCTGGTAGAATTTTTTTTTTTCCATTTTTTATTAGGTATTTAACTCATTTACATTTCCAATGCTATACCAAAAGTCCCCCATATCCACCCACCCCCACTCCCCTGCCCACCCACTCCCCCTTTTTGGCCCTGGTATTCCCCTGTACTGGGGCATATAAAGTTTGCAAGTCCTATGGGCCTCTCTTTCCAGTGATGGCCGACTAGGCCATCTTTTGATATATATGCAGCTAGAGTCAAGAGCTCCGGGGTACTGGTTAGCTCATAATGTTGTTCCACCTATAGGGTTGCAGATCCCTTTAGCTCCTTGGCTACTTTCTCTAGCTCCTCCATTGGGAGCCCTATGATCCATCCATTAGCTGACTGTGAGCATCCACTTCTGTGTTTGCTGGGCCCCGGCATAGTCTCACAAGAGACAGCTACATCTGCGTCCTTTCAATAAAATCTTGCTAGTGTATGCAATGGTGTCAGCGTTTGGATGCTGATTATGGGGTGGATCCCTGGCTATGGCAGTCTCTACATGGTCCATCCTTTCATCTCAGCTCCAAACTCCATCTCTGTAACTCCTTCCATGGGTGTTTTGTTCCCAAATCTAAGGAGGGGCATAGTGTCCACACTTCAGTCTTCATTCTCCTTGAGTTTCATGTGTTTAGCAAATTATATCTTATATCTTGGGTATCCTAGGTTTGGAGCTAATATCCACTTATCAGTGAATACATATTGTGTGAGTTTCTTTGTGAATGTGTTACCTCACTCAGGATGATGCCCTCCAGGTCCATCCATTTGGCTAGGAATTTCATAAATTCATTCTTTTTAATAGCTGAGTAGTACTCCATTGTGTAGATGTACCACATTTTCTGTATCCATTCCTCTGTTGAGGGGCATCTAGGTTCTTTCCAGCTTCTGGCTATTATAAATAAGGCTGCTATGAACATAGTGGAGCATGTGTCCTTCTTACCTGTTGGGGCATCTTCTGGATATATGCCCAGGAGAGGTATTGCTGGATCCTCCGGTAGTACTATGTCCAGTTTTCTGAGGAACCGCCAGACTGATTTCCAGAGTGGTTGTACAAGCCTGCACTCCCACCAACAATGGAGGAGTGTTCCTCTTTCTCCACATCCTCGCCAGCATCTGCTGTCACCTGAATTTTTGATCTTAGCCATTCTGACTGGTGTGAGGTGGAATCTCAGGGTTGTTTTGATTTGCATTTCCCTGATGATTAAGGATGTTGAACATTTTTTCAAGTGCTTCTCTGCCATTCGGTATTCCTCACGTGAGAATTCTTTGTTCAGTTCTGAGCCCCATTTTTTAATGGGGTTATTTGATTTTCTGAAGTCCACCTTCTTGAGTTCTTTATATATGTTGGATATTAGTCCCCTATCTGATTTAGGATAGGTAAGGATCCTTTCCCAATCTGTTGGTGGTCTTTTTGTCTTATTGACGGTGTCTTTTGCCTTGCAGAAACTTTGGAGTTTCATTAGGTCCCATTTGTCGATTCTCGATCTTACAGCACAAGCCATTGCTGTTCTGTTCAGGAATTTTTCCCCTGTGCCCATATCTTCAAGGCTTTTCCCCACTTTCTCCTCTATAAGTTTCAGTGTCTCTGGTTTTATGTGAAGTTCCTTGATCCACTTAGATTTGACCTTAGTACAAGGAGATAAGTATGGATCGATTCGCATTCTTCTACATGATAACAACCAGTTGTGCCAGCACCAATTGTTGAAAATGCTGTCTTTCTTCCACTGGATGGTTTTAGCTCCCTTGTCGAAGATCAAGTGACCATAGGTGTGTGGGTTCATCTGGATCTTCAATTCTATTCCATTGGTCTACTTGTCTGTCTCTATACCAGTACCATGCAGTTTTTATTACAATTGCTCTCTAGTAAAGCTTTAGGTCTGGCATGGTGATTCCGCCAGAAGTTCTTTTATCCTTGAGAAGACTTTTTGCTATCCTAGGTTTTTTGTTATTCCAGACAAATTTGCAAATTGCTCCTTCCAATTCGTTGAAGAATTGAGTTGGAATTTTGATGGGGATTGCATTGAATCTGTAGATTGCTTTTGGCAAGATAGCCATTTTTACAATGTTGATCCTGCCAATCCATGAGCATGGGAGATCTTTCCATCTTCTGAGATCTTCTTTAATTTCTTTCTTCAGAGATTTGAAGTTTTTATCATACAGATCTTTCACTTCCTTAGTTAGAGTCACGCCAAGATATTTTATATTATTTGTGACTATTGAGAAGGGTGTTGTTTCCCTAATTTCTTTCTCAGCCTGTTTATTCTTTGTATAGAGAAAGGCCATTGACTTGTTTGAGTTTATTTTATATCCAGCTACTTCACTGAAGCTGTTTATCAGGTTTAGGAGTTCTCTGGTAGAATTTTTAGGGTCACTTATATATACTATCATATCATCTGCAAAAAGTGATATTTTGACTTCCTCTTTTCCAATTTGTATCCCCTTGATCTCCTTTTGTTGTCGAATTGCTCTGGCTAATACTTCAAGTACTATGTTGAAAAGGTAGGGAGAAAGTGGGCAGCCTTGTCTAGTCCCTGATTTTAGTGGGATTGCTTCCAGCTTCTCTCCATTTTTTTGATGTTGGCTACTGGTTTGCTGTAGATTGCTTTTATCATGTTTAGGTATGGGCCTTGAATTCCTGATCTTTCCAAAACTTTTATCATGAATGGGTGTTGGATCTTGTCAAATGCTTTTTCTGCATCTAACGAGATGATCATGTGGTTTTTGTCTTTGAGTTTGTTTATATAATGGATTACATTGATGGATTTTCGTATATTAAACCATCCCTGCATCCCTGGAATAAAACCTACTTGGTCAGGATGGATGATTGCTTTAATGTGTTCTTGGATTCAGTTAGCGAGAATTTTATTGAGGATTTTTGCATCGATATTCATAAGAGAAATTGGTCTGAAGTTCTCTATCTTTGTTGGGTCTTTCTGTGGTTTAGGTATCAGAGTAATAGTGGCTTCATAAAATGAGTTGGGTAGAGTACCTTCTACTTCTATTTTGTGAAATAGTTTGTGCAGAATTGGAATTAGATCTTCTTTGAAGGTCTGATAGAACTCTGCACTAAACCCATCTGGTCCTGGGCTTTTTTTGGTTGGGAGACTATTAATAACTGCTTCTATTTCTTTAGGTGATATGGGACTGTTTAGATGGTCAACTTGATCCTGATTCAACTTTGGTACCTGGTATCTGTCCAGAAATTTGTCCATTTCGTCCAGGTTTTCCAGTTTTGTTGAGTATAGCCTTTTGTAGAAGGATCTGATGGTGTTTTGGATTTCTTCAGGATCTGTTGTTATGTCTCCCTTTTCATTTCTGATTTTGTTAATTAGGATTTTGTCCCTGTGCCCTTTAGTGAGTCTAGCTAAGGGTTTATCTATCTTGTTGATTTTCTCAAAGAACCAACTCCTCGTTTGGTTAATTCTTTGAATAGTTCTTCTTGTTTCCACTTGGTTGATTTCACCCCTGAGTTTGATTATTTCCTGCCGTCTACTCCTCTTGGGTGAATTTGCTTCCTTTTTTTCTAGGGCTTTTAGATGTGTTGTCAAGCTGCTAGTATGTGCTGTCTCCCGTTTCTTCTTGGAGGCACTCAGAGCTATGAGTTTCCCTCTTAGAAATGCTTTCATTGTGTCCCATAGGTTTGGGTACGTTGTGGCTTCATTTTCATTAAACTCTAAAAAGTCTTTAATTTCTTTCTTTATTCCTTCCTTGACCAAGGTATCATTGAGAAGAGTGTTATTCAGTTTCCACGTGAATGTTGGCTTTCCATTATTTATGTTGTTATTGAAGATCAGTCTTAGGCCATAGTGGTCTGATAGGATACATGGGACGATTTCAATATTTTTGTATCTATTGAGGCCTGTTTTGTGACCAATTATATGGTCAATTTTGGAGAAGGTCCCGTGAGGTGCTGAGAAGAAGGTATATCCTTTTGTTTTAGGATAAAATGTTCTGTAGATATCTGTCAGGTCCATTTGTTTCATAACTTCTGTTAGTTTCACTGTGTCCCTGTTTAGTTTCTGTTTCCACGATCTGTCCTTTGAAGAAAGTGGTGTGTTGAAGTCTCCCACTATTATTGTGTGAGGTGCAATGTATGCTTTGAGCTTTACTAAAGTGTCTCTAATGAATGTGGCTGCCCTTGCATTTGGTGCGTAGATATTCAGAATTGAGAGTTCCTCTTGGAGGATTTTACCTTTGATGAGTATGAAGTGTCCCTCCTTGTCTTTTTTGATAACTTTGGGTTGGAAGTCGATTTTATCCGATATTAAAATGGCTACTCCAGCTTGTTTCTTCAGTCCATTTGCTTGGAAAATTGTTTTCCAGCCTTTCACTCTGAGGTAGTGTCTGTCTTTTTCCCTGAGATGGGTTTCCTGTAAGCAGCAGAATGTTGGGTCCTGTTTGTGTAGCCAGTCTGTTAGTCTATGTCTTTTTATTGGGGAATTGAGTCCATTGATATTAAGAGATATTAAGGAAAAGTAATTGTTGCTCCCTTTTATTTTTGTTGTTAGAGTTGGCATTCTGTTCTTGTGGCTGTCTTCTTTTTGGTTTGTTGAATGATTACTTTCTTGGTTGTTCTAGGGCGTGATTTCCGTCCTTGTATTGCTTCTTTTCTGTTATTATCCTTTGAAGGGCTGGATTCGTGGAAAGATATTGTGTGAACTTGGTTTTGTCGTGGAATACTTTGGTTTCTCCATCTATGGTAATTGAGAGTTTGGCCGGGTATAGTAGCCTGGGCTGGCATTTGTGTTCTCTTAGTGTCTGTATAACATCTGTCCAGGCTCTTCTGGCTTTCATAGTCTCTGGTGAAAAGTCTGGTGTAATTCTGATAGGCCTTCCTTTATATGTTACTTGACCTTTCTCCCTTACTGCTTTTAATATTCTATCTTTATTTAGTGCATTTGTTGTTCTGATTATTATGTGTCGGGAGGAATTTCTTTTCTGGTCCAGTCTATTTGGAGTTCTGTATGCTTCTTGTATGATCATGGGCATCTCTTTTTTTATGTTTGGGAAGTTTTCTTCTATTATTTTGTTGAAGATATTAGCTGGCCCTTTAAGTTGAAAATCTTCATTCTCATCAATTCCTATTATCCGTAGGTTTGGTCTTCTCATTGTGTCCTGGATTACCTGGATGTTTTGAGTTAGGATCCTTTTGCATTTTGTATTTTCTTTGACTGTTGTGTCGATATTCTCTATGGAATCTTCTGCACCTGAGATTCTCTCTTCCATTTCTTGTATTCTGTTGCTGATGCTCGCATCTATGGTTCCAGATCTCTTTCCTAGGGTTTCTATCTCCAGCGTTGCCTCGCTTTGGGTTTTCTTTATTGTGTCTACTTCCCCTTTTAGTTCTAGTATGGTTTTGTTCATTTCCATCACCTGTTTGGCTGTGTTTTCCTGCTTTTCTTTAAGAGCCTGTAACTCTTTAGCAGTGCTCTCCTGTAAATCTTTAAGTGACTTATGAAAGTCCTTCTTGATGTCCTCTATCATCATCATGAGAAATGTTTTTAAATCTGGGTCTAGATTTTCGGTTGTGTTGGGGTGCCCAGGACTAGGTGGGGTGGGAGTGCTGCGTTCTGATGATGGTGAGTGGTCTTGATTTCTGTTAGTAGGATTCTTACGTTTGCCTTTCGCCATCTGGTAATCTCTGAAGCTAGCTGTTTTAGTTGTCACTGTTAAGAGTTTGTTCTTCAGGTGACTCTGTTAGCCTCTATGAGCAGACCTGGAGGGTAGCGCTCTCCTTAGTTTCAGTGGGCAGAGTATTCTCTGCAGGCAAGCTCTCTTCTTGCAAGGCAGGTACCCAGATATCTGGTGTTCGAACCAGACTCCTGGCAGAAGTTGTGTTCCACTCACTAGAGGTCTTAGGATCACGTGTGGAATCCTGTGTGGGCCCTTGCGGGTGTCAGGCGACTCAGCTGGCAAGGTAGCCGGGGCTCGAGTGGAGTAGAAGGGGTTTGTGCCCCAGATCAAGCCCGGGTAGCCTGCTTCCCTATGTACCGCAGTCTCAAGTTCCACGCGATTGGATTGGGGTAGGCGCTGTGTTCCACTCACCAGAGGTCTTAGGGTCCCGTGGGGAGTCCCGTGTGGGCCCTTGCGGGTGTTGGGCAAGACTCTGCTGTCAAGGTAGCCTGGGGCTCGAGTCTCGAGTCGAGCGGAAGGGACTTGTGCCCCAGATCAGGCCCGGGTAGCCTGCTTCCCTATGTACCGCAGTCTCAAGTTCCGCGCGATTGGATTGGGGCAGGCACTGTGGTCCACTCACCAGAGGTCTTAGGGTCCCGTGGGGAGTCCCGTGTGGACCCTTGCGGGTGTTGGGCAAGACTCTGCTGGCAAGGTAGCCCGGGGCTCGAGTTTCGAGTCGAGCGGAAGGGACTTGTGCCCCAGATCAGGCCCGGGTAGCCTGCTTCCCTATGTACCGCAGTCTCAAGTTCCGCGCGATTGGATTGGGGCAGGCACTGTGATCCACTCACCAGAGGTCTTAGGGTCCCGTGGGGAGTCCCGTGTGGACCCTTGCGGGTGTTGGGCAAGACTCTGCTGGCAAGGTAGCCCGGGGCTCGCGTCTCGAGTCGAGCGGAAGGGACTTGTGCCCCAGATCAGGCCCGGGTAGCCTGCTTCCCTATGTACCACAGTCTCAAGTTCCGCGCGATTGGATTGGGGCAGGCACTGTGGTCCACTCACCAGAGGTCTTAGGGTCCCGTGGGGAGTCCCGTGTGGGCCCTTGCGGGTGTTGGGCAAGGCTCTGCTGGCAAAGTAGCCCGGGGCTCGAGTCTCGAGTCGAGCGGAAGGGACTTGTGCCCCAGATCAGGCCCGGGTAGCCTGCTTCCCTATGTACCGCAGTCTCAAGTTCCGCGTGATTGGATTGGGGCAGGCACTGTGGTCCACTCACCAGAGGTCTTAGGGTCCCGTGGGGAGTCCCGTGTGGGCCCTTGCGGGTGTTGGGCAAGACTCTGCTGGCAAGGTAGCCCGGGGCTCGAGTCTCGAGTCGAGCGGAAGGGACTTGTGCCTCTGGTAGAATTTTTAGGGTCACTTATATATACTATCATATCATCTGCAAAAAGTGATATTTTGACTTCCTCTTTTCCAATTTGTATCCCCTTGATCTCCTGTTGTTGTCAAATTGCTCTGGCTAATACTTCAAGTACTATGTTGAAAAGGTAGGGAGAAAGTGGGCAGCCTTGTCTAGTCCCTGATTTTAGTGGGATTGCTTCCAGCTTCTCTCCATTTACTTTGATGTTGGCTACTGGTTTGCTGTAGATTGCTTTTATCATGTTTAGGTATGGGCCTTGAATTCCTGATCTTTCCAAAACTTTTATCATGAATGGGTGTTGGATCTTGTCAAATGCTTTTTCTGCATCTAACGAGATGATCATGTGGTTTTTGTCTGTGAGTTTGTTTATATAATGGATTACATTGATGGATTTTCGTATATTAAACCATCCCTGCATCCCTGGAATAAAACCTACTTGGTCAGGATGGATGATTGCTTTAATGTGTTCTTGGATTCGGTTAGCGAGAATTTTATTGAGGATTTTTGCATCGATATTCATAAGAGAAATTGGTCTGAAGTTCTCTATCTTTGTTGGGTCTTTCTGTGGTTTAGGTATCAGAGTAATAGTGGCTTCATAAAATGAGTTGGGTAGAGTACCTTCTACTTCTATTTTGTGAAATAGTTTGTGCAGAATTGGAATTAGATCTTCTTTGAAGGTCTGATAGAACTCTGCACTAAACCCATCTGGTCCTGGGCTTTTTTTGGTTGGGAGACTATTAATAACTGCTTCTATTTCTTTAGGTGATATGGGACTGTTTAGATGGTCAACTTGATCCTGATTCAACTTTGGTACCTGGTATCTGTCCAGAAATTTGTCCATTTCGTCCAGGTTTTCCAGTTTTGTTGAGTATAGCCTTTTGTAGAAGGATCTGATGGTGTTTTGGATTTCTTCAGGATCTGTTGTTATGTCTCCCTTTTCATTTCTGATTTTGTTAATTAGGATTTTGTCCCTGTGCCCTTTAGTGAGTCTAGCTAAGGGTTTATCTATCTTGTTGATTTTCTCAAAGAACCAACTCCTCGTTTGGTTAATTCTTTGAATAGTTCTTCTTGTTTCCACTTGGTTGATTTCACCCCTGAGTTTGATTATTTCCTGCCGTCTACTCCTCTTGGGTGAATTTGCTTCCTTTTTTTCTAGGGCTTTTAGATGTGTTGTCAAGCTGCTAGTATGTGCTGTCTCCCGTTTCTTCTTGGAGGCACTCAGAGCTATGAGTTTCCCTCTTAGAAATGCTTTCATTGTGTCCCATAGGTTTGGGTACGTTGTGGCTTCATTTTCATTAAACTCTAAAAAGTCTTTAATTTCTTTCTTTATTCCTTCCTTGACCAAGGTATCATTGAGAAGAGTGTTATTCAGTTTCCACGTGAATGTTGGCTTTCCATTATTTATGTTGTTATTGAAGATCAGGAACTGTTATTTTCATTGGGAGAAAAATGATGAATTTTTTAGGATTCTGTGCAACCTAAAGGACTGGCTGGAAAGGCAGGAGAGGGCATGTCTCCACACTCCTTATAAGGCTCATCTCCCTCCTGCCCTAGCCTCAGAACAAAATGTTTAAGTACAGTTTTCCTGCATGCATTTTAATCCAGTTCTTACTGGGTCTGTTGAAACCCTTAGTGCCCTTCCCTGCACAGCAATAGATGCTCTCTCTAAATGGTTTCCTCCCTTGTTTGAATTGAGTGCTCATATTTGCTTTGCTAAATTTCAGCTCAGAATAGGGGCAAGAAAATCACCTATGTAATGTTAGCTATCCATGTGGTAGAGTGGTGTGTGTGTGTCTTAGAAATAAGTTCATTAATGTGTGTAATATTTGAAAGATTCCAAATTCTCCTTTTTAAACTAGCAAGCATTTTAGTAAGGGAGGTATCACCTGGGTGTGAACTCACTTGAGAAAACAGCTTCAGTGTGGCACCTCCCAACAGAAGCCATAAAAAGTCAAGGAAATGTTCTTTCCTATTTACACAGAAACATGGCACAACCAAATGTAAGAGAAGGAGAATATAAACAAAAGCACTTTGGAATGTTTTCAAAATCTCTCTTTGACTCCAAGGTTCTTGTTGGCTTTACATTTAAAATAGTGCTGACTATTCAGTCATGGTAGCCCAAGCTTGTGGGATTCGCCAGCGAAGCAGAAGCAAGAGGACCATGAGTTCAAAGTAGTACTGATGAGAGACAATAAGCAGGGGCCTCTGTCCCGCTTCCCTCTACTCCCCTGTCATGTTCCTCCCTGTCATGGGTCCTGCATTTCACTTTGCTTGTTGTGGTGGTTGGAATGTGAAATGTCCTCCAGTCTCAATTATTAAATCCTAATAAGTTATTACTAAATTATCAATTATTAAATTAATTACTAAAATAAATGATTAAGCCTGGTTGCAGAAAGTAATCACCAGGGTTGGGCTTTGAGTGCTAATAGCTTCAGCCAAGTCCCAGTTTGCTCTCTTTGCTTCATATTCAGCATTATGATGGGATAGCTCCGCTTCTTGCTCCAGCTGCCTTCTTCCTTGTCTCTCCTGTCGTTATGGACTCTTGTTCTAGAACTGCAATCCAAAAAATTTCTCTTCCATAAATCGGGTCACGGTGGGTGTTTTATCAGAGTAGCAGAGAAGAATTAGTCCATCTATGTACAACTCTAGGGGTGGGCCTGTCTGATGGCCACCCACTCATTACAGTGCCTTCCCCTCTCCTTTTCAAGTAATTAAAGGTTATTCCATCCCAGGTTACCTTCTGGGGCTGTGTTTTTTGAGCTAGTCCAGAGGAGCAGTAAATCACTGACATTGAGGAAGCTTAGGAGCCTGTAGTCTGGCCTTCTAAAAGAAGGGAAAACCAATATTAAGGAGATCATCCTAATTAGCTTTAACTGCCCACCTGATGCAGCAAAAAGTCACTTGAGAAGGGAATCTCCATTGAGAGATTGCCTTGTGGGAACTGTTAGTTGATGTATGAGGCCCCAGCCTACAGTGAGTGGGCAGCACCACTTTCCTGGGAAGGTAGCCTCTCCTTGTATAAGAAAGCTAGTTAGCAGCCTGCAGGGGAGCCAGCAGGAATTGACAATTCCTCTGTGGATTTCAGCCTTCAGATTCCTGATTGCGATCCCTCCCTGACTTTACTGCAATAATGGACTGTACCCTATAAAAATAAGCTAAGTAAATCCTATCCTTCCTTAAGTTCATTTTTGTTAGAGTGTTTTCTCACAGAAACAGTAAGGAAATTAGAACCGAGGCCTAGGATGGATTCTTGCTTGAAAAAATCACTGCGTAAGTCTGAACAAGTGAATAAGCCCCTTTCATTCATCTTTATAACGTAGCCACTAAAACAAATGCCATCAAAGTGTAAAAATGTAAGGACATGGTCTTTTCATGGTGTATGTTTATGGATCCAGTAAACATGTAGCTTCACTAACATTGGAATCATGCAACTTACCTGGTCTTCAAGTATCCTGATACCAGCTAGCCAGGCTCACATACAAAAGCATAGTGAATATCATGGTAAGTCTCAAGATACTAAAAATGATGAGAAAACATGAAATTGTAGAACAATACAGACTCCACTGGGTTAACATAAGGAGACATATGGTTCCATCCACACTCTCTTTCCCTGTATCCAAGACAAAGACCTCGAAGGTACCTTTGAAGGCCCATTCTGACTCCAGCTTCTAATCATTAGTGAATCCCATTGGCTATCATCCAAAATAGATCACCTATCTCTTAGTGTCTTTATCCCTTTTTTTGTTAATGCAAACCAGCCCATCATCATTTTGTTTTTCTTTGCTGTACAATCATTCTGTTAGGGTGGTTCTTTTATTGACAGAGAATGCATTTGTCATCGACCCACTTTCCTTTGTTAACTGCTGTATTAGCCAGACTGACAATAGTGTCTGAATATCGTGGAACTCAACAAAAACACTGTAAATGAGCTGCAAACAAGGATCTCATGGGGTGGACATTTACAAATGAGAAGGTCGAGAATATTTGCTTCAATGGTTATACTTTCCACAGCAAAACAGGAATCTTCTGTATACAGTGCGTTTTATGAGTTTTCAATGGAGGCAGCATTAATTGCATATGATATGAAGCTATCAATTCAATGCTCTGGTGCAACTTTGCCATCCCCAAATATGTCTACTGAAACTTGTAACTTTTTCTTTTGTAATTCTGTTTCTCATCTGTTGACTATCAGTGGGCAGTGGTTAAGTTTACATACAAGAGTGAACAGTTAATCACATTGTTTCTCTTTAGTGGTGTGGTAAAGATAAGCACATCACTTCCTGCCCTCTGCTTACTAGTATTCCGAGGATGGACCCCAATGGATTCTGTCCTTGTGCAATTTTAAATGAAGAGGTTTGTTGTATTAAAGCATTAACTGTAGGCGACATTTTATCATATTAGCATTTTTATTCCTGCATCAATGTTCTCACCACAGCAGCAATTTGCATTTGCACCTACTTTGCGTTGACATTGCTGGCTCGGTATTCATCATGGCAGAGTGTATATTTAGAAAGCACACAGGCATTAAAAGCAGGATGTTCATACTGGATCACAATGAGGTAAACTATTGCAAAATCTTAGAAACTAGAATCCTTGTGCCCTGGCTTCTAATTATTTTTTCTTTCTTATCCAAATGATCTGAATAAATCTCCATTAAGACACATGGATAAAAATCAATGTGACATTAACTCAGCCAACATAGAATAGGATTGAATTAAACAGCTGATGTGGTAAACTATTAGAAAATATGCATGAAGTCATGCAGACACAATGATCTTATTTTCAGCCTTTCTGAGAGTTACTGGGTGGTTAAAATTATAGCATGAATTTATTTTTTTATCTTTCTTGTGTAAAGGAGGAACTAATATCACTAAGAACTATCAATTCTGAGCTGTTTTGAAAATCAGAAATTCAGCTAAGGCTCACTGGGTCAGATGCCAAATAATAAGAGGATCATCACCGTCCTTGAAGGACAGAGCACAGGTAGATGGAGGAAGCTCACTTTGCTTGCAAAGAGTGTTTGTGGAGATATGCTGAGTGTGGAAAGGAGGCCCATCCTTTACTAGCCACAACTACAGGCACACACACACACACACACACACACACACACACACACACACTCACACACACAGAGCTGCGGGCATAGACAATGATAGAGAAAGAGATAGAGAAACACATAAAGATAGAAAGGAGAAGAGAAAAAGAAGAAGGAAGAGAAGGAGAAGAAAATTAGTAGTGGTGGTGGTGGTGGTGCTGCTGCTGCTCTTACCAGAGAAATCCAGGTTTCCTTTAGTCTCTCTCTCTCTCTCTCTCTCTCTCTCTCTCTCTCTCTCTCTCTCTCTCTGTATGAGAATGTGTGTGTGCATGTGTGTTCTGTTTCTAATTTTTAAAACCCTTTTTATTGGTTCTTCGTGAATTTCACATCATGTACCTCAGTCCCTCTCACTTCTCCCTTTTCTCATACCTACCCTCCACCCCTGCAACCACACCCACAACAGAATCTTGTTGTTGAAGCTGTATTGTGTTACAGTGTGTCCCACAGTATACATTTTTGTCCACACTTCTTTGCTTGCAATTGTTCTTTCCAGTAACCTACTGATCTGGTACAATACTGGCTTTTGCTACTCTACCAATACTAGTATCTCACTGGGACATGTCCTGCTGTTGCCCAGTGTCATGGAGATCCTGTAGTTTTGGAACCAAATGACCTGACTCTCAAGAATCCCAGCAGTTCATTGACGGGGTAGATATTGGGGCAGGCCAACTCCAAGCCCTGGATCTGGGCCTGAGAAGTATCTGAGCTGGTCAGCCTACTGGCTTTTCTGGTCTCACAACATCTGGGATGGCTCGCCAGCAGCCCCTACAACCAGGGTCAGCTCTACCCTGCTGCTGGGGTGAGGTACAGGCCCCACTCACTCTCCCAAGTGCTGCAGTAGATGAGGGGCAGGTACAGCTCTTCTGTTCTCATGACCCCAAGGCAAGCTCTACTGCCTGCCACAGATGGCAAGGGGTGTGGATGTGGAAGGCATCTCTTCTCACCCACTCTGCTACATGTCAGGCAAGTTGTTGGGCCAGCTCTCTTCATTGTGCCTATACTCTTTTGATTCTCTTCCTCTTCCATTTCTCCACCACTTACTTGCTCTTCATAGTGGCACCCAGGTGTCCCCTCAGGAGTGCTATGCCCCACTTGTACTTTGTGGCACTTGGATATGGTCTGGTCTGCTCTTCCCCAGGTCTACGTGGTATTGAACTGGTAATCATCTCAGGCTAGCTCCCCACCTGAACCCCATAGTCTAGTGGTTGCTCCTTTTCTTGGCTTACCTGAGTGCCCCCATGTGAGAGTCATCTATCGCCAGCTCACCCACTGTGACCCCAGGCAGGGTTCTTCTAGTCTCCTGCTTGCTCCTCATCCTGGAAAGCCCTTCTGGGCCTGTACAGCACCAACTGGTGGTCTCTCAGGTTAGTTCCCTCTCCTGGCTCCTGATGCCCCTTTGGTGGTGTCTCCGTTTTGTTTGTTTTTAGGGAGTGTTAGGCAACTAATCATTCAGAAATTCACAGCTCAGAACACTGAGCCTACATAGCCTCTCTTCTCTCTGCCACCTCCTGACTCATATGTGTCACAGCAGCTACACCTGCAACACCTCTAGGGACAGGGGTTCTCAGGTTTATTAATTAAAAACATGTTTTGATGGTTATGCTAGATGAAGCCTATGGAAGCAGAGACTCACAGCCAAGTATTGGGCAGAGCTCAGGAAATTGTGCAGCAAAGCGTAAGGAAGAATTGTTGAAGCAGGAGGAGTCAACTACACCACAGGAAAATAGCCCACAGAATCAACTAACCAGGGCTCAGGAAGGCTCACAGAGACTGAACCAACAATGTATGGGTCCGACTTAGGTCCACTGCCTGTACATTATGGTTGTGTAGCTCAGTGTTCTTGTGGGACTACTTACAGAGGGAGTGGGGTTATCTCTGACTCTTTTTCCTGCATTGGGGACCCCTTTTCTCCTACTGGTTGCCTCACCCAGTCTTAATATGAGGTCATATGCCTAGACTTCTTATAACTTGGTATTTCGTGTTTATATGCTGTCCCTGAGAAATCTACCCCTTTCTGAAGAGAGAGGAGGAAGAGTGGATCTGGGGGGAAGGGGAGATGGTGGGGGAGAGACTGAGAAGAGAGATGGGAGGGGTAACTGTGGTCATGTGTCATATATAAGAGAAGAATAAATTTTAAAAATATTTATTGAAACAGATTCAAGAAGGAAGCTCAATTATCTTTTCAATAGAGTTTGAAAGAAAAACAATAAGGTTGGCAAATTGAAAATCCCAGCAGCTACTGGGAGGATGATGGGGAAGAAGAGAGGAAGCCATACCATTTGAGCTAGAGTCTGGTAAAGTCAGCATGTACAGCAATGAGGAATAGTACAGAGGGAGAGAGCTTCAGAGAATGACCGAGAAAGCCCAAAATGTCAAGGTAAAGATGAAATCTTCTGGGTTAAAACTCGGAAAATTATGAAACAGGTTAAGTGAGCAAGTGCGTTTTTTCATTAAAGAGATAATTATTCCTCCCATATACTGGGCATGCCATGAGGGAATTAGCCTTCCAAATGAGTTCACTCTTGGCCAAGTGGTTGATTGGCTCCAGCACATTTGATGGGTTGTCAGGGGAGGCAGCAGCAATTACAAAATGATAAATGATAAATCAAACAAGCAGTGATTTATTCTACACTCTGGTCCATTAACTCCCACAGAAGGAGACCATAGCAAACCAGTTCAGAAAGTCTTGACTTCATTTAGAGCCAAATGTAATCTATTCTTTTGGCCAGAAGAGAGCAAGTTTTCCTTAAAGAGGCCTCTACTAAGCCCCAGGAAGGCCATCTTTCCATATGGTGTTTTAAATCTTAAAGAAAGGAGAACATGAACCTTCCCTTCCTAATCTTACCAAGGAAATATGAGGTGGGATCCAAAGTGAATCATGAGGCAACACTCTGCCCTCAGTGACGTACAAGTCTGATGCCCAACTGTCCCCTCCTAGAAACCAAGCAGAAAAACCTGCATCTCAAAAGCTGAGTTTAACCTCATTATTGTAAGAACACAAAGCCAGTCACATAAACCTAAACCCAAACCCCTTTCCCATTCTCATGCTAATGCTAGAAGCAGAGATGCCCTTAAGATTCATTTTCCATCTTATTGTCACCAAAGGCCAAAGTCTTTTACTTTGTAAATGTATATTGGGGTTATGCTATATCTTCCTTACCCACTCGTGCACCCCAGAGGAAAAAGGAAAGGAAAACGACAAAAGAATCTCAGCATAAGTCTGGGATGCTCTCTGCACTCAAGTGTCCAACTTAGAGAAGGAACATTGGCCAATTATGGCGAATTGCAGGCTGGTATCCAGTTGAGCTGAGGCCTGAACCCTGATGGTCATAATTCACCTTCATGACATGGTAGGCGTTCCCTCATGCTTCTGGAACTCTGGCCCCTGCCTAAGGTACCACCTCCCATAGCCCCACAAGAGAAGCATGGCCAGTAGTCACATAAGCAATGGCCCAAGCTTCTGACCTTCAGGCTAAACTCCTCCCCAGTTACCTAGCAACAGGAAAGTCCATAAAAAGGGCTGTTCAGTCCCCACCTGCCTCTCTTACTCTTACTCCTTTGTTTCTTTATCTCTCACCTCTCTCACTTCTCTCTCCTCTCCCCTTTCTCTTTGTCTTCTTCTTTCCTCTCCCCTCTCCCTCTTTCTCTCTAGCCTTCCCCTCTCTCTTTCTACCTTCTCTCTTTCCCCTGCATTTCTATAATGAAGCTCTTAAACCATAGAGAGTCTCTGCTCCATCTAGATCTGCTGTGCCACTCTCACCAGTGTTGGGAACTCCTTCCCTCATTCCCTCTCTCCTACAACCCCGGGGCTTTAGCAAGGTAACTCCGAGGTCCCCGGTTGGGGGCTTCCCCTTTTTCACCTCCAGCTGCATGGGGCAGGCAGGCTCACCTGGGGCAGAGTGGAAAAGTGTCCAGCAGCTCTGCCTATGTCCGCCTGCCCAAAACACAGGACCTCTGGCCAGATGTTAGGCCCCCTTTCTTCTCCACTTTTCCCTAGGGACCCCAGCCTCCCCGCCCCCTGTTTTGTTCCCATCAGCCAATCTCTTATTCTGGGCCAGGCACTGCTGTCTTGAACCCTCAGAAACCCAACTATCCAGCGTTAGGCATACCTACAGGTACAGTGGGTATTTCTTTGAAGTGTCTTTAGATTCCTCTGAATATTTACCTCAATATCTCTATCTCCCAGTTTAAAGACAGATCTACATGCAGCTAGACAAGTCTTGAAGTGAGAGCTTTCCCAGCCGTAATGCAGAGGAGAGGATCTGTAGTGTCAAAGGCCAGCTCCCACAGGTCAGGAGAAACCGAGGTGAGGGCCTAGAGTCAGTGACTGTTCACTAAGTAGGCTTTTCTCTGATGGAATAAAGCTAGATTTGCTGAGGCTACCACTTCCTGTGATCAGTGAGAACGTCTCTAAATGCTTCGAAGGCCAATGAGAAGGAAAAAAGAAAAAAATTGGGGGGAGGAGGATCACACACACACACACACACACACACACACACACACACACACACAGTCAATAGATGAAACAAGACAAGCTCCAACAACCTCACACATACATATACATACATACATACATACATACATACATACATACATGCATTCACACATTGGGAGTATGGGGCAAAGCTTCAACCACTTTACAACCATATACATACATGTATCTAATTTTCTTTAAGTGAATAATTACAATGAGTATACATAAGAAAAAACATGTTCCCCATATCATCACATGATCAGTGTCCTAGGTATTCTTGGTGAAAAATGTATTATTCCCAAGGACCCAGATACATTTGTAACTAAGCAACTTGTTATAGATTAACAAAATATAAGCAAGCAAGGTAGTTTTCTCAGTCAATTTCTCTTACTGCCAGGCTGTAATGTGGTCACAAAATGAAAAAAAAAGAATCAATTATTTTAGTATTTAACTTAAAAGGTAATCTTATAAAAATCTTAAAAGAATCACAAATCTAAAATTATATAAAAAATCAGTTCTTTCAACTTTATATCCTCAGGTTCACATTTTCTCATTACCAATATTTTATTAATTTATATTAGGAAGCTGAGGACAAAAATGGGTAAGAGAAATCAATCATCAACTTGATCACCAGTCCAGCATCGCGTCAGCCAGTGCTGCCATTGTTCTCATCCCCTGACCTTAAAGAATTCCCAGCTCAATGATTAAGAGTGTGCCTTTTTAAACTTCAAATTACTTTCTAGGATTTTCTACATCAGAGCCATTGACAAAAACATCTTAAATGAACTTTGTTAACAATCTATATCTTTCTAAGGATGGTGGTCATTACTAACAATCTACATTTAGTTATATTAAGGTCTTTATAAGTTTGGTGATTGAATCATTAATCTGTTCCAGTGGCAATGGTTGAGAAAGGTCAAGCATTGTTATTGTGAATGCCAATGATACAGCCCAGTGGAAGGCTGGAAGTCCTCTTAGAATCTTCACTTATCCTCTTAGAATAAAACATAGATTAAGAAGGACATGAAGACCTTGAGAACAACAAGCAGACTGATGCTTCATAATAACATGAAGACGTCAAAATATGTAGTCCTTGGGCACACCCATTGTGACCCAATTCCATGAGTTCTAAAGTCATTATTGTAGCACAAGTCTTTAGCAAACAGACAGAGAAAGGGAACATATTTTTAATGATCACAGCTTTTGCAGTATGGGGCAGAACTTTGGACACAACAACAACAGAAAAGAAAACCATAAATGACTTTCTCTGATGAATGTAGAGGCCAAAGCTTCAATGAAATGTATATACTCAATTTGACCAAAAATTAAAAGAAATACACTATAATCAAGTTGTTTGGTTGCAGGGATGAAACTTCATTTCAACATTCAATATCAATGAATAAAATAAGGAAGTTATACTTATTTTATTAGACACACACACACACTTTTAACAAAATTCAGTATCTCTTCTAGACAAGAGTCTTCCTTCCCCAAGGACTCACATCTTTGTACACTTAGTCCTCAAATGGTAGTCCTGTTTGGGAAGTTTGTGATGCTTTTAGGAGGCACAGCCTCATTTGAGGAAGTGGGTCACTGAGTATATATACCTTGATGTTTATAGCCTGGCTCCACTTCCTGGTTCATGCTGATTCCTGAGAATGCTTGCAACACTAGCAGCTGAACTCCTTCCTGTGTCACCACAAAGTCTGTGAATTTCCATGATGTTAAAATTTAAAATAATGAACTAATTTGCTTTGCGGAGGAAGCATTCAAGATAGGGCAGAGATGCATGCCTTTAATCCCAGCACTTGGGAGATAGAGGCAGGTAGATTTCTGAGTTCAAGGCCAGCCTGGTCTACAGAGTGAGTTCCAGGACAGCCAGGGCTATACAGAGAAACCCTGTCAAAAAAAAAAAAAAAAAAAAAAAAAAAAAAAGAAAGAAAGAAAAGAAAAAAAAAGAGCCATGGTTGTTACAGAGGTCAAAACTATTGAGGATAAAATCTAGGAAAACAAGAAACCTATCCTGAGAGCAAACTGCACCAATCAGAGGGTCCATGCCGTGGAGATCCAAATCAGTTTAAAAGAGGAAAGCGTAAACTGAATGAAAAGGGAGCTGGGAGTACACCAGAGGATGATGGGGGAGTAAATATGATCAAAATACAGTGATACAATCTACAAAAATGTCACCAACTCATTATGTTGTATACTTAGTAAATTCTTAATAAAACAGTATCAAATATATTAAATATTAATCTCACATTTAAAAAATTAGTATGAAGATCAAACTCATATTAACCTTTCAAGAAAAAAATGAAATCATATGTTTTGGATCTAATCTAATATGTCTGGTATCCTCACAGAAAGAGGAGATTCTGCTGTAAATTCACCCAGAGAAAAGGCCATAAGAAGACAGGGGTGAGAACCATATCCACATGGAAGAGAAAGGCTTGAAGAAAGTCAATGCTGACCTCAGACTGCACGGTCCCATAGCTGCCAACATGGCAATAAATGTAACAGGAATGTCCTGTTGCTTAGACCCTTGGTCCATGATACTTGATTGTGGAATGCCAACACCAGGACATGAAGTGGGGCCAGTAATGAGCACTTGGGCTTCTTCGCTAAATATTATGGTTTTGTGTTTAGATCCCTGCTTTCATCTGAAGACTCAGCACCCAATGTGTTTATATTTTTAGTCATTTCCCCCTGGCAGAATAAAAGCCAATAGGCAGCAGAAGGAGAAGGAGCAGGAGGAGGAGGAGGAGGGGGGAAGGAAGAGGGAGAGGGAGAGGGAGAAGGGGAAGGAAGGGGGAAGGGGAAGAAGGGGAAGAAGTGGAAGGGGAAAGAGGAAAGGGGGGAAAAGGGGGAAGGGGGAAGGGGAAGGGGGAAGAGGGAAGGAAGGGGGAAGGGGGAGGGAAGAGGAAGGGGGAGGGAAGAGGAAGGGGAAAAGGGGGAAGGGGAAGGAGGGAAGGGGAAGGGGAAAAAGAAGGAGAAGAAGGGAAGAAGAAGAAGAGAAGAAGAAGAAGAAGAAGAAGAAGAAGAAGAAGAAGAAGAAGAAGAAGGAGGAGGAGGAGGAGGAGGAGGAGGAGGAGGAGGAGGAGGAGGAGGAGGAGGAGGAAAAAAGAAAGAAAGAAAGAAAGAAAGAAAGAAAGAAAGAAAGAAAGAAAATCAAATGGATGAATGTTCACAAAATTGAAGCTCTCAAAAGGGAAATATTCAGAGTGTTTTTCTTAGATCTTACTTTACAGGTTTTATTGAAAGAAGGCACTTCACATAAAGACTACCTTTCTGTTTCTAATGGTTACCTTTCATTAGGATGAAGGAGGGCATGCCAATTCCGGGCTCAACCTGTCTGTAGAATATGGTGATTTACTGTAATTCAATGTTTACATTTTGCATATTTTTCTTAACAGGTCTGACCATCATTTTTAGAAATCTGTACAGGCACTGTCTCCCTTTTCTGCCCTGTTGACTAATTCTCTGTAAGGCACAGGTAGGTTTACACAATGAATCCAGTTGCAAACAGAAGTTATTACTAGATATTGTCAAATAAATCACCTCCTGCAAATTACTGTGCATTCGTTGCTTTCAGCTTAATTTTATTCAGAATAAACACCCTTAGCCTTAGTCTCAATTTGAGAATGTGAGCTCTTTCTATCCTGGGTGTAAGAGAGTAGTCTAAGTGGGTTTTAAATTATTTAAAATGGTCACCTAGCTCCAATACTTTCTAAGCAACTCTTTAAATCATTGATGAGACCATCAGTCCTGCCATCTGGGTAGCACGTTAAAGAGCAAAATGGAAATGTATGCTAGCTTTAATTACTTTAAATGAGTAGACTCAGACTTGATACTACTAAGATTGTATTATAAGGAGGAAAACAGTATGAGGCTTATACTTTTCACAAATTTTAAAACTTGATCCTAGATCTATTTCTTCCTTGGTCCCTATCTCTTTTCATAGTATAAATCTGTTTGTCTTGATAATAGTGTTGGAGGTTAATGGCTGTGACAGCTTTCTGTAACTATAACAAATTACTCAAGATATTAAACCATTAAAGTGGGAAGGTTCATTTGGCTCACACAGTTTTAAAGACTTTAGTATCATTTCAATTTGTTGCATTGCTTATGATCCTGTAGGAAGATGACATATTATAGAGTTGGGAAGATAAAGCAAAGCTGTTGACATTCTGGCCAGGATACATAGAGAAAGGTATAGAGAAAGGTAAGAAACAGTCAGAGAGGAAGAGGAAGAGGGAGACATAGACAGACAGAGAGAACATCAGAATACTCACAGAAGTAACAGCCCCCGGGTGTGCTGGTTAGTTTTTGTAAAATTGACACCAACACAAGCTAAGGTCATTGTTTCACTCGGTGTCTCTTATGGCATGGGTTTCACGATCCTTGTCATACTACTGCTTTGATTAGAGATTTTGGACCTTATCTCTGTATCTCCAGTCATGGCCCTGTCCCTAGGGCACTTCCATATGAGGTGCTGCAGGGAAGCCCACTCTACTGCTTCTGGAATGTTCTCTCTGTGGAGCTCAGTTCCTCCAATCACCACATAGAACATGTGGAATAGCTTAATCAAGCAGAAATACAGTAGATTTTAGCTTTGTGTTGTCAGCTGACTTTAATGTTGTAATACACGGATTGGTTGTGGTGACTATGATTTTATTGGCTAAATCTAGTATGATGCTATGATTCAGTGTCTGGAGAAGTCTCTAAACTTGATGATCAAAATGTCGAAAGATATTCATGAGAAGGTACTAAACCCTATTTATCACATGGTATAGTGGTCTAGAAACATGTTTCTTAGACTCAACAAATTCTCAATATATATCTTTATTATCTCCTTTGTACCTTGCTTGGTACCTTCTACTGTTATTCTCTCTCTCTCTCCTCTCTCTCTCTCTCTCTCTCTCTCTCTCTCTCTCTCTCTCCCTCTCCCTCTCCCTCCCCTCTCCCTCTCCCTCTCCCTCTCCCTCTCTCTCTCTCTCTCTCTCTCTCTCTCTCTCACACACACACACACACACACACACACACACACACACACACACACACACACACACACTCACACACACACACACACATACATGAGCCATGGACACTGACCCCCAGTACTGCGTAGTCATGGACTTAGATAAGACTTTCAGTAGAGGCTTGGACTGAGACTTCACCATGGCTCCAGGTGGCAGGGCTGGCCACTCACGGCAGGCTACTCCTCTCCACCCTTCAGTCTCCAGTTCCATCTTTCTTCATAGTGCCCAAGTTTCTTCACTTCTCTTTCTTTTCCATTTGACCTCTCCATACTTCCATATTATAGTGGCTCCTACTTCAGGCTAGCCATGCAGCTGGCAGGCCTCTGGGTGACATCCTCCATCTCTGCAGCCTGACAAGTTGGCAAACAGGTGTCTATGGCCTGCCTGTGTTATGGACTGGAGGGCAAGTCTGTGGGTGGCATGGCAGTCCTCAGGCCTCTGTCTTCCTCCTCTCATGCTTCCCTACCTGGTTTTAATTTGATTTATTTTGTTTTGTTTTATTTTGTTTTACAAGACTCAGACATAAGACAGCTTTGGCCACCAAGCCAGGCACCAAACTAGGATGACTGAAGGACTGCCATCTGCTCTGTCCCTGACTGATACAAGAACACCAACACCAACAAAGTGTCTCTTTGCTCATTGCCAGGGTATAAACTCTCCTTTCTTAATCTGTCTTTTGCTACAAGGCTCCCAGATGAGAATTAAGTATGGTAGCAGCAAAGCTAATTTTCTTCCTGTCACAGTCTTAGCTTCAGCAATAAATACTGATACTTGTTTTAACACAGCAAGGAGTTCACCTTTTAATCCTAGTCCACTGCCACTAACATCCCTTGCACGTCCGCCCCCAGTTGCTGATTTGGTCCAACACGTGCACACTCTCTCCATATGCCTGCACATGTATGAATACAACAAAAATAAGGGAGGTTTGTGGAATTGCAAGCTGTATGCTGCCCATGTGTAGCTTTTCTGATTATCATGCTGTTTTAGGATGAGACTTGATAGCTTGTTAAAATTCTCATTTGATGTCTTTTCATAAAAAAAGTACCTTATCAGCATGAGGTACCTGCTAGCCTGGTAGCAGCTTAGGGCCTCTCACTTATGTGGAGGGTTCCATGAGGCCACTCTCTACCACACTACTTCTTTGAGAATCTATGCATTTTACTTATTGTATCTAACAAATCAAAGATTGTTTTGATCCCAGATCTGTTTTGGCAGGTTTTCCGATCAACCAGGGAATTTTTATTTCAGTGGGAGACTTTAGAAAACTAAGTCCTTCAAAGTTTGTGAATTAAATTTCAGTGTCTTTGTAGTACAATGAGTCTATGACGCTATGAATATGCTCTAATGAAATATGAATTGGTGATATGTATATATATATATACATATATATATACATACACATGTGTATGCATATATACAGAATATGTTAATCAAGCTACTCTAGAGAAACAGAACCAATTAGATATGCAGTATGCAAGTAAGTCATAGGAAGTTGATTATGGATATTGCTTCTCTGGCTTTGAGGACTGAGATGTCCCAGGACATGCCCTCTGAAAAATGGGAGAACCTTTCTGTGGTCTTAACAATTGAACACACTGGAAATGGCCTGAAGACAGGAGGGACAATGAAGCTGGTGATATAACTCACTCTGACTGCAAAAGGAATGGGGTTGGAAGCTGGGGACCATTCATAGTTCTAGGTTGGATGCTTGAAGCTTGCTGGGTAGATAGAGTGAAGTGGTATAAGTCTCAGCCAGATTTCAAGTGAGTTCTGACTTTCAAAAGGTGAGTGTATCAGCTTAAGAGGGGATCAAAATTTCCCCTCTTTGTATTTTGGCACCACTGGGTACCAAATGGCAGACTTGATTATACCATCTGTATGAGTCAAGAGACTTTTTATTAGTCTGGAAATTCTTCTAGAAACACACACATACACACACACACACACACACACACACACACACACAGAGGTAAGTATTTCACCACCTATCTAGTTAACCTTTAACACAGTAAACTTCATTCATGAAATTAATCACAACACCTCTATACTCAATGACAAGTGCAGAAGTTAAAACAGCTTAGGTGGGTTGTTATGTGTTTTGCTGCATAATCAATAATCAGACTGACTCTGGTTATAAATGACTCTCAGGATTATCTGCATGCATAGCATGAATTCAAGTATTTTTATTTTGTTTTGTTCTAATATAATGTTTTCACATCATTTCTCCAGTGAACAGTCCTTAAATAGAACATTACTTTTGTAGAGAAATGTAGAAATGGAGTGCTAACTTATGCCACTTAAACACATGTAGCCTGAAATCATCTGAATGACTCGATAATTATACATATATATGTATGTGCATGCTTTTTTTTCATGGATTTCCAGAGATTCACTAATTCTTTCCCTGCTTCCCCCCTTCTCCTCTGTGTATAGGAATACAGGTGCACTGATACTATCGGGTCAATGTGGAGATCAAAAGAGTACCTTGACCAAAAGATAACTTTGATTGTTAGTCTTCTTGTTCTATTTGTTTGAGACAGGGCCTTTGTTGTTTGCTTATTGTGTACACAAAACTAACTGGTAAGTTTTCAAGGAGCCTTCTTTCTCTGCTCCCCTCTCTCATCATATAGCACTGGGATTATAGATAGTCTGGATATACATCGCTCTTAAAAAATGAGTTTAAAAAATAGTGGCAAATGCTATTACTAGTTGCTTAAGGTGTCTCCAATTGCCTTTTCAGTGATTCTTTTTTCTTTTTCAAGATTTTATTTTAATTTCGTGTGTATGATTGTTTGTGTGCATGTTTTATCATCAGATTCCCTATTACTGAAGTTACAGATGATTGTGAGCTGCCATGTGGTGCTGGAAACTAAATGTGGATCTTCTGTAAGAGCAGCCAGTACTCTTAACCTATGAGCTAACCTTTTCAATCCATCGATTTTAAAAATTATTATTATTATTATTACTATTAACTTTTACAGTGATTCTTGATACTCTCTTAATTGCAGGGATTTGATGTATATATGATGAAAATCTGAAAAAAAAAGATAGAAAAAAAATTCCATTATAATGCAGGGAGCAAAATAAAGGTCCAGAGTTAATGCAATAATAATGCAGAGACAAGGGGATTGCTTTGTTTTTTAAAAAAAGGAGGGGGGGCTGGAGAGATTGCTCAGCAGTTAAGAGCACTGACCGTACTTCTGAAGGTCCTGAGTTCAAACCCCAGCAACCACATGGTGGCTCACAATCATCCATAATGAGATCTGATGCCCTCTTCTGGAGAGTCTTAAGACAGCTAGTGTACGTACATATAATACATAAATAAATCTTAAAAAAGAAGATTGCTGTGCTGCCAGGTCGTCAGAATCTGAAGAGATTTACTTGATGTATTTGTTTCTTTTCTGTTACCATGATAAAATACTACAATCAATGCAAATTATAGACAAAAATGTTAATTATGATGCTCTGCTCCAGAGTATTATAACCCATAATGGTGAATACAGCATAACATCAGCCAGCCAGAGCAAGAAGCTTAGAGATTATATCTTCAACCAAAAACATGAACAGAGAGCAACCTGGAAGCAGGAGTAGGCTATAAATCCTCAAAGGCCACCCACAGTGGCCTCCTAAACCTCCCCAATAATACCACCAACTAGGGGCTAGGTGTTTGAATGTACTAGCTTATGTAGGACATTTCGAAATGAAACACCACTTAGTTTTCATGTCATTAAACAAGAGAGGAGAGATTATTTTTTTTCCTTTCAGAAAAAAAGTAGTGGCTAGTGGTGCTAAAAATACTTGGAACCAAAAGATAATAGAATCATGTACATCATCTAATGTTCTTAATATGGGTGGTATGTGTAGGAGGACTAAGAGGTCACAGGCAAACAATCCAATGTGGAACAGCATTTCCTAAGGAAGAAGTGCTTTGTCAGTGTGGAGATCTCAGTTTCACTGAGATGTCAGAAGCTGTGTTAACAAGAAAAAGGCAGCTGCTTAGGGAGAAGTTTGCTTATTCTCCTAACCATGGCACTTGTTAGTTCGAGGTGGCCATTAAATGGGGTATCCTTGAAATTATATGATGGGATCCTGGCAGCTGGTGCTGAGAATGCAAATGCTGTTTCAAGCAACATCCCTGGCTCTCAGAAGCTTCTTGGGAGCAATCCCAGATGGCTCACTTAGCAGGAAACTCATTTCTCTGTTGCTCCAACCACTTTCTAGAATCCCTAATGCTCATCAGACAAAAACCACAAGTAGGTAGTCGCTCCCCTGTGTTCAGTTTGCAAGTTATGTGAACACTTTCAGTGTAGGAGCGCATCATTAGGAAGCAGGCTATTCATCCTGTTTATAATTAATGTTGTGGCTTGGGGGTTTTGAGTCAATGAAATTAATCCAGTCGGGTAGTAGACTGTGCTCATAGGATAAGAAGCTGGAGTCAAAGGCATCTTAGGCTGGTTCTGGAATTCAGTACCCATCAGACCCACTCTTCTTGATATCTTCTATGAACAACATTAAAATTATAGAAGATTAGGATGCAGATGTATGGTGGAGCTAATTAAAGAACTGGAATATTTGAGAGAAGTTGAGGTTGAAAGGAAGGACTAAGGATTTGTAGAGGGAGGAAAGTCTTAAATAGTAAAATAATGAGTCAGTATTGTGTGGTATAATAGAAAGAATGTTATCCCCGTGGCTAGGGGGCCATTGACCTTTATAACTTTAGTTTATCCTTTATGCAAATGTTAATATGCTCAGTTGCGTTTGACCACAGGGTTGCCAAGTATCATATTGAAGAAACAGTTAGAAGATAACAGGTAGACAAGGCTCTTTCATATTGCCTCAAGGGGATATCTTTCTCTCATTAGTATTTTTTAAGCATTAGAAACCTTTTGAAAGATGAGTAAAATTAACAGGTTTCTGAAAGCAAATATTGAAGACAGATGATGACATTTGATGTTTGTTGCTATGGAGACAAGAAGCCTATAGACCATCTCAGACCAAAGGGGAGATCATGAGAGAGATCACAGCAGAAGAAAAGAGATGGGAGTGGTACCTAATTTATTGATACAATCTGAATACCTTTTATGTTTTAGGCACTTAGTTATATGCATGAAAAGCCAGATACTTGGTCTTAAGTAATTTGTGTTCTAGTGGAATACACAACAGTAAGTATTTACATCATGATATGAATGTTTTATCTGAACCCTAGCAAGGGAAACAGCTCATGTAAAAAAATGTTAATCAAAGTGTGAACGAAGAGATGAAGCAGGTGATGAGGGGGTGTTGACGACAACATTAGAGTTTGGATGATAAGCATTGACAGACTCCTTGGTCTTACATTTTAAAAGTGGTTATTTCTTTGTGTCTGTGTGAGACTATATCATATGTGTGCAGGTGCCCTAATATGCCAGAAGAGAGTGTTGAATCCCTTGGATCAGTAGATCGAGTATGACCTACTGACCTAGGAAATTGAACTTGGATCTTCTAGAAAAGCAGCAAGTTCTTACTATTAACCATTGAGGTTTGATCAAGCCCTTTTGCCTTTCATTTTTATTTTTTATTAGGTATTTATTTCATTTACATTTCCAATGCTATCCCAGAAGTCCCCCAGATCCTACCCCACCCACTCCCCTACCCACTCACTCCCACTTCTTGGCCCTAGCATTCCCCTGTACTGAGGCATATAAAGTTTGCACGACCAATGGGCCTCCCTTTCCACTGATGGCCGACTAGGCCATCTTCTGATACATATGCAGCTAGAGACACGAGCTCCAGGGGGTATGGTTAGTTCATATTGTTGTTCCACCTATAGGGTTGCAGATCCCCCCAGCTCCTTGGATACTTTCTCTAGCTCCTCCATTGGGGGCCCTGTGATCCATCCAATAGCTGACTGTGAGCATCCACTTCTGTGTTTGCTAGGCCCCAGCATTGTCTCACAAGAGACAGCTATATCAGGGTCCTTTCAGCAAAATCATGCTAGTATATGCAATGGTATCAGCTTTGGAGGCTGATTATGGGATGGATCCTCAGGTATGGCAGTCTCTAAGACCACTAGTTGCTATGTAGAAATAAGGAGTTCGTTATAATGTGATTTCAGTAACACAGGTGAATGATGTCCACTCTTTAGTTTTGATGGTCATTGCAGAGACAGAGCATTAGCAGTCAAGACATGGAAAACACATCAAACTTCAACTTTTGAGAAAAAGGAGTTCAGAAAAATTCTTCACAAATCCTTAAATAAGATAACCATAAATAAATAAGCCATGATCTATCTCTGTATCTGCTACTTTGGTCTATTGGTGATAGCATTACCTGTGCTGTGATAAGTAAGAACAGGGGGTACCAGTGGAAGAGGGCACAGCTAATGACAGGTGTTACACAAACAGTCATGCATGGACACATCAAACCATAACTGGCTTCCACAGTAACTCCTGGGGGAGGTAATGAGGCACTATTACATCGTCAAGTATTTTTGTCTGTTGGATTCCCAGAAGGCTTGGTGAGTGCTGCACACAAGTGTTAGGGATGTTACTGACCCAGTAACAGAGTACAGTTGAGTGGTGGACCCACCCATCCCCCAACTGCTCAATTTTCAGAAATTCAAGTGTGAAAATGTAGAAAACTCCTGTTCAGAACTATTCTCCCTTGACTAATCTAAGCTTTGTGAACAGGGGTCCACAAATTACCTGAGAGTGGACAGATTAATTATTACATACAGAGAAAAAATATTGCATAATACAAGAGGCTTTAGATGAAGGGCTGTCTGAACAATTAAAGACTGGGCTGAAACATCAATTTAAAGGCAAGGGAGGGGGATCTTATGGGTGACAGATGGGCTTTTGGGAACTAAGCAAGGGTAGGGTGGCTTGTCAGTTTGTTGATGACCTGAGTGTGAGGGTGAGGGAATGGCATCTCCTAACTGGAAACTCACTCTCATGGAGGACTGTGGCAGTTTTCTTTTTGGAAGACCTTTTCATCAAGCAAGAAAAATCTTAGTTTCAAATCCTAAAGAAACTGGGGACAAATGGGTACCTATGGTGCCTTTTAGCATACTAACATGTCTGCTTGGCCTCTAGGCTCATTCAGGACCAGGGGCTCCACTAAGAACTTCTTATCCTTCTTCCTACCCTAAACCTCTCCATCTCAGGTTTCAAGTCTCCCCAGCTTTGCTTTCCTACATAATCTTGTCATTTCAGCCACTAACACTCTTGGATCTCACCCTCATGGTCCCCTACTGTAGTTCTCTTGGTCTGTAGCTCCTCTCTTGGTCTGCTTGACCTCTCTCTTCTTTCTTTCTTCCTTCTCTTCTTCTTTTACTCCAACCTACTCTCAAACATTCTATGGCCTGGTTCAGTCTGCACTCTTTCAGAGGCTTCTGGCTGTACTCTTGCTCATATGTACAATAAAATCCTTCTCAATCATACCTTGCAGTAGTCATTTCTTTATTTCATTCAATTAGCAAGGCTTCTCAAATGTATCTCAGATGAAAAATCTTCATTTAAATTAATCTTCCTCTTGACTCTAGGGTTCAAGGGTCCCTTAGGCATTATTTAATGAGGTCTAGTGAGGAAACTCAGTGTCTTATTTGGGCCCATTTGTAGGAGGTCAAGGCAGTATGTACAGTTGCAGAGACTATGGTAGAGTCCATAGGGATGTGGCTCTTCTAATCTCAGTGTAACTTTGGCTTCAACAGGGAACAGAATTGGATTGGAAAATCAGTCACTAAGTGGGCAAAGAAACTCCTGCCCGGGGTTAACTCTTTTTCTCTAACTCATTTAACACAGGCCTGTCTTAAGTAGTTAGGTGTGACAAGTTACTGCAGAAACGATAAAATCAGTAGAGGATGTGGTTAATTGTAAAGTGTATGTCCTTTGTCTCATTATCAGCTCTGCAACTTACCTGGGATCATGAACAATTAATTCACCTCTCTGAGCTTTAATTCCATCGTGTATGTAAAAATAAGCAACATAATCCCCATTTCCTGAGTGCTTAACTGCATATATTATTTTAGGTCCTTTAAGTGAGGTATTGTTGGTGACTAAAGAGGTGGTAAGGTGTTCAAAAGCTTGTCAGGGATCATGTGGTCAGTAAGTGACAGGGCCACAGTTAAAATTCAATCTTGTCTCTTAGTCCTGATGGGCTATATAGGAGTTATAGGGACTTGATTGAGTTAAATGAGAGCAAAAGAAGAATTAGAAGTACATTGGGGGGTATTGGCATGTACAGATCACTGAGCAGGTAGCAGCTGCTTCATAAATATTTATCCACAAATGATCAGCTCATTTCTATAAGGCTTTGTTCCCATGCTCCTTGAGTGACTCTTGACCTTCAGTAGATTAAATGTCATAAAACACAACTTGTGCACATACATAATCGTGAAATGTATTAATTAATATGCAAAGGTTATGTGCTTATAAGAAATTGACTACTCTCATAATTGTTCAAAGAAATTCAGAGAGCAAAGAATGGACTGAGGCAGGAGTCACTGAAAAGTATTAATGGAGGTAGAAATGAAGTCAGAGGAAATTTACATAGAGCTTTGTTGTGAACACCCTTTCCACAAATTTTGCATTTATAATGAATATCAATTCATACATCAAAAGCACATGACTCATCTGACCACTCCAACTTGTGAATCGCTCAAAAGAGCATAACTGGTAATTTTAATGAGACATCCTTAAGGTCTATGTCACTTTCTTAAGTGCTTCTACTGAATTTAAACAAAAGTCCATCTGATCTTCCTGTCATTTTACAACCTTTGCAATTTCCTAGAAGTTCCTGGAATTAAGCTGAGTCAGACCAGAAAACTGCAGGAGAAGCTGAACTGGATGCCAGAGCAGAGGGGCAATTTTGGAGGGACTATTGTTACTGACAAGAGATGAGCTGGAACCTTCAATCCTCAAGACTCCTTGTGCATCTGACATAACCACTGTGCTTCTGTCCATCATTATCAAGAATACCTGAGATAACAAAATTATAAAGTGAAAGGGGTCATTTGGGCCCATAGCTTAGAGGCTGAGTTCTTGATCTTTAGACCAGTTGATTGGATTTTTGTGGCCACACATTATGTCAAGGGTTTGTGGTAGAGTCCAACCTCTCACCCTATGGCCAAGAAGGGAAAGAGATCAAGAGAAAAGTCCAGGGTCCCACAGGCCTGTTTAAGGATACACTCCCCAGTGATCTACAGATCCATGTACTGGGCCTTATCTCTTAAAGTTTACATGAGTTCCTATGAGAATAAGATAATTTTACATACTTAGGATTTGAAAGGAATAAAACATTCCCTTGTATGCTTCTAGGTTCTCAGATAAGACTGTCTAACAAAACTAGATTTATTGTAAAAGATAGTGGTAAAGGAATAGTATATTGACATAATTACTTTATAAAATCACAGGATAGATTTGGCGGTAGGCTATGCTCAAAAGGATGACTAGAACTTGAATTAGTACATCAACTAGAGGTAAAATGAAGGACATGAGTTTGGGTCTGGGCAGGCAACTCCTAAGAGTAGAGGAGCAGAACAGCGAGAGTGTTGTGAATCAGGGCAAGGCTTGCTGTGGTCTGCACTGATCAGAGCCTCCTGTAATCAGCAGCTTTGCTCCTGGTGCAGAATGGGAGACTGCACATTTCCATAAATGGAAAATTTATGCACTGTCTTTAAAAATCCTCCAGAGTCTGTTTCTCAAAATAGTCTTTAGGCCAAATAGGTGATTCGTTTTGTGGTTGACTTTTGTCTCCTAAGGACTTTAGATAAATTTTGATGGGTTAAAATTCATTTTATCACATAAATGTTCTCTATTTTTTATAATGGTATAGGTACATAATTTTATGTATTTGTCAAATATTAAGCTGTACATATAGAAAAGTAAATTATATCTGAATAAACTTGATGTTGAAATTACTTTTTAAAAATGGCCAAGGTCTTTACTGTTTCCTGCTTTAATACTGTGAGGTCTGTGGAACCAGTCTGTCTCCTACAATAATGATCCTCCCCTCTTTACCCCAGCTCAGCTATCTCTCCTTGGTTTGCATTTGCATGTTTGCATGTTGCCCTCAGCATAAAGAGCAATGTTTTTTGTTTTTTGTTTTTTGTTTTTTTTCCACTTGGGATGTGTGGCTTACAGGATACCAACCTACCTCTTTAGTCTTGACTTTTGTTACTGTCTGGTTAGGACTTTGATTAGTCAGCAACCTTTTGCTGCTACATCTAACAGAACACACACACACACACACACACACACACACACACACCGCATACACATACCAGAGGGGGGAGGTGTTCACTGGGTTTTTACACAATGCCTTTGCCACTGAACATATATTTTACAAAAATGCCTGCTCTTCCCATGGCTGGATTCTACCTATTTAAGTCCCAGAACTCCCTGGCACTGTGCTTTGCTTAGGCTACATTTAATCAAGGTCTTCCTTTGGTTCCTTGGCAAAGTTCTGTTTATTCATTTTTCACCACAGAAAAATTATCTGTTTTCACTGAGTTCTCAAGGAGAGGAGCAAAGCCTCAGCTCACCTGCAACATCAGCTCCGCTTCCTTTTGGCTAATGCTTGTGTGGGCACCACTCTTCCACTTTCCTCTTTTAGCCCAGCTGTGACTGTGGACCTGAGTGAGTCTTTTTCAGATAGCATATATTGCGATGATTTTGGGGAGCGCATTCTTCTAGTTTCTGTCTCTCAACTGGAAAGTTTATCCATTTAAAAGAATTACTTCTGTTATTTTGTTAATTTTCTGTATAGCTTATAGTGCTTTTATCTATCATTTTCTGTGTTGTGGTATTTTTGCATCAATCTAATCTTATAAAAAGAAAATTTTTAATTATTTTTATCCATTTTGAGTGTATTATTCAGCTATTTACTTTGCAAGTGCCATGAGAGTTATAATTAACAATGTAATATATATGTAATACAGAATGTGAAATGTATAATATGTAATGTATAATATATGAAATACATGTATAATACATAATATGTAATGTGTGATATAGAATATTTAATATAGGCTGTAGGATATAGAAGTATATATCAATCTACAGTTATAATACTAGAATTTGAGTTTGTATAATATTACCTATGAATACATACAAAAAGCATTGTTCTTAGGTCTGGAGAGATGGCTCTGTTGGTAAAGCGTTTTCCATGCAAGCATGAGATCCTAAATTCATATCCTCAATGTCTGCATTGACAAACTGGACAGACATGATGGTGTGTCTGTAATCCTAGTACTGGGGAGGAAAAGGCGGGAGAATTCTGAGGAATATAATAAGAAATAAACAGCAAGAAAAATCAGAAACTAAACAAATACATGGATAACTATATTACATACACTTCAATGGTCAATGCGTCATTAAAAATTTTTGAGAAGAAATTTAAAACTTCCCAGGATCAAGAATTCATACACAACTCAGAATCTTAGTTACAGCCAGAAGTTTTCAAGCAGGAAGTTTATGCCTATATTTACATTGAATAATCAGATATGAGACAAAACCTACCATATCAAGGTTGGACAAGACAAACAAACAGAAAAATAAAAAGGGTCTAAGTGCAGGCAGTAGAATCAATGACCCATTCATTTAAACATCCAGGAGTCCCATAAAGGTACTGAACTGAAGCATGCAGAGTACACTGGTGCAGAACCAAGTAGGTCCTGTGCAGGCTACCTCAGTCTCTGAGTTCATACGAGCTTTGCTCGGTTGTTTTAAAGAGCCTTGTTCTCCTGGTGTCCTCCATCCCTTCTGTCTCACTCCCTTTGCCTCCTCTTCTTCTGGATTCCCTGAGCTCTAAGGGAAAAGATTTGATGGACACCTCCTTTAGAGCTGTGTGTTGCATTCTCTCTCTCTCTCTCTCTCTCTCTCTCTCTCTCTCTCTCTCTCTCTCTCTCTCATGTTTTGCCACAGGTTTCTGTATTTGTTCCCATCTGCTTCAGGAGGGAGGAAGCCTCTCTGATAAGGACTGAATAAGGCACTGATTATGAGTATAGCAGAACATGCTTTCTCATTATATTTTATTTTGTTATGTTTTGTTGCCATCTCTTAGAAGACTATTTTTTTTTCCTAATGAAAGACAAAAATGGATTAGATCCAGATGGGAGAAGAGGTGGGAGGAACTTGGAGTAGAGGAGAGGGAGAGGCAACTGTAATCAGATTACATTCTCTGAGAAAAGAATCTATGTTTAATAAAAGTAGGAGAAAGGGAGGAGGAGGAAGGGACCAGAACCAAGTAACTCTACTTTAGCTTAACTCCCTTTATTCTTTAGCAAAACCCATATCAGAATACGTTCTCTTGAGTAATCTTGGGTCACAAAGACATATTTATGTTGTCTCTCTATGGATTTTCACAATATAGCTTTTGTATGTGTCAAATACTGAGGCCTCTTTCTTCACTTCCTATAATGTAGATAAAAGACTTAAGGTGCTAGAAGTGACCGTCCCTTCAATGCTCTTAAAACAACTTAGAAAAAGGTCATACACCTTGTCAAACCCAAAATCACCCCCAGCATCTCCCAGGAGTTTTATTAAAATAGTCAGCTTTAACTTTTGCTTCCAGCTGAAAGAACACAGTTCAAATATTTGCATCACAAACATGAGGGTTTAGGTTTATGCATGGAGTCTAAGGCAAGAAGGATTTATCCTAAATAGATTGGCAAGAGTGTGTCTCAAGCTTCCTGGAAAAGCTAGTTTTCACTCTAGGTACCTTCTATGCTATTAAAAGTCACCATATCACACATCTCTCATAGGTCTTACTTAGGCTCCAAGTGCAGGGACTAATATTGTCTGAGTGATCTTTATGACTGCTAAATATTTCCAGTAACCAGGAATGGGCAAAGATCAGAAGCAAATGCTAACACATCTCAGGAATGGAATTCTACATTCTGATATCCAACCAAAGTCTCTGTAAGACCCTGAGATGTTCCTGTATTCAGTTTCCTGGTTTGATGTTCAAAGGCAGTAAACTCAATAAAGATGACAAACAGATGGCTAGTACCATCTAGTGGCAGTAAAGAAAGAGGCAAAATAATAATAATAATAGAAACAAAAACCATGCTTAATGGCCTTTCCTAAAAGAGAAAGGAAGGTTGAGACTTTATGCTTCCTTCTAGGCTGAAAACATGGAGCAGGTCAGCACTGGGTGCCTGCCACAGAGAGAAGAGTCAAGAGGTTACATTATCTCAATGCCCCGAGTTGGGTTGGTTGCTTTTAGGGACTTCCTTATATAGGGCACTCTTCTGCTTGTTTTGTGAATGGAATCTCATAGAAGCAAAGGCTTGAATCACATTTTTCAAATGTTTTTAGCAGCTGCAACTGCATGCTGCGTAGCTAAGACTCATAATTACCATGTGTCAGGTAAGACCTTTATTTAATTTTCAAAATTACCCTTTGGGCTGATATTCTTGGTTTCATTTTTGAAGAAATCCAGGCCCATAGAACATGGAGACTTGACCAAAGGTACATAGTTTGTAGAGGTTGTAATGTGACTGGGCATCACAAGGAAGTGGATGTGTCAACCCTATCTCCAATATGCTTGTCACCGTGGAGGACCAATTCATGGCTTCAGCATCCTACTTGCCTTCAGAAAGCTTGTGATATGTAAAGAAAGCAGAATAAACAAACACAGAAATATATTCTTGGGGACTCTGCAAAATGGTTGCTTTTAGAAATGATTTACTAGTGGAAAGTCTGATACCCTGATTTCCTTCCTCATAAGAACACCCTTATGTGGGGCTGGAGAGATGGCTACTCTTCCAGTGGACTCAGGTTTGATATCTAGCACACATATGGCAGTTCACAACCATCTGCAACTCCACTTTCAGAGGATTCAAGTCCCTCTTCTGGCCTCCTCAAGTATCAGACATGTATTTGGTGCTCAGACATGCTTACAAACAAAGTATGCATACACAGACACAACATCATGTTCATGGTCTCTCCACCTATGGTAAAAGCATACAATTATCAGTAGCATTATTAGATTGACTATTAAACTCATGTGAGTACAAAATCTATTTGGCTTATACTTTCAGGTAGTGATCCTTTATTGAGGAATGTGAAGGCACTAGTTCAAGTACTCACTATGAGGGTCAGACTCGAACTCACAGAAATCTTCCCTTCTCTGCATAAGTGCTGACATTAAAGATGTGTACCGCATACCCACTCCAGATTTACGGAAAGTGACAATGGTTTCATGGGAGAGTCATTCTCACTACTATCAAAAATTAATTTATCAAGACAACTAATTTATTTAGATTTATTTAAAGTCAAAATATCCTACATCACTTCCTTTTTTTTCCATTTTTTATTAGGTATTTAGCTCATTTACCTACATCACTTCCATATCCTCTTTATACAAACCGTTCTTGAAAATCTTTGACAAGGAATAAAACAATGAATGTTGAGCTCCAGCTGATAAACAACAAAACAACAAGGGTTAGAAATGGTCTCTGAGGATCAGATAGTGTGCATGGAGGCAAGATTCGGGGTTGAATGCCTAAATGTAAACACGAACAGCACAGAGGAACATTTTATTTGAATCGAAAGAATTCAGACATATTTCAGAGCAACCTCACCCTCGGGAACCACAGCTAATATGATTAGGTAAACATCACCGACAGGATGCCAGCCCTTAATGAAGACCCCCCTGAATGCATTTTTATTAAATCTTAACTGACGCAATATAGGGACTCTGCACTTGCTGATATAAGTTTTTTGTTTATTGGTCACATAAAAGTATGTTCTATGTCATTAACTAGTCCCTGACTGAGAGGAAAGACATGTTGATAGGGCCCCACACTATCAACTCCTAATTAATTTGGGGCCTGCAGTAAGCCCGAGAAGTGAGGGAAGATGGAGAACAGTCAAGAAAGGAGAGAAAAGGCAGAGATGAGGGAAGAGAGATGTATTATACTGTGGTTCCTCTCATGGTGCTGTACAGAGATAATACGTTGTGATTGTTAACAGTTACACAGACTAAGGACTCCTGGCTTCTAGTAATGAGATCCTGGATCTGAAAAATAATTACCACATAGCCCTCTTTATCAGGTGAGCCCCTCCACACACAAGTAATAATTTCTGAGAGAAGGAGTTTGATACTGTATATGGTAGGTTATCAATTACATCGTTTTGCATAATAAAGGCATTGTTTGGGAAGAACAGAATTGCTTGAGAATACTTTAAGAGAATATTATTTTTCTTTAAAAAAAGTTATCTGGTAAAATTGACTAAAATAGCATAACCTAGAAGAAAAAGTCTGGGCAAGGTACCACATGCTTTTAATCCCAGTTTTTGAAGGCAGTGGCAGACAGATCTCTGTGAGTTCAAAGCCAGTCTGTATTCATAGTCAAAACAAACAAAATATGGCTAAATTAAAAAAAAAACACATTTTTGACACAGCTTGGATTCTTAGACTTCAGTTGGTCATCAGTATGAGGCATATTATTTCAAGTAAAGGCTTAAAGGTCACTTTTAATAGATAGCAATGATAATTATGTTGTAGAGAATAAAACATAAACAGATGTAAAAATATTAAAAACATAAAAGACATGCAAAATATAAATGGGCTTTCCTGGATTGAGAAGAGATTTAATCAACCAAATTTATATCAGCTCAAAGAATCGTCCTTTAATTGGTACAATCAGAGGAACTTAAGGGATAATAATAGCAACAGAGACAAAATTTCGAGGAGGTATCAGAGTATGACCACTCAAAGGCGACTTTAGTACATAATGAAGACAATATTAATATATAGAATGTTAGTAGGCATTTGCCTATTTATATTAAGATCATTTATACTTTAATTCTTGCACCTCTTTGTGGAGGATGGAAGGACATGGAACTGTAAAATAGAATGGTTAGTCCTTTCATTTGAAACTTGAAGGAAGGTTTGCCCTCTCTATTTTAGTCAAACAATAAGCAGACACATCTCTCTTAGTAATATTTACAGCTGTCCAGTTGCCTGGTATTCACTAAAGAGTCTGGCATCTGCGGTGGGGGTCAGGCCAGGTTGCAGACGGCTCTGTGCAGGGTCTTTTGACTCCCCAGTTTACAACCGAGTCCATCAGATTCTGATTCCTGGCATACGTCTCATGGCCTAAGCACTTTCTAGACCCTCTACCCTTGCAACCCCAGTGGTTTTAATATGCTTGGCCAAGACAGAGGCACAATTAGGAGGTGTGGCTTGTTGAAGTAGGTGTGACCTTGTTGGAGGAAGTGTGTCACTGTGTGGGTGGGATTTGAGAACCTCTGTCCTAGCTGCCTGGGAAGCAGTCTTCTGGCTGCAGTCAGATCAAGATGCAGAAGTCTAAACTCCTTCTCCAGCACCATGTCTGCCTGAATGCTGCCATGCTTCTCATCGTGATGATAATGGATTGAACCTCTGAACCTGTAAGCCAGTCCCAATGAAATGTTTCTCTTTATAAGAGTTGCCTTGCTCATGGTGTTTCTTCACAGCAATGGAAACCCTAACTAAGACACCAGTGTTTCTCAAATTTTCTGATCCATGTATGTTTCAAGCTTCATCTTTAAAAATCATCTGACTTTTATAGCTTCTTTTCTAAGCAGGTGATCTATTCTATTTTTAAAAGCTTCATGTTTATCCTATTTCTTATTGTTATGTTGTGAAACTGCTGTAACTCACAAGTTGACATTCCTTCATTAAAGATTATGACATGTGAATGAACTTTGGGGTCAGAATGGTTTAGTAGATGTGCTTATTATATGTGCTCAATTTGACCTTGAGTGAGTAATTATAGACAATCTGAAGTTTCATTTCTTACCCACTGAGGGGCACACCTTGTCAGGGTTGTCATGACAGTTTAATGAGATACCAGATGTAAATAGTGTAATAAACACTAATTCATTCCACTGCAATAATACCATCTTCTGAAGTGTAGCAGCTTGGAAAAATGCCTTCAAGGAGTCAGGCTTACTCACTGTCAAACTGAGGGGCTTACAGCCTGACCCCACAGTGATTCCTATAGAGAAGCCACATGAATGCCATCTACCACAGGCCTGGTCAAGGACCTGTATAATCTAGACCCTAGATCTTGGACTGGATATTTAAATTTTGATCTGATGTAATTTCTAGAAAAAAAGGCAAGGCAGACCTATCAGGATAGCTCCTGAAAGACCTCCATCCCAGGTCCAGTTTGTCTTTCTGTTTTATGTTCTAAAACCACAATGTGGGGAAAGCAAGCAAATGACATTCTACAGAAGTTTATGTGGTAATTAGAAGGTTGTTAAGAGCAGTAGTCCATTGTCTCAGTTATCTTTCTAGGTCGTTCTGTTTCAGGTAGCAAGTGAGTACACATTTGGTAAGGCAGTAGAGCAGTGACTTAAGAAAAATCACTAAATAAACTGATAAATCAATATCTATAAATTGAACTTTTCTACTTTATTTTATTTCAATTCCAAGTTTGTCTAGTTGTTTCTTTTCTTTAGATTTATTTTAGCTTTAATTATGTATATGTGTGTGCTAATATGTGCACATGAATATAGGTGCCCATGAAGGCCAAAAAAAGGCATCAGATCCCTCTTGGAACTCGAGTTCCAGGCAATGGTAAGCCACTCACCATGGGTGCTGGGAACTCGGATGGACCGTCTGAAAGAGCAGTATGTATATATCTTAATCAAAGTTCTATTGCTGTGAAGAAACACCATGACCATAGTGACTCTTATAAAGGAAAATATTTAATGGGGATTAGCTTACACTTTAGAGGTTTAGACAGTTATCATCACAATGAAAAGCATGGTGGCATGCAGGTTGACATGGTACTGGAGAGGTAGCTGAGAGTTTTACATCTGCACCTGCAGGCAGCAGGAAGAGAGAGACAATGGGCCTGGCTTGAGCACTTGAAACCTCAAAGCCCACCTCCAGTGACATATTTTCTCCCACAGTGTCATACTTACTCTAATGAAGTCACAACTAATAGTCCCAGTTCCTATGAGCCTACAGGGGCCATATTCAAATCATCACAGGAATCAATCTCTTTCTAATGATCTTATATTTCCCATTGAAACTTCTGGAATAACAATGAAGTTCAGTTTAACTGTCACATGCAACTGTGTATTCTTTTTTTTTAAATTAATTTATTTTTTACACTCCATATTCCATTCTCCACCTCCCCCCATCCACCCTCCGAATGCTTCACATCCATGCCTCCTCCCCACCTCCATCTCCACGTGGATGCCTCCAACCCCACCCCACCCGACCTCTAAACTCTCTGGGGCCTCCATTCTCTTGAGGGTTAGGCTCATCATCTCTAAATGAACACAGACCTGGAAGTCCTCTACTGTATGTGTGTTGGGGGCCTCATATTAGCTGGTGTATGCTGCCTGTTTGGTGGTCCAGTGTTTAAGAGATCTCAGGGGTCCAGATTAATTGAGATTGCTGGTCCTCCTACAGGATTGCACTTCTCAGCTTTTTTCAGCCTTCCCTAATTCAACAACAGGGGTCAGCTGCTTCTGTCCATTGGTTGGGTGCAAATATGTGCACCTGACTCAGCTGCTTGTTGGGTCTTTTGGAGGGCAGTCATGATAGGGCCCTTTTTGTGAGGACTTTATAGCCTCAGTAATAGTGTCTCCCCTTGGGCTGGATTCTATTTTGGGCCTGTTGCTGTTCTTTTCCTCAGGTTCCTGTCCATTTCCATCCATGTAATTCTTTCAGACAGTAACCATTATGGGTCAGAGATGTGACTGTGGGATGGCAACCCCATCCCTCACTTGATCCTTGTCTTCCTGCTGGAGGTGGGCTCTATAAGTTCCCTCTCCCTATTGTTAGGCATTTCATCTAAGGTCCCTCCCTTTGATTCCTTAGAGTCTCTTACCTCCCAGGTCTCTGGTGCACTTTGGAGGGTTCCTCCAACCTCCTATTTCCTGAGGTTGCCTGTTTCCATTCTTTCTGCTGGCCCTCAGGGCTTCAGTCCTTTTCCCTCACCCAATACCAGATCAGGTTCCCCTCTACCCCCAACTTCCCCTCACTGTCCACTTTCCCTTCCAGGTCCCTCCCTCTCTCCCCACTTCTTATTGCTTTCTTCTCTGTCCCAAGTGGGACTGAGGTATCCTCACTTGAGCACTTCAACTTGTTGAACTTTTTTAGTTCTGTGGACTATATCTTGGGTATTCTGTGTTTTTAAATTATTTTTTATTTTAAATTATTTTTTGCTAACATCCACTTATTAGTGAGTACATACCATGGGGTCTGAGTTACCTCATTCAGTATGATATTTTCTAGTTATGTGTATTATTAATCTGCGTCCTTTTTAATTTCTTTATAAATTTTCATAGGGTGTGGGGCCATCTACTGGAGCATTGGTGTCTCCCAGGGACAAATCCCTGAAGAAAACTGTTTTCCCTCTCTGAGATAACATTGCCGAAAGCTACTCAGAGAGGGTAGAATGTCATGAGCCCTCCTCAATCCATGCTGAGAAGTTGGCTTGCTTGATCTCATGTATGTATTGTACATGCAGCCATTGCCACTGTGAGTCCATGTGTAAAATAGGCCTATTATGTCCACCAGTTATGTTTTCAAACAGATAATTCAATTCAGCTCTTACAATCATTCTTCTCCCTAATCCTTGATCCCTGAGTCTTAGGGTAGTCAGTGTGACATAGCAGTACATAGTCTCTTACTGAGTATTAACTGCCTATTGGTTTCTGCATTTGATCACCGGTATATTTTAAGAGATACTATAGATACTATTTAAGGAAACCAACATGGCGGTGTATGTGCGTGCATGTGTGTGTGTGTGTGTGTGTGTGTGTGTGTGTGTGTGTGTGTATGTGTATGTGTGGTGTGGTGTGTATTTTGTTACTCTTCTGGCAAATCCTTAGTTTTAAGTAATAAGACATGTTCTTTTAATCAGGAAAAAACACTTCTAACATTTCTAATTTAGAATTAGTATTTTCTATTCTATCCATTTGCAGTTACTAGTGTTGACAACTGGCTATAAATTCCTCTAAAACAGTGGTTCTCAATGTTCCCAATGTTGCAACTCTTTGATACAGTTCCTCATGTTGTGGTGTTTCCCAACCATAAAATGATTTTTGTTGCTACTTTATAAGAATGATTTTGCTACTGTTATGAATCATAATGTAAATATCTGTGTTTGACTGACAGGTTGAGAACAACTGCATCTAAAGCACCTACACTATACTCATATTTAAGTGTCTTTGTCTTTTCTAATTAAGCAATTGAAAAATAGCCTTTATTCTTCCTCTCATTTGATATTCTTACTTACTAGTGAGAATAAACACTTCTTCCTCGGCCTTGGTGATCTGTATTTTCTTCTATAAGTTGCTACTGGATTTCTTTTGCTGATCATTAACCATCATGATAGCAAATGGTCGTCTTTTCTGATTACCCAATGCCAGTGGTTCCCCAACCTTCACATCCTCATTTACTAGCTATCCGTTTTATGCACATCATTTCATGGCACAAGTTGTATTAAATGAATAAAACTTGCAATATATGTCAAAGATGACTCTAAAAACATCTTTTGATTATATTTTGATTCCTAAGTGGGAGACAATTTATTTCAAATATAAATCAACTGAATAATTTCAATATATTAGAAAAATTTGAGAAATTAGCAAGACTCAACTTTCTTAAGCCAAGCATCATAATGCATGTGTTAAACCTCAGCACTAGGGAGGCAGAAGCAGATGAATCCCTGTGAATTCAGTCTAGCCTGGTCTACACAGAGATTTTCTTTTTTTCTTCTTTCTTCCTTTCTTCCTTCCTTTCTTCCTTCCTTCCTTTCTTTCTTTCTTTCTTTCTTTCTTTCTTTCTTTCTTTCTTTCTTTCTTTCTTCCTTTCCTTTCTTCCTTTCTTCCTTTCTTCCTTTCTTCCTTTCTTCCTTTCTTCCTTTCTTCCTTTCTTCCTTTCTTCCTTTCTTCCTTTCTTCCTTTCTTCCTTTCTTCCTTTCTTCCTTCCTTCCTTTCTTTCTTTCTTTCTTTCTTTCTTTCTTTCTTTCTTTATTCCTTTATTCCTTTATTCCTTTATTCCTTTATTCCTTTCTTTCTTTTTTGTTTTATGATTTTAAGTCATAAAAATAATTTATAATAGTTAAATGCCTATTAAATATACACAGTATCTTCTGAAGCTAAAAGTAATATGCATTCAATCAGTTTTAAAAATATATTTGGAATACTAAACATGATAGAAGTTGAAGAAAATCTCTTATGATGTCCTCTATGAAAGGATATTGATTAGACAGAAACCATTCCATCTCCAAGGAAGAATACACAGCATAACTGTGGCTTTATAGAATGAGTTGGGCAGTGTTCCTTCTGTTTCTATTTTGTGGAATAGTTTGAAGAGTATTGATATTAGGTCTTCTTTGAAGGGCTGTTAGAATTCTGCACTAAACACATCTGGTCCTGGGCTTTTTTTCTTTTTTTTTTTTGGTTGGGACACTTTTAATGGCAGTATTTATTTCTTTAGGGGTTATGGGACTGTTTAGATGGTTTATCTGATCCTGATTTAACTTTGGTACATTGTATCAGTCTAGAAAACTGTCCATTACATCCAGATATTCCAGTTTTGTTGAGTATAGACATTTGTCATAGGATCTGACGATTTTTTGAAATTCCTCAGTTTCTGATCTTATGTCTCCCTTTTCATTTCTGATTTTGTTAATTTGAAAACTATCTCTGTGTCCTTTGGTTAGTCTGGCTATGGGTCAATCTATCTTGTTGATTTTCTCAAAGAACCAGCTCCTGGTTTGGTTGATTCTCTGTATAGTCCCTTTTGTTTCTACTTGGTTGATTTCAGCCATCAGTTTGTTTATTTTCTGCCATCTACGTCTATTCCTCTTAGGTGTATTTGCTTCCTTTTGTTATAGAACTTTCAGGTGTGCTGTTAAGCTGCTAGTGTATGCTCTCTCCAGTTTCTTCTTGGAGGTACTCAAAGCTATGAGTTTTCCTCTTAGCACTACTTTCATTGTGTCCCATAAGTTTGGGTACATTGTGCCTTAATTTTCATTAAATTATAAAGTCTTTAATTGCTTTCTTTATTTCTTCCTTGACCAAGTTATCATTGAGTAGGGCATTGTACAGCTTCAATGTATATGTGGCCTTTCTGTTGTTTTTGTTGCTATTGAAGACCAGCCTTAGTCTGTGGTGATCTGATAGGATGCATGGGATTGTTTCAATCTTCTTTTATCTGTTGAGGCCTGTTTTATGACTGATTATATAGTCAGTTTTGGAGAAGGTACCATGAGGTGCTGAGAAGAAGGTATATTCTTTTGTTTTAGGATGAAATGTTCTATAGATATCTGTTAAATCCATTTGGTCCATAACTTCTGTTAATTTCAATGTGTGTCTGTTTAGTTTGTGTTTCCATGATCCATCCACTGATGAGAGTGGGGTGTTAAAGTCTCCTGCTATTATTGTATGAGGTACAGTGCATGCTTTGAACTTTAGTAAAGTTTCTTTTTTTTAATTATATTTTTTATTAGGTATTTTCTTCATTTACATCTCAAATGCTATCCCCAAAGTCCCCCATACCCTCCCCACCCCACCCCCAGTAAAGTTTCTTTTATGAATGTGGCTGCCCTTGCATTTGGAGCATAGATGTTCAGAACTGAGAGTTCTTCTGGGTAGACTTTTCCTTTGATGAGTATGAAGTGTCATTCCTTGTGGGAAGCCACATGTGCCGTTGCAGGGTGGCGCTGACTACCACTGGCCACCATTCATACAAAGGCAGTAAAGTTTTTTGCCAAGATAAGGTTTTGAGAATTAACCGATCAGATGAGGGACAAGTTAACCAATCAGATGAGAGACAAGTTAACCAATCAGATGAGAGACAAGTTAACCAATCAGATGTAGGCATGCAAATGAGGTGGTAAGCATAACCCATGCATAACCAATCTGGGTGTGAGACACGCCTCTCCTAGGCCTATAGAAGCAGCACCAGTTCTGGGCTTGGGGTCTCTTCGCCTCTGCAATCAAGCTCTACCAATAAACGTGTGCAGAAGGATCCTGTTGCAGTGTTGTTCTTGCTGGCGAGTCAGGGCACACGCAAGGAGTGGTGCTGAAACCCGGGAAAAGAAACATCTTCAGGCATGAGCGAAGACCCCCTGCTACAGGGAGGATCCAGAACTGCATCGCAGGGAAGGAGCGGTTAATAAAGTGTTCCCATAAAACAGACTGCTGAGAAGGATCCAGCGTGGATTCAGAACTCTTCAGCTGAGGAACGGTGGTACTGGTAAGTCTCCCAAATTGATCCCCAGGTTAAAGGGGGATATGTTTTTTAAGAAAAAGGAAAAGAAAAGGGAGGAAAAATAAAAGGAATCAGTGATAAAGAAAAGGAAATAGTGAAGGAAAGGAAAAGGAAAAGGAAAAGGAAAAGGAAAAGGAAAAGGAAAAGGGAAAGGAAAGGAAAGAAAGGAAAGGAAAGAGAGAAAGGAAAGGAAAGAAAGGAAGGAGAGAAGGGAAAGAGAGAAGAGAAGGAAAGAAAGGATTGAGACTATAAGGTTCCCGGCTTTGGGACAAGTTAAGGTTCATGAGTTATGCTTTTTTTCTCCCATTGACCCTTTGTGGGTAGGTCTGATAGTTTTGGTCTTGTTTGTTCTGATATATGGACTCTGTTACTGTTTGAAACTGTGTGTAGAGGCAGTCAAGACAGGTCAGAAAATCCTTATAGAGCAACAAGAGAGTATGACGGAAGAGGAGAAGGGCTTAAAAAGAAAAAAGAAAAAGAAAGGAGACACAGTGTTATCAGGTGGACAGAAAGGACAAAATAAAAGAGCCGAGGTGGAGGAGAAAGGTGAATTAGCTTCTGTGCCCCCTCCCTATGCCTCCTCAGCAGCCACCTATAGTCAGACCTTCTGTCTGGAGGTTTGGAGAGAGGTTAAATTCTCCTTGTTGGGATGTCCTATTTTCACTGACCAAGCAGGGCAGAAATATCATGAGCCTCTAGATTTCAAAGTAATCAGGAATTTGGCTGAGTCCGTGTGGACATACAGCTTAACTGCCTCCTATACTGTGGCTCAAGTAGAGGCCTTGAATAGACACTGCATGACACCATCCAATTGGGCAGTCTTGGTGAAGGCATGCCTTTCACCTGGGCAGTATTTAGATTGGAAAGCCTTCCTTATTGAATTTGCAAATGAACAGGCAGCAGTAACTCTGCTGTGGGAAATCCAGCATGGGATAGGGATATGCTGCTTGGTCAAGGTCGCTGTGCACAACAACAGACAGGATATCCAGTGCAGGTGTTTGAGCAGGTGAATCAGATTGCCATAAGGGCAGGGAAATCATTGCCCACCAGTGTTGATGGTGTTGACGTGGGCAAGAGGGTCTGTTTGTGTGTTTCCCCAGGATCACCGAATACAGCTGTGGGTCCCAGAACGGCTGACCAGAGCAATTCAAAACAAGCAGAGCTATGAGGACATGGATGTTCCTGTGGCTGGGGGTGCTCCCGCTAGTGAGAACTGAAGAGCTCTGTGTTCCTGAAACTATGCTGTTGACGCATTCGGGTGTTTCCTCAATTCTTTACATCTAATGCCAGATTTTAAGCCTTAATGGAACTCGAATAGAACCCATCATTGTTGGCAATTTTACCTTTTGGCTTACCTCTGCTTTTTCTTACTTTAAGGAATGGGTGGGAGTGATTTTGTTTGATGCTGCCATATGCTGTGGACTGGTGTTCATGCTCTGGTTGGTATGCAAATTTAGAACCCAACAAAAACGTGACAAGGTGATTCTAACTCAGGTACTTTTAGCTATTGAAAACGGCGCCTCCTCTGAAGTTTGGTTATCTATGCTCAAGAATTAATCGACATCTGAGTTCCCTGCTCTTGCACCCCACGGATTTATGGATCCATTGCATTGGGATGAGAGAGACTCAACGATCATTGATCAGCCCTTGCACATCGCTGAGTTTTCCTCATTGCATGCGGTAGGGTGATCATGATTTCCCCACTAATTCATTTTTAAAACTGGCTGGCCTCTTTTGTAGAGTTCACCCTAGGTCATTTAGCAGTTACTGTCACACAGCACTGTGGTATCCAGAGACGGGGAACTTTCCTCATGCACAGACCAACCTAAGACACAGGGCCTGGTAGCGATAGGGTTACCCTATGACGGGTAAGGCTGTGACATTAGAGGAACAACCTAAAACAGGAGCCACGGTGGATGGACATAATTGCACAGGCCTAGTCCAGCCTCATTTTATTAAAACAAAAAGGGGGAGATGTGGGAAGCCACATGTGCCGTTGCAGGGTGGCACTGGCTACCACTGGCCACCACGCATACAAAGGCAGTAAAGTTTTTTTGCCAAGATGAGGTTTTGAGAATTAACCAATCAGATGAGAGACAAGTTAACCAATCAGATGAGAGACAAGTTAACCAATCAGATGAGAGACAAGTTAACCAATTAGATGAGAGACAAGTTAACCAATCAGATGTAGGCATGCAAATGAGGTGGTAAGCATAACCTATGCATAACCAATCCGGGTGTGAGACACGCCTCTCCTAGGCCTATATAAGCAGCACTAGTTCTGGGCTTGGGGTCTCTTCGCCTCTGCAATCAAGCTCTCCCAATAAACGTGTGCAGAAGGATCCTGTTGCAGCGTCATTCTTGCTGGCAAGTCGTGCGCGCGCAAGAATTCCTTATCCTTGTTCATAACTTTTGGATGAAGGTTGATTTTACTTGATATTAGAATGGCTATTCTAGCTTGTTTCTTGGGACCATTTGTTTGGAAAAATGCTTTTCAGCCCTTTACTTTGAGTTAGTGTCTGTCTTAGACACTGAAGTGCATTTCCTTTATGCAAGAAAATGCTGGGTCCTGTTCACGTATCCAGTCTATTAGTCTATGTCTTTTTATTGCGGAATTGAGTCCATAGATATTAAAAGATATTAAGGAATAGTGATTATTGCTTTCTGTTATTTTTGATGTTAGTTTATGATTGTGTGGCTATCTTCTTTTGGGTTTGTTGAAAGAAGATTACTTTCTTGCTTCTTCTAGAGTGTAGATTCCCTCTTTGTGTTGGCATTTTCCATCTATTATCCTTTGTAGGGCTGAATTTGTGGAAAGATATTGTGTAAATTTCATTTTGTCATGGAATATCTTGGTTTCTTCAGCTATGGTAATTGAGAGTTTTGCTGGGTAGAGTAGCCTGGACTGGCATTTGTGTTTTCTTAGGGTCTGTATAACATCTGTCCAGTATCTTCTGGCTTTCATAGTCTCTGGTGAGGAGTCTTGTGTAATTCTGATATGTCTGCCTTTATATGTTACTTAACCTTTTTCCCTTACTGCTTTTAATATTCTCTTTGTTTTGTGCAATTGGTATTTTGACTATTATGTGACAGGAGGAATTTCTTTTCTGGTCCAATCTATTTGGAGTTCTGTAGGCTTCTTGTATGTTAATGGACAGCTCTTTCTTTAGGTTAGGGAAGTTTTCTTCTATAATTTTGCTCAAGATATTTACTGCCCCTTTAAGTTGAGCAACTTCATTCTTTTCTATACCTATTATCCTTAAGTTTGCTCTTCTTATTATGTCCTGGATTTCCTGGATGTTTTGGGTTTTTGCATTTTGCATTTTCTTTGACGGTTGTGTCAATGTTTTCTGTGGTATCTTCTGCACCTGAGATTCTCTCTTCTATCTCTTGTATTCTGTTGGTGATGCTTGCATTTATGACTCATGATCTCTTCCTGGGTTTTCTATCTCCAAGGTTGTCTTCCTTTGTGATTTCTTTATTGTTTTTATTTCCATTTTTAGATTCTGGATTGTTTTATTCACTTCTTTTATCTGTGTGTCTGTGTTTTCCTGTAATTCTTTAAGGGATTTTTGTGTACCTCTTTTGTGTTTTCATGGAAGTGTTCTTTAAGCGAGTTATTTGTGTCCCTCTTAAAGTCCTGTATCATCATCATCATAAGATGTGATTTTAAACCAGAGTCTTGCTCTTCTGGTGTGTTGGGATACCCAGGACTCACTGTGGTAAAAGAACAGGATTCTGAAGATGCCAAGTAGCCTTGATTTCTGTTGCTTATGTTCTTGCCCTTGCCTCTTACCATCTGGTTATCTCTGGTGTTAGCTAGTCTTGCTGTCTCTGTGGCTTGTTCCTCCTGCAAGCCTTAATGTCAGTACTCCTGAGAGACCCAATTCTCTACTGAAGGAATTTGGATATGTAGCGCTGTAGTACAGTACCAGCTCCTGGCACAGATGGAAACTGAAAGGATCCTGTTCCAGGTTGCTTCTCAGTTCTTGTATCCTGAGGGCTCAGGGCGGGTCCCACAGAGCAGAAGTGGTGGTCTTACCTGTGCTCACAGGCAAGTCTGCACTCCTGGGAGTCCCATTCTCTCCTGGTGCTATTTGAGTATGGAGTGCTGTGGCACAGGATCTGCTCCGGGTGTGGATGGAAACTGGAAGCCTACAAAGAGATTTTCAAACCAGGGTGAGGAGAGAGAAGGGTGGGGCAAAGACAGTGGAAAAGGGCAAAAGGGATGGAAGGAGAGGGGAAGAGGGAGGAAGGAAGAGAAAAAGGAAGCAAGAGGGGAAAGGGAGAAGGAGAGGGTGAGGTAGAGAGAGAATAACCTATGTTAGACAAATTCATAAAAATGTGTTCAAAAGGTAATAGAATTGTATTTTCTTCTGTTACTTCCTCTCTTTAGGTATAAATTTAAAATACTTATCTATAGTCTTAAGCCTGAAGGAATTCATATGAGCCTAAACTTTCTTGTATGCAAACCAAAGAGTAAACATTATACTCAGAGAGATGACATATAAGCTTAGGGACAGTGTAAGAAGATGGGCTGCATTTTCAGGGCTGGCTTTCTGCTTTGCTTCTTTCATGTGTAAAGCCCCAAAGCACATCTGTGATGGTGGCAATTTACAGCAAAGATGAAAGGCAGTGGGCTGAGCTTAGTAGTCAGCTTTCAAAGCACTTCTTGTGTTTTCCCTTTTCCCTGGAATGGGTTATAGAATCCAATTTACTATCTTAAAGATCTGGGTGGAAGGCAAAGCAGTCTGCCCCTACTGATCACACCCTGTCTTCCTGCTGAGCAGGTCTGCAACAGGATCCCTCTCCCTTGTTCACTGGTGTTTTGTATTGAATACTAGATTTCTGATTTCCTTGGATTATTCTTTTTGTATTTTTCTTCTTAAAAATGCCAGGATTATTATTGATTGGTAAGAGAAATTAATTTTAAATGTGAAAATATATGCATATATATGCAGGCTATATCTAAATTTAGCACAGATGGGAATAGTATCCTCAGCAATGAAAACAGTTAAAAGGGAAGCTAGGGAAGAGAACTGTGCTTGGCCTTGGACATGCAGAGAGATGAGCACAACAAATAAGGAGGATGTCAAAACCCATAGATGAGAGGAAGCTAACACCATTTCAAATGGTGTTAAATTTCATATGGACTACAGGTTTGGTAGTACATCCCTATCAACCCAATACTTCGTAGCTGAGACAGGGGGATCATTAGTTTGACAGTACCCCAGGCTATGGGATAAGATTCTGTCTCAAAACCACAGCAAAACAAGCAAAATGCCAACACACACACACACACACACACACACACACACACACACAAACTTGTTTATTATTATTATTATCATTATTATTACATATATGTGTGCAAAGATACTATAAAATTCTGTTTAAGACTTTGAATGTCTTAAACACATTTAAATGAAAATAGCCAAGTTTTAAAACCAGTAGAAGAAAACATGGATGAAGTTGTTCCCCCTAACAACCCCTTCAAGTATGCCATTCAGCATCTCCTCAGAAGTCACGCCCACACCCAGGCTGCTGTTTTTCCTGAGTCAGCAGATATAAGTTTCCACTCAACTGCAGCTTTTCCTGTTCCTTGTACTTCCCTGGAGAATGCTCTTGATATAACTACAGCTGAGGTAATTAATTAAAACTTGTTTAAACCCTGACAGAAATTGGGCCAACCCTTCAAAAAAAAATACCCCAGAGAACAGAGGTCATAAAATAAGCATAGTTTTAAAAAGCAGATTAAAAATCAGAGCTTCCTGTGGCATGCCTGCCATCCCTAGCAGTGATGTCATCTGAGCAGTGTTCATAGTGACATGTAGTGCTGCATTTAGGAGGAGAAAGTCTCGCTTTCTCATGGATACACTTTGGACTCAAATGTTCCTAAATCAACAACAACAACAACAACAACAACAACAACAACAACAACAACAACAACAAAGCCTCTCAGCCTACCCAAAGGTTGTGCCTAAGCTCCTTCCTGTTAGGTACAGAAGCTTCATGTCTTTAGCTTTCATAGTTACATGTAGAGACTATGATACTGTTCTTCTCCTCAAATGTTTTTTTCTCTCTCTATGGAATGACCTTGACACAACTGCTAAACAACTATTTAGCCCCATGTAAGCCCTATTGCCTGCTAGAATTACCAGTGGCATTAAATGCTTCATTCTTCAGCTTTGTTTCGGTATCACTTATTTTAAAATAACATTTGAAAGGTTGAAACTGTGAAATGTTGGTAAATATAAGACTTAAGTTACTTTAAAAAGAAAAGAAAATATGTTGAACAGGAGGGGCACATGACGTTCCACCCATAACTGAGGAGCTCTGAAAATTGAAGGCTTCTGGAGAAGTGGGAGTCAGTTTTCTTTAAAAGTTTATTCTCTGGTAGGTCCACCACACTCCAGAAGAGTGTGGCCCTATCCCAGGAGTGTGTGGGTTGCACAAAGTGAACTCAATGGGTTATAATTTTTTTAAGTGCATAAAGTTGAGAGGAGTTGGTAAGGTAGAGGTAGATCAGTAGGAGTTAGGGAGAGGGACTTGGGGATGAATATGACTAAAATACATTGTATTATACAATTCTCAATGAAGTAATTGAAACTATTGTATTTTTAAGTTGTGTTGAACATAAATAGATAGATTTATTTCTGGGCTCAATTTCACTCAATTGGGATGATTCCCTGTGTTCCAGGTTTTATGATCTAGAGATGTCTCCTAGTTCACATGTATCATTTTCCTTTGGAATATAGACAACATTCAAATAATCAAATTAAGGAGCATCACCCTGAGGTGACAATGCTGTCTAAATTCCTACATAGCCACCTGGAAACCCAGTAGACACTTCTGGAACTTTTATTTTTAAATTTTGTTTATTTACATCCCAAATGTTGTCTTCTCTTCCTGGTCCTCACCCCCAGAGTTCTTTGCCCCTTCTCCTACCCCTTTGCCTCTGAGAGTGTGCTCCCTCACCCACTGGCATTCCCCTTCTCTGGGGCATCAAGTCTCTACAGGATTAGGTACACTCTCTCACACTGGGGTCACTCAAGGCCATCAGTCTTCTGTTACGTGTGTGCTAGAAGTCTCAGGTCAGCCCATGTACACTCATGTGGTTGATGGCTTAGTCTCTGGTTGCTCCCCAGGGTCCAGGTTAGTTGACACTATTGGTTTTACTATAGGGCTGCCATTGTCTTCAGTTCCTTCAGGTCCTTCCCCTAACTCTTCCATAGGGGTTCCCTACCACAGTTCAATGGCTGGCTGTAAGTATTTGCATCTGTCTCAGTGAGTTGCTAATAGAGTCTCTCAGAGGACAGCCATGATAGGTTTCTGTCTGCAAGCAAAACATAGCATCACTAATAGTATCAGGGATTGGTGTCCACCCATGAGCTGGATCCCAAGGTGGGCCAGTCATGGGTTGGCCATCCCTTTAGTCTCTGCTTCACTTTTGTTTCTACATTTATTAAAATTCTCTGTCAAAAAATTTGAAGGTAGGTTGGTGTCCTATCTCTCCACTGGAAGCCCTGTCTATGTACTGAAGCTGGTCTCTTCAGAATTCATCTTCCCACTGTTGGGCATTTCAGCTAATTTCAGCTAAGGTCATCAATATTGAGTCCTGGATTCCTTTCACATCCCATGTTTCTGGGACTTCCTAGAGGCTACCCATACCCCCAGCCCTACCCTTGGCAATTGCATATTTCCATGCATTCTTCTGGACCTCTGGGTTTCTCTTCTGTCTTGCCCATATCTGATCCTGCCCCCTATTTGATATTGCCCCCTTTCCCTATCCCCTCCCCTTTCCCACTCAGATCTCTCCCTCCTTCTGCTTCCCATCAGTATTTTGTTCCTCTTTCTAAGTGGATTGAAGAATCTTCACTTTGGCCTTCCTTCTTGTTTAAGTTATTAATGTCTGTGGGGTTTATCATGTGCTTTTTGGCTAATATTCACTTATCAGTGAGTAGATACTATGCATGTTCTTTTGGATCTCAGTTATCTCACTCAGGATATTTTCTAGTTCCATCTATTTACCTGAAAAATTCATAATGTCCTTGTTTTTAATAGTTTAATAGTATTCCATGGTGTACATGTACCACATTTTCTGTGTCCATTCTTAGGTTGAGGGACATCTGAATAGATTACAATTTCTGTCTAATACTAATAAGGCTGCTATGAACATAATGGAGCACTTGTCCTTGTGATATGGTGGAGCATCTTTTGTGTATATGCTCTGGAGTGGTATTAGGTCTACCCAAAGACCCAACTATACCTTCTGGAACTTCTTACTAAGGGAGTCCAAAATATGGCAGTCACTCAAACTACCCAATTGCATAATGTCTTTGCTCTGCTTCTGCCTTTGCCCTATAACAGCCTTCCTATTGTATCTCTTCCACAGAGCACAGAAACCACAACTACCTGGGAGCTTCTTGGCACATGTAGGGTTGGCTGTTTAACACAGAGATTTTTTTCCATAACATAGGATTTTATTTTGTTGTAATAATATTCATGTCATTTATAACATCCTGTAATTGGGAAGTAATTTTTTTCTGGAGTTTTTTTTTTTTATGGCTCACAGCTAAGTTTTGCAGGAATTTCAGCTAGTATTGTAAAAATAATACATCAAGTTAAACCTTTAAAATACTTCTGAAGTAGATATTGGTAGTTATTTGGTGAATTAGCTGTCAGTGCTAAGATCACCATACTTTGCAAATACATTTACATTTCTCTTTTTAAAACAATTTTTTTATTAGATAGTTTTTTGGTTTACATTTCATATGCTATCCCAAAAGTCCCTGTGAGTTATGGGGATAGGGGAAAGAGGGTGGAGGGAGAGAGTCCAAATCTGGCCAGAGCTCTTGTGCTCTGGGCAGGCGAATGCAGGAGGGCTGCCAGACTCTTTCCACTAGGCCCCAGGTGGGCATCTAAGCCACTGACCCTACTCTACGGGGGGGGGTGGACAAGGGGCAGCCCCCAATACCAGGGGCCCCGGGGCGAAACCCTCGGCCTGGATATGAGAGAGAGGGCAGAGGGAGAGAGGTTTCTATGCAGGCGAGAGTCCTTAGTTCAGTCCGTGGCTGGAGCACAGGAAGGCCTTCTGATGGGAGGTTAGACACAGCTCATTAGAAAAAAGCCTATCCCATTGTCTAAGCACAGTGGACCTTGATGAACAGAGACAGTTTATGGTTTTAGAGCTTTATTATAGAAAGGCAGGGAGAAAGGAGAGAGGGTAGAAAGAAAAAGAGAGACTGGCCATGACCAAGAGGAGAGAAGGGGGAAAGAGAGAGAAAGAAGAAAGACTAAAGAGTAAGAAAGGTTAGAGAGAGAGGTGAAAGTTTAGAAAGTAAGAGAGAGAGAGAGAGAGAGAGAGAGAGAGAGAGAGAGTAAGAGAGTAAGGAAAATAAAAGCTTAAGAGAGTAAGAGGGAGAGAAGAGAGCAAGGTGGGCCAAGCAGCCCCTCTTATGGTGGGCTGTTATCTTGTTGCTACTAGGTAACTGGGAGGAATCTAGTCTAAAGGTTAGAAGTTTGGGACATTGTCTACATCACTACTAGACACATGCTTCTCTTGTGGAGGCTGTGGGCGCAGTAACTTTGACAGGAGCCAGGAGTCCAGCAGACATGAGGGAATACCTACCGTCCCATGTAGGTGAATTATCACCACCAGGTCCCTGGGTTCCACACTTCAGCTCAACTGGAGACCAGCCTGTCTGTGAATAGCCCATTTCCCTACAAGCCCCCTATATACTCTGCCCACCCTGATCCCCAACCCACCTACTCCTGCTTCCTGGCCCTGGCATTCCCCTGTATTGGGACATATGATCTTTGCAAGACCAAGGGCCTCTCCTCCCAATGATGGCCAACTAGGCCATCTTCTGCTACTTATGCAGCTAGAGACATGAGCTCTGGGGGTATTGGTTAGTTCACATTGTTGTTCTCCCTATAGGGTTGTAGACCCCTTCAGCTCCTTGGGTACTTTCTCTAGCTCCTCCATTGGGGGCTCAACACAGAGATATTTTTATTATAATTTTAATGTATAGAAGTTTGTCTTTTAACAAAATGTGGATCAGAGTTAGAGAAATCTTACTGGAATGCTCCTGCTACATACAGTTTTAAATGAACTTTTCAAGGTTCATTCTTAGCTCAAGTTCCTCTGTGTGTGTGTGTGTGTGTGTGTGTGTGTGTGTGTGTGTGTGCACGCGCGCGCGTGCGTGTGCGTGTGTCTTAGGTTATGTACAAACACAAAAATACTTTCTTTATGCCTCTAGTAAGTTTTGGAACAGACACACTGTAAAAATACTAAGTATCCTGGAAAATAGCTCAGAAGATTTTAGTTTTTGATTAAAGTTAAATATATGATTATTAGATGACTTAACAATTCATGAGTATTCAGCGAAGAGGATGAAGACACATATTTACACAAAGACATAGGCACTAATATTACAGCAGTATTAATTATTCTTACCAAAAAAAGAAAGAAACTAGCAACTACTCAAATATTTAGCCTAGGATGGGGATGAAAACACTTGCCGTGATGACACAATGAAATACTATTTAGAAATGAAAAAGGATGATATCCAACCCTATCAATACACACTCTCCAAAACATTTGGTTGTGAGAAAGAAGTCAGATACAGGTGAGTTTGTGGTCTGACCCTACTGATAGGAAATTCTAGAAAATTTAGTCTTGGGCTCTGGCAACAAAGAGCAAGTCAGTGGCATGCAGAAACTGGTTGGGACAGGTTAAGTTGCCGGATGAACTTTGGGCTATTGGAAACATCCTACATCTTAATTGTGCTGCTGCTGATTACATTTGTCAAAACTCAAGTAATTCTATATTTAAGATGCACACCTTTTATTGCTTGGGCATCCTTTTTTTTTAAAAAAAATAACAATTATTGATTCCTTTTTCCACAGACTTGTTTGCATAATTTGCATTTTTAAGTAAAAAGCCCACATAGTTATGGATATTATACACACAGAGAAAAAGAGAGAGTGAGAAGGAGAGAGAGAGAGAGGGAGAGGAGGGACTTGTACTCAACATACATATACACTTAAAAATGTAGAAGCTTTTTCAACACGTGCTTTGTTTTCTAGCTCCTGCTAGTCCCCATAGAGAAGGATTCACTTCCCCTGCTTTCAGAACACTTCTACCAGCCTAGGGAGAGAAAACACCAGCTTGCTCCTTGGTAGAGTCTTCTGCTTCAGACAGTGTGCAACTGAAGCTGAGATTCAGTTGTCCATATTCCATGGGCAATTCCAGACTTTCTCCTGCCAGCTCTTACGAGCTTATTTCTATTCCTGTGTACTTTAATTTTATTTTTACTTTAAATGTGATTTAAAAAGCAATGGAGACAGTGTGTGTTCAGTATTCTTGCTTAACCAGATGTCTGTACATGTGGAAATGAAAGTATATTTCTTGAGAAACATGAACATTCAGGGATTTCTCTTGATTGGAAATGTAGAGAAGTCTGCCTGCCTCCAACTGGAATGATTTTGTTCCCTTGAAGATTACAGCAATGCTAGAGAAAAAGATATATCCTTAGAAAGTACATCTCAACTCAAATCACATTCATGAAGAATTATCAAAACTTTAAAGCCATAGCCATGATAAAGAAAATGTCATACCCAAGAGTTTTGTTTTCTGTATTGTTATATACTTTTTCCTCTTAGTATTAATTTATGTTGGTGTTCTTGAATTGTTCCCCTGTTTTATGATCTCAGCCAAATCTTTATCTCTTTTGATACAGCACTCAGTCACATGTTGGATAAACCACAGAACAAATCTATAGAATAAACTTGAACCTTGCTATGTTTTAGAAATCCCTAAAAGGCAACTCTCTGAAGATTTACAGAAATTCTGTAGAAATATACAAAATAACACCAAACAAGACTGCTACCTTCATGTTGGTTTCGTTGTTCCCTTCCTTCTGATTGGCTAAGGGGCATCAAAGGTGAGAACAGTATAATATTATGCTGTTAACCTGTCATCCCACCCATCCCCTGGGTCAATCATCGTAGACTGACTCCTGTTGTTTCCTTACTTCCTCTGTGTTGTGACATCCTCTCTTAGAAGCAGAAGGAAGCTTAAAGGCTCAGGAAGCTCATAAAGTTACATGAATCTCAAGGTCAGTCCATAGGGTTATAAAAGCAGTAAGCATCTCAGAGGAGAGGAGAATCTTCAGTAGAGGCTGAAAATATGAGCCCATCTAAATATTTGATCTGATTAAACCAACTGGAACAACCAGAATCAGCCACGACACCAGGAGAAGTTCTCTACTGTGCCTCTCTCAACAAAGTGAAAAGAACATGAGACCAACAAAGTGTTTCAAGGCTAGCTATGGCATCAAAGTTTCAAGCATGGCATCAAAGTCTCTTGAGTCATATTTATACTCTTACCAAACATTACGCCTGCCCCTAAAACACAGTGTGTCTGCATCAGCAAAACATCACATGAATTTGCATCATATGACCAATCCAGAAACTTCCATTTCAAGCACTAATGTTTTAGGGTTAATTATAGTAATAACTTTATGGCTTCTTGCTAAGGCTCTGACAAGTAACTTCAGACTTTTGTCCTCTGAGCATTCACTGGATCTCAAAGCCTCCCCATCCCACAATGTCACTCATAGCTTGGTAGAGACTTGATTGATCTTTTCTCATCTTCATTTCTTTCATTTTCGATAGTTTATATTTTTAAAGTATTTTCTTTGTGCTAGATATTGTAATCAAAACGTGACAAGCATTATCTAAATTAATTTTCATCTTGTGCTAATATAGTGTTTGTGCTTATCCTGTGTTTATATGTGAAAAAGTACATTTAAAAATGTACATGCAGAGAGTTGGAGAGATGGTTCAGCACGTAAGACCACTGGCTGCTCTTCAGAGGACACAGGTTCATTTCACAGCACCGACAGCATGGCTCATGACTACCCATCATTCCAAGTCTAGGGAACCTGATGCATCCCCTAGCATCCAAGCACAACAGAGACCTGTATGGTGCACAAGAAAGAATGCAGGCAAAGTACCCACACACATACAATTTTATAATAAAATAAAGAATTTCCATGAAACTGGTCCAGAGTCACCAAGCTGGAGGGTAATGGAACCTGAGACACGAGTGGAGTTTCCTCTAAAAATAACCAGTGTTTTCTGTGATCAGGCTGCTCCTTGAGGTCATTGCTACTACGGTTCTGGGACAGGAGATAGTCTCTGTCAGGATGTGCTCTCAGTCTTTCTCCAGGCATGTCTGAATCTACTTTCAAGAGAGCTCATTCTTTCCAACTGTGGAAGGTTCCCAGGGAACTATTATGCTCCAGAGACCAGTCTTGAAATTGCTGAAAGCAATTCTTTTTCCTTCTAATTCCATCCTGCCTCCTCATCTTGTTCTCATTAACTGAAAGGAGACAGGAAATGTAGCAGAAAAGCTTCTTTTATCCTGTCTCCTTCTTCTGAAACAAAACAAAACAACAACAAAGCAATACCAGATGAGGCCATGATACTCTTTTGGACTCAGTCTGTTCCTGTAGTGCCTGAGATCACACCCTGAACTTTGCCTATGCCATGCAAACAAAACCTCTACTAATTACTCATTGCACCTGAGCACAGAATGCTATTGGCAGAGGATGGAGAGTCTAACCACTGCCATTTCAAAAAACGATCAATTTATCAGGAAACATAAAGTTACACACTATACCACTTTAAAGATTTATTTACTTAAAAAGTATGTATATGCTGTGTGGCCAAGTGCATGTTTGGCACCACATGTATGCAGTACCTCTGCCTGTGGAGGCCAGAGAGGGTCAGACCCCCCAGAACTGGAGTTACAGACAATTCTGAGTCCCCATGTGGGTTCTGGGAGTTCTGAAGAGCAGCCAATGATCTTACCCACTGAGCCATCTCTCTAGTCACCAAACTACATAATTTTAATTAATTTTCTATCATTCATGTTTACCCCAGTTAGATTACTAAATCAAGGACATCAAGGCTCATGTCTATTTTACGTTTGCTTTTATTCCCCTAGTAGTGAACATAGTGTCTAAATGAGATATTTGTTAAGTGGATGAATGAACAAGCAATATAGTGATTAACATGGGCTCCTTGTTCAGAAATACAGGTGCATCATGTGAAAGGCTTTCCTAACTACATAAATACTTAATGCTCTAGTGCACATTTGGGAAAACATGAAGTACAAAATGATATGATCCAGGCCACAGATTTGAGATGCTCTGGCTCATTACAGCAGAAATTACAAGTTGATGAAATGATTATGACCTAAGTAATCAGTGGTCTCAGTTTTGTTGGAGGGGATTCTGTTAAGGGATAGATGAGAATTAAAGACTGAAATCGAGAGTTTAAGGTACAGCCCTTCTCTGTACCTTAAACCAAAGAAGCCTATGTATTCGTGACTATATGTACATAGTAAATAAGGAAAATAATTTTGGTTCAAAATTAATTTTTGAAAACATTTGAAACAAATGTTTAAAAAACATATGTGTATGGTGTGTCTACATGGATGTAAGTACACTGTGTCTATGCACTGTCAGCAGAAGCCAGAAGAGATTGTCAGATCCCCAAGAACTGGAGTTACTGGTGGTTGTGTACGGTCATGTGAGTTCTGGGGACCAAAGCCCCATCCTCTGCAAGAAGACTGATCCACTAAGCAGTCTCTCCAGACTCCAAAATATAAACAGTTTAAAATTAAGAAATGTTATATATAGCACACACACACACACACACACACACACACACATATATATATATATATATATATATATATATATATGCTATTTAAATTTAAAATGAGGAAATGCTATATATAGCATTTATATATAGATATATGTGTTTATCTATCTATCTATCTATCTATATACATGCATGTGTGTATGTATGTATGTATAGCATTTTTAAAATTTTGAACTGCTGAAATATCAGCATCAAGTAAATAACAAGAGCTGGGAGATTCAAAGAAGAGCCTGAAGTTACAGGTGACTCTGCTTTAAGAGCCTGCTCCACACAGCTCTTCCTAGCTCTCTGACCCTGCATTAGTTGCAGATAATAATACCTGCTTCTTTAGGCTGATGACAGGTTTAACATGGTAAGGCTTTAACATGGAGAATAATATAAAGTAAGTGTTTCACAGATAGTCATTATGATATCTCTTGGGGAAAAGAAGAAACAACAATGAAAATAGTTTGGAAAAACACAGGCCTTGGAGGAAACAAGGGTATAAAGACAAAATATGCAAACTATATATTCCACAGATGTTTTCTAAACAATTTATAGAGTCTGCCCAAAATAGCAATTTTATATTTCAAGTAAATATTAATTCAACTGTTTAAACAGGATTGACCACGTTGTGTGCATGAGTGAATCTATGCATTGCTCCTTGCTTTTATCTGGAAGGCATGGACCAATTACTCTGAATGTGGCGTCATGATTTAAAAGCTGGGGAGTAAAGAGCATCCTGGATGGTGACATTAAAAACAGAACTTTGGTCTTTTGAAAGGCTATGCTCTGGTGTTTCTTGCATCCCTTTTTATCAGAGTTTGAGGGAGTATCCAGACCCCACTCAGTGTACCACTGATTTAGATGAAGCTGAAGCCAAAATGTTTTTCCATGAGGCGGTAGTGCAGAGCTCCTGGGGAAAGCTCCCACCCTCCAGTATCCTTCTGCCGTGGGAAACATGCATAGGCACAGTTGTGACACATGGATGGGTGGGAAATCCCAGCTACGCAGAAACGCCTGGGTGACAGGTGTGTCAGAAAGTATAAAAACAGAGCTTTGTAGCTGCTTCCTGAAGTTTCTGGTGATGGCCAGAAATGTCCAGTTATCAAAGTCTCATAATTATTTACTTTAAAAAAAAACTATTAAAGACACATTTTTTCTCTTGCATCCATTGTACTGGCTGGTTTTGTGTGTCAACGTGACACTAGCTGGAATTATCACAGAGAAAGGAGCCTCCCTTGAGGAAATGCCTCCAAGAGATCCAGCTGTAAGGCATTTTCTCAATTATTGGTCAAGGGTGGGAGGGCCCAGCCCATGTGGGTGGTGCTGTCCCTGGGCTGATGGTCCTGGGTTCTATAAGAAAGCAATCTGAACAAGTCAGGGGAAGCAATCCAGTAAGCAGGACCCCTCCATGGCTTCTGCATCAGCTCCTGCCTCTAAGTTCTTGCCTTATGTGAGTTCCTGTCCTGACTTTCTTTGGTGATGAACAGTAATGTGGAAGTGTAAGCTGAATAAACCCTTTCTTCCCTAACTTACTTCTTGGTCATGATGTTGTATGCAGGAATCCAAACCCTGACTAAGACACCCATGAATTCTTCCTCTGAATGTATGTCTATGTACCCCATGGGTATACTCCCTTCAGAGATCAGAAAAGGGAATCAGATCCCCTGGAGGTATAGCTGTGAGCCATATGGGTGCTGGGAATAGAGCCCAGGTCCTCTACATGAACAGTCAGTCCTCTTAACCACAGAGCCACCTCTCCAGCTCCATCACTTCTACTTCTTTTGGATCTTTCAATGCTTCTAGTGCACAGAAGAAGCTGACACGGGTCATCTAGCCTCTGAAATGAGAACAAATGGAATATGGAACAACTGTGGAGGATGGTAAACTCAGGAAGGTGAGGCCTAGAGGCAGGTCCTGACAGAGATGCTAATGCTGCTTAATACTGACATGTTCTAATAAGAGGATATTCTGTGAAAACTCTATGTGCTTTACCATCATGTTTCCCTGTTTATACACAGCTATCTGGTACCCTAGTTTGAGACATACAAAGCTGTTATGTCATTGCTCTGTTAAAGACTTTGCCTCTGGGGTTTTATCTCACAAAATGGTGGGAGCTGGTCCTCAGGCTCTTTATAGTCATGATTGTCATGTAGGTCACTGGCCCTTGCAGGCTATGGACAAACACTCAGACATTTTGATACATGCATAATTCCTTACCTGTGTTTCATGTGTACTGTGTGAAATAGTATGCATCCAAAGGTTTGAGAATATACATATTTTCAGATTCCCTTCTCAAATTAGTTTTACTTAAAATTTTATTTATGTGTACAAGTGGTAGTGTTTTGTTGCTTGTATGTGTGTATACCATGTGAATGTAGTGTCCCTGAAGACCAGAAGAGGGTGTCAGATTCTGCTGGAACTGAAGTTACAAATGATTGTGAACCTTGTTGGAGCTGGAAATTAAGTCCAGGTGACAAGAGCCACCATTGCTCTTTACTGTTGAGCCATCTCCCTAGCCCTAGTCTATTTTTAGTTTTAAGAAAACTTTAAGACTCTAACTAAGAAGTAGTCTGAAACACTGGATTGCCCCATGGTTTGAAAACACTTTGATAATGGAGAAAGTAAAGGTCACACAGACCAGAATCAGATCCTACTTCAATTAATGAGTAGTGTGCTCAGGCGACCTAAAATCTGCACAGCCTCATCTTTTCATCAGCTTAGTATTATACACATATATTGTATCGATTGAAAAACTCAGTAATCATTTTACTTATTCAGTTTAAATGTATTGAGAATTTATAATGTGCCAAGAATGCTTTTAGGCCATGAACACGGGACAACTAGTAAAAATGAGTCATAGTCTAGTAAAATGAGATTAAACGTTTAAGTACCTATATTGTTTATAAACATATGTATATGTATAGGACACAAGAAACAAAACAAAGTAGGGCTAGAAAACAGAGGATGGATAATCATGGCTCAATTGTAAAATATAGGCAAGGGATATATTAGCTATTTATTATTGAATAAACAATTATTCCCAAACTAGCAAGTTAAATGATATACAACACTCATTCATCACCTCAGGGTATCCTGTAGCTTGAGAAGATGAGTTAGACACAGCCTTAGATTTCTCTCACAAGGCTGCAATCAAGGAGTTGGAAAGACTGAGGTCTCATTTGAAAGCTCTCCTAAGGAAAAAGCCACAAAGTTTTAAGCTTCCTTGTGTGGCTCTTGGCTTGAAATAGTAAGTGTGGCTGTTGGCCAGAAATAGTTCCTTCCTGGGACCAAATATACACTGGGAGCCTCAGAACATGCTGATGGCCAGAGACTGCCTTGCCTGTTCCTTGTTTGTTGAGGGCTTGTCTTATAAAACCAGCAAGAATCAGCCACAAGGTGGAAGTAACAATCTTAAAACTGTTATCATGAGAATGCCCCTTCATCCTCATGAGTCGGTGTGACTGTTATTATCTTCCTTCCATTTGTTAGAATCAAGTTAGAGCAGGGGTAGGAGGATTAGATTTTCAGGTAGTAGGACTAAGAATAGTTATTAGACTCCAGGCCATAGAATCTTTTCTCATGGAGAGAGGGAAGGGAGAGGAGAAGGAGAGGAGACAGAGAGAGGGGGAATAAGAGGGAGAGAGAGGGGGATAAGAAGGAGAGAGAGATAGACAGAGAGAGAGGGGGGGGGGCTTATGAATAACTCAGGAAAGAATTTTCGCAGAAAGTCTGGGGCTACATCAGCGGAGGACAGAAGGCAGGGAGGGTCGTGGTGGTAAAGAACTTGGATGGTCTCTTTGGATGCATTCTGAATGAGATGAGAAGTCATTAGAAAGCCTTGGGGAATAAAGTCACAGAAATGAATCACCCTTTAAGAAGCTCTGGATGCTGTGGCTCTGGGGGAGAGGAGACAGCACTGGGGATAGCAGGAGAGGGGTGAGGAACCAACCCCGGTGAATGATGAGGGTTGCTTACAGGGGGTGGCAATAGTACTGGGGAAAATGGATGCATCCATTCAACGCCAAGCATAATAGTATTATTCCTGTTTTCACTTTCCTACAGCTTTCAATTAATCACACATATAAGGAATGCCTGTGGAACTTTTTCTGAATATATACCTGGGGTTCTGCCCCTAGGGGGTGGTAGTTTAGTATGTGTTGAAGGAAGAGTGCTGAGACAAAAATCTGCTTTTTAAATTTTTAATCGATTATTTTTATGTTAGATCTTCCTGGCGACACACTGAGGAGTCATGACCTTGTGAGTGGTTTTACTTTTTTATTTATTTATTTATTTATTTATTTATTTATTTACAAAGCAGAAGGCAGATGTGAGTGAAGAATTAAATTATACAGTTCCTTCTATAGTACAATCTGCCATACCCATGGAGACTTTGGTGGTTCTGCTATGGAGAACACAAGCACTTTCCTTCAATGCCTACCATATTCCCATAAGCCGGCTTAGTAAGGACAGGTTTCTTTTTCTAAGTTTTCCAGTTCATTCTATAGTCAAGTCTGCAACTGCATCTGTTTTAATCAGCCTTAAAGGATGCCTTAAAAAATGTGCTGCACAAAGTGCAGGTACCAGTGCAGGTACAAGAAATTAGAATTATGTTCCTCTCAAGTAGTGCTGATGATGGCCACAGATCAGACTTGGCACATTTTTAATGATATAACTGTTCCATGATATGGATCTTTTTGAAGCTGAGGGTCTTGTGCCCAGAGGACAGAGGCCACAAAATACATACCATTGATAGCTGTAAATACAGCAACACCAAGATACCAGCCACAAAAGAAATAAAAAGAAGCCAAAACCAACTCTGATTCCCTGTTCAACAAAATTGATAGGGAAGAGGCATTTGACAGCCTACAAATGTCACCATAGCAACTAAAACCAGAAGTAAACTTTTATCCAAACATCTGTTCTTTTTTTCTATGAAAGCAGAGGCAGAGATCTGCTGACCTGAGTATGAATTTCTGGTAACTTTTGCAGGGCTCCGTGTCATCCTCCCAACCCTAAGGTTGGTCCCTGATTCGTCCCATTTTGCACCTCATTTGCATGTCCCCATTTAGCCAATCAAAGTGCAATTAGCATCCTATAGTTCAAACACCCCGAGGTTTGGGATCAGAACTACTGCAACAGTCAATGTAGGAAGAGGAGGAGGCAGACTTAACGGCCTGGATCTCAACCAGCTCACTCATGACAGAAGGAAGGTTGCCTTTAGCACTGATTTTTAACACTGATTTACAACGGAAACTTCCGCTGATACAGAAAAGGAACTTGCTCAGACTCCCATTGCTCCAGCCTCCAGATCTAGACTTAACATCTGTAGGTAGGTAAGGCTCACCTTAGCCTCCAACTTTGCATTTCACTTGCAGACAGGAATCTGTTCTTGCAAGTGCTTGCAACCCGGGAACCTCAACTGCAGCCTTCAAGCCATCTTAGGAGGTTAGGGTGGGGTGGGGGCTGCTGTTCCTGCCTCTCTCATCAGTGACCTGCATTTTGCAAATGTGCTCACTCTCAAGTGACACACCACAGCCTGTTGTGATCACAGTCATTACACTTGCAACTTCTTGTAAAGGTACCTCCAAATGTTTAACTCCACAGTGCTACCAAACCCTCTTGTTGCCACCAAGGATCTTAGAGTTTCTATTTCCCTATTTATACTGTTAACTCACTGTGATAATACAACGCACCTTATTCTCTCCTCTCTTCTTGTTCATCCCATTTTTAGAGGGAATGGGCACAAACTGCTACCTGTTTGGCACGAGTGAGTGTCATTTCTCCATACTGCCTTTTACCAGGTTTCTTCCTTGGTACAGGCTTGAAAGAGGTGAATTTGAAGTCAGTTAATCATGGACTGAAATATCTTTTTTCCTTTAAGTTGATTCACTCCAGTGATTTGTCACAGTGATGTAAAATGGCTAATGGAGTATCCTTTTAGAGATGGTCCTCTCAGACATGCAAAGATATGTTTGCCACCCTTTACTGTAGTATATTTTGGGTTTGTACTGCTTGTGTGTAGAAAACATACTCTTATAAGCAAATGTGAGCCACTCTTCATTCCAAGAGAGAAATAATGGCTCTAGATTTAGAAGAAATTAAGATAAAAAATTGAAATATATGAGCTCCATAACTACGTGTAAGTGCACAGAAGAGTTTAGCAGAATTTTGGCCTGGAAGAACTGCAAAGAGGGAAGTTATTCCCTGAGACCTTAACCTTTGTTTATAACTTTTGAATTTCTTAATACAGATTAATAAGCAACAACAAAAAATTAACCTGACTTATATAAGTATCTATTTTTGAAAAAAGGGGGGATGGCACTTAAGAACCTGATAGAGGGTATGGTCTCCTTAGTTGGTTTCATATGGTCCAATTGCCAGTCATATCCATTGATACACAGTAGATATCCATTCAGTTAGCCAGGTAGTATACTGTCTGTATAGAACAAGTTGACCAGTCTTCTTAAATGAGATAAAAACAGTTTCCTTGCCACTTTTAATAATCTTAGCAGGGGGAGGTAAATAGAGCTGCTTAATATTCACATGGGTTTAAGAAACAGCCTTAAAATAGAGTACAGGGTTAAGATGCTGGAAAAAGATCATGGGCAGGCAGGGATGCATGCTGTTTCTCACCATGCCCAAAATTAAGACATAAGCTTTGATGGGAAGTTTGCCTTAAGTCTACACTTCTTTTTCCCTTTTTGTTATTTCCCACTGGAAATAGTCCTAGAGACAGTGACTACTCATTTATAGACAAAATCCAATATGCTCTGTTGGAGAAGTTGATGTCCCACTAGAATCCTGAAAACATTCTGAATTCTGAAAACTTACTTTCCAATAATGATAAGTTTCTGTGTAATTGTAGATATTACAAGAAAATGGTATTTGAAGACAACAAAGAGATATCCTTGCTAGAGGCCTGGACTCTAATTGTTTCTTGGATCAGACTAGATCTACTTCTTTTTCTAATGTCTCAAGCTAGCCCATAAATCATAGGAAGACTTGTACGTAGAGTTTATTGCTTAAGCCAAAGTGTGAGTGAAAGAGAAACTAAGAAAACATTAGTTATTGATTTTTTTATAAACAAAATTAATAATATCTTATATTCCACAGTAAAAACTATGTCCTAACTTTAACCTTTCTTTGAAAAGCCCATGAAACACATGCAGAATCTTTGTCTTCCTTCCTTAATTAAACCTGTTAAAATAAAATAACATCCTTCAAAGGAGATTTGGACTGGCTGCTGACATGAAAGTTTCTATTAGGGCTTCTTCCTCAGGGAACCCTGTGTCAGCAGTCAACAGCTCAGCTCTTCTTATCAGAGTTGACTAACTGTATCTGACGGAGCCTATGGGCAACTTACCTGTTTTACACTGTGACAATGATAGCCACGTGGAATTCAAGCCCAAGGTAAACTCTTTCTTAGTCACATCTACATTCACAGACTATGGGACACACATTGAAGTGTTTCAATGTCATGTTACACTAATCTTTCTTATTCACTGTTCCTCTTATGTTTGTCAGAAAGTGGATGAACATGATGAGTTGGTACCTATGTGGTTTAGTAGCTGGGAAGGAAATGAGACTGTTTACAACAATAAAATAGAAAAGAGGAATCCTAGTATGTTTCCCAGCTTCTAGTTGTGAGATGGAGCTCTATCCCAAGAGTTAAAATCATCTGTATAAGCCTTTTCCTCAACATTCTTTAAACACTAACCTTAGTGTGAAGGGCAAGGCACTCGACTTCAAAATGGCTAAGAATGTTTGTGGATAGCAACAGGTAGATTATGGTGTGGTGACACAGTGAAGTGTGTACCTTAGAAATGCCCGAATTGACTTCTCATAATATATAATTTCTGAGAAATTGTATTTTAGAGTTGGTTCCTTGTCAAAGCATATGACTGTTTTAACAGATCATCTTTCCACGAAGTCACTGCATGCTCCGGATAAAAGAGCCTGAGATAACCCGGATTCCTCTATTTCTCAGAGTGGAGAAAGCCTCATTGTTGTTACTAGGACATGCCTCTGATTAGTTGATCTAATTTGGAAATATTCTATGTATTGTCCACATAACTGAAAAACAAAATAATTTCTAGTAACTGTCTAGACTGTCTAAAGAGGTTTATACTTTAATCTTCTCGGAAATCTGTTACAGTTTTTTTTTAATTAGGTATTTTCCTCGTTTACATTTTCAATGCTATCCCAAAGGTCCCCCATACCCACCCCCCCAATCCCCTACCCACCCACTCCCCCTTTTTGGCCCTGGCGTTCCCCTGTACTGGGGCATATAAAGTTTGCAAGTCCAATGGGCCTCTCTTTGCAGTGATGGCCGACTAGGCCATCTTTTGATACATATGCAGCTAAAGACAAGAGCTCTCAGGTACTGTTAGTTCATATTGTTGTTCCACCTATAGGGTTGCAGTTCCCTTTAGCTCCTTGGGTAATTTCTCTAGCTCCTCCATTAGGGGCCATGTGACCCATCCAATAGCTGACTGTTTTTTTTCAACTATTATAGATTATTGTATTATTTCCAGCATGTTTATTCTATTGGTATTGATTATTCTAGAAAGTCATCAATGCTATGCTATTTTGGAATGTTTTGATACTTTTGTTCACCCTGTCTATAATTCTTGTTTCCCCCCCTGTTTCTGCTTTGAGATTCCAACAATTGTTGCATAGGTCTCAAAATTCTCATTCACAAATGCACAGGATACTCGAGGTACACAGTTTCTGAGGTTCTGTTATAATGATGCTGGTATTGACAAGATATAGCCCCCAATGGAGGAGCTAGAGAAAGTACCCAAGGAGCTAAAGGGATCTGCAACCCTATAGGAGTAACAACATTATGAACTAACCAGTACCCCCCTGGAGCTCATGTCTCTAGCTGCATATGTATCAGAAGATGGCCTAGTCGGCCATCAGTGGAAAGAGAGGCCCATTGGTCATGCAAACTTTATATGCCGCAGTACAGGGGAACGCCAGGGCCAAGAAGTGGGAGTGTGGGGGGAGGGAAGTGGGGAGGGGAGGGTATGGGGGACTTTTGGGATAGCACTGGAAATGTAAATGCCTAATAAAAAAAATAATAAATGCCCTCATTTCTAAAAAAAAAAAAAAAGATATGCTTGCATATGATACAGGCTTCATGTCAAACCTCAGGCAATTTAAAAGGTAGAAGGATCCTTGTTAGGTTCAGCAGTATATGCCTGGATTATGCCCACTAGAGAGGTAAGAGGATCATGAGTTTGAGGCTAGCCTGGGCTAAACAGCTAAGCCTTGCCTCTAAAACACCAACACAAGTTGGAAGCATCATTACAGGTCTTGTTGAAGTGTTAAGAGCTTTGTACTGTTTTGATACAGCTCTGTATCTTGAATTGTATCTAGGGCTCATTGTTGACTTTCTACCTTTAAGTCTAAATTTGGATTCTTCTTGCATGATAAAATGATGTAATCACATTTTATTCTCCCAGATCCCCAGTTCTTTTGTCCTCTACCCTGTGTCCAAATGCCAACAAACACCAACTGGTAAAGAAGGAGGGAATAGTGAGTTCTGGGTGAGGACTCAACCCATCTGCATTTTTGTGGTGTCTCCAGCTGGACTGAAGTGCCTGGGTGCCTCTCAGTCTGCCTTCAGACTAGGTGTTGTCACTGCTGCTGAGCCTTCCCTTCAGTTTCTCACTACACTCTGTCCCTGCTGCTGTCTGCACGGCTGGAGCCACAGTATAAGCCTTACCTATTCTACCAGCCTCAGATTTGCTGAATGCCTTCTTGTGTCTGGCCACCTCTGCCCTTGAGATACAGACATAAAGAGAAGCATCTGTTTGGAAAGTTTGCTTTCATAGCAAACAGAAAAAAAAAAAAACTCACCATAATTTAGTGTGGATCAATGGTATAACAATATAACAACAAGGAAAAATGAAGGTGTTAGACACCCAGAGGAGGACAGGATTTCTTTCTTATCAACCAAATTTCTCCATTTTATACAAATTGCTACGTCTTAGACAAGTATGGCTCCCTAGTTCCCTCTTCTGGCTATTCTGCTCATTTCTAATATTTCATCATTTTTGATTTGTCCCAAGACTGAATTTTCTAAAAGAAGGTAACTTTGGCCATATTTTTTCCTCAAAGGTTACCCATGACGATCTCATACCACTCACAGCCCGAGAGTGTCTGGAGACCAGAGTTCTGACCAATGACTTATACCCAGTCTGAGCCTCAGATCCTCTCTCCCTTGCTTGTCGTTATCAGTTGGTATATAATATGCACCACCCACTTCAACTGCCCATACAACCGGTTTCCAGAAACAGCTTTCTTTGTGATTCATCTTCATTGTGTGGTTATGTGTAGATGTGTATATTTGGATGGATATATGCATACATGTATGTATATGTATGTATGTATTCCTCTGTCTCTGTCTGTCTCTGTCTCTCTGTCTCTCTGTCTCTCTCTGTCTCTCTCTGTCTCTCTCTCTCTCTCTCTCTCTCTCTCTCTCTCTCTCTGTGTGTGTGTGTGTGTGTGTGTGTGTGTGTGTGTGTGTGTGTATGTGTGTGTGTGTAAACCCCACAGGACAACCTTGAGTGCCATTCCTCAGAAACAGTATCCATATCTCATTGACCTGAAGCCCATGAGTTAGGTTAGACTGTCTACCCAGCAGCACCCATCAGGATCCTCCTGTCTCTGCCTTGGTAGTGATGGAATTATAATTGCATGTTATCATATCTGGAGGGTTCTGGCTCAAGCTCTCATCAATGCAAGGCAAGCACATTTTTACCAACTGAGCCATCACTCCATGCCCTCACTTGTCATTTTCTAAAGAAGCTTCCACTTCTGGCCTAGGAGAATTGTTTGGCAAATTGACCATTTTAATTCACACAGCTTTTTATAATTTCTCCTTCCATGCTCCGTTTAAGTAAAAACTATCATTCTTTAAAAATCCCATCAGTTTTATAACCCCGTTAGAAGGAGGCTGCCTGTATTCCTGCACACTCAAGGTTCATAACTCCGCAGGGCTTAGGCAGCTTGAGATGGCTCTCCTCATTTGTTCCTGTCAATCTGTGTCATTGAAAACTTTCCTTTCTCTCTTTTTATGAAACATGAGATCTATGACAAACTGTTTCCTCCTTTGTTGCCTTCTTTCTCACAGCTGCACTGCTCAGGTCTCTTCCTTGATCTTGAAGACTTTGTCAGTGCTACCTTCTACGATATTACTCATGGCCCCAAGCAGGGCAAAGTTTAAATGTGGTAACAAAGAAAAATCCCAAAATTGAGAGTTTTAGCTAAATTTTCAAATTTCATAATAATATATAAATACCTGAGAAGGTGGCCAAGAGCCAACAGGAGGCTCAGAAGACTGAGAACTGTTAGAGTTTGAAGGAACATGTTCCTGTAGTCTCAGGTGTTTGAATATTTGGTCATTGCTTCTGTCTGGGTGTGTGTGTGGAAGTTGGAGTTTTGTTGAGAGAAGTATGTCACTAAGGGCAGGCTGTGAGCTTTCAAAGCCACATGTAGTACCCTCACTCTGCTGTGTGTGTAAAGTTCAAATGTGAGCCCACGGCTTCTGCCCCAGCTACCATGCCTGCTACCTCCTTCCCCACTGTTATGGACAATAATGCTCTGGAACCATAAGCCCAAATAAACTCTTACTTCTGTGAGTTGCCTTGGTCACAGTGCATTGTTTCAGCAACAGAAAACAGAAAAGTGACCAACACAAAGACTTAAAACAATCTGACTCTTATTGTACATGTATTGTACTGACAGGGAGAGTCCCAACGCACTCTCTCTACTCTCTCTAGTTAACCACACACTTCAATAGACTGGTGATTAAAAATCTCACTCACTCTCCCCATGTGTGAGCAGGAAACTAGGAACTCTTATCTTAAATTATAACCATGAAACAGAATGAACTAGAAATGGCTTGAGGCTCTAAAATCTCAAACCCTACCTACAGTGACACATTTCTTCCAACAAGGCCACATCTCTTAAACCTCTTGAGACAGCCACCAACTGGGAACCAAACTCAATGCCACTCAAATGCCAGAGATTATGGGGGTGGTGTGGTGTGGGGGGATGATGGTCACCTCTGATTCAAACTCCAGAGCAAAATAAAGCCCTTTACTCCCAAGTTGCTTTTGCTTCTGGTGTTTGTCCCAGAACAGGAACCAAACTAGGCCAATAATGAATCGGGTTCTAAGTATCTGGGAGAAGGTTTATGTTTACATAGAATACAAAGGCATGCATCTTTGCTTTCATTTAAAGAACAGAGTATACCTATCTTCCCTTTAAAACTAGCGACCTTAGCCAGTCCATCTTTCAATGTGTCATCCCAAGATGCTTCATTGTTTTTTAAACTGAGTTTCTGCTAAGCAGGATTTCACGGCATTAATTATTGGCTTGCTTGACTTGGGTTTGTTTATTTATTAATTTACTTGTTTCAGAAAGCCAATGTCTGTACCTGACAGGTCAGATGTGTTAATCTTGGGATCTGCTTCTTCTGAGCCTTGCATCTAGATGAGCACCTCTAAGCACTGATGGCCACTTGGACCTTAGCTTGATGGAAGGAGGGAATGGTTTCCTGAAATTGAAGATAGTCAATTAGCTTTTATAGCTCCTCATCAATTAAAATAAAAATAGAATCCTCTGAGGAGGGATCTGACCAGAAAGAGCGCCTCACTGTAAATAGTCAATTTTATAGAAATAGAAATATAGCCTGAAGAGCCAACCACTCATTCTCAGATAACTTGATTTATTTTGTCAACAAGGATTTACTGAGTACATATGGTGCTGCAAGCCTGTATAATTATCTTTTATAGACTCAGTGGCATGACTTGGTTTTGGTACCATGGCAGGACTAGATAACAATCCAGTCACTACCGTTATTACCACAATGGTGACCACCTCTATCTGTGTAGCACTATATACTTAATATTGTAAACTTCTCAGTGTCCAGACTGTGTCAACTCTCAGACAATGAGAGACTAGCAAGTCCGTTCTATAGATAAAAAGCTGAGTATTTCAGATGTATCTGATGAAATGTAGGAATGATAATAAAAAAGACAAGTATTTGAGTGCCTTTCAGTGAGGCAAATATCCTTGTAAGAGTATTGGAGAACCAAGAGGAACAGGGGAAATAGAAATGAAATCTAGAGCAAGCATTTTTCTCGTTTCCAAAATCAAAAGGCAATGGCTGAATACAGGACCTTAGCATTTGCAACTCCTTCTGCCACTGACCTTTATAAATGTTAGTGAGAGGTGGGGGAGGCTAGCAGTTAAGTCAGATGCCCAAAGAAAAAGATCCTGGATGCCTTATGTTATAACAAGATACATTTCCAGTAAGTAAATTTCTCTTTTCAACAATTGCTGAGTCTCTTTCTTTTATCATATTTACCATGAATCGGTTGCTCACTCACCCCAAAGTAATTGGAAATGCATTGAAAAGTCATGTGAAATGTTTTACTTACAGCTTACCTGGATTCTTCCAGAAATTTCAATTTATCTATATTATTTTAAAGTTTCATACCAAAAGTGATGGAGTTAAAGGCTCAGCTGCCAACCTGAGGTACTATTGGGAACTGTTATGTCTTTTGAGAGGTTGAACCCAATAAAAACCAGTTAGACCACTGGTAGTATGCCCTCAAAAGAGATATTAGGACCATCTTCCTCAGCTTTGCTCTTTCTTTCTCTCTCTATCTCTCCTTCCCTCCCTCCCTCCATCACATACTCCTTATCTTGATGTCATGCCTCACATGGTCCCCAAGCAAAGAAGTTCCTTACTGCACACCAAAGTCTCTGGAGTCATAGCATGCAAACAAACCTTTCTGCTGTTAGATTGACTTTTCTCATGTATTTTGTGACTGATGAAAATGAATAAAAGTTCAGTACTCTTTCCTAAAAGCACATTTGACCCCTCTATTTGATTACATCTAAAGTTCTTCTTGGTTTGCATCCTCTTGGAGGAAGGAAGCAGTCAACTTTCATTTCAAGGCAATACTTCAACTCTTAGAAGAGTTACTAAGTACATGTCAGATTGAATCTTAATTTCATGAATGCAGAATTGAAGGAGGAAGAACTTGTTCTTTTTTTTTTTTTTTTTTTTTTAGAAAGGAGCATAGAATTTAGACAAAGGCGGCAAGGATGAACATAACCTTTTGAGGGAATGCTAATGTGTTTTAAGGTTGCGTTATTGTCCTGTTACGAATTATGAGCTGCAAAATCAGGTGTGAATTATTTCTAAAGTGCAGCAGCAGTCATTGCAAGATACTTGGAGGAAGGTGTTAACAGGAAATATTAAGGAAAATAACACAGGAAAATCCACTTTTTGATTGGAAAATTCCACAAAGCATGCTGAGTCATTGTACAATTCCCATCCATTTGTATGCTACTCTTTAAAAAATAGTCTGTATGCATTAAACTAGTGATGGGCATCTACACCCCCCCCATTTAATATCTTCCCCACAAGAATTGGACATCTTTGACCCACTATGGGCTTGCAGAATGGTTTCTCTAAGTGGCTGAGGTGCAGGGTGTAGACTTTGAGGAAATAGAAGGATCAATTGTTCTATTTTCTTCATTAATCAAAATATATCTCTAGTTTTTTCCTTTTTTGGTTTTCTTTCTTTTCTTTTTTTTTAGTTTACGTTTGTATCTGTGTGGCTGTATATATACCATATGCATTCAGTATCTGAAAATGCCAGAAGAGGGCATCAGATCCTCTGGAACTGGAGTTACAGATGATAGTTGGCTGATGTACAAGGTTAGGAAACAAACTTAGGTTCCCTGCAAGAACCCAGTGCTCTTGACCATTAAGTCATCTCCAGGCTAAATATTTTACTGGAACAAGACAACGATCCTAAGTCATGATGGTACAGAGTGTTCTGCTTCACTACATGTGAATACTCATAGCTAGAGTGAAGGAATTGACATGTAGAAGTAACCCGAGTAACTGCAGTTAGCGCTTATCTTATTGTCTGATCATTTGGAAGCTTGAGACTGGCTAACTTTTGACTGTTATGATTGACTGCTATGATGTTTGGCTATGAATGTATACTCAGACTAGGGTAAATTTATTTATACATCAGGCTAGGTTATCCTTTATTACACACAGCAGCTGCAGCAAGTCAAACTGAATGTCCCAGGCATGGAGAGAAATGTAGACCAACCTTTCCTAGTTCAGCAGAAACCTTTGAAATTTGCCTGTTCCTCTAGAATTTTAAGTTAATTTCATACTTACAAAATAAATACTATAGAATTTTCTCATTTTTCAGACACATAAATCTATTGGTACACTCCTTTCTAACAAGTTTCTATATTATCATGTTATTCTTGTCATCATAAAAAGCTATTCAAAGGACATATCCTAGGAAACATTAGAGGATTTAGGAAATTTGGTGGAGAGGTGAAAGAGATTGAAATTAAAAAGCATGATATAATAATGAAATCATACCCAGATGCTATGACATAAAAATGTCTCCTGGCTCAGAGGTGTGATATGAAAAGTAATGTAGACAGACATCTATCTCCATAGTTCAACAAATAAATAAGTCTGAAAGTAAAACCCATTCAGGGAATTAAAACAAAACAATTCTAACTGTTCTTAGAAACTGTAACTATTAGTAAATCTTTTCTATTTATTTATTATCCCACTGCACTCTGATTTTGAGTTAAAAAAATCCATAATAAGAACAAATTATCTTCTTTGTGCCTTAGTCCTTCTATTTCCCCCCCACCCGACACACACACCCTACTCCTTTTTCTACTGCAATAGGCTCTTTCCTTTTTTGAACAAGATTGCTTATTTTCCTGTGAAATTCTGATTTTTCACATAATGAAATTATAATAATTCACAGAACTAATGACTATTTTCATACAATGAGTTTGCAGTACACAAAATTTTAGGGTAATGCTTTTGTAAAGTATTCCAAAATACCATGTCTCTGAGTATCTTTGTGGAGATTCTAGTAGATAAATCTATCTTCATGTTCCAATCTTCTCCTCATGAATCCAAAGAAGGGAGCTTCCTATCTCTACATGAAGATTTCCATCCTTCAACTGTTCTATGTCCTGTTGCTAAGACACTTCATCTTTGTGTTATAGAAGTAGAAACAAGAGACCTAGAGAGCCTTAAAAACCAAACAGAAAGACTTTCCCAATGTAGCAAAAACTATGGCTGTTCATTAATGTGCATCATGTATAAGAGCTTTATGATACATATTTTGTAATGAATAAAAGATTGTGGCAATGTCATTTATATACACAAAGTAATATAAAAAAGCATAATTGAGAAAAATTGGAGCATTTTTGTCCTTAGCAGGGGCTGCATAAAACCCTGCAATATCTACACAAATTTAGATAATATACTAAAATAAACACATCTTGCACTAGAATAATTGAGAGTCATTATTTTCCAGCGCAATAGGGCAATTACTGAATAAAGAAAAACCACCCTAGAATTACTCTGACACTATTGTGATATGAATATGGAATGTAGGAAACATAGTCACTTTCTGTGTTAGAACACTTGAAAATGTGGTTGTCAAAAAAGAGCATGGCTTAAGAGACTTAATGATTTAAATGATTAGAATTCCAGCGGTGTGTTTAAAACAAACATTAAATATTTGATATTCAATTTGTGTTATCCAGGTTCGCAAGAAGTCATCCACCATTATCAGGTGCTTCATGTGATCGTTTCCCTCTGCATTTATGGGCTAACTAATCACAGCAAGCCCATGGCACTTTTCCTTTTGTTACGTACCTAACCTCCACTTCCACAGCTTTGGCACATGAGTTCAGAGTGAAAAGGCAGGGCCAAGGAGGTGGCGTTGTGTAGAAGCAGCCTTGAGGCCATGTGTGAGGCTGGGGCTTTTTGTGAGGCTGGGCCTCTGTGAACAGGAATCTCCATCAGCTTCCTTGGACGATATGCTATCAAATTGTAATTAAATTGTCTCTGATCATGTGTCTAAGTCAGTGTGTACTACCTAATCCCAATGTGTTTTTACTTCAAATTCAGGATTTCATACATTGAGAACTCTTCAGCTGCCATATTTACTCTTATGGGAGCAACAGACCATAATATCTGAATTTGACAATACTGGGAAAACCCCCTTAGTTTCTGTAGAGATGGACAGGTGTTTTCCTCAAATAACCAAATGACTGTAACCTACTGTGTCTGATTTGTTTGCCTAGGGCGTGGTCCTCAGATAGAATACCTTCCCTTTTCTCTAAATGTCTCAGGTAGAACCTGCGAAATACTTATAATGTCACACATTGCAATATTAATTTTGATGCTGGTCATTGTTTTGAATATTTCTTAGTGTCAGATTCCGCATTTGTAAATTATATGTAATAATCATGCTAATAGGGAAAAAAGTCCACTTTCCAAACCCAGGGAATCCAATTTCCCCTGCTTTGGTCCTTTCAATACTTTAGGTTGCAGAAACAAGTTGAAGGCTAATCTTGCTATTAGATCAATTCCTCTCTCCCAGGATACCATCTTTTTTTTTCTAGCCTATTCATTTCTTTTTTTTTTTTTGATATTCAATCAATTTAAAATCTGAACCTTCCAAAGGAGCTATTTATCTTTTCTTGAGATTTTCTCCCAGTTTCTAACATGCCACTTAAGTGGCAGGAGGTATTTGGTTCCATTGAGAAAAACTGAGCATGCAAGTGGGCGTTGGCCAGCCCCTATTCTAATTCAGAACTCAGACATACATAGTAGCAGCCTGGGCAGAAAACCAAACTCTCATATACAATAAATACCCAGGAAAGTCCCCTGTTATATATCAGATTTATGAGAAGATAGATTTCTTTCTCTAGTAGTAACCCAGGAGCCTAAAATATGTCAATCTATTAATAACCAAAAGTTATTCATTAGTATATCAATTTCATCAGAGGGTCAAAAAAAGAAAGCCAAATGTCTGTATGGTAACAAATCCCACAAGGTTGCCCATTTCTACTCAGACTACTGGCAGCTTCCCCAGAAAAATGACCACAATCTTGTTATATTTTATAGCTTTCCCTTTTCCTTCTAAAAAGCTCTACTACTCCTCTACCTGCCTTTACTCTCAAATGAAACACAAGGATGGTGGCTGCTTCACTAGCCACAGCCAGCTCTTGCTCTTCCAACTTAGCTGGTCTTCAAATGGGCAAGTCTGTGCCATTGGTGAAGAGCACCAGATCTTGAGTGCTTAATGACCTCTTTCTGAGCTATAATAAGTGCCTCTGGGCACTACTTTCACCCCTGCTGTGTCTGCTGATAAAATATCTTTGCCTGGTAAGGTCTGGAATCTGTACTCTCTGCTGAGGCTGTGCATCACACTGGCTTTGAAGGGAGGATACCTCACCCACAATCTCAATGGCTGTTTGGGAATCCTATTTAGATCTTAACTCGCAGCTACCTCCTTATATCTCTGGCTCATGAACCCATAAAATAAGAGCTAAGAGTATAGAAATATGGAATTCTGTACTCCTCTCTCTCCTACACCCTCATTCTGTTCCATCTCAACTATTACATCAGGAAAGGGCATCCTGGTAGGTGGTTGCTATATAGAAAATACCCACTGCTTCTTTGCCTTTTCTTCTTTTTGTTTTTCTTTTTCTTCTCTTTCCTTTCTTTCAATTTCCTTTCTTTTCTTTCTTTCTTTTTTCTTTTGCCTCTTTATACTTTCAAGTTCAGGATGGTTAGTGTGTGCTGTAGTTTTTCTGACAATATCATTAGAAGATCCTTTCTTTTTCCCTTGTGAGCTTCGAACCCATCCTCCTGATAGGACTCCTCCTCAGCCCTAGTGCTGCCTTCCTTTTCTCTAGCTTCATATATTCAGGTGGTTTGTTTACATCTCTTCATTTGGGAAACAAACACAACAAACCATATCATTAGCTTTAACTGTTCTAGGTGAACAAATTAAATCACTTTACAGAGAGGGGATAACACAAGAAAATGTTTTGAAATTGTGGTCTCTTTCTCTTTGTCTCTATTTCTCTTTCTCTGTGTGTGTGTGTGTCTCTGTGTCTGTCTTTCTGTCTCTCTGTGTCTCTGCCTCTCTGCCTCTCTCTCTGTGTCTATGTATCTCTGTCTGTCTCTGTCTCTCTTTGTGTGTATGTGTGTGTGTGTGTGTGTGTGTGTGTGTGTGTGTGTGTATTCCATAGTTCAATAATGGAGATTGGCTGAGATAAAGAATAGGAAAATTCTCTGTAATTGTTATTGTTTGAACAAATATTTGTTATTGTTTGAATCAGAACTTAGACATTCTGTCCTGTTGTTAGAAGACTCGTACCTTCTTTGTTGATTAAAATAACAACAACAACAAACTATTTTTTTAATGTGGATTTTAAGCAGAAAAAAGTCACTTTTAATTTTGAGTCCATTTTCTGAGCTGGTCAAATGCCAGAATTTGATTTCCATCCGTCGAAATGGGGAACTCAAGATTGTTCCATGCTACTTGGTTTTTCTTCATAGGTTGTAGGTAAGCAATGAATAGTATAGCAGGACATGCCGCACTGCTACCAATCACTAGCTCTTCTCTATAACTTGAGTTTAAGCCTCAGAGACTCTAGCTCTACTTATCTTTAAATATGTGAGAAGAAAGAATTTTGCCTGTCCCTTAAAGAGAGATGCAGAGAGCTCTTGGAGCTGTGCATTCTATAACCCAAGGACAGTCTGTTCTTACAAAAAAAAAGAAAAAGGAAGGAAGGAAGGAAGGAAGGAAGGAAGGAAGGAAAGAAGGAACGAAGAAAAGAAACTAGAGTTGTAATCTGGGGAAGTGGTTCAGTTAGTGAGTCTGTCTATCACACATGTAGCCCTGAGGTTGATTGCCAGTGAAGTACTAGGACAAAAACAACCCCCAAAGAATTAGAATTGGTGTTTTTGTGACATATTTTAGCTTACTGAGATTTTGGTTAATTAATAGTATTGTTTGAAACATGAAAATCTTGTGAGGCTTGTATCCTGTTTTGGGAGATTACTTAGAGCCTATGGGGTGGGCAAATTACACTAGGTATGTGAATGCTTCGTATTGCAGCCTAGAGGCCTGCATGGACGTGAATACAGTGTTCATGGAACAGTTATTGACAGGGTGACATAAAAGAGAAGAAGAAGGATCCATGGCATTGATGTAAAATACTAGTGAGTCCCAAGCCTTTTCCAAGAGAACCAATGATGGTGTAACGTAACAGCAGGAACATCTGACTAAAGGTGACAATAGCGGAGCTGCTTCTTAGGTTGGCCTTGCCTCTTTCCAGATAAAATAAAACATAGCCACTTATTTCTTTTTAATTTCCAGCTTTTATGTGCATGAGTGTTTGTATGCATACCATGTGTGTGCAGTCAGAAGAGGGCATCAAATCTGCCGAAACTGAGTTACAGATGGTTGTGAACACCACGTGGATGCTGAGAACTGGAGTCAGACGTTCTGCAAGAGCAGCCAGTGCTCTTAGATGCTGAGCCATCATCTCTCCAGTCTCGCTGAGCCATTTATTTGAAATGCTGGTTTAAACAGGCAAATGTTTTCTAAGTCTGGTCAAAATAATAGCTAGATAGGAAAAGGACCATGAGATGAACTTCTCTCTCTCTCTTTTTTAAAGAATGTCTATCCATATGTTTCCTTTTCCACTTTTGCTTTAATTTACTCTCCTTGTTAGTCTGTTTTCTTCCCTCCCCATGAGTGTATCTGGGAGCATGACTCCTCTATTGACCTCGGAAATAGCAGGTGGGGGAGATTTCTTATTGTGCTTAGGCTAAGACCCTTTCACGCTGGGCATGGATAGTAATGAAAATAAAATTATCTTCTTCATCTCTCTTCCTGGTCAGGGTTCAGAACAGCTCTGGGAACATTCCTTAATAGTTCGCATATTCCATCAGTCAAATCATAAATAGGTATTTGGATCAGTGTTTCTATGGTGATATGGCATTTGCCAGAATGGTCACACAAATGTAATAGCTAGCTAGAGACATCACAGCTGTTTAAATGAGTTGAAGGTACCCACACACTGTTTCCTTTGTTAAATTCCATTGCAGAATGGAATCAATGTAGAATGTTTTTTATTTCCTGATTTTGATTCACTTTCTGTACTTTAATTCTTTACTGTTAACTGTACTTTATCGTACAGGAGAAATGGATGGGTTTTTTTTTCCTGTGATTTTGAATAAAAGGAAGACTTGGCTTTGGGATTGTGGAGCAGGAAGCTTTCCCCAAACACCAGCGTTGATGTGGGAAGAAGAGACATCAGCCCAATCAAAGAGTAAGGACTAACACAGGAGCATGATGGAGTGACCTAAGAAAGGGCACAGCGAAGGGAACTGCTTACAGACTTGGGAGTAGAGAAGGGAAGTAGTGATTGCAGTAGGAAGGTTTAGGAAAAAAGGAAGGAAAAAGGGGGAACCCAGGGAATATAGGGAGATGATAATGACTACTCATTTATTTATCAACAAACTAGGACCAAGCACCTGTTATATCCTTGGCAGAAGCAGGCTTAGAACTTTCACTTTACAACCATATGTAGCAGAATTTGACTGTGACCCAACGTTCTTTTCTATCCCTTGGATGATACTCAGTAGGAAACAATGATTTTGTTCCTTTCCTTATATTTTCTTACAATTTTAAAGTAAAAACTGTGCTTTGGAAATGAGTAGATACAGGGATTCCAAGTGCTGGCGATGAGGGGAATAGTAATAAACCCAGGTGAAAATAATGTCCCAGTCAGGATAATTGTTTATCATGACTGGTGAATGTGCTGCAGAGGTCAGGGGATGTCAAAGGCACGACTGAAGGAGAAGCTGTCCCTAAGACAGACAGGCAGACAGACAGACAGACCGGACTGTGCAAGAGCTGTTGGACTTACTTTCTACTTCTTTAATTGATTTGTAGATATGCAAGTCTTCTGAAGAAAATTATTATGGAGTGTATATTTTGGCTAAATTATTATTTTATCTTCCATAAATCACAAATTACAAGAGTTACTTATGAGATTACAGAGGTAACATTCAGGACTTTTATGATCTAAATTTTTGACATTAACTGAATAGATTAATGCCACTTTTTAAAAAGTCCATAAAAATAAATGCTCTCTCAAATAAATTATTTTCAACTTTAATGTGGTGCATCAGGCTGACAGATTAATAATTAATGTCAGATAGCACAATGCTGAAGACCTAGAAGCACTGATACATCTTCACAGAAAATTGGCCTAAGAGTGGCAATTTCAACTTAATAACTCAGACTATTCTACAGTCTGCAAATGACATTAATTTATGACTCAAATGGAAATAAACTTTCCTTCTGAATTTCATTAATTCATAATTTTAAGAATAGTTCAGAAAGGCTATTAGATAAGTAAAATGAAGTCATTTATGTAAATAAATTGGCTCCCAATCTCTCTAATATCTGAATCATTATGTTTTATAAATATGTAGATGCTGTTGGTCTGCTTACCATTAGCTATTATTTCTTGTCAAGGACAACTCTATTCTGCATAGAGGTAATATCAGTTCCTTTGAGTGAGAGTTTATCTAATAGTTTAGTGGCTTCCTTGCATTTAGGAATTATTTAACAATTAAAATTGAGGTCATCATGAAAGTTATACAATTTTTATATTTTCAAGCAATTCTCTACATTCAGTTCAGTTGCCATTTTGTATGTATCATAAAGAAATGCTATAGAAGTCCTGTGAGTTGCAACCTTTTCTTTCCTGTATTGTATATTTTATTAAGCAACTTCTGTGTCTTTAGCCTTGTGCTCAGTGCCCTTGGAGATTGATGGGATGCTATTAGCAAATGTTCAGGAAAAATTTATAGTCTCCTTTATTCAATGTTTCTACACTGGATACAAGTGAAATCCAGCACATATGCAAATACAAAGCTGTATGATCCAGGCAGTGATTGTAAAGTGTCAGAGAAAGACAAATTAAAGTCAAGTTTACAAGGATGCTACAAGGAGGGATGCTTTGAGATAGCAAAGGGTTCAAGAGACATTTCATGATGAATACTGCAACCAGAGGGATGCTGGGAGAGGCATGTAGATTCCAAGCAGGGAGGGAAGAGGGAGAAAGAGTTACCTACCTTTAGAGTTGAGATGCAGACCAGGGGATAAGGTTTGGTCTCTCCTTCTCTGAGGATTTTGATTTCCTAAATGACCCCTCTTTCTGCTTGCCGACCATTGCATTTACAAGCTGTCATTTGTTCCCTGGACATTCTCAGGTGCTCAGTGGCTTACCTTCATTGTGGTCATTTTATCTGTACCTTCTTCATGTCACTGAAACTAAATTTAGAAAATGGTGATTATCCAGTTGCAAATTAAAAAAGAAAGGAAGGAAGAAAGAAAGAAAGAAAGAAAGAAAGAAAGAAAGAAAGAAAGAAAGAAAGAAAGAAGTTGGAGCTCAGAGATTAAAAGAAGCCAGGTAAAACTGTGTTCAGTGACCATGACCACATCTCCAACATTAGTTTTGAATGTCTAGTTGCTTAAAAATACCCTCTTTGATATTAAAAATTATGGGGTATTTGCATATTCTTTCTTACCTTTGTGCTTTTATAAAACACCTTATCTTATTAAAATAGCTAATAAGGTCTGTCACAGTGAAATACATTGAAGTTTGTCCAATGAATTATCTTCATGTTCACAGTTATTTATCCTGTCATTTGTGATAAATGTTTCCCAGGACAGTTGAGGATGTACTTCAACCTCCTGGGCTTGAGTATGGGTCGAGAATTTCTTTAAATATAATCCCCCATTTCTGCTGCCATTTCTAAAATTACAGATAGTGTCTCTTTAAGAGTATAGCTCTGTTGTGCTCTCTTTTAGCCTTGTTACAGATTGCATTGTGTTTTTCCTCAAGTTCTTATGAAGTCCTGACCTCAGCACTCTAGAATGTGAACTAATCAGAAAGAGTATGATTATAGATATTATTAGTTACATTAAGATGAAATATCTTGGAGTAGGGTGAATATGTAATTTGATAGACTTGTTCCTATTGAAGTGGAATTTGTATGCAGAACACATGTGCACGCGCACGCGCGCGCACGCGCGCGTACACACACACACACAAATACCACAGGAAAGGTAGAAATTAAGTGGATGCATTTATAAGCCAAGAAGTTCTGACAATTGCTAGCCAATCTCTAGAGGCCATGAGAGGCCCTTACATGCCTTCATGTACCCCGGTGGGCCGCAGACTTCAGTCTCTAGAGCTATAAGATAGTACGCTGGTCTCAGCCACCCAGCCTAGGACACTCTTAGAGTGACTCCAGGAAATCATGTGTGGCTCACATCTAATTATCTTGTGCACATGCTCCTATTCCTTCTGCCCACAGGTTTCAGCTCCCCAATTCCTTAAGACACAGCATAAATGTCATTCTGACCTGTGCTCTCCCTAGAACATCATGGTGTCCTTTTGATTGATTTCTACAATATATCCTTCCTGCCCTTTGAGTCTAAAGCACTTGGATATTTGTCAAGGACCAGCCTCAGCTTAATCCAGGTTCTAAGAGAAGGGGTGTCTGGGGGTGGCAAAAACAAACAACTCAAGGTCAAATTGTGGGTCCAAGCTGGTGGCCTATGTTCTGTTCGAGATGGCTTCTCAGACTGTGCTCTGTGTGTATGTGTGTTCTGCTCTGCTCTAGCAGCATTTCCTTGCTATTCTAAAATCTCTCTAGTTGAGGCAGATAGCTTGCAGCTTGAGGCAGCTCTCTCTGCTAGTAAAAATTCTAAATGCGTTCTGGATAGCTTCTGGGTTTTCTGATCAAAGTCAGAGAATCTGCCATAGAAAATACTTGGATCTTCTGACCAAGACAGAAATATTGTTAGAAAAAAACCTAAAAGTAATTTTGGCGGTTTTCTGATCAAAACCAGAAAGAAAATAATTCTAAAAGAGCTGTGTTCCAATATTAAGACAGCCTTCTCTGGAGACTCCTAGAAAACATTCTAAAAGAGCTGTGTCAGCTATCTAAGTAATTCTTAAGGAGAAATTCTAAAAGAGCTGTAAAAAAAATTCTGAAATAGCTGTGTTCTCTTTCCATGGATTTTTTTTTTCAACTAAAATAAAAAATCCTGTTAGAAAAAAATTCTTGAAGAGCTGTTTTTGCTCTCCAGAGATCTCCAGACAGCGCAGCTTTCTCTAGAGAAAAATTCTGAAAAACAAAACAAAACAGCAACAACAACAACAACAACAACAACAACAAAAACCCTGCTGTCAGTTTTTGCTAGCTTATCTCATGTAGTCCAAAAGCCAGGTTTTTAACTTACATATCAATTCAGGTATTTATTCTAGGTTCCCTCGTGATGATCCCAAGAATCAGCATTCCAAGACCTTAGCCCCTTGACTCTTAGGAAAAGGAAAATGATAGCAAGTACATTTTTTTTCTTTTTTTAACATTGCAAAAGAATTCACAGATCTGCCTGCTTTTGTAAATTTAGGAGGGTGGGACCTTGTCCTGAGAGTACCATTCGGACCATACCGACCCCTAAATTAGCTCTGTCCCAAGCTAATCCAGAACTCAGGAATTTGCCTGCCTTTGTAAGTGAAAACAAGCAAACAAACAAACAAATAAGTAAATAAATCTTAGCTGGGTGGTATCTTGCCTTGTGATCACCACTCCCTAAATCTCTTTAGCTCCTTTCTAACAAATTGGCTCATACTACAGCTGCCTCTGTTCCTTTAGATCTGTGAAACTCCTTATACAATTCATATTATATCCTTATATTTTTGCACAGTTGAGAAATTATATACTTTTGAGCTCATGTTTTTAGAGTTCTTTTCCATAGCTTTAAAGGGTTTACCGTTTTGCTGACACATTAGCCACACTTTCACCTCCTGAGAGACTCAAGCTGTCTCTAATTGTCACTGAGTCATTAACCTTAATATGAGGAGGACATTTCTCATAGGAATGTGAAAATATGTACATTATTTTACAAACAAACCTTATGCACACAGCAGCCTTTGATGCTCCTGGAGGCCTGTGGGTCTGCCTCTGCTCAGCTGCTGGGCATGGATGCTTGGGGAATCAGAATGCAGGAAGTCTGACTGTGCTGGTTGTAAGGAAGCACAGTGATACCTCTCTGCGGGTGAGAAAGCACATCTCTCTATGAGGTGGGAAAGCCAGAGCTGGTTCAGGGGTCCCCAGGCCTGTGATGAGTCTGGGGCCATGAGGACTTCAGACTCTTGGACATGCAAGCACTGCTGGGAGTAACAGAAGAACAGAGAAAGGAGTCGGGCCTGCTGGCTGGGGAAGTGGCCAGGGGAAGAGGGAGCTCAGACTTGTGTCACTGCTTGATTGTCCTTGGCTTGACAGAGGCAGGCTTGGTGGTGGGTGTGGCTGGGAGCTCATAGATGCCTTCTACAGGAGAGTTAAGCTGCATCCCTGTAGTCAAATGCCTTCTCCATGGCTTCCCACTGTGGATCGTTGGTGAAAGAGACAGTTCATGGTTCTAAACAGTTTAATAGTTGTTCATGGCGGAAAATGGATGCATACTCTACCATATCCACTTCTCAGGGTGATCCTGGGATTAAATACCGTTTGAAGGGAGGAATATCTGAGAAGGGTGAGAAGCCCTCCAGGCCTCTAGGTACCTTATTAGCATGGGGATCTCTGTTTCAGGCCTATGTGACCATAGGGCACATTTTTGATTGCATGAGGAGCATGGTACGGGTTCTAAGACAGGAATCTGGCAGGAATCTGGGAGTCACCTAAGGCTCAGATGTGTGACCACCAAGTCTCAGGGTCTCAACCTGCTCTACCTTACCAAACTTCCTGGCATGGTTTTATGTACCACACCTGCTTGCCCTGTCCCAGGGCAGGAACCCTGTCACTCTATCCCTACCAAGGCCACGTGGGACTCTGCAGATATGATCTCATTACACTTTGTATTCTCAGGCTAAAAAGGAACAATATCCATTCATACCTTGGCAGCCAGTAAATGTGCATTTGAATGAACAACCCAATGACCAGTTTCCCTGGTGGTTTTCTCTTGACTTATTACTGGCACAAAGCATTTGAGCAGCGGCTATGCTTGCTGTCTGAAATCCCATAGGTAGTTTTCTGTGGAGGAGGGCTAAGTGGGGGATAAAGGGGTCATTAGCATCTCTTGACAGCCTTTTGCTAGAGGCTCAGATGAGATCAGCATGCGCTGAACAGCCCATGCAGATGGCATTAGATGAAAGCACCCTGGCTCCCAGCATCCAGTTTTAATTTCATATTGATGCCTGAAGGAGTGGGAGGGCTATCATACAGTGAACACACCTCAGTTTTAATTGGAAAACTCAGCAGTTCAGCACCCTGGATACCAGCACTGGCTAATATGAGATGCAGAAATTTTTAGCCTGCATCTTTACTGTGGATTTATTTCTTTTAATGCAAATAAGAAAAAAAATTATTTCATGGGTATTTTGAAAGAAAAATCATCAATTTTTTACTTTAAATATCTATATTACATGTGTGTGTGTGTGTGTGTGTGTGTGTGTGTGTGTCCCCTCTTCTATGGGGTTTCCTGAGTACTAAGGGAAGGGATTTGATGGAGACATATTTTTAAGGGCTGAGTGATCCAAAGTCTCTTATTATCTGGCTGAGAGTCTCTGTATTTGTTCTGTTGGTGGAGGAAGCTTCTACGTTGATGCTGAGCATGGTACTGATCTATGAGTATAGCAGAATGTCATTAAGAGGCATTTTATTGCTCAGTTTTGTTGTTGTTTGTTTATTTTGTTTTCAGAACAGTGATATTTGGTTCTACCATAGGTCTCTATCTAGTCACCCCGACAGTGTCATGTATGGGTTCTAGCTTGTGGAGTGGGCTTTAAGTCCAATCATATATAAGTTGCTTACTAGTACAAGCTTGTGCCACCGTTGTAAAAGGATATCTTCTTGGCAGGACTCCATTGTGAAAGAAAGGATTTGTGGCTGGGCTGCTGTTTATGGTTCTTTGTTGTTGTTGTTGATTTTTTTAATATGAAGAGTACAATCCTATGCCAAAGACCTTTGAACATAGGAGTTAGGGATCTATGCAGGCACCATCTTGACTTTTCCATATTGTAAGGCATTGTCTTTGACAATAAAGTCTTGCCATCAGTTTGTGAAAAGCAAGCTAGAGTATTGGTAACTACCTGGGTTGTTTTAAGATTTCCATGGAGCCCTTTTGGCCAGTAATTCAATTAGATGTAGCTCAAATAGGACTAGAAACTTTATTGGGTGACAGGAGATGGCTAGTCGGGGTTCTGTCTCCCCTATTATTGGGTGATATCATTTATATTGCCATCATATATGTATATATTTTAGGGAGCTTCTACTTTATTAGGTTTTCATACTACCCCTCAATTGCACCTTAATTTCAACTGTCTTTCCTGATATTTCTTCTCTTGTCCACTCTTCCCTGCCCCTCCCTCACTGCCCCCAACCCCCGATACTTATTCCAGGACCCAGTCATCAATTCGTAACTATCAGTTTTATTTCCCTTCCCTAATTAGGACTATCTGTTCCCCTCAGTCCCTTACGTTGTACCTATTTTTTTTTTCTTTTTTGGTTCTACAGACTTTAGCTTAGATATTACTGACTTAACAGCTAACATCCATATTTATAACTACTTACTCAGGATAATTTTTTCCAGCTTTATCCACTTATCTCCCAATTTCATTTTTTAAATACTCCATTGTGCAAATGCAACACATTATCTTTATCCATTTTTTTAACTGTTGAGGTACATATGTCTAGTTCTTGGCTGTTGTTGTTTCCCTAATTTCTTTTTCAGTCTCTTTAATTCATAGATAGATTGTCTACTGTTTTGGTTAGTTAATTTGTTAGCTAATAAGTTTGTTAGGTACTTAGGTAATATGTTTAGTTAGTTTTTGTATCCACCTACTTTTCTGAAAGTGTTTATCAGCTGTAGGTAAAGGGGTCTTGCTGGCCCAAGCATTGCAAACGTGGCATCTCTAGGTTTTGCTTTGTACCCTTCTCCTCCTTGCTAACTACCATTCCTAAATACATTCCTAAAGCTAGTCCCCAAGGTCCGTTCCCATATTTGACCACTGATGCAAACCTGAGACAAAGCACAAAGGTCTAATTATGAAAATTCATTATTCAGCTAATACACCCAATTAGGACTTGCTAAGGCTCCCTACCACGGACTCCCACATTCTCTCCTTAAAACCCACTCCTGAAAAAAACATCTGCTTACTGTTTATTGGCTATTTACTGCTGCTCCTGCCACTGCCTTTGCAGCCTCCATGCCCTTCTTGCCCCTCTGGAAGTCCTTGTGTTTGGTGCATAAATATTAAAAATTGCCATGTCCTCTGGATGGATTTTTCCATTGATGGTTAATATATAGTATCCTTCTCTATTTCTTCTAGTTTTGGTTTGAGGTATATCTTTTTTTTCAGCTATTAAAATGGCTATAATAGGTTTTTCTATAGTTTATTTGCTTGGTATATCTTTTTCCACCCCTTTACTCTGAGGTGATATCTATCCTTGATGTTAAGGTATTTTTCTTGGATGGATTGGAATGATGGATCAGAGGAAAGGATCCTGTTTGCTTATTCATTTTGTTAGTCTGTATATTTTCTCTTCTTTTTTTTAAATCACATATTTTCTTTATTTACATTTTAAATGTTATCACTTTTCCTAGTTTCCCCTCTGAAAACCCCCTATCCCTTCCCCCCTCCCCCTGCTTACCAACCCACCCACTCCCTCTACCTGGCCCTGGCATTTCCCTATACTGGGGCATAGAACCTTCACAGGACCAAGGGCCTCTTCTTCTCTTGATGACCAACCAGGCCATCCTGTGTTACATATGCAGCTAGAGCCATGAGCCCCATCATGTGTTTTCTTTAGTTGGTGGTTTAGTTCCAGGGAGCTCTGAAGATACTGGTTAGTTCATATTGTTGTTCCTTCTAGGGCATTACAAATTCCTTCAGCTCCTCCAGCACTTTCTCTAGCTCCTTCATTGGGGACCCTATGCTCTGTATGATGGATGTCTGTGGGCATCCATTTCTGTATTTGTCAGGCACTGGCAGTGCCTCTCAGAAGACAGCTATATCAGACTCCTGTCAGCAAGCTCTTGTTGGCATCCACAATAGTGTCTGGTTTTGGTGGTTGTTCATGTGATAGATCCCCAGTTGGGCAGTATCTGGATGGTCATTCCTTCAGTGTCTGCTTCACATTTTGTTTCTGTAACTCCTTCCATGGGTATTTTGTTCCCTCTTTTAAGAAGGATCAAAGTGTCCACATTTTAGTCTTCCTTCTTCTTGAGTTTCATGTGTTTTGTAACTTGTACCTTGAGTATTCCAAGCTTCTGTGCTAATATCCACTTATCAGTGAGTGCATATCATATGTATTCTTTTATGATTGGGTAACCTCACTCAGGATGATATCCTCCAGATCCATCCATTTTTCTAAGAATTTCATAAATTCATTGTTTTTAATAGCCGAGTAGTACTCCATTGTGTAAATGTACCACATTTTCTGTATCAATTCCTCTGTTGAGGAACATCTGGGTTCTTTCCAGCTCTGGCTATGATAAATAAGGTTGCTATGAACATAATGGAGCGTGTGTGCTTATTATATGTTGGAACATCTTCTGGGTATAGGATAAGGAGTGGTATTGCTGGATCCTCTGGTAGTACTATGCCCAATTTTCTGAAGAACCACCCAACTGATTTCCACTGTACCAGTACCCATGCAGTTTTTATCACAATTGCTCTGTAGTACAGCTTGAAGTCCCAGATGGTGATTCCACCACAGGTTCTTTTATTATTGAGAATGGTTTTTTCTATCCTAGGTTTTTTGTTATTCTAGATCAATTTGCCAATTGCCCTTTCTAACTCTGTGAAGAATTGAGTTGGAATTTTGATGGGGATTGCATTGAATCTGTAGATTGCTTTTAGCAAGGTAGCCATTTTGACTATATTAATCCTGCCAATCCACGAGCACGGGGCATCTCTCCATATTCTGAGATCTTCGATATCTTTCTTCAGAGACTTGAAGCTCTTATTCAGATCTTTCACTTGCTTAGAGTCAACCAAGGTATTTTATATTATTTGTGACTATTGAGAAGGGTGTTGTTTCCCTAATTTCTTTCTCAGCCTGTTTATCCTTTGTGTAGAGAAAGGCCACTGATTTGTTTAAATCTATTTTATATCTAGCTACTTCACTGAGGGACTGGGATCACTGCTGTTGAGAAAGGATTATTTGTTCATTCCTATAATTTTGTTGGTGTTATTGCAGTGGTGATTCTTGTGTGCATGTGTGTTTCTCTTCTTTTGAGTTACTGGTGTGGAATTTTTATTCCTTGTATAGTCTTTTTTTTAAATTTTTTATTAGGTATTTAGCTCATTTACATTTCCAATGCTATACCAAAAGTCCCCCATACCCACCCACCCCCACTCCCCTACCCACCCACTCCCCCTTTTTGGCCCTGGCGTTCCCCTGTACTGGGGCATATAAAGTTTGCGTGTCCAATGGGCCTCTCTTTCCAGTGATGGCCGACTAGGCCATCTTTTGATACATATGCAGCTAGAGTCAAGAGCTCCGGGGTACTGGTTAGTTCATAATGTTGTTCCACCTATAGGGTTGCAGATCCCTTTAGCTCCTTGGGTACTTTCTCTAGCTCCTCCATTGGGAGCCCTGTGATCCATCCATTAGCTGACTGTGAGCATCCACTTCTGTGTTTGCTAGGCCCCGGCATAGTCTCACAAGAGACAGCTACATCTGGGTCCTTTCCATAAAATCTTGCTAGTGTATGCAATGGTGTCAGCGTTTGGATGCTGATTATGGGGTGGATCCCTGGATATGGCAGTCTCTACATGGTCCATCCTTTCATCTCAGCTCCAAACTTTGTCTCTGTAACTCCTTCCAAGGGTGTTTTGTTCCCACTTCTAAGGAGGGGCATAGTGTCCACACTTCAGTCTTCATTTTTCTTGAGTTTCATGTGTTTAGGAAATTGTATCTTATATCTTGGGTATCCTAGGTTTGGGGCTAATATCCACTTATCAGTGAGTACATATTGTGTGAGTTCCTTTGTGAATGTGTTACCTCACTCAGGATGATGCCCTCCAGGTCCATCCATTTGGCTAGGAATTTCATAAATTCATTCTTTTTAATAGCTGAGTAGTACTCCATTGTGTAGATGTACCACATTTTCTGTATCCATTCCTCTGTTGAGGGGCATCTGGGTTCTTTCCAGCTTCTGGCTATGATAAATAAGGCTGCTATGAACATAGTGGAGCATGTGTCCTTCTTACCAGTTGGGGCATCTTCTGGATATATGCCCAGGAGAGGTATTGCTGGATCCTCCGGTAGTACTATGTCCAATTTTCTGAGGAACTGCCAGACTGATTTCCAGAGTGGTTGTACAAGCCTGCAATCCCACCAACAATGGAGGAGTGTTCCTCTTTCTCCATATCCACGCCAGCATCTGCTGTCACCTGAATTTTTGATCTTAGCCATTCTGACTGGTGTGAGGTGGAATCTCAGGGTTGTTTTGATTTGCATTTCCCTGATGATTAAGGATGTTGAACATTTTTTCAGGTGCTTCTCTGCCATTCGGTATTCCTCAGGTGAGAATTCTTTGTTCAGTTCTGAGCCCCATTTTTTAATGGGGTTATTTGATTTTCTGAAGTCCACCTTCTTGATTTCTTTATATATGTTGGATATTAGTCCCCTATCTGATTTAGGATAGGTAAAGATCCTTTCCCAATCTGTTGGTGGTCTTTTTGTCTTATTGACGGTGTCTTTTGCCTTGCAGAAACTTTGGAGTTTCATTAGGTCCCATTTGTCAATTCTCGATCTTACAGCACAAGCCATTGCTGTTCTGTTCAGGAATTTTTCCCCTGTTCCCATATCTTCAAGGCTTTTCCCCACTTTCTCCTCTATAAGTTTAAGTGTCTCTGGTTTTAAGTGAAGTTCCTTGATCCACTTAGATTTGACCTTAGTACAAGGAGATAAGTATGGATCGATTTGCATTCTTCTACATGATAACAACCAGTTGTTCCAGCACCAATTGTTGAAAATGCTGTCTTTCTTCCACTGGATGGTTTTAGCTCCCTTGTCGAAGATCAAGTGACCATAGGTGTGTGGGTTCATTTCTGGGTCTTCAATTCTATTCCATTGGTCTACTTGTCTGTCTCTATACCAGTACCATGCCGTTTTTATCACAATTGCTCTTTAGTAAAGCTTTAGGTCAGGCATGGTGATTCCACCAGAGGTTCTTTTATCCTTGAGAAGAGTTTTTGCTATCCTAGGTTTTTTGTTATTCCAGATGAATTTGCAAATTGCTCCTTCTAATTCGTTGAAGAATTGGGTTGGAATTTTGATGGGGATTGCATTGAATCTGTAGATTGCTTTGGGAGGCAGCCTCAGCCTCAGCAGCAGTGGTCGACATATTGGTTCCGGGACTCAGCAGAACTTAGGAGATCCTTGTATAGTCTTGAGTGTAATCTCTTTAGATTGGAATTTTTCTTTCTAGAGCCTTCTGTAGGACTGAGGTTGTAGATTGATGGTGCTTTAGTTTTAGCATGTAATACTTTATTTCTCCATATACTCTGATTGTTTACTGGGTCTAGGAGTCAGGACTGGCATATGTGGTTCCTTGGAATCTATAGAATAGTTGTCTAGACCATTCTTCATTTAAAAGTTTCCATTGAGAAGACCGGTATCATTCTAATAGGTCTGCCTTATATGTTACTTGGTCTTATCACCTTGTAGCTTTTAATATTATATTTTTGTTCTGTACATTTGCTGCTTCATTATTATATGCCAGGGAGACTTTATTTTCTGGTCCTGTCTATTTGGTGTTCTGTAAGCTTCTTGAAACTTGATAGGCTTCTCCTTTAGGTTAGAAAAACTTTTATCTATGATTTTGCTGAAAATATTTTCTGTGTCTTTGACCTGGATTTTTTTCTCCTTCCCATAGTCCTATTATCCTTAGATTTGGTCTTTTCATGGTGTCCCAGATTTCCTGAATTTTTTGTGCCCAAGGTTCCTTAGATTTAATATTTTTCTTTGACTGAGGTCCCCATTTTTTATGTCATGTCTTTAATGCCTGAGAGTCTCTCTTCCATCTCTTGTATTCTGTTGCTGAGCTTGCTTCAGAGGTTTTTGTTCAAGTTCCTAAATGTTTATTTTCTAGATTCTCTCAGTTTGAGTTTTCTTTATTGTTTCTATTTCCACTTTCAATTCTTGAACTGTTTATTCATTTCCTTCTATTCTTTGTGTTTTAATAGCTTTTTTTTTACAGAATTAATTAATTTCTTCTTCAAAACCCTCTACATATTAATAAATATCTTTGTCTTGTGCTTCAGCTATGTTGTAATACTCAGGGCCTACTGGGGTAAAGTTGATGTTCTCTAGAAAAGACATATTGTCTTGACCATTATTGATTCTGTATTTATACTGGCCTCCAGGGATCTGGGTTTGAGAATATTATAATTCTAGGTGCTGGTTGCCTTTGTTGGGTGGAAGTTTTGTACCTTGGTTTGTGTTACCTTCTCTTGTTCTTAGAAAAGTATGGTGACTCTGTATTGTCTCAAAGTAAATTGTTATGTGATCATTATAGGTATGGCCACTGGAGGTTTCATTTAAAGTTTGTTTCTAAATATTGGAAACTGACAGTTAGGAATTGGGATGGGATTTGGTGAGAAGTGGGAAGGGCATGGCTGAATATATCCACCAGTGGGAAGAAGGCAAAATGTTACACCAGGATCTATTTAGATACCTGAGGATGGGAGAAGAAAATAAAGAAAGGCCATACAAGGTGTTCTGTTACAGAGCTGAGCTGAGACTGCAGGTGCAGTTCCACTTGTGTTATAAACAGACACTGTGGTTATGATTGAGACTTATGCATTATTGGTGGCTATTTCATTTTTGAGAAGTACATTTTGCCAATTTATATGTAGTAGGCTTAAAAAAATCACTAGCTGCTTACTTTGTTTAAAGACACCAAATTATACATCCAAAATAAGTGCCTGTCCTGGGAGAGACCATCTTGGCCATGCCATCCTGCACCTAGAGAATTCTGAACTGCTGCTCTTCACCCTCCTTTGACCCAAGTTTTAAACATAATGTATCTTGGTGATGCCAAGTCTTTTAGGGGCTGCAGAGATTGATTGAAAGTTAACAAAATACACAACACTCTGCCCACCCTGCATTAGAAAAAGCTCCCAATAAGAACATCTTCTTGAATGAGACCCTTCTAAGCAACATTGCAAACACTGGGCAGGAAGTTTCTGAGCAGTAAAGATACCAACTATATGAGTCATACAAAACAAACACACACTTAGAAGAGAAACTCAGTATTCCACAGCTGTGCAATATAAAGTGGACAGTGACTTGAATTGTCTAGCTGTATGAAGTTGGTACCTCAAGTTTTTAATTTAATTTAAAAGGTTGTGTATGGTTTCCTGAATGTGTGTATGTGTCTTCCAAAGAGACCAAAAGAATGTGAGTCTTCATGTGGGTGCTGGGTATTGAACCCAAGTTCTCTGCAAGAGCAGCCTGTTCCTTTAACCTCTGAGTCACATCTGCAGTCCAAAGGCTTTATTTAATAATAGTATTAAATATATTACTGCCATATCATCTAACTATTATGATTGTCATTATGAAAAGTGAGTCTCATGGAGGCTCAGCTTTGAATTCACAAACTAAAGATGATTACAATGTCACATGTCCAAGGACGCCTTATTTTCCACCTCTTATTCCTAAGCAGACCATCTGGTATTAAGTGGTCAAATGTCATCAAGTCCTCTAAGGTTTTCTAAATAAACAAATACAGATATTTATAAAAGGTTTGCAGTAAAACTTTCAAATAAATACAGATATACATATAAAATTTATATCACATATATTTATCATATACAAATATATATGGTAACAAGAATTATGCATTTATCCAGTAGTGTGTGTGTGTGTGTGTGTGTGTGTGTGTGTGTGTGTGTGTGTGTGTGTGTGCATGTGTGTGTGTGGTTTATGTATACCATATGACAAGGTCATTGGATTTTCAAGTATGGTTTTGAGTGGGATGGTACATTCTCTGTGAGCTTTGTCATCTCTAAAATGGAATTAATGATATCAATCCCATTATGTCATGAGAACTGGCCAAACTTATCTTTGTAAAGTTCTTGACTGCTTGACACATCATCAGTATTCAAGCCATGGCTCTCTTCAAGCCAGTAGCTCTCTTCCTTTACTTTAGGTAATTGGGGAATAGAGAGAAATGGGATATCATATGTGACCACAAGCCACAGGCTCTAAAGATTTACACAAATTTAACCTGTTTTTATAGGTGATATTGTGAGCAGAGTAGGAAAAAACCAAGAAATTTAATCATTTTGAGAACAATGAAGTACGACTTTCAGTTGTTCAACGCTTTAAATGTGTAATCTGAAACAAAGGATCCTAATTTAAGCCAATTCAGCTTCTTTATATGGATATATCTTTATATGTCTCTGTTGTGGATAAGCCTGGTGCTGTTCTTGTGAACCAATCCCCTAATGAATAAAGGAGCCAATCACTGGGCTAGTAGGAGGGACTTTCAGATTGGACAGAGGAAGAGAGGAAGCAGGAGAGAGTTAGGTTCTTTTTGGATGGAGATAGCATGAGGGCAAGATGTAGCTATGAGTGTCTCCTGTTTTTAGTGGCAGATCTATCAGGATTAGCCACCAGAGGATTTAGATTTAATAAGGATTACAAGATTAGAATTTTAGTTGTTGCACCGAGCGATTGAATTACCATCACTTCTGAACTAAGTTTGTGTTGTGTTTTCTTTCATGCAGCAGCTCATCTGGGTTCAAAAGAGAAAGATACAGGGCAATTCGTGGGTTGGGGTGGGGGAGATTTGAAGCGTGGGTTTGGCGTAGTAACGACCCACCAGTGGGGACCTAGAGAGCTAGGTGGAGACCTTTCAGGAGCTCCAGGTCAGAGAGTTTCCACAAGATAAAGACAGGTCAGCCATTGCCCGGCCAGTGCATGGCTAGCCAGCCGCCCCTGGGGCTGAGAGTTGCAGATACAACCACGGCAATGTGCCTCTCGTTTTTAATATTTCCCACAACATGTTTCGACTCAGCTATCCATTGGTTTCTAGAGTGGAGGCAATAAAGGACAGGAAGTAGTGGACATGGAGACATCCTCTTCCACATGGAGCAAGGCCTAGGATTTGACCTGACCTTCACATGCTCTGGTAGCCTTCCTGTGTAGTTTTCTCCTTAATTTACCACTGATAATGGTCAGTTCCCTTGGCTGTCAGTCCAATTCTACCTGCTTTCCTGTCCTGGCTGGTAAACTATGAGAGTGCTTTCCCAGGACCCCTTGGAACTTGCTTCTAAGTAGTTTAGGTCAGTGGAAAACATCAACAAGATGCTAGAGACAGGAGGGAGGGAAAATGAAGGTGTGACTTGCTACCTTGTTCTTCTTGGAAGGCCCTCCTAGGAAACAGTAGTGTCTTCATCATGAATCTATGTCCTACCAATAGATCCTTTTCGCTAGTGTCCCAACTCCTGCCAGGTACCATCATTCCCACATCTCTATTCCCTCCAGGTGACCTGTCCCCAGGCTCTGGCAATGGCACATCACTCAATTACTATTCTAATGTAAGAGGGCATAATGGTATCTTGATGCTGTTCTAGGTTTTATTAGAACCCCCTTTTCCAGTCTTCATTATCTTTTGATGCTTTTCTTTCACTGAATACTCTTTGTTGAAGGAACTAGTAAATTTTCTGGCTAGACTTCATGAAATAATGAGATGATTTTGTATAGACTCTTTGATGGGTAGGAAGTATCTTGTTAAGACTCAATACTTCGTTCCCAAACCAGCCTCCATTGCCTTTAACACTTCAACTTTCGGATGGGATCTTATCCTAGCTCTGGAAGACATCATGTCCCTTCCTGATTGGTTGATACTGAGTAAATATGTCCTATCTTTTTTTTTTTTAATTGTGAACACGTGACCAAACCCATAGATAACAGACAGTTTGGTGTTAATTATAGACTTAGTGGAGTAATTGAATCAAACTCAGCAAAATGAATCTGCCCTGATTCAATGAATACAGCACAGAATCATCAGTCCTGCTTTAAAACAGCGAGGGATATGACTGCTTAGAAGTAGCTGCTGGCTAACTGACAATATTTTTCTTACTTTGTTGACCCCAACCAATATTTTCATAGGATTTTGAGTTGTTGTTGTTGCTGTTGTTGTTGTTATTATTATTATTACAGGACAGGGTTTTTCTCCATAGTCCTGGCTGTCCTGGACCTCTATAGAAGAGGCTGGCCTCAAAGTCATAGATCTGATTGCCTTTGTCTCCGTAGTGCTTAATACCAAGTTTGAAGATGTGTGACACCACCAGCCAACTGTTTTTATTAAGTTGTAAAGGTTTATTTTATGTGTCTGTGTACCTGAATGTATTTCATTACATGTATTCAGTGCCTGCAGAAGCCATAAGAATGTATCACATTCCTGGAAACTAGGCTTTTCAATGATTTATACTGCCATGTGGTAGCTGGGACCTGAACCCAGGTCCTCTGTGAGAGCAGCACTCTTAATTGATGAGCCATTTCCTCAGTCTCAAGTTGTTACTTTTTAGTCTTCAATAGCTGTCTATTTTAGGACAACATTAATGTCTGTATTTTTCACTCTCCATTATCTGTATGTTTTCATTTTCATATGCTCCACCAAGTACCTTTTGTGCTGACAGCCCTCTGTTTACCTCCGTGCCTTTCTTGCCTTCAAACACAAGCGCTTGGTCATTTCCAGCTGTGGGAGAACCTCTCCATGTCTTGTGCGTTTTTTAATTAGATCTTTCAACAGTAAGAAACAAGTTCTATTACTATTAGATCTTAAACTATGTCTCTAAGCAGTAATTACCCATAGTCATGTGTACCCTTGAAGCAAGTTTTGGAATAACAACCTACATTTATTTTAGGAAAAATAGCATAAAGGGAATAGGGACAGCTGTAGATAAAAGTTAATTCCAAGATAACATAAAGCAACCCCTTCCATTGTCTTTGCCCAATAGCATTTGCTGGCCTTCTGTTTCTTGGTGACCTCAATATGATAGCATTCAGCACCTGAAATGGAACTACTGATACTCATGTTCATGTGCAATCTCTCACTCTAATAGAAGAAAGCATCCAAAATGATCTACTGTCTTGTGGAAAATAGCCCTTCAGGAGCTATATCCAATTCTATACCTCTCAGTAGTAGAGACAACACAGTTTCTGACTTGATCCTGATGTTCTTTTCACAAGTTTGTCTACCAGGGAGCAGGGGAGCTGCTACAGAACCAAGCTGCACAGTTATCCTTGAATTCCCTTATTGAAGTAAGTCTCTTTCTCCTCCCATTGTTTAGTTATAAACAAGAGCTGGTGGGGGGTCATGAGTGCCTGCTTCTGCATGAACATAATTTAGGGGATACAAATGGTACTTTCTTTGCATACATTTTACAAGAGACAGAGCAAACAAAAATTTGAATCCTACTCCCTAGGGGTTTTAGCCATGTGTCCCAAAGTGTAGATCCAAAGCGCTGCCTGCCCCCCGCCCCCCCCCCCCCGCCCCAGCCCTGCCCCTGCACTCACACACTACCCCACCACTATTTCTAGTGCCTGAATTTCAACTCCCCCTTTTCCAAAAGACTTTTTTTTGCAAGCTCGAGGAATTATCTTTATTGATTTGTCTTTCTCTCATCTTCCCCCAATCAATTCTACAACCTTCTAAAATGACAATACTGATCTGTCCAATATTGTTCTGTTATCTGTCCTCTCTAGTCCACCATGACATGAAATTAAAGACCGTCATAATTTTTGGTACCACTGAGTCTGTACCTCCTGAAATAGACTTTCTCTGTTCCAGTTTTAAATTGCTAAATATATCTTTTAGATACATTGTTTATTGTCTTAGAACTTTGAATTGTAAAACTTGATTGCATAGCATCGTCTCTAAGAAAAACAAAAACCCAGTACCTGAAGCTGTCTTCTTTGGAGAGGGGATGAATCTCCTGAGGTTTTTCTTTACTTTCCTTTTTTGTTTTTGCCTTGATTTATTTCTGTATTTACTCTGTTACTTCAATAATATTATTAAGAAACACATTTTAGTGTCTGGAGAAATGGCTTGGTGTTTAAGAGCACTGGTGACGTGTGTTGGATAGGACTGTGGTTCGATTCCCAGCACACTCATGGTAGCTCACAAACATCTGTAACTCCAGTTTTGGGGGATCTGACGCTCTCTTATGGCATCTTCAAGTACTGCATATTTGTGGTATACAAATATACATGTAGACACATACATAAATATAAATAAATAAATTTTTAAAAATAGGTTTTAATAAGTCTGATACATAGCATGAATTATAGCATCGGTGGCTCTTACAACTGATATTTTCAAGTATATATCAAAGTAGTCTCTTATTGGTACCAGAAAAAAAAAATGGTCAATGGGAGCTGGGGTGGGAGAGTGTGGCTGATTAAATAAGAGTGCTTGCTATTCAAGCAGGAAGATCTGAGTTTAAATCCCTAACGCCCATGTTAAGAAGCTTGGCCTGACCACACATGCCTGAGACTCCAACACTTGGAGCATGGAGCAAGAGGCAGACAGATCATGGAGGCTTTGTGGACAGTCAGGCTAACCTATATAGTGAGCTATACATTTAGTGAGAAACTCTATGAAAATGAAATAAGGCAGAGAGTAGCAGAGGGAGAAACTACTTGTCATCTTCCTCTAGCTGCCACATGCACACACATAAATGTGAACACTTACATACACAAATGAATACATCTTACCCAACCATGTATGTGCACATGTGCATACACGCAAGTACACACATATACATCTGAGGACTCAATCATCACAAAGGCCAAGTTTTGAAGAATGCAACCCACTTTTTATAATCTATAGCAATGTTCTGTAAACTTTGAATGTAAAATTGCCTTTAAGATACTTGAACACCACCACCACCACCACCACCACCACCACCACCACCACCCCCCCCGGAAATCACATGGAATCTACTGTATCTCTGGAAGAATCTAATCTCCTTAACACAGAATTCCCGTATTTGTCTTGAAAAAAATTGTTTCTGTTTTATTTGGTTGATGAATGTTTAATTTCTAGTCAAAGAAAAGAAGAAAAGCCATCAAGAGCTGCCAATCTCCCAAGTAGTCAATGCTTACCGAGGTGGGGGATGGGAATGGGGGTCACCTGTTTCAAATAACCTGCCTAACAGAAACTGACATATTTACTTTCCTTATATGTGTTAGATAGATAGATAGATAGATAGATAGATAGATAGATAGATAGATAGAGATAGAGAAATAGAGATAGAGATATATTTCTACAATTCCTTCCTCTCTTCATTCCTCTGTGCCTTCCCTGCCTTCCCTGCCTTCCCTCCCTCCCTCCCTCCCTCCCTCCCTCCCTCCCTCCCTCCCTCCCTCCCTTCCTTCCTTCCTTCCTTTCTTCCTTCTTTCTTCCCTCCCTTCCTTCCTTCCTCCCTTCCTCCATCCCCCTCCTTCCTCCCTTCCTTCCTTCCGTCCTCTTCTCCCTCCCTTCGAATTCCTTCCTTTTTGCCTTTCTTTCCTACCTCCAGGACCTTGCACATCCTAGGCAAGTTTTCTACCCTTGAATTGTTGAATGTTGGGTAGGTTTCCATTTTGGTTCTCTGGCACTTATCCATGTTCCTTCATCTGACATCTTCCATGAGCACAGCCAATACATCAACATGGGTATATTAAACCAGTTCAAAAGTGAAAGTATGGGATCAAGGATAATATATTTTAATTTTTTTCACAGGGTGTCATTATGTAGCTTTGCCTAGCCTAGAGTTTGAGCTCCACCTACCTCAGAGTCTTAAGTGCTGCAATTAAAGGTGTGCATCACCACCTGGGCCCAAGTCTAGTTAAAAAAGGAAGACATGTATTTGGCACAGGACCCTTGCTTTAGTTTTCCTTTTTTCTTCACAGTTTAGAGCTCAGGGTAATTTTGTCTGGTTTTAACTTTTCTAGGCAATACCCTGCTTCTCTCATTCAGCCAAGTACACTTTTCTTAGAAACCATACTTGAACACTCTTCTAAGAAATCTATAAGTATCCTGGGTTCTCAGCTAACAATAGCAAATGAGTTATTTGTTAAAAACAGCAGTCGTGGGTTGGTGAGATGACTCAGTAGTTAGGAGCTCTGGATGCTTTTGCAAAGTACCTGAGTTCAATTTTCATCACCAACAAAGCAGCTCACATCCTTCTCTAATTCTAGTTCCTGGGGTTCTATGTACTTTTCTGGCATTCCCAGGTGCCTCACACACATGAAGCACAGATATACATGTAGGCAAACACACACACACACACATACTAAATCAAGCAATCAATCAATAAGTATATCTTTTTAAAAATCTCATTGGTTTTTATTGTAATTTGATTAATTTAAACAGATATTAATGGGCACTTAGCATATATCAGACAGTGTTAGAATTTCCTGTATAATTGTAGCCAGGACATTCGTCAGCTGTCATCTTGACTAATACATGTTCAACACTTGGCATATTGTTGTTTTTTAAGTGTATGCTAATACAGTTATTGATTAAATAAAATTTAGCCTGTAATTTTCAGATGATGTTTGTAAACTGTTGGAATAATGTCACAATAGAAATATTTCTGCCACTAGCTGGTGCTGCATCAAGCTCTTCTGCTGACTGCATCCCGGAAAAGACAAAAGATGTGCCTGATTGTATATACCCAAAGCATCCACCACAGTTGGATCACTTTAACTTTCAGTGGAAGCAAAGAAGTAAGCAGAAAAATAGAAAAATCCTAGCATTCATAACTGGGTAGAATGTCTTGTCATGAATGGAGAAAGAAGTATGATGTTATTAAAGTGGAAATAAGGACTATGTTCTCAGATGGGAGCCAAAATGTGCGAGGAAAATGAGCCCAACCCTTGACTTGGCAGAGGGAGCAGAGAACCAAAGACTGAAGGTACATGTATGTGTTGGTCCTACCTGTCCTCGCCTCCAAATTATAAACTGTGCCTGACTCATGCAATCTTTTGAAATCATAATTTTGTCTTATTTCTCTCATAGCTTACCTTCAGATCACCATGTTGCATTTAGGCTTTTGCAGATGTGTCCCACTTACAGTCCACAGATATCTCAGGGTAGCTATGAATGGAACCACACATCTGTAAAAGATAAGGTCCATTTGTGGTTACAAAATCAAAAGTGTGGATACCTCCAAGGGCAGTCCTCCTTCCTGGTTCTCACTCTGAAATAACTTTCTCTGTTGAAAAGGTCAGGGTGAGGTTTCTCATCACTTTGCTTCCACTGAAAGCTGAAGTGATGCAACCGTGGCGAATGCTTTGGGTAATATATAGCATCACAGTTCACAGAGGCAGACTTCCTTCACTCCCTCCTTCCCAGACTACTACAATCACTGCACACCTTTGGCAAGATTCTAGTACTGTGTGGAAAGCTGACCTCTGCTAATGTATCCATATTGTTGTATTACCTATTAGCTCAATTTAATGTTTTACTTGTTCTCACTTGGGTTTTCAAAGAAAACCCCAGACATGTCATCTCATATGCAGATACTTTGCTGTGCCTAAGACATAAATGCTATAGTTTTGTTTGTTTGTTTGTTTAGAAGGGAAAGACTGGAAACTATTGACCTCTATGAATGCAATCTGGGCACTAAATGTTGAATTTCTTTCAGCCTCCCAGGATCCCTGTTAATGTGCACACATCATCTGACGTGCACAACTGGGACTTCATTTTCTGCTTTCTTGTAGAATGTTCTGAATTAGCAAGATATAATGTGGGATTTTAGATTTTTATTGAACGTCTCAAGAGGTTATGTTGTTTCCAAAACTAGAACATAGAAGCAGTGTGCCATAAAGAAAAACACTTAAATTTAGACTGAGAAAGTCTCACTTCCAACTGGGATTCTTCCATTTCAGTGAAGTTTCCTAAATCCTAGCTGCTACAGCTATACCACGAAGAAAAATTTGGCTGCGCTGTGCTGCAAATTACACCCATACTCTTCACATTTTATTTTGCATCTATTTAAAAAACTTAATCTTAAAATATGGCACCAGAGCTGTTTACCTGAACACACATTTCAGCAGAGCCAGAAGCATTAACTGTTATTTTTTTTAATCCAAGAAAAATAACATGAATTTTCCCTGCCCTCTCACACATAAGATTCTCTTTAAGATTAAAATTTTAAATAAGATAATGAATGTGAAATGCTGGCTTACGGCAGAGCACAACAAATGGTATCTATTATTATTAGCTTATGATCCTATAGCTTAGGAAACTGGTCCTTCCCTTACAGGATGAATCTCATGATTCACACAAAGTCATAAGAGGCTAATCTTTGACTCAGTGTTATACCAGCTAAAATATGTACTAATTATAAAAAATAAAAGAATTTCAATGGAGAGAACACTGATGTGATCTGCAATTACAGGCAGAAGGACTTAACAGGGTATGCAGAATCCTTATTTTAATAGCAAGCAAATGTGATGGGGGTAGAGGTAGAAACTGTCTTGAGCAACATAAGACAATCTCAGTGCTATGACCCAGCACAGGTTTCTCAGATTCTAATGTAACATTCTAGATCTCTTTCATGAGGTCTAAACTAAACTACTGGGCAAAGTGGCAGAAGGGGCAACCTCAACTGGACTGTGTTCTGTACTCCTTTAGCTGGCGAGCAATCTCCAAAGTCCTGGTATTGTGCTTTTAGCTTAAGAGTTCCACCTGTTAGGTCAGTATATTTTCACTCACTTGGGAAGTCTGCCCACAGCCACAAGGAGCCAGGTGACATCACAGAAGGTGGTGCTGATGCATGTCTGCTTCCCAGAGCAATGCAAGCAGGTTTTCCATCACCAGCTGCCATGCTCCTGGAACTTCATTCACACCCTGTGTTGTTTCTCCAAGTATATTCGAGGGTGAGGCTAGATTTCCTTGGTGGCAGATTGCAGTTTGGTATTATTAGAAAGTGTTAGTTAAGGTTGTCGAAAACCCTTTGCTTTCCTCTGCCTGTCAATATTTATTGATCCTCCATGGTGTCCAGAGCTGCATTTCCCCTATTCACCTCCCGGCTAGCAAGATCCCTCTCCAATTCTGGTTTAAGAAAAGGATTTCTTTTTCTTCCAAAGCAGTGACATTCAGCCACGCGTGATCACTTCTTTAAAATGCATTGCAAGCCACTGCACATTTATTCCTTGTATGACAGAGACATGTGTGGACTTGTGAGAAAAGTCTTCTTAGCCCAAAATCCATCTCAGCAGTGAATGTGAAAACCTAGGATGATGGTATGGATGACAACTCCTGCTCAGAGCATCCTTTCCAGAGGGCAGTGGAACTTGCTTCATCTACAGAGTCCCTTTGCTTTTGGCAGTCAGTGCTGTGAGGATGAGCACCAAGAGGCCATTGGAATGAACTTTCTGTTCATGTCAGAGTGCAGACAGAGAGGAGTAGGTGGGAATGACTCAGTGAAAGAACCAGGCATCTGCTCGAATGGGGAGACTGATATGATTCACCACCTGCTCCTCTGAGCAGGGATCTGACTCACTGTTAAGAGAGGCTGGTTTCTAAGGCAACCACAAAGGGGCAGGCAGCAGCAGCTTATGTGAATGTGGTTTCATGCGGTCACTGGTTCCCTTGTCTAGTGACTTCCATACTTGGCTGGTTACCTCCCAAGAAATGCTTTCATTTCGTTAAATGCCATTGCAGAGAGAGGAAAATGTTCTCTCTCTCTCTCTCTCTCTCTCTCTCTCTCTCTCTCTCTCTCTCTCTCTCTCTCTCTCTCTCTCATGATTATTTATAGATGCACACATGTTAGTAGCAAAGGCTTTTGTCTGTCCACAAATTAGCAACTGATTTCTGTTCTGAGTGATCTTGCCACCAGCCCCATTGGAAAGGCCCTGTTCATGGCAGGAAGGAAGGATTCAATTGGAAAACTGTAAAAGAGAAAGAAAAACTATTGAGTCTTGCCTGTCATGGTGGTACACATCTTTAATTTTAGCATTCAGGAGGTAGAAGCAGGTGGATCTCTGTGCATTCTAGGCCAGAGTGCTCTACATAGTGAGTTCCAGGCCAGTCATGGATAGGGAGTCTCCATCTCAAAAAAAAAAAAGTACTGAGACTATGGAGTCTAGTTACATGATCATGACTCAGATGTATAGTGATTACAAGATTTTTGCTAAAATCTAGTCCTTAAATATCCCCAGAAGGCCCATATGTTAAAGACTTTGTCTCCAGACTTGTGATGCTGAAACCTGTTGCAAACTGCTGAAGGTGTAGCCCAGTGAAAAGGTTTGGTCACTGATGGAGAAGACGAAACAGAGGGTGGGAAGATCTCCAAGGGGATGGTGGAACCCTAGTCACTTTCTCTGTCTCTCTGTAATGCTTCCCTAACAACAAGAAAATGGTTAAGTTTCTCCACAGGAGATCCCTATGTATGATGCCCTGCTACATACTCAAATGCAATGACGTCATGGGGTCAAGGATTGAAGGACCCAAAGTTGTGGGCCAAAGGCCACTTTTCCTGTTCACAGTACCCCCTCCCCTACCATTTTGTTACAATAATGAAGAACTGCCTAATAGAATAGATATATAAGGACAATATCCATACATCTATTTTATTCTCTTCTCTGCAGTGCATGTGTGTTGGGACTGAGGGGTAGGACCTTTCCAAATTTCAATGCATTTGGAACCCAAGGACAACAGAAACATCGGTTACTATGAGCAGAGTGACATATATGGATTGTACCAGAGAAGAAGACTTTCTATTCTACTAGGCTAGTCAGGATGCTAATTATCCCTGCAAGGCAGTATATAAGTTCGTACTTAATCCAATTAATTGAATAAAAAGTTTGAACATAATTATTATCTTGTTTGGAAGTGAAAAACTGCTGCCAAAACACTCCAGAAGTTTCTTCATCTAAAAGACAAACTTTCCCACTTGAATTTAATTTGTGCTCATCAATAGTTATTAATAGCTTCAAATAACTTTATTATAGACAATGATAAGGAAAGCAGCAATTTATCCAGTTTTGAAATTACCACATGTCCTGATTTTGTGTGTTTTACATTTAACAAATTTTTGTTAGGTATTTTCCCCTAAAGATTTTTTTTTTATACAATTAATTCTATTGTTGAGAGAGCTAGATAATACTGTGCATACTTAAAGAGTAAGAACACTCTGAAGAGCCAATGCATTTATCCTTACATTCAATAGACTTAGGCAGTTGTCTGTATAATACATAATTCTACATCAAAATTGGGTAGGACAGATGTCCTTGGGGGAAAACAAGGGAAGATTTCATGAAAACTCAGCAGGCTTTAGAGTGGTTGCATTTCACAGTTTAGATGCTTTTGCCAACAAGGGAAAAACAAGCTCAATGGATATTGACCAGGGCAGATTTGCAAAAGCATTACAGCACAGGTTTTAACAGGGAACTCCAGGTAGATGATAGAAGCCAGACTAGTTGATGCCTAGGAGAGTCCTAGCAATTACCACCAAAAGGAAACAGTTCCTTCTCTTTCATGCTAGGTAAGTACCTACATCTCTTGGGTCCCCCTCTCCTCCCTCCCTCCCTCCCTTCCTTCCCTCCTTTTCTCCTGTCTTGTTTCCCCTTCCCTTTTCTTCCCCTTTACTTCTCATCATTTTCTTCCCTTCCTTTCCTCTTCTTTCCCTTCTCCCTTTTGCCTCCTTTTTCTTGTGTGATAAAGGAAATGTAGAGAAAGGAATTAGTAATGATGTTATCAAATCTCTGTCCTAGGTAGTCTCTTGTAGGCATGTGGATGATGTCTTAAAGAAAAAAAAAAAAGCATTGCTAGCTAGCACTGTACTCTCTGAGACAGGGCATGTTATAGGGAAGCAGGCTCCTGGGTAAAGATTCTTTGGCAGGTTTATTGCAGATTGCCATTGGGATCCACACCTCTGGGTTTGTCAGCAACATCCGGCAGAGGTGGTCAGGGGTCTAGGAAGAGAGAAGGACCTCAGAATATCATAGAAAGGCTCTACAGTTGATTGATTATGCCCAGATGTATCAGAGTGAGCCAATGGGGCCAGTCTTTATCCTCATACTAACCAGCCATTGGATAAAAGGTGGAGTGTGACCTTGGTCATTTGTCATCAGTTATCAAGCAACACTCTGTACCTGAGGACTGAGTATTTCAGTTCAATCCTAACCAAACTTATGATTTCTAGAAATTATCAATTTTTTATCGATCATGCCAAATGAGAAGGAATTCCCTTGGCTTGTAACTCTCCTTTATATTACACACTCATTCCATTAGGGGATTCTGTCCTTTCCTACTTGAAGGCTTTATTAGTTTACTAAGCATGTTAATCTTGTCCAGGGCTTATCAGATGATGGTATAATTTCATGGGCTGCTGGCACAGTTTCCTTGCTTCTACAGTTGGCGCTTTTGTGGTTTCATTTTTTATAGAGTGGCATAAGAGTGCCACTCTCCACTTACTGGCCTCGTTGAGATGAGTCTTCTTTTTCTGACATACATCTCCATTGCCATTATTTATTCTGCCACTGCTGGTCGGAGGCTAAACAACCACAAACTAAAAGTTTTGAAACCATGAGCCAAAATAAGGAACTTAAACCTTGATGCTTTAAGTTGATTGTCACAATGACAGAAAACTACCTTATACATATGTTGAAGATTTTAATTCATTCATTATTGAGAGAAATAGTATGAAATTAAAACCTATTAATGGGTAAAGTTAACTTTGTGTGTGTGTGTGTGTGTGTGTGTGTTAAATGCTGCTTAAATTCAGTAGTTCTCAACTTCTGTGTCATGACCCCTACAAGGGTCACATATCAGACATCCTGCATATCAGATATTTATATTACAATTTATAACAGTAACAAAATTACAGTTAAGAAGTAAAATGGAATAATTTTATGGTAGGTGGTCACCACAACTATACTAAAGGGTCACAACATTAGAAGGGTTGAGAACCACTAGTTTAAATGAGTCAGGGTTGCAAGATTATCCTACTGGATTCAGACAGTAAATCAATTCTTTGACCACGTGATTCTTTGTATTTCTGTGGTCAAGAATCATGTCCAATGCTGTTACTTGTAATTCATAATTAAATGCAAGTGTTCAAAGACAATGAAATTCATAGAAACCCCATAGCTAATTCACAAAGGTGTATACTATGAATACCAGGCCCTCCACTGAGGAAATTCATGGATCTATCTGTAACATTTTAAAGACTTCTTAGATGCTTTCTTCCAAAAGAAGAAATATGAGAGAGAAGAAAAATAAAGTGAGGTTTTCTGGACAGAGCTAGTATATGACTGATTTCCTAAGCAAGTAATGTACTTCAAACCTTTTATAAACATAATTTTATAAACATTATTATTCAAAAACATTACGTATAAAATCAACAAATTGTTAAGATATACATCTTAATGTAGGTCCAATAATTTCAATGAACACTTTACTATTAAAAATTAGGTTTGAGAAAAATATGTCTAGTCATTCCTTCTGGGATTTGTGAGTTTCATGATAAATCAATCAAAAGGACTAAAATCAAACTAAGATAGAGCTACACTCAAAAATTAGTAATTCAATTGGCATCTTAAATCTAAGTGATTACCAACAAAGGCAGCAAGGCTACAGTGTGGGCTGCCTCCTGAATCACCCATCCTTTGGATGGGTTTGGTGAGTTTCTGATTGCACTGGCCATATAGGACCTTCTTAAATTAAGAGATGGCTCAAATGCTCAAACTACAACACAGAACTCAAAAGCCCTTGCAATAATGGTTATGAGTTTGTGAGAGAGAAAGGTGGGATAATGTGTTATTATGTCTGTATACATTAGACTATGAGTTGCACACACTGAATGGACATCTAACTGAATGAATTCATGTTGCATTGTGTTTGTTTTTTTAAAAACACTCTCTTCCTCCATTTGTTAGTCCTACACACTCTGACAGTTACAAAGCTCCCCATTTGTTCTCATGCGTCTGGTATGTACTTTAGAGTTTTCAAACCCTTTGCCCTTCGCCTTTCCCCACATGGCTTCCTCTTCAGAAGCAGGCGACTTTACGATGCTCTGAGAATCCATTCGAGAGCTGATAATACAGAATGTGATTTTCTGTAAATCTTAAGAGCATTTTCTTACTTTTTAAGTACTTGCTTCTTTTTAAACCAGGAAGTCACATTATAAACCACACACAGAACTCATTCCCAAAGGGATCAGAAATAAATTTAGAAGCCACTTTTCCGAACAGTCAGCAGGTGCAGCCACATTTGAATCTTTTCTATGAACAATGGTGTGAACAAATATAAGCATAGCTACAAAAATAGTTGTCAACTGCAGGTTTTCATCAGTCTCTCCTTTCTTCTGGGAGCAAATGAGGACTTTGAAAAAAAGGTATGGACTTACCACTGAAGAAGTCAGAGAGAAGGTCCTAATATGGATCACTGGGATCTGGCCTCCAATATCACAGCATGCTAGCTGCACTTATTTGTACAGGGTAAGTTTCCCCTTTAGAAAGATGTTAGAATCATTGGCATTCACAAAACAAGTCATTTGCCACAGAGGGCACATCCCTGAAGTGCATTCTTGAATGTGAAAGGAAATTAATGCATGCCGTGCCTACTCAGGCATACCCAACTTGTCTTCTCAAATTGGAAGGAGAGCACCACAAGCATTTTATAGGAACAGTCTCTGAATGGGAATATAATTATGACTAACATTTGCTTTGCCCTTTGTGGTTTGTAAAGTGATTCCAGCTTAAGATAGCTGTTTGGCTGTGGTTCCTAAGGTGGGCCCTGTGAAGATGAATGGGTGGGCTGTCATCTCCAGTGATCATTTTCCTAGCCTTTGCTGTAGTGAGTCCTCCCAGAATAGTTTCTCTGGGGAAACACTACAAACTGTGATGTCTATAACACTTCAGAACACCTCCATTCCAATCTTTGCTTTACACAAATAAACACTGAGTTATGTACTATATTAGAATTAGTTGTAAAAACTGAAAAACCAATTGAACTTGAAAAATGCTGTTTTTCTAAATTACATAATAGCCAGAGCTCTGTTTCTTTGTGATTACAGATTTAGACAGCACTACTATTGGTCAGAGCCCCACTAGACATTCAGATGTATGTCCCTCTACACTGGGAAGACTAGGTTAATTCATTTGCATATTCTGTGCATATGTTAATGCAAATTTTGTCAATGCTTCCCATCTCTAGAAGACAATAAAGTCTCTGCCCCCTAAAACTAATACATAATTGAAAAACTGAACTCACACACACACGCACACGCACACACACAATTCTTATAATGCAAAATTTTGCAGGACTAGAAAAAAATCAGAATTCATTTCTGAATAAAGAGGTTTAGAGCAACCTTGAAAAAGTACAGTTTGAACTGGGCTTGCAACATGGACATGCTTTTTAAAGACCAGGGAGAGAAGATGTTACAAGGAGTAGAAGTACCGAGAAAGACAGAACAATAGAGGGCTGGGAGAGGAAAGTGAGACACTAGGAACTGAGGTGTGGTCACAAATGTTTCACATCAGGGAACCCCATCAGTGAACACGTCCTCTGTGGCTCCCACGCTTCTTTATTATGAATCTAGTCTAGGAAAAGCAAACTACCTAAAATAAAACTAGAATACAGATCTATGACATGTATCAAGAAAGAATCATAGTCTGTATGCAGATAAGGCTTTGCAATTTCATAGGCTTAAAACTGGTTCACAATTGTGTTCTGGCAGCAATTGCTTCATTTCCCAATGTAAAAGAAATAAAGGGTTCTTATTAAAAACTATTATATTATATTATATCATATTATATTATACTACATTATTAAGCAAAGTGAATAAAGCAAACAACCAAATTCAATACCTTAAGTGTCAGTAGTCACACTTTATGAAAAATTATATTCTTCTATCTTCATTGTCTGATATATACATGCATATATTTTAATGTATCAGGGATGTGTTTCTATTCATTGTACATCTTCAATGGGTAATTATTCTGCTACAGTAGCTTCTATTGTACAGAAGTATCATGATTTATGTGACTGGTTTCCTATGGTTAGTCAACTGGGTCATATATACTTTTATTTTTAAATAGAAAGCATTATAATGAACAGCCTTACAATGGTACCTTTGTATATATACATAAACAATTCCTTAGGATAAATACCCAGATAGTGTATTTTGTTTCATTGTGTGGTGCAGTGTGGTGTGATGGAGGTGACAGTGGTGGTGTGTGTTCTAATTCTATTCCAGACATGTAGCTCTCTGGATGCTCACCTGTAACAAGGGCATATTACTTCTCAGAGAAAATGATACAATCTTGGAGGAAGCATGCAGCATCACTGACATTTGGGCAGAGACATTAAATCACAAAGACCTGTGTGTAGGGAGTCCTCCAAAAGATAAATCTTTTACCCAGAGAAGCCTTTCTTTATCCATGCATAAGAATCGATTGCTATTCTCTGCATCACGGCTTCTTCTCCATTACCACCCCAGCTTTGAAAACACTTCCATCTCCTCCTAATAGAAGCCATCGGAGAGGTGAAGGTTTGCTGCTATTTTTCATTATGCTGAGGCCAATCACAAAGGCATACTGTGGCAATCACAGACACTAACCAGGCAGTAAGTAAGGGCAATTTCATTACAAGTGCACACTTGCATTTTATGCCTCTTAATCACGGTTACTGCTCCCTGAAGCAGTACATGCTTCCAGCTTGCATTCTGACAATACCTTCTTTGTCTGAGGAATGCTGCAGTGGAGTGAGTGGCCTTTATTAGTAGGAATGGGTCCCTGGCACCTGACACAGCAACAGTATAAAATGACTCTGTGTGTGCTACACATGTGCCTTTGTTGCACGTGGCCTTATGCAGAGGACAATGTTAATGCCAGTCATGGACATTTCTGGCTTAGTGGTTTTATATTTTCTTAGCCTCTGGATGTTTAATGAGGTTCCTCTTATGTGCACCTCTTCACAAAACCTGCCTAGTTATGGGAATGCCCAGAATACAGCGGAAAATCTCCCAGCCGTGAAGAGCAGCTCAATGGGAGGTGTCTAAATGGCTCACTTGCTGTTCTATGCTGCTTCTTAAAGCATTTACTCACCTGAAGTCATCGTTACTGAGCAAAGATCATAAATTAAATTAAGTTAAATGACATGTTCAAAATTCTGACCTGTCAGAAATATAATCAAATGGAGACTCCCGAGTTAGAGTGATAAAGAAATCAATTGCAGGCCAGTGCTTGCTTAAACTCAGTTTCCAGGTTTTTCCATGGTATCAATCCTCCTGGTTCAGCATTTACAGAGAGTTCCTAATCAAGGTTGTCTCTAATTGGGTCAGATGCCAAATGTGTGAACATTCTTAGAAACAGGGTTGACCTGAGGGTCCTTTGAGCGAAAGGCTTTTCTGTACAAGGGATGGAAAATGAAGGGAGTAGAGAGATACTACTTGTGGGTGAAATGTACAAAATACTGGTCTCACATTCTCAGCCTCAGGGGACTGGTGCAAAATTTCACAACAGATCTAGGGCTAACCGTCACCACAGCTGATGTCCTCATTATACTAAAGACTGTAAAAGAACTGGTGCTTATTTTGATATCTAGAGCCTAAGGATCAACCTTGATTATAGATAACAGTGCAGATATCAAAAGCTGCATTCACTGACGAGTGACTACTGTGTGCCTGATACTTTTCTTATCAGCTCTTTGAGATTTTTGTACAATGATTAGAACATATTCACCTCTCACACCCAACTCTTCCAGATATTTCCCTCTCTCCATGTATTGCACTCTGTGCCTCTTTTTATTATTTATAAACCCAGCAAGTAATTTGTGCAGCAGGCATGATCTTGGGTGTGTAGCTTTCCATTAGAGATTGGTTTACTAACACCAGGGTTCACACTGTTCTCCCTCTCCCAGCAGCTACCAACCACCCATAAATTCTCAGCTAGAGATTGGACTCTGTATCTACCTCCCTTCTCCATATCTGGATGTGGTTTGCAGTGAGCATGTACAGATCTTGTAGATTCTGCTGTAACATTAGTCATAACTTCTCCGAGTTCATCTGTGAAGCTACCCAGCTGTATGTATCCAGATGATACTCTTTTCCGGTAGTCATCTGGCACCTCTGCATCTTGTGATCTGCCCCATCCCGTTTCACAATAATCCCTGAGCTTTGGGAGATGCTAGGGTGATATGAATGTTTCACTTAGAGCTGAGCACTTGGCAACTTCTTACACTATGCACCTTGCTCACTTGTAGCTCTGCAAACAGAAACTTCTCTGATGAAGGTTGAGATCTAGATGTGCCATTCTATGGGTATAACAAGTATCTCAGGGTAAGTTTATTAATATGTCTACTTAGCAGAATAATAGTAGTAGCTTATCTCCTAGGGCCTATCATCCTATGCCTACCCCAAGTTTTTGGCCAACTAATAGCGCCAGATACAGGTTTCATCTTGTGCAGTGGCCTTAAATTCAATCAGAAATGCTTAGTTACTCCCATGTTTGGGCCACTGTTGAACCAGTGGGCATGTCTTGCTTGATCATCCATTATTGTAGCTGTCAGTGTTCAATTTATATAAAATTGATGTTTCTCAGATATTTGTGTTAAGGGCGTTTGGATATAAAATAGCAACAGATGGGTAATAGCGGTGTAGAAGTGATAAGAGGAGTAATAGTACTAATAGTTATGCTTTACTGAGGTCTTGCTAGTGGGAGGTACTGCTTGCAACATTTCACTAAGTCTAACAACCTTAGAAAGCAGTCAGTGTCTTCAGATTATATGGATGGTGTACAGATGTTTGGAAACAACAAATAGGCAGCCCAAACCAGTCATAAGACAATTGTCAGAGTTGGGAGCCAGTATTTCATCTCTCTAGAAGTCCTAGATACAACATTCTGTTGCATCTCTTTGGAAAATTAAACCAGTTTGTGTGCTGCCTTTAGCAAATCAGTTTTTGTGGTTTTAATATCTTTATCATAAATCAAGGATAGTAATGTTTTCCCAAACTACTGCACAGATTTTGTTTCAAAGAAGAAATGGGATAATATATGAAAATACTCCTTGTTAAGATTCTCATGGGCAATCCTGTATCTGCTTGTTGAATTTAATGTCCTGTTTATGCTAAATACTGAACAAATCTTAAATGCACATGTAAGGTAATGTGTTTATTAGGAAAGCATTGTCTCTTTCTTTGAAGGATTTATAACTCAGTATATTAGGTAGGATTTATATGTATAAGGCAGACTAAAGGACTGAAAGATGGCTCAGTGGTTAAGAGCACTGGATGTTCTTCCAGAGGATCTGGGTTAGATTCCCAATACATGGTAGCCCACAAACACGTGTGTATCTACTTCCAAGGGGGTCTGGTGTTCTCTTCTAGCCTCCATGGTCATTGTACAGATGTGGTGTACATGCATACGTGTGGTCAAAATACTATAAACATCAAAATAAAAATAAATATTTTGAAAATTCAGAATAACCTTCTGTGGCAAGATTTGGCAGGTGCAAGTTTTGGGTTATGAGAGAACTTCCTTGAAGTAAAAGATCTGGGCATTGAGTAAAGGGGATTTCAGGTGGGGCTTCCCTTGGTCCCTGAGCTGCAGGGAGGCCAAAACTATGGGCAAGCAGAAAAGCATAGAGGCCATTTTAGAGATGAGGCATCAGATGTTGAAAGACATGGGGGTAAAGTGTGAAATTTATTTACAAATTGGTAAATAAATGTCATTAGTTGACTAAAATAGTCATTTTTCATTTAGCAAAATATGTAAGAAAAATAAACATTGGATAATCAGGCAGACAGTATCATTCCAAGTAAACACAGTATTCAATATCTAGAAATCTTAAGAATCTAAAAATGGATGCCAAATATCCACTCTTTATCTTATACACTCTGATGTGAATGTCCTTAAAACTACCAAACTGTATATTTAGTAATGGCTAAGACCTATAGACAGTAAAAATATCATGAAAAAAATTATACCACTACTCCGTAGAGAAGTGGCTATCTGAATTAGATGCCTGAAGCCCAAAATGCTTTTATTTATGACATGTATCCTGCTTGTCAGCTGGCTACTTTTCTTTTCTTGTCTTGTATTGGTTTATAATTTCTTTCTTTTTATTATGTTGATTTACTTACATTAATTCTCCATATGTAGTGTTTTATCTCCTGTCATGTGTATGCACTACATGCATGTCAGGTACCTGAAGAGGTGGGAAGAGGGCATCAGATCCCTTGGGAATGGAATTATAAATGTTAGTAAGCCACAATGTGGGTATTGGGAACCAATACCAGTTCCTCCATAAAAGTAGTGAGTGCTCTTATCCAACTCTCCAATCCTGTAACTTATTTCTTTATGGCCTTTGTGTCTCCAGTTTGTAGTGCCTAGCACATGGTACATATTCAATATACTGTGGATGAGTTAAAGGTTTCCAGTAAACAAAGACTTGAAGTAAAGTGCACTTACCTCAAAACCTTAAAATCTTCCTCAATAACACTGAGAATAAAACTTAATAAAGATATCATTAATAAAGATGCAAACCCCACAGGCCCTGGGCAAGAAGTAGTTAAATGGCAATGTCTACATCTTCTGCAGCCACTGGGACTTTCTCAAAAAGAAATCATACATCACGGAAAGCAAGATAGCACAGTCAATAACTGCTGTACAGATAAGATTTTTTTTTCAAGTAAACTCAATCTGTAAATTGTTCTCTGCTGGGTGAAAAGCCAGGCAGACCAGGAGAATTCTCCCATGACTTCAGCACAGAAAACCCAGATAGAATAAGAAAAAAGAGAAAAAAAAAACCTTCAGGAAGATACCCCCAAGTAAAAGGCAACATTAATCAACTTGGTAGTCAATTAAAATGGAAAGGAAGTATGTGCTTGAAAGATAGAAAGGAGATCCACAAAAACACTGCCCGTGAGGGGGAGAGTCGTGTGCTTTGTACATGGGTCCTGCTAGAAGGAAGATAATACTTCAATTCAGGCCAGCTCGAGACACAGAAGAAAAGAAATACTGGGATACCAGGAGAATCCCAAGTGCTTGAGATGATTATCCTGCCTTGGTTAAGTGCCTTTGTCAGTCTCTGAGGGAGGGAGTTTGGAGGGAAGATTAGAACCCACTTGAGAGGAAACACAAACACTTGCAAGCTTGTTCGCATGTACTCGTTAGGAAACTCACCCATTAGTCTTAGCTAAGTGGAGGAAATCTGTCTATGATCTTCATCAAATTATGATTTAAAGTAATATCTTCAAGTGTGGTTATGCTGGTATTAGGGCTGGCTTCTGACTCTTTGTGCCATATTTTCCATCTTGTCCTCAACACTACATTGAAAAAGTTGTGTAGAGAGGGTCAGTTGTAGAGCTGTGTAGCCCAAGACACCAAGCAAACTGGTCAGTGGTCTAAAAACAATTGGTAGCAATAACTTGGAGGTAAAATGTTTTGGGGTACACTTGTGATTTGTGTGGCTTGAGGTCTGGTCAGAGATATTTTCTTGAAAAAAAGGACTTGCTGACCAGCAGGGTACATCTGAACTCTAAGCTTAGGGAAGATCATCTGAACAATGGGAAAGAGTCACAGTTAGGCAAGAACAAAGATAAATGTGATAGATATTTTGTTAAAATAGTGTCTTGGAATGCATACCAAAATAGATGTAATTGGGGATTTGGGAAAGGGTCAAGAAAAATCTTTGCTTGAAATGACTATTACACTAAACCAAAGCACAATTTTAAAATGACAGCAGCAGTATTATGATTGATATCAATCTAAGACTCAGTTCCAATTTCTTATTTAAAAAGAAAAACATGGCGCCACAAACTCATAATATGCATCAGATGCACAACTTGGTATCCCAATAAGTCCTCAACTCACAGCCTGATCTCCCAAATATAGACGCTCCCTAAATGACAGCAATGGAAAAGGTGGAATACAATTTGTCAAACACACACACATACGATGAGATACAACTCTGTGCTGGGCACAACTTTAATCTTTTACATTTCTATTTTCAAGTTTACATGTATGTTTTGCCTGCGTGTATGCATGTGCACCTCATTCATGGAGCCCAGTGGAAAGCATTCGATATTCTTGAACTAGAGTTACAGACAGTTGTAGGCCACCATGTGAGTGCTGGGAACTGAAGTCAGGTCTTCTGGAAGAACTCTTAGCCATTGATCCATCTCGCCAGTCCCACTAAGCACATTTTAAAACTGTATGTGTGAAAGACCACAACGTGTTTTTATAGAAGCTAGAAAAAAATAGAACATGAGTCTGTACCAGCCGATAATAATTCTAGGTAATAAAATTAAAAGAGATGACCAGAGTGGTCACAACAGGCAACAACTGACAAGGCTGACATACTTTCTGAGGTAGGGTTGAGCTAGTTGCAGGCTGTGTTAGTTACTTTTCTGTTACTATGATAAAACACCATGACTAAGAGTAACTTGTAGAAAAATTTTTTTTAGGTATATAGTTCTCGAGAGGGAGTTAATAATGACAGGGGAGGCATAGCAGCAGTTTGTTGAAGCAGGATGCAAATACAAAACAAAAAGTAAACTGGAAGTCTGGTGAGAGTTTGAACTCTAAAACCCTGCCCCTAGTGATATATTTCTCCCAGCAAGGCTCCACCCCCTCAGACAGCAGCACCTTTTGGAGACCAAGTGTTGACAGACGTGAGACCATGGGGACATCTCTCACTCAAACAACCACATATAGATGAGAGAAGTATGTTCCGAGTTAAAAAGAACCACACAAGCAATGTTGTGAGGCAAAACTGAGCTTGAGATATTGAGCAGTGAAGGGGATGTCATAACTGGGGCTGCCAGAGTGAAACCAAGAACAGACGTTGAATCCAGAGCACCCAGAGATCAGGAGGAGGACAAGCTCATACAAGCGTATCTGGAGGTATCTGTTAACTATACCAGACATGGGTTCATTAAAGATGTGAACACTCTTATTTTTTGTAGAATACTATCCATAAATTTTATTGCTATCCATTGATTATAGTCATTAGAAAACAAAATATTCCTAGGCAAATGGATGGACCTGGAGGGTATCATCCTGAGTGAGGTAACCCAATCACAAAGAAACTCGCACAATATGTACTCACTGATAAGTGGATATTAGCCCAGAAACTTAGGATACCCAAGACATAAGATACAACTTGCCAAACGCATGAAATTCAAGAAGAACGAAGACCAAAGTGTGGACACTCTACCCTTTCTTAGAAATGGGAACAAAACACCCATAGAAGGAGTTACAGAGACAAAATTTGGAGCTGTGACGAAAGGATGGACCATCTAGTGATTGCCATATGCAGGGATCCATCCCATAATCAGCTTCCAAATGTTGACACCATTGCATACACTAGCAAGATTTTGCTGAAAGGACTCAGATATAGCTCTCTCTTGTGAGACTATGCCGGGGCCTAGCAAACACAGAAGTGGATGATCACAGTCAGCTATTGGATGGGTCACACGGCCCCTTATGGAGGAGCTAGAGAAATTACCCAAGGAGCTAAAGGGAACTGCAACCCTATAGGTGGAACAACAATATGAACTAACCAGTTCCCGGGAGCTCTTATCTTTAGCTGTATATGTATCAAAAGATGGCCTAGTCGGTCATCACTGCAAAGAGAGGCCCATTGGACTTGCAAACTTTATATGCCCCAGTACAGGGGAACACCAGGGCCAAAAAGGGGCAGTGGGTGGGTAGGGGATTGGGGGGGTGGGTTTGGGGGACCTTTGGGATAGCATTGAAAATGTAAACGAGGAAAATACCTAATTTAAAAAAAAAGAAAAAAAATATTTCAGTATACAATAAATACAAAGAAACTACCCCCAAGTTATATTTACATAATAATTTGTAGCATTAATGAAGGAGACAGAAATTAAATATTCTAATCTTAACATAGCAGCGATACTAATTCTAATAAAAATTGATCTAAGATAATCTTCAACACTCCAGCAGATTGCATAGTCAAAGATTCAGGTGATTCTTCTGTGGACATTCCAATTCAAAGGTAATCTTACAGAACAAAAGTCAAGGTCTGGCAACTGAAAGATTTATTAAGATACTCTATAATGAGGATATCATTGTTTTGGGACAAATGTGTCAATGTAGAAAAATATAAAATCCATGGAAAATATCTGGCTTATGACAGAGGTGACACTGAAAAATAGTAGCATATTTTTGTTTTAACTGGGAACACTGGATATGGAATAAGAGGGATATGACTCTTAAATTTCATCAGCTGCAGAGGAATGAGTTTGTCTTCTTACTAGATATGCCCTACAGAGAGGTAGCTAAAGAGAGAGTCAGGGGACTTGTCAGAGACTGTAAGTCTTTCTGTGACACCTTGTTAGAAGAGATGCTGAGAGATGGATAAATACACACACACACACACACACACACACACACACACACACACACAGAGTCTTAGGATTTGGAGATAGACTAACAATGGCTGAGAGATATAAAGGGGTGGTAAGGAACATTGAAGCTGTGGATGGTGGGAATTTATCTGTCAACATGAATTTTTTTTTTTTTTTTTTTTTTTTTTTTTAGGAAACCTAACACACATGACCAGAAAAGTCTCAGAAAGGTTATGTTTTGATCATCTCTAAGCTTGTCCTATTTGTAAATACTTTTGAGAGTACTGAATGAGCATTAAGAAGTATAGAGAAGCTGTGACATCTGTATGTTATACTTGAGCAAGAGCTGTGGTTTTGTGTAGCAGGACAGAGGTTTACTTCTAAGCATTACATTTTCAAATTAGGGATGGTGGAAGGATGAAACAGAAGAATCTGTATGGGGATCAGAGGAAGTCTTTAGTGAATAATGTTCTGAATGAATGTGTACAGTTTGACATGCGCACATCTAAGTAAAGAACCCCGATGCCTCAGGCCCATGAGAGTAGTAATGTCAGTGCCTTTCTCTAACCATGTGTGCATAACGTGGCCACCACAGCTTTCTCCTGTTGGCTGTTTACAGCCTAAAGACTGCTCCACTACACAGACTGGTGCAACCAAGGTTGGGTAAACTGTCTCCTTGTTCAGCTCTTTGCAATAACTCTGCCTCTCTGTGTGTCTGAATGCATTAGCCCAGACTCCTTGTTTAGCTGTATGCAAAAACTCCTGCCCACCTCACCCCATCACACTCCACCCCTGTTTTAACTGCATATAATAAGCACACTGAATTTCCAGAGTGATGTGACTTTTCCATTCAAGAACCCAGACAACCCAAATCTCAGCTTTCTGTTTGTTTGCCTGTGTGTCTGTCCTTTCTTCTTTCCCTGACTTATAGGTGAGTCCCTGGAGTTGTGCAAGGACATGGCCAATCTATGTGGTTTTCCTCAATGAGGTATGATATCCTCCCCAACTCTAGTTGTCTGTAGTCATGTTCCCTTCTACTACTTCTTCTCCCTTCAAAGTTACTACAGTGGGTTTTAGCATTCTTTGAGAGATAATGCCTGGTATTTAACAAGATGGGAGTCAGGAGGTAAAAGGAAAAAGAAGCCATTATTGACAGGGAAAGAGTTGTATGGCAGGCTTACACTGATTAAAGGAGCCCCAACCAGGCCCAAGATAGTGGAAAGTGAGAGCCTCCAAAACCACAAAAGACCCAACCCGTGATAGTGTTTGGTACCCAAATGATGAACAGCCAGACTCCAATGTAGTCAGAGAAAAAGAAAATCAGCCTGGCTTCTAAGAGTGGGACTCATCCCTCATTTTGCTTTTACTGTCTATTAAACTCAAACCCAACTGGCCATCACCACAGCCTGTTTCCCATAACCTGCACTGAAGTTCAGCTTTCAGGCATTGGTATTTGTCTCAGTTTAGAATAGCAAGCTAGGCACATTTAATGTTATGTGATAATTTCAGCTATGCACAGATATATGTCTGGGTTCAGACTCTTCCATAATCATAATGAAATCCAGGAAAGAGATATATAAAAATAAAGTAATTTCTGAAATTCCAATTGAATGTTTACAATAACTGCATAATCTTCTGCAATTACTGAATTTGTTTATTGCAGTGTGAATCCCCCTAGAATGCTACTTAGGGAAAACAGGGACCATGCATATGTAAGTCACAAAATACTAACTTCTCAGTACCTGGTATGGGGAAGACACTTAGCAACTACATTTGACTATAACTGAATGTATTACTCACTCATTAAGTCATTATATCATGGAAATATATGGTAGAACCCCAGTGGCATTAAATATTTAAGTTTGTAATATACAACTTTTCAAGAAAATCCAATTCTAAAATAAAAATATGCTAACTTATTGGCTGGAAAGATGGTTCAGCCGTTGAAAGCACTGCTTTCTCTTGCAGCTCGACCGGGGTTCAGTGCCTAGTATCCACATGTTAGCTAATAACTACCCGTAAAGCTAGTTCCAGAGGATCAAACACCTTCTTGCATCTACTTCACTTCATGTGTCTGTATTCATGTGTACAGACACATGTGTGTGTGTGTGTGCATTTGCAAAACATATATACATTTAGAATAAAAATTTTAAAGTATCTTTTAAAAATACACTGTAATCTTATAAAATCTTTATTGGCACGATGCATTGCAGCAAAGAAAGCTATAGTCAGATATAATTTTATGAATACTTAACAAAGCACCATTCTGTCATTACACTTGAAATAAATGAAACTTGTGTATGTAATTCTACAAATCACCTTTCAATTTAAATCTTGCAGAAAAAAAGACATTTATACCAATTGTATTATTTATCTTTTTCGCATAAAGTCTACATGACACATTCCTTGGAATTTTGAAAGTCTTCTGGAAAAGTGATGTCTTTGTGATTTTTTTTTCCGCAGTGTCTCTACAATATACTTGTGGAACTGAGAGAAGATAGCAGCATCTTATTTTAGCATGTTGATATTGTTAATACTGTTTTCAACTCTCATAGGATATTCTGAAGGGCAGAGAATAAATTACCCTAAAAGAAAATTTGGATACTTCTCCAAATCATGGCTCCAAGCTCCATTTCTAGCCAAGACCCTGTCTCTTTTCCTCATGATTTGCTCTTGGTATCAGTCATACAACACTATCACTTCCGATGTGGACCCTGATCCCACTGTCTATCCTTTATCTCTTAGAAGCCAAGCTGCTTTATGCTTTTCCTAGAGGTTCTTGGAAAGAGGCAAAGGGCTCACCTGGGACTGCCTACATGCTTTTGGTTGGCTGCTTTAGCACTTTCCCTATGTTGCTTAATGCTCTTAATCAAAAGAGCAATGTTCTATAACTCTCTCTCTCTCTCTCTCTCTCTCTCTCTCTCTCTCTCTCTCTCTCTCTCTCTCCCACCCCCGACATGAGTGTTACAGAATGACCTTAAATCCTTAAATGCCATCTTCACAAATGCTAAAATGCTATCTGCCTCCTGTTTTCTTCCTTCCTTCCTTCCTTCCTTCCTTCCTTCCTTCCTTCCTTCCTTCCTTCCTTCCTTCCTTTTGTTTGAGACAGGGCCTTTCATTGGCCTGGATATCACCAATTAGCTGAGAATGACTTTGCCAGTAAGCCCCAGGTCTTCCTGTCTGCTTGTCCTGTTTTGAGAGTCCAAAACTTGCTCAGCCTTCTGCACTTGACTTCTGGGGTTGGAACCCAGGTTCTTAGGCTGAGAGGCAAACATTTTCCCATCTGAGCTATCTCCTTAGCAATGTACCTACCTTTTGCATATTTGTTCCATTGAACTGGGGACTGACCCCTGGGGATGATGCTTGTAAGGCAAGTGCTCTACCACTGAGCCACAGGCCAGAATCTTATGCTGCCTCTTTTCAACCACATATCCTTTCATGGTATAGGTGTGTGTGGTTGTGCAGAGCCTTAAGTTGTAGCATATCTTTTTTTTCCCCTAGAATAGATTCTAATTAAGCCTGTCTTCTATTGTAAGCAGTTCAGGTTGTCTTAACTTTCACAGTTTCAGAAGTCTCATCTCAACATAAAATCCTCACTGTATCTATATCTTTCTCACAAGTATTTCTTGCATATTTTTCTTAAAAAATATTTTGAATTTTTAAAAAAATTGTCCCTCTCTATACCAGAAAGGTAATCACTAGATAGAAAGCTATAAAATTTCCTAAGCTACTTAATTTTTAACATAACTACTGTTCAGAAATGTGAACTCTCTGGGGCTGGTGGATAGTCAGTACTTAAAAAGACCCACACAATCATGAGGGCTTGAGTTTACTTAAAAATACACAAACAATCATGAGGGCTTGAGTTTGGATCCATGGCAATTACATGGAAGCCAGGAATAATCCAGAACTGGGTATGAGTGGTGACGGTGAGCATGTAGAGGATGGTAGCTGTCTTGCTGGCTATCCAGCCTATAAGAAAGATGTCAAACTCCAGCTTGGGTGAGAGATTGTCTCAAGAAAAAGTAGAAAATGATAGCGTAGGACACTTGAGGTCTTTCTCTGGCTTCCATGCATGTACATGAGAGCACCCAAATACACACATACACCTGGATTTGCATGTACACACACACACACACACACACACACACACACACACACACACACACACACACACACTAACATAGACTATGAGTTCCCATGACTATTATTGCTTTCTTCATCCTGCCCTTGATGAAATCACTCATTCTAATAGTAATAATAGTAATCAAAATTGATTGAATTTTAAGCAAATTGACCAATGATTTTTGACTTCCCAAGTGGAAGGTTACATGTATTGAAAGATGCATGTAATCGCTGCTTTGAGCCTATCTATTAAAACCAGGAAGTCACTTCTGAGTGGCTGACCTTTCTATGGTCTTCATGTCTCATTAAATACATGGAAACCGAAAGCCTCAGATCACTTTTAGTCTTAATGATATTTTATTATTCCCCATTCTTGAAGAAGGTTCCAGTCAATTTAACCAGGGGAGTCTCTTCACCTTTTCCCATTGGTTCACTTCTAGTTAAACAATGACAGATTTCAAGAGATGTTAAATTAATTTCATTTTTATCACCATGGCCATTTTTTCTTGAATGACAGCAAGAGGAAGAATGAGATTTTAGGCAGGATGTCACCATGGCTGTATCTGCCCTCTTTCCATCTTTCAGTACCGGTACATCTTTAGAAGCAAAAGAGCAGAATCTCTAAGACATTTACCAGTTGTTTGCACAGCACATTATGACAGAGAATAAATAGGCGATGAAACCTCCAAAGTCCTTAGCATCTGCTGAGGTCTTCCTTTCCTACCTAAGTGAAGAGTGCACCCCAGTGCCTGCATCTTCATCACACTTGCTAAGGAAAAGAAATTAATTCCGAGGGCTCAGCTTTTTCTCGTTGCTCTCCAGTGGGACCCAGGCCTCTGAGAAGGATGTCCGTAATTCTTTGTCCACTCTCCCTCTATTAAAATGTAATATCAGCCCAGTTCTGAAACCTGTTTCATGCTGAAATGCTGCTTCTAGAGTTATTTGTTTTCAAATCATTTGAATTCTTTTCAGGTACCTCAAAGTAAGTACACTGTTCAGTAAATATTTAGCCATAGCTAACTTGTCCTCCAAGCATCATTAAGCATGCTTAACCAGAGGACCGAATAACAAGTGTATGAAAAGGTTTTTCACAGTTGAAGTGTCTATGTGGAAAAGCAATCTCAGGTGTTTTGAAATAAGACTGTGAGTGGTTCTTATAAAAGTGGCTCCCACAAGACATCAAATACATGGCAAGAACTGTGCCACATTTAACCCTCAGAACACCCTTTATCTGACCAGTGTGGAAACTATAGCGCAGAGAAACTAAGCAGGTTTGTTTACTAGGCAGGTTAAGATTGGAAGCCAATACAACTGACAGCACAGATTATGTTCTCAAACATAAGGACACTCAGGATGCTTTCAGCTGCATAGCAAACCAGGCATGTCACAGTCATTATTATTCTATCTGTGACCTTGCTGCTACCCTCAAGAAACAACCCACTCTCTTTTCTTGATTCTAAGATGTCCCCATGACTATCTCGGTGAATAAAATGTGGGAATAGTGATCAAGGATAATACTTAAGAAATTTATGTCTTATTTTTTAACCTCTTAACATACTACTTCTGGATCCAGCTGACATCATATAGGAGACATGAAGGATAACAAAGATCCTCGCCCTTGCCCCTAACTGCCAAAGTCAGCAGTTACTCCTGTGTACCAAGAAAGCCAGTTTGGCAGTTTAGGTGTGGATTGATGAGGCCAACAAGTTAGTAATTTTTCCCCTCCAGATTTAATGTACTAATGCTCAGTGACTGAGTACCTCCCCCCCCCCACCCCCAAACTGTAGTCTCCCTGCCTGGACAGGCTCAGCTCCTAGATAGGTAGTTCAAGTGTTCCTTATTGAACTCTGCACAGGTTGTATGCAAACCTGCTTCTTGTACCCTCAAGATGGTGTACACCCTTAGCTTTGACCTTCTCTGCATCTGGCTCCATTAGAAGCTGAAAGTAACAGTTAAGTCCTGGATTTTTACCCACCAATATGACAGAAAGCAATAGTAACAAAAGGGATTCATGGGTCCCAAGGAATAAATAAGCAGGGATACAGCTAAAATCTGTTCAGGGATAGCTGCATCATGGGGAAAGATGGGAATGCTTTTCATCCCAGCACTCTGAGTCCCCAACATTTGCACCATTGCACCTTCAGTCTTCTCCAAATTCAAATATGGAGGTTCTAAGAATTTCAAGATAGCTGCTATAGAGTATTTAGCTCTGTATGATAAAACACGAAGGTGGGAATTGGGAAAAAATGAAAACACAGGTTAAAACTAGGGGCCTCCTGAGGAGAAGATGGTAAGACACTCAGGGAAAGCTTTCCATGGGTAAAGAATCACTGTTCTGTCATTGAACTATGTCCAATCTGGGGAACAGTAGACAACAATTGGCTTTGAATGGCTGTCTGTTATGACCACATATAAAATAAAATCCAATTCCTGTGTTAAAGCCTGAGCAACAGCTAGAGACACAGCTCAGTGGTAATTAATGCTCTTTCAGAGGACCTGAGTTCTTCACAGTATTCATGGCAGACAGTTGGTAACTGCTTTTAACTCCAGCTGTAAGGGATCTGACACCCTTTCCTGACCTCCAACTGAGTTATATCCATGTATAAGATGCAATGCATACACACACATACATACATATACACAATTACATACATGCACACTTGAAAGAAACAGAAATGCCTAAACCCCCAACCATGTACTTTATGTCTTTATCACCCTTTTATTCATCTCAGAATGCAATATTCATCTCTATCTCTGGCTAAAATCTCTTTCAGCCTGTTGGAGAAGTCAGAGTCTATTTAACTCTTCTGTTCTTATTGTAGATTACTCATTGCAGCCTTTCTCTGTACAGCTCAGACACACTGAACTACTATACTAACCCCTCTAGGGCTAACCTGTCTCCAGGACCCTATATTTTGTGTAGTTGTATATTTTACTATACAAGAGTGAATCAACTTAGAATCTAATATTAACTCATAGGGGTTGACTAGGCACACATATTTGTTCATGATACCTTTTAGCCATTTGAATTTCAGCCAACCTAAATTATTACAGGTTAATTCTCAGTATCCACATCTCTCTCAAATCTTGGGATGATTCTTATGTGTACACAGTCATCAAGACTTTAGACACATTGAATTTACAGTATTCATTATATAACTACAACTCATTTATTTCTTAAAACAAAAATACTAAATTCTTAAGAACTTGCAAACCCTTTATCTCAGAGGAATTTATTAGCTAGTTGACAGTTATTTGAGTCTAAGTCTGGCACATATAATCTTTGCCTAAGCATCTCATTATATTGGACTCTCACTTTCTCTACTTTTCTGTACCTCTCATGGTGGTAGGGATTCAGGAAACCTGAATTGTTTTAAGGTTGGAAATGTACTCAGCAAAATCAGTTTAACTTAGGAGATTTTGGAATTTTAGTTTCTAAATTTTCAATCACTCTTCAGGGCCAATTAGATATGTAACACTGAACAAATAATTTACAACTTCCAAGTCTTATTCTTCTTTACTAAAAAATCATAACAACAGTATCAAGTATTTAAATTAATCTTGAAAATTAAGAGATTGGTCTGTTGCTTGACCAGAGGCCATGCTAGCCACCAGAATGTCAGCTTGGCTACCCTCCCACAGACTTTTCCACCCTTTCAGTGCCTACCGACCCTATTCCCAACCCACCTCCTGTCCTTGCCACCATGCCCCAGCCCCTACTATAGAATTCCCTCCCATGGACCACCTCACTCTCTCAGCATACTCCCAATCTCTCTAAACCTCTTCATCTCCATGTATTAATCTATGATATAGGCAGAGATCCCTGCTCATCCACAGGACACACCAGTCAGAAGATCAGAGAAGAAATGGAAATCAAGGGAAAAAACACCCATCAAACTAAGACAAACTCAGAATTGGGATCTACATTTGTAACCACCCCAAACCCAGTTGCCAAGATGCCAGCATAAGCACATAATCAACAATAGCCAAGGCAATATGTCACCACCAGAGCCCAGTCATCTGACTACAGCACTCTCTGAACATTCCAACATACCTGAAGCACAAGGAAAAGACCTTAAAACCAACTTCATGAAGACAGAGGTCTTTAAAGAGGAAATAAATAAACCCCTTAAAGAATTTGAGGGAAAAAATGAAACCAAAAATTCGGAGGAAATTATAAATTCCTTTTGCAAAAATTCAAGGAAAAAACCCTAATAAGCTGCTTATGGAAACTAATAAAACTGTTCAATTGCTAAAATTGGATATAGAAACCATAAAGAAATCACAGAGGGAATTCTGGGAATGAAAAATATATAGGTAAGTATCACCAACAGAATGCAAGAGATGTAAGAAAAAAATCTCAGGTATTGAAGAAATGATAGAAGAAATAGAAATGTTAGTGAATGAAAATGTTGAATCTAAAAATTCCTGAAACAAAACATCCAGGAAATTGGGGGCACAATAAAAAGATTCAAAACCAATATTAGTAATAGAAGAAGGAAAAGAACCCCAACTCAAAGATCCAGGAAATATTTTCAACAACATCAGAGAAGAAAAATTTCCTGCCTTCCTGTCTGGGTCGGTGCCCTGCGAAGATCTTGGGTGTGAACTCTGCAGCCAGTCCCACAATACCAAGAGGAAGCTCCACTCCCAAGAGTTATAACATGCTCAGGATCATAGATAGGATTGGAGGTGCCCTGAGCAGACCTTGGGTGATAACTCCATAGCCAGTCCAACAACACCCAGAAGAAGCTCCACTCCCAGGCACTGTAACACAGCCAGAACCACAGGATCTCAGGATTTCAGAATCCCAGGAGCGTGGTCACACCAGGATCTCAGGGTCCCAGAGGCAGCTTGACTGGCAGGACCTCTGACACAGCCAGGATCTCAGGATCATAGGATCTCAGAATCACAGGATTACAGAGGCAGCTGAACTCCGAGGAGATCTGACACAACCAGGATCACAGGAAGGAGAGGCTCCAGCCAGATATAGCTAGGGCAGGTAGTACTCGAGATAATCACATGGTGGGAGGCAAGTGTAAGAATGTAAACAACAGAAACCAAGGTAACTTGGCATCATCAGAACCCAGTTCTCCCATGATAACAAGTCCTGGATACACCATCACACAAAAGCAAGATTCGGTTCTAAAATAATTTCTCATGATGGTGATAGAGGACTTTAAGAAGGACATAACTAACCCCCTTAAAGAAATACAGGAGAGCACCTGGGGGAGCCACCTTGGTTCCTGGATCCCTCCTAGACTAGTCTGCACAGGTGAGAGTGTGGACTACAGAAGCTAACAGCTTCTGGGACAGGCAGAGGTGACACAACTTCTGAGGCAGACCCATTTTGGGCTCCAGACATCTGGGCACCTTCCCTGCCAGAGGAGAGGTGTCCGTACCTCCCAGGAGAGCTTTGCCAGAGCCCCTGGGGGAGCCATCTTGGTTCCCAGATCCCTCCGAGACTAGTCTGCACAGGTGAGAGTGTGGACTATAGGAGCTAACAGCTACTGGGACAGGCAGAGGAAACACAGCTTCTAAGGTAGGCCCCTTTTGGGCTCCAGACATCCAGGCAGCTTCCCTGACAGAGGAGAGGTGTGTGCCCAGCCAGGGATGGCTTTGCCAGAGCGCCTAGGGGAGCTATCTCTGGTCCGGGATCTCTCAGAGACCAGTCTGCATAGGTGAGAATGCCAACTACAGAAGCTACACAGCTTCTGGGAAGGAGCAGAAGCAACACTGCTTCTGTGACAGGCCCTGTTTTGGGCCTTCATCTTCAGCCAGGAGGCAGGTCCAAACGCCAGATATCTGTTCACCTTCCCTGCAAGAGCAGAGCTTGCCTGCAGAGTGTTCTGACCACTGAAACTCAGGACAGAGCTAGTCTCCCAGGTCTGCTGATAGAGGTTAACAGAATCACGGGAGGAATAAGCTCTAACCAGAGACAACTATAACAACTAACTCCAGAGATTACCAGATGGCTAAAGGCAAACATAAGAATCTTACTAACAGGAACCTAGACCACTCACCATCATCAGAACCCAGCACTCCCACCTCAGCCAGTCCTGGGCACCCCAACACAACCAAAAAGCTAGACCTGGATTTAAAAGCATATCTCATGATGGTGGTAGAGGACATCAAGAAGGTCTTTAATAACAAACTTAAAGAAATACAGGAGAACACTGCTAAAGAGGTACAAGTCCTTAAAGAAAAACAGGAAAACACAACCAAACAGGTAGAAGTCCTTACAGAAAAACAGGAGAACACAACCAAACAAGTGATGGAATAAAACAAAATCATACAAGACCTAAAAAGGGAAGTAGACACAATAAAGAAAACCCAAAGTGAGGCAAAGCTGGAGATAGAAACCCTAGGAAAGAAATCTGAAACCATGGAGGCAAGCATCAGCAACAGAATACAACAGATGGAAGAGTGCAGAAGATTCCATAGAGAACATAGGCACAACAATCAAAGAAAATGCAAAATACAAAAAGATCCTGAGTCAAAACATCCAGGAAATCCAGGACACAATGAGAAGATCAAACCTACGGATAATAGGAGTAGATGAGAATGAAGATTTTCAACTTAAAGGGCCAGCAAATATCTTCAACAAATTATAGAAGAAAACTTCCCAAGCCTAAAGAAAGAGATGCTCATGAACATACAAGAAACCTACAGAACTCCAAATAGACTAGATCAGAGAATAAATTCCTCCCGACACATAATAATCAGAAGAAAAAATGCACTAAATAAAGATAGAATATTAAAAGCAGTAAGGGGAAAAGGGCAAGTAACATATAAAGGAAGGCCTATTAATTACAACAGACTTTTCACCAGAGATCATGAAAGTCAGAAGATGCTGGACAGATGTTATACAGAAACTAAGAGAACACAAATGCCAGCCCAGGCTACTATACCCAGCCAAACTTTCAATTACCATAGATGGAGAAATCAATGTATGCCATGACAAAACCAAATTCACACATTATCTTTCCACAAATCCAGCCCTTTAAAGGATAATAACAGAAAAAAAAAATACAAAGACTGAAACTATGCCCTAGAAAAAGCAAGAAAGTAATCCTTCAACAAACCTAAAAGAAGATATCCATAAGAACAGAATGCCAACTCTAACAACAAAAATAATAGGAAGCAACAATTACTTTTCCTTAATATTTCTTAATATCAATGTACTCAATTCCCAATAAAAAGACATAGACTAACAGACTGGCTACACAAACAGGACCCAACATTTTGCTGCTCACAGGAAACCCACCTCAGGGAAAAAGACAGACACTACCTCAGAGTGAAAGGCTGGAAAACAATTTTCCAAGCAAATGGTCGGAAGGAACAAGCTAGAGTAGCCATCCTAATATCGAATAAAATCAACTTCCAATCCAAAGTTATCAAAAAAGACAAGGAGGGGCACTTCATGCTCATCAAATCTTCCAAGAGGAACTCTCAATTCTGAATATATATGCTCCAAATGCAAGGGCAGCCACATTCATTAAAGAAAATTTAGTAAAGCTCAAAGCACACATTGCACCTCACACAATAATAGTGGGAGACTTCAACATACCACTTTCATCAATGGACTGATCGTGGAAAGAGAAACTAAACAGAGACACAGTGGAATTAACAGAAGTTATGAAACAAATGGATTTAACAGATATTTACAGAACATTTTATCCTAAAACAAAAGGATATACCTTCTTCTCAGCACCTCACAGGACCTTCTCCAAAATTGACCATATAATTGGCCACAAAACAGGCCTCAACAGATACAAAAATATTGAAATTGTCCCATGCATCCTATCAGATCACCATGGACTAAGGCTGGTCTTCAATAACAACATAAATAATAAAAAGCCAACATTCATGTGGAAACTGAATAACACTCTACTCAATGATACACAATTACTCTGATACCTAAACCACAGAAAGACCCAACTAAGATAGAAAACTTCAGACCAATTTCCCTTATGAATATCGATACAGAAATACTCAATAAATTTCTCACTAACCGAATCCAAGAACACATCAAAACAATCACCCATCCTGACCAAGTAGGCTTCATTCCAGGGATGCAGGGATGGTTTAATATACGGAAATCCATCAACGTCATCTACTATATAAACAAACTCAAAGATAAAAACCACATGATCATCTCTTTAGATGCAGAGAAAGCATTTGACAAAATCCAACACCCATTCATGATAAATTCTTGAAAAGATCAGGAATTCGAGACCCATACATAAACATTATAAAAGCAATCTACAGCAAACCCACTAAAATCAGGGACTAGACAAGGCTGCCCACTTTCTCCCTACCTATTCAACATAGTACTTGAAGTCCTAGCCAGAGCAATTAGACAACAAAAGGAGATCAAGGGGATACAAATTGGAAAAGATGAAGTCAAAATATCAATTTTGGAAATGATATGGTAGTATATATAAGTGACCCTAAAAATTCCACCAGAGAACTCCTAAACCTGATAAACAGCTTCAGTGAAGTAGCTGGATATAAAATTAACTCAAACAAGTCAATGGCCTTTCTGTACACAAAGGATAAACAGGCTGAGAAAGAAATTAGGGAAACAACACCCTTCTCTATAGACACAAATAATATAAAATACCTTGGCGTGACTCTAACTAAGGAAGTGAAAGATCTGTATGATAAAAACTTCAAGTCTCTGAAGAAAGAAATTAAAGCAGATCTCAGAAGATGGAAAGATCTCCCATGCTCATGGATTGGCAGGATCAATATAGTAAAAATGGCTATCTTGCCAAAAGCAATCTACAGATTCAATGCAATCCCCATCAAAATTCCAACTCAATTTTTCAACGAATTAGAAAGACCAATCTGCAAATTCATCTGGAATAACAAAAAACCTAGGATAGCAAAAACTTTTCTCAAGGATAAAAGTACTTCTGGTGGAATCTCCATGCCTGACCTAAAGCTGTACTACAGAGCAATTGTGATAAAAAAACAAAACAAAACAAAACAAAAAACCAAAAACAAAACAAAAAAACCCTGCATGGTACTGGTATAGCAACAGACACATAGACCAATGGAATAGAATTGAAGACCCAGAAATGAACCCACACACCTACGATCACTTGATCTTTGACAAGGGAGCTAAAACCATCCAGTGGAAAAAAGACAGCATTTTCAAACAAATAGTGCTGGCACAACTGGAGGTTATCATGTAGAAGAATGCGAATTGATCTATTCCTATCTTCTTGTACTAAGGTCAAATTTAAGTGGATCAAGGAACTCCACATAAAACCAGAGACATTGAAACTTTTAGAGGAGAAAGTGGGGAAAAGACTTGAAGATATAAGCACAGGAAAAAAAATTCCTGAATAGAACAGCAATGGCTTGTGCTGTAAGATCGAGAATCAACAAATGGGAACTCATAAAACTGTAAAGCTTCTGTAAGGCAAAAGAAACAGTCAATAAGACAAAAAGGCCAGCAACAGATTGGGAAAGAATCTTTACCAATCCTAATTCAGATAGGTGACTAATATATAAAGAACTCAATAAGGTGGACTCCAGAAAAATCAAATAACCCCATTAAAAATGGGGCTCAGAGCTAAACAAAGAATTCTCACCTGAGGAATACGGAATGATTGGGAAGCACTTGAAAAAATGATCAGCATTCTTAATCATCAGGGAAATGAAAATCAAAACATCCCTGAGATTCCACCTCACATCAGTCAGAATGGCTAAGATCAAAAATTCAGGTGACTGCAGATTTGGCGAGGATGTGACCTGTCCAGCAGGTCAAGTTATTCATGGGTCTCAACGGGACTCCTCCTAAAACCAAATGGGGGGTGAGAGACAAAGGAGACCAAGCACAGAAACGACATGGAGCCAAATCTAAATCTTGTCAAGGTCTCATTGTGTTCAGCAAAACTTACAGTTTTTATACACAAAGATCAAAGGGGAAATAACCCTTATGCAGAAGGGCAGGGGAGGGGGCAGTGGTAATTTTCCTTGGTGACTACAAGGGGAGTCATGGTATATAAAAGTTCATCTTATGGTTATGACGTCTGCTGTTTGCATCAGTCAGGTCTGGTGTCATCTTGTGGTAATTGTTGGTGACCTTCATCTGGACTTAGTCAGCTTGGGGAGGGCGTCCATCTGGAAACAGTCCATTGGTGACCTTTGTCTGGACTTAGTCACTTTGGGGAGTAGGTCCAATTTTATGTCCTAAGACTTGGTAGTTCACTTGGATTATTATAAAGAATTTAATTTTGACTCCCAACAAGGATGTGGAGAAAGAGGAACACTCCTCCATTATTGGTGGGATTGCAAGCTGGTACAACCGCTCTGGAAATCAGTCTGGCAGTTCCTCAGAATATTGTACATAGTACTACCAGAGGGTCCCGCAATACCTCTCCTGGGCATATATCCAGAAGATGTTCCAACTGGTAAAAAGGACACGTGCTCCACTATGTTCATAGCAGCCTTATTTATAATAGCCAGAAGCTGGAAAGAACCCTGATGCCCCTCAACAGAGGAATGGATACAGAAAATGTGGTACATTTACACAATGGAGTACTACTCAGCTATTAAAAAGAATGAATTTATGAAATTCCTAGGCAAATGGATGGACATAGAGGGCATCATCCTGAGTGAGGTAACCCAGTCACAAAAGAACTCACATGATATGTACTCACTGATAAGTGGATATTAGCCCAGAAAGTTATAATACCCAAGATACAAGATACAATTTGCAAAACACATGAAACTCAAGAAGAACAAAGACCAAAGTGTGGACATTTTGCCCCTTCTTAGAATTGGGAACAAAACACCCATGGAAGGAGTTACAGAGACAAAGTTTGGAGCTGAGACGAAAGGATGGACCATCTAGAGACTGCAATGCCCGGGGATCCATCCCATAATCAGCTTCCAAACGCTGACACCATTGCATATACCAGCTTGATTTTGCTGAAAGGACCCTGATATAGCTGTCTCTTGGACGCTATGCCAGGGCCTAGCAAACACAGAAGTGGATGCTCACAGTCACCTATTGGATGGATCACAGTGCCCCCAATGAAAGAGCTAGAGAAAGTACCCAAGGAGCTAAAGGGGTCTGCAACCCTATAGGTGAAACAACAATATGAACTAACCAGTACCCCTGGAGCTGGTGTCTCTAGTTGCATATGTATCAGAAGATGGCCTAGTTGGCCATCATTGGGAAGAGAGACCCCTTGGTCTTGCAAACTTTATATGTCTCAGTACAGGGGAACCCCAGGGCCAAGAAGTGAGAGTGTGTGGTTAGGGGAGTGGTAGGGGGAAGTGATGGGGTGCTTTTGGGATAGCATTGGAAATATAAATGAAGAAAATACCTAATAAATTAAAAAACAAAAAAGAAATACTGGAGAATACAGTAAATAGCTAAAAGCCATTAAAGATGAAACACAAAAATCCCTTAAAAATTCACAGGAAAACACAACTAACCAGGCAAAGGAAATGAGCAAAGCCATCCAAGGTCTGATAATAGAAACAAACAATAAAAAAATCACAAAGGGCAACAACTGTGGAGTTAGAAAACCTAAGAAAGAGATCAGGAGTCATAGATGCAAGCATCACTAACAGAATACAAGATATAGATGAGAGAATCTCAGAAGCAGAAGATACCATAGAAAACATTGACATAATAGTCAAAGAAACTGCAAAAAGCAAAAATCTCCTAACCCAAAACATCCAGGAAATCTAGGACACAATGAGAAGACCAAACCTAAGTATAATAGGTATAGAAGAAAATGAAGAATCCCAACTTAAAATGCCAGTAAATATCTTCAACAAAGTTATAGAAGAAAACTTTCCTAACCTAAAGAAAGAGATTCCCATGAACATACAAGAAGCCTACAAAACACCAAATAGACTGGACCAGAAGAGAAATTCCTCCCATCAAATAATAACCAAAATATCAACTGCACTAAGCAAAGAAAGAATATTAAGTACATTAAGGGGAAAAAGTCAAGTAACATATAAAGGCAGGCCTATTAGAATTATACCAGCCTTCTCACCAGAGACTATGAAAGCTAGAAGATCCTGGGCAAATGTTTTACAGACCATAAGAGAATACAAATGCCAGCCCAGGCTGCTATACCCAGAAAAACTCTCAATTACCATAGATGAATAAACTAAGACACTCCATAACAAAACCAAATTTATACAACATCTTTCCATAAATCCAGCCCTACAAAGGATAATAGAAGGAAAACACCAACACGAGGAGGGAAATTACACCCTAGAAAAAGCAAGAAGTAATCTTTCAACAATCTCAAAGAAGATAACAACACAAACATAAAAATATTATTAAAAATAACAGGAAGCAACAATCGCTATTCCTTCATATCTCTTAACATCAATGGACTCAATTCCCCCCAAAGACATAGACTAACAGACTGGATATGTAAACAGGATCCAGCAATTTGCTGCATACAGGAAACGCACCTCAGTGACAAAGGCAGACATTATCTCAGAGTAAAAGAATGGAAAACAATTTTCCAAGCAAATGGTCCCAAAAAACAGTCTGGAGTAGTCATTCTAATATCAAGTAAAATCAACTTTCAACCAAAAGTTATTATAAAAAGATAAGGATGGAAACTTCATACTGGTTGAAGGAAAAAAAAATCTACCAAGATGAACTCTCAATTCTGAACATTTATGCTTCAAATTCAAAGGCACCCACATTCATAGAAGAAACTTTACTAAAACTCAAAGCAAACATTGCACCCTGCACAATAATAGTAGTAGACTTCAACACCAAACTCTCAGCAATGGACAGATCAGGTAAACATAAACTAAACAGAGATACAGTGAAACTAATACAAGTTATAAACCAAAAGAATCTAACAGATATTTATAGAAAATTTCATCCTAAAGCAAAAGAATATACCTTCTTCTCAGCACACCATGGTACCTTCTCTAAAATTAACTATATAATTGGTCACAAAACAGTTCTCAACAGATACAAGAAGATTGAAATAATTCCATGCATCCTATCAGATCACCCCGGACTAAGGCTAGTATTAAATGCCAACAAAAACAATGGAAAGCACACATGCACGTGGAAGCTGATCAACACTCTACTCAATGATAAACCTGGCCAAGGAAGAAATAAGAAAAAAATTAAAGCCTTTTTATAATTTAATGAAAATGAAGACACGTCATACCAAAACATATGTGATACAATGAAAGCAGTGCTAAGAGGAAAATTCATAGCTCTAAGTGCCCCCAAAAAGAAACTGAAGAGAGCTTACACTAGCAGCTTGACAGCACACCTAGAAAAAAAAGAAGCAAATACACCCAAGAGGAATACACCATAGGAAATAATCAAACTCAGGGCTGAAATCAGCCAAATAGAAACAAAAAGAACTATACAAGGAATCAACAAAACCAGGAGCTGGTTCTTTGAGGAAATCAACAAGATAGATAACCCCTTAGCCAGACTAACCAGATGGCATATAGTATCCAAATTAATAAAGTCAGAAATGAAAAGGGAGACATAATACATCTTAAAATAATTATTCTGTTTGTGGAATATTAATAGTTGAAAATATTAAAATCATGTTCTACAAACATCAAAAAAAAAAGAACTAAAAAAAATGTTCTGACCTAAAGAAGGAAATGCCTATAAAGGTACAAAGCACATACAGGTTTGACAAGAAAAGAAAGTTCCATTGTTACATAATAATCAAAACACTAAACATTCTGACCAAACAAATATTAAAACCTGCAAGGGAAGAAACCTAAGTAACATATAAACACAGAAGTAGTAGACTTAATCCAACTTCTCAATGAAAAATCTAAAAGCCAGAAGAGCCTGGGAACATGTCCTGAAGACTCAAAGAAACCAAAGATGGCAGCCCAGACTACTATACACAGAACACTTTCAATCACCAGAGATAGGGAACATAAGATATTCCATGACAAAGTCAAATTTAAACAATATATATCCATAAGTCTAGTACTACAGATGGTACTAGAAGGAATAATTAAACCCAAGAAGGTTAACTATACCCATGAAATACAAAAAATAATCTGACACCAGCAAACCCAAAAGAAGGGAAGGATATGCATACACATAGACTCACACACAGACACACACCCCACCATCACCACCACTACAACCACCACCACCAACAGGAATTAACAATCATTAATCATTGATATCTTTCAATATCAATAGTCTCAATTCTCAAATAAAAAGACACATATTAACAGAATAAATGCAAAATAGTTTCTGTCCCTTCTTCTGCATACAAGAAACACTTAAACTTCAAAGATAAACATTACATCAAAGTAAAGGGTTTGGAAAAGATTTTCCAAGAAAATGGACCTAAGAAATAAGCTGGGGTAGCCGTTCTAATATCTAACAAAACATACAAAAAGAAATTAATTCCGAGGGCTCAGCTTTTTCTCGTTGCTCTCCAGTGGGACCCAGGCCTCTGAGAAGGATGTCCGTAATTCTTTGTCCACTCTCCCTCTATTAAAATGTAATATCAGCCCAGTTCTGAAACCTGTTTCATGCTGAAATGCTGCTTCTAGAGTTATTTGTTTTCAAATCATTTGAATTCTTTTCAGGTACCTCAAAGTAAGTACACTGTTCAGTAAATATTTAGCCATAGCTAACTTGTCCTCCAAGCATCATTAAGCATGCTTAACCAGAGGACCGAATAACAAGTGTATGAAAAGGTTTTTCACAGTTGAAGTGTCTATGTGGAAAAGCAATCTCAGGTGTTTTGAAATAAGACTGTGAGTGGTTCTTATAAAAGTGGCTCCCACAAGACATCAAATACATGGCAAGAACTGTGCCACATTTAACCCTCAGAACACCCTTTATCTGACCAGTGTGGAAACTATAGCGCAGAGAAACTAAGCAGGTTTGTTTACTAGGCAGGTTAAGATTGGAAGCCAATACAACTGACAGCACAGATTATGTTCTCAAACATAAGGACACTCAGGATGCTTTCAGCTGCATAGCAAACCAGGCATGTCACAGTCATTATTATTCTATCTGTGACCTTGCTGCTACCCTCAAGAAACAACCCACTCTCTTTTCTTGATTCTAAGATGTCCCCATGACTATCTCGGTGAATAAAATGTGGGAATAGTGATCAAGGATAATACTTAAGAAATTTATGTCTTATTTTTTAACCTCTTAACATACTACTTCTGGATCCAGCTGACATCATATAGGAGACATGAAGGATAACAAAGATCCTCGCCCTTGCCCCTAACTGCCAAAGTCAGCAGTTACTCCTGTGTACCAAGAAAGCCAGTTTGGCAGTTTAGGTGTGGATTGATGAGGCCAACAAGTTAGTAATTTTTCCCCTCCAGATTTAATGTACTAATGCTCAGTGACTGAGTACCTCCCCCCCCCCACCCCCAAACTGTAGTCTCCCTGCCTGGACAGGCTCAGCTCCTAGATAGGTAGTTCAAGTGTTCCTTATTGAACTCTGCACAGGTTGTATGCAAACCTGCTTCTTGTACCCTCAAGATGGTGTACACCCTTAGCTTTGACCTTCTCTGCATCTGGCTCCATTAGAAGCTGAAAGTAACAGTTAAGTCCTGGATTTTTACCCACCAATATGACAGAAAGCAATAGTAACAAAAGGGATTCATGGGTCCCAAGGAATAAATAAGCAGGGATACAGCTAAAATCTGTTCAGGGATAGCTGCATCATGGGGAAAGATGGGAATGCTTTTCATCCCAGCACTCTGAGTCCCCAACATTTGCACCATTGCACCTTCAGTCTTCTCCAAATTCAAATATGGAGGTTCTAAGAATTTCAAGATAGCTGCTATAGAGTATTTAGCTCTGTATGATAAAACACGAAGGTGGGAATTGGGAAAAAATGAAAACACAGGTTAAAACTAGGGGCCTCCTGAGGAGAAGATGGTAAGACACTCAGGGAAAGCTTTCCATGGGTAAAGAATCACTGTTCTGTCATTGAACTATGTCCAATCTGGGGAACAGTAGACAACAATTGGCTTTGAATGGCTGTCTGTTATGACCACATATAAAATAAAATCCAATTCCTGTGTTAAAGCCTGAGCAACAGCTAGAGACACAGCTCAGTGGTAATTAATGCTCTTTCAGAGGACCTGAGTTCTTCACAGTATTCATGGCAGACAGTTGGTAACTGCTTTTAACTCCAGCTGTAAGGGATCTGACACCCTTTCCTGACCTCCAACTGAGTTATATCCATGTATAAGATGCAATGCATACACACACATACATACATATACACAATTACATACATGCACACTTGAAAGAAACAGAAATGCCTAAACCCCCAACCATGTACTTTATGTCTTTATCACCCTTTTATTCATCTCAGAATGCAATATTCATCTCTATCTCTGGCTAAAATCTCTTTCAGCCTGTTGGAGAAGTCAGAGTCTATTTAACTCTTCTGTTCTTATTGTAGATTACTCATTGCAGCCTTTCTCTGTACAGCTCAGACACACTGAACTACTATACTAACCCCTCTAGGGCTAACCTGTCTCCAGGACCCTATATTTTGTGTAGTTGTATATTTTACTATACAAGAGTGAATCAACTTAGAATCTAATATTAACTCATAGGGGTTGACTAGGCACACATATTTGTTCATGATACCTTTTAGCCATTTGAATTTCAGCCAACCTAAATTATTACAGGTTAATTCTCAGTATCCACATCTCTCTCAAATCTTGGGATGATTCTTATGTGTACACAGTCATCAAGACTTTAGACACATTGAATTTACAGTATTCATTATATAACTACAACTCATTTATTTCTTAAAACAAAAATACTAAATTCTTAAGAACTTGCAAACCCTTTATCTCAGAGGAATTTATTAGCTAGTTGACAGTTATTTGAGTCTAAGTCTGGCACATATAATCTTTGCCTAAGCATCTCATTATATTGGACTCTCACTTTCTCTACTTTTCTGTACCTCTCATGGTGGTAGGGATTCAGGAAACCTGAATTGTTTTAAGGTTGGAAATGTACTCAGCAAAATCAGTTTAACTTAGGAGATTTTGGAATTTTAGTTTCTAAATTTTCAATCACTCTTCAGGGCCAATTAGATATGTAACACTGAACAAATAATTTACAACTTCCAAGTCTTATTCTTCTTTACTAAAAAATCATAACAACAGTATCAAGTATTTAAATTAATCTTGAAAATTAAGAGATTGGTCTGTTGCTTGACCAGAGGCCATGCTAGCCACCAGAATGTCAGCTTGGCTACCCTCCCACAGACTTTTCCACCCTTTCAGTGCCTACCGACCCTATTCCCAACCCACCTCCTGTCCTTGCCACCATGCCCCAGCCCCTACTATAGAATTCCCTCCCATGGACCACCTCACTCTCTCAGCATACTCCCAATCTCTCTAAACCTCTTCATCTCCATGTATTAATCTATGATATAGGCAGAGATCCCTGCTCATCCACAGGACACACCAGTCAGAAGATCAGAGAAGAAATGGAAATCAAGGGAAAAAACACCCATCAAACTAAGACAAACTCAGAATTGGGATCTACATTTGTAACCACCCCAAACCCAGTTGCCAAGATGCCAGCATAAGCACATAATCAACAATAGCCAAGGCAATATGTCACCACCAGAGCCCAGTCATCTGACTACAGCACTCTCTGAACATTCCAACATACCTGAAGCACAAGGAAAAGACCTTAAAACCAACTTCATGAAGACAGAGGTCTTTAAAGAGGAAATAAATAAACCCCTTAAAGAATTTGAGGGAAAAAATGAAACCAAAAATTCGGAGGAAATTATAAATTCCTTTTGCAAAAATTCAAGGAAAAAACCCTAATAAGCTGCTTATGGAAACTAATAAAACTGTTCAATTGCTAAAATTGGATATAGAAACCATAAAGAAATCACAGAGGGAATTCTGGGAATGAAAAATATATAGGTAAGTATCACCAACAGAATGCAAGAGATGTAAGAAAAAAATCTCAGGTATTGAAGAAATGATAGAAGAAATAGAAATGTTAGTGAATGAAAATGTTGAATCTAAAAATTCCTGAAACAAAACATCCAGGAAATTGGGGGCACAATAAAAAGATTCAAAACCAATATTAGTAATAGAAGAAGGAAAAGAACCCCAACTCAAAGATCCAGGAAATATTTTCAACAACATCAGAGAAGAAAAATTTCCTGCCTTCCTGTCTGGGTCGGTGCCCTGCGAAGATCTTGGGTGTGAACTCTGCAGCCAGTCCCACAATACCAAGAGGAAGCTCCACTCCCAAGAGTTATAACATGCTCAGGATCATAGATAGGATTGGAGGTGCCCTGAGCAGACCTTGGGTGATAACTCCATAGCCAGTCCAACAACACCCAGAAGAAGCTCCACTCCCAGGCACTGTAACACAGCCAGAACCACAGGATCTCAGGATTTCAGAATCCCAGGAGCGTGGTCACACCAGGATCTCAGGGTCCCAGAGGCAGCTTGACTGGCAGGACCTCTGACACAGCCAGGATCTCAGGATCATAGGATCTCAGAATCACAGGATTACAGAGGCAGCTGAACTCCGAGGAGATCTGACACAACCAGGATCACAGGAAGGAGAGGCTCCAGCCAGATATAGCTAGGGCAGGTAGTACTCGAGATAATCACATGGTGGGAGGCAAGTGTAAGAATGTAAACAACAGAAACCAAGGTAACTTGGCATCATCAGAACCCAGTTCTCCCATGATAACAAGTCCTGGATACACCATCACACAAAAGCAAGATTCGGTTCTAAAATAATTTCTCATGATGGTGATAGAGGACTTTAAGAAGGACATAACTAACCCCCTTAAAGAAATACAGGAGAGCACCTGGGGGAGCCACCTTGGTTCCTGGATCCCTCCTAGACTAGTCTGCACAGGTGAGAGTGTGGACTACAGAAGCTAACAGCTTCTGGGACAGGCAGAGGTGACACAACTTCTGAGGCAGACCCATTTTGGGCTCCAGACATCTGGGCACCTTCCCTGCCAGAGGAGAGGTGTCCGTACCTCCCAGGAGAGCTTTGCCAGAGCCCCTGGGGGAGCCATCTTGGTTCCCAGATCCCTCCGAGACTAGTCTGCACAGGTGAGAGTGTGGACTATAGGAGCTAACAGCTACTGGGACAGGCAGAGGAAACACAGCTTCTAAGGTAGGCCCCTTTTGGGCTCCAGACATCCAGGCAGCTTCCCTGACAGAGGAGAGGTGTGTGCCCAGCCAGGGATGGCTTTGCCAGAGCGCCTAGGGGAGCTATCTCTGGTCCGGGATCTCTCAGAGACCAGTCTGCATAGGTGAGAATGCCAACTACAGAAGCTACACAGCTTCTGGGAAGGAGCAGAAGCAACACTGCTTCTGTGACAGGCCCTGTTTTGGGCCTTCATCTTCAGCCAGGAGGCAGGTCCAAACGCCAGATATCTGTTCACCTTCCCTGCAAGAGCAGAGCTTGCCTGCAGAGTGTTCTGACCACTGAAACTCAGGACAGAGCTAGTCTCCCAGGTCTGCTGATAGAGGTTAACAGAATCACGGGAGGAATAAGCTCTAACCAGAGACAACTATAACAACTAACTCCAGAGATTACCAGATGGCTAAAGGCAAACATAAGAATCTTACTAACAGGAACCTAGACCACTCACCATCATCAGAACCCAGCACTCCCACCTCAGCCAGTCCTGGGCACCCCAACACAACCAAAAAGCTAGACCTGGATTTAAAAGCATATCTCATGATGGTGGTAGAGGACATCAAGAAGGTCTTTAATAACAAACTTAAAGAAATACAGGAGAACACTGCTAAAGAGGTACAAGTCCTTAAAGAAAAACAGGAAAACACAACCAAACAGGTAGAAGTCCTTACAGAAAAACAGGAGAACACAACCAAACAAGTGATGGAATAAAACAAAATCATACAAGACCTAAAAAGGGAAGTAGACACAATAAAGAAAACCCAAAGTGAGGCAAAGCTGGAGATAGAAACCCTAGGAAAGAAATCTGAAACCATGGAGGCAAGCATCAGCAACAGAATACAACAGATGGAAGAGTGCAGAAGATTCCATAGAGAACATAGGCACAACAATCAAAGAAAATGCAAAATACAAAAAGATCCTGAGTCAAAACATCCAGGAAATCCAGGACACAATGAGAAGATCAAACCTACGGATAATAGGAGTAGATGAGAATGAAGATTTTCAACTTAAAGGGCCAGCAAATATCTTCAACAAATTATAGAAGAAAACTTCCCAAGCCTAAAGAAAGAGATGCTCATGAACATACAAGAAACCTACAGAACTCCAAATAGACTAGATCAGAGAATAAATTCCTCCCGACACATAATAATCAGAAGAAAAAATGCACTAAATAAAGATAGAATATTAAAAGCAGTAAGGGGAAAAGGGCAAGTAACATATAAAGGAAGGCCTATTAATTACAACAGACTTTTCACCAGAGATCATGAAAGTCAGAAGATGCTGGACAGATGTTATACAGAAACTAAGAGAACACAAATGCCAGCCCAGGCTACTATACCCAGCCAAACTTTCAATTACCATAGATGGAGAAATCAATGTATGCCATGACAAAACCAAATTCACACATTATCTTTCCACAAATCCAGCCCTTTAAAGGATAATAACAGAAAAAAAAAATACAAAGACTGAAACTATGCCCTAGAAAAAGCAAGAAAGTAATCCTTCAACAAACCTAAAAGAAGATATCCATAAGAACAGAATGCCAACTCTAACAACAAAAATAATAGGAAGCAACAATTACTTTTCCTTAATATTTCTTAATATCAATGTACTCAATTCCCAATAAAAAGACATAGACTAACAGACTGGCTACACAAACAGGACCCAACATTTTGCTGCTCACAGGAAACCCACCTCAGGGAAAAAGACAGACACTACCTCAGAGTGAAAGGCTGGAAAACAATTTTCCAAGCAAATGGTCGGAAGGAACAAGCTAGAGTAGCCATCCTAATATCGAATAAAATCAACTTCCAATCCAAAGTTATCAAAAAAGACAAGGAGGGGCACTTCATGCTCATCAAATCTTCCAAGAGGAACTCTCAATTCTGAATATATATGCTCCAAATGCAAGGGCAGCCACATTCATTAAAGAAAATTTAGTAAAGCTCAAAGCACACATTGCACCTCACACAATAATAGTGGGAGACTTCAACATACCACTTTCATCAATGGACTGATCGTGGAAAGAGAAACTAAACAGAGACACAGTGGAATTAACAGAAGTTATGAAACAAATGGATTTAACAGATATTTACAGAACATTTTATCCTAAAACAAAAGGATATACCTTCTTCTCAGCACCTCACAGGACCTTCTCCAAAATTGACCATATAATTGGCCACAAAACAGGCCTCAACAGATACAAAAATATTGAAATTGTCCCATGCATCCTATCAGATCACCATGGACTAAGGCTGGTCTTCAATAACAACATAAATAATAAAAAGCCAACATTCATGTGGAAACTGAATAACACTCTACTCAATGATACACAATTACTCTGATACCTAAACCACAGAAAGACCCAACTAAGATAGAAAACTTCAGACCAATTTCCCTTATGAATATCGATACAGAAATACTCAATAAATTTCTCACTAACCGAATCCAAGAACACATCAAAACAATCACCCATCCTGACCAAGTAGGCTTCATTCCAGGGATGCAGGGATGGTTTAATATACGGAAATCCATCAACGTCATCTACTATATAAACAAACTCAAAGATAAAAACCACATGATCATCTCTTTAGATGCAGAGAAAGCATTTGACAAAATCCAACACCCATTCATGATAAATTCTTGAAAAGATCAGGAATTCGAGACCCATACATAAACATTATAAAAGCAATCTACAGCAAACCCACTAAAATCAGGGACTAGACAAGGCTGCCCACTTTCTCCCTACCTATTCAACATAGTACTTGAAGTCCTAGCCAGAGCAATTAGACAACAAAAGGAGATCAAGGGGATACAAATTGGAAAAGATGAAGTCAAAATATCAATTTTGGAAATGATATGGTAGTATATATAAGTGACCCTAAAAATTCCACCAGAGAACTCCTAAACCTGATAAACAGCTTCAGTGAAGTAGCTGGATATAAAATTAACTCAAACAAGTCAATGGCCTTTCTGTACACAAAGGATAAACAGGCTGAGAAAGAAATTAGGGAAACAACACCCTTCTCTATAGACACAAATAATATAAAATACCTTGGCGTGACTCTAACTAAGGAAGTGAAAGATCTGTATGATAAAAACTTCAAGTCTCTGAAGAAAGAAATTAAAGCAGATCTCAGAAGATGGAAAGATCTCCCATGCTCATGGATTGGCAGGATCAATATAGTAAAAATGGCTATCTTGCCAAAAGCAATCTACAGATTCAATGCAATCCCCATCAAAATTCCAACTCAATTTTTCAACGAATTAGAAAGACCAATCTGCAAATTCATCTGGAATAACAAAAAACCTAGGATAGCAAAAACTTTTCTCAAGGATAAAAGTACTTCTGGTGGAATCTCCATGCCTGACCTAAAGCTGTACTACAGAGCAATTGTGATAAAAAAACAAAACAAAACAAAACAAAAAACCAAAAACAAAACAAAAAAACCCTGCATGGTACTGGTATAGCAACAGACACATAGACCAATGGAATAGAATTGAAGACCCAGAAATGAACCCACACACCTACGATCACTTGATCTTTGACAAGGGAGCTAAAACCATCCAGTGGAAAAAAGACAGCATTTTCAAACAAATAGTGCTGGCACAACTGGAGGTTATCATGTAGAAGAATGCGAATTGATCTATTCCTATCTTCTTGTACTAAGGTCAAATTTAAGTGGATCAAGGAACTCCACATAAAACCAGAGACATTGAAACTTTTAGAGGAGAAAGTGGGGAAAAGACTTGAAGATATAAGCACAGGAAAAAAAATTCCTGAATAGAACAGCAATGGCTTGTGCTGTAAGATCGAGAATCAACAAATGGGAACTCATAAAACTGTAAAGCTTCTGTAAGGCAAAAGAAACAGTCAATAAGACAAAAAGGCCAGCAACAGATTGGGAAAGAATCTTTACCAATCCTAATTCAGATAGGTGACTAATATATAAAGAACTCAATAAGGTGGACTCCAGAAAAATCAAATAACCCCATTAAAAATGGGGCTCAGAGCTAAACAAAGAATTCTCACCTGAGGAATACGGAATGATTGGGAAGCACTTGAAAAAATGATCAGCATTCTTAATCATCAGGGAAATGAAAATCAAAACATCCCTGAGATTCCACCTCACATCAGTCAGAATGGCTAAGATCAAAAATTCAGGTGACTGCAGATTTGGCGAGGATGTGACCTGTCCAGCAGGTCAAGTTATTCATGGGTCTCAACGGGACTCCTCCTAAAACCAAATGGGGGGTGAGAGACAAAGGAGACCAAGCACAGAAACGACATGGAGCCAAATCTAAATCTTGTCAAGGTCTCATTGTGTTCAGCAAAACTTACAGTTTTTATACACAAAGATCAAAGGGGAAATAACCCTTATGCAGAAGGGCAGGGGAGGGGGCAGTGGTAATTTTCCTTGGTGACTACAAGGGGAGTCATGGTATATAAAAGTTCATCTTATGGTTATGACGTCTGCTGTTTGCATCAGTCAGGTCTGGTGTCATCTTGTGGTAATTGTTGGTGACCTTCATCTGGACTTAGTCAGCTTGGGGAGGGCGTCCATCTGGAAACAGTCCATTGGTGACCTTTGTCTGGACTTAGTCACTTTGGGGAGTAGGTCCAATTTTATGTCCTAAGACTTGGTAGTTCACTTGGATTATTATAAAGAATTTAATTTTGACTCCCAACAAGGATGTGGAGAAAGAGGAACACTCCTCCATTATTGGTGGGATTGCAAGCTGGTACAACCGCTCTGGAAATCAGTCTGGCAGTTCCTCAGAATATTGTACATAGTACTACCAGAGGGTCCCGCAATACCTCTCCTGGGCATATATCCAGAAGATGTTCCAACTGGTAAAAAGGACACGTGCTCCACTATGTTCATAGCAGCCTTATTTATAATAGCCAGAAGCTGGAAAGAACCCTGATGCCCCTCAACAGAGGAATGGATACAGAAAATGTGGTACATTTACACAATGGAGTACTACTCAGCTATTAAAAAGAATGAATTTATGAAATTCCTAGGCAAATGGATGGACATAGAGGGCATCATCCTGAGTGAGGTAACCCAGTCACAAAAGAACTCACATGATATGTACTCACTGATAAGTGGATATTAGCCCAGAAAGTTATAATACCCAAGATACAAGATACAATTTGCAAAACACATGAAACTCAAGAAGAACAAAGACCAAAGTGTGGACATTTTGCCCCTTCTTAGAATTGGGAACAAAACACCCATGGAAGGAGTTACAGAGACAAAGTTTGGAGCTGAGACGAAAGGATGGACCATCTAGAGACTGCAATGCCCGGGGATCCATCCCATAATCAGCTTCCAAACGCTGACACCATTGCATATACCAGCTTGATTTTGCTGAAAGGACCCTGATATAGCTGTCTCTTGGACGCTATGCCAGGGCCTAGCAAACACAGAAGTGGATGCTCACAGTCACCTATTGGATGGATCACAGTGCCCCCAATGAAAGAGCTAGAGAAAGTACCCAAGGAGCTAAAGGGGTCTGCAACCCTATAGGTGAAACAACAATATGAACTAACCAGTACCCCTGGAGCTGGTGTCTCTAGTTGCATATGTATCAGAAGATGGCCTAGTTGGCCATCATTGGGAAGAGAGACCCCTTGGTCTTGCAAACTTTATATGTCTCAGTACAGGGGAACCCCAGGGCCAAGAAGTGAGAGTGTGTGGTTAGGGGAGTGGTAGGGGGAAGTGATGGGGTGCTTTTGGGATAGCATTGGAAATATAAATGAAGAAAATACCTAATAAATTAAAAAACAAAAAAGAAATACTGGAGAATACAGTAAATAGCTAAAAGCCATTAAAGATGAAACACAAAAATCCCTTAAAAATTCACAGGAAAACACAACTAACCAGGCAAAGGAAATGAGCAAAGCCATCCAAGGTCTGATAATAGAAACAAACAATAAAAAAATCACAAAGGGCAACAACTGTGGAGTTAGAAAACCTAAGAAAGAGATCAGGAGTCATAGATGCAAGCATCACTAACAGAATACAAGATATAGATGAGAGAATCTCAGAAGCAGAAGATACCATAGAAAACATTGACATAATAGTCAAAGAAACTGCAAAAAGCAAAAATCTCCTAACCCAAAACATCCAGGAAATCTAGGACACAATGAGAAGACCAAACCTAAGTATAATAGGTATAGAAGAAAATGAAGAATCCCAACTTAAAATGCCAGTAAATATCTTCAACAAAGTTATAGAAGAAAACTTTCCTAACCTAAAGAAAGAGATTCCCATGAACATACAAGAAGCCTACAAAACACCAAATAGACTGGACCAGAAGAGAAATTCCTCCCATCAAATAATAACCAAAATATCAACTGCACTAAGCAAAGAAAGAATATTAAGTACATTAAGGGGAAAAAGTCAAGTAACATATAAAGGCAGGCCTATTAGAATTATACCAGCCTTCTCACCAGAGACTATGAAAGCTAGAAGATCCTGGGCAAATGTTTTACAGACCATAAGAGAATACAAATGCCAGCCCAGGCTGCTATACCCAGAAAAACTCTCAATTACCATAGATGAATAAACTAAGACACTCCATAACAAAACCAAATTTATACAACATCTTTCCATAAATCCAGCCCTACAAAGGATAATAGAAGGAAAACACCAACACGAGGAGGGAAATTACACCCTAGAAAAAGCAAGAAGTAATCTTTCAACAATCTCAAAGAAGATAACAACACAAACATAAAAATATTATTAAAAATAACAGGAAGCAACAATCGCTATTCCTTCATATCTCTTAACATCAATGGACTCAATTCCCCCCAAAGACATAGACTAACAGACTGGATATGTAAACAGGATCCAGCAATTTGCTGCATACAGGAAACGCACCTCAGTGACAAAGGCAGACATTATCTCAGAGTAAAAGAATGGAAAACAATTTTCCAAGCAAATGGTCCCAAAAAACAGTCTGGAGTAGTCATTCTAATATCAAGTAAAATCAACTTTCAACCAAAAGTTATTATAAAAAGATAAGGATGGAAACTTCATACTGGTTGAAGGAAAAAAAAATCTACCAAGATGAACTCTCAATTCTGAACATTTATGCTTCAAATTCAAAGGCACCCACATTCATAGAAGAAACTTTACTAAAACTCAAAGCAAACATTGCACCCTGCACAATAATAGTAGTAGACTTCAACACCAAACTCTCAGCAATGGACAGATCAGGTAAACATAAACTAAACAGAGATACAGTGAAACTAATACAAGTTATAAACCAAAAGAATCTAACAGATATTTATAGAAAATTTCATCCTAAAGCAAAAGAATATACCTTCTTCTCAGCACACCATGGTACCTTCTCTAAAATTAACTATATAATTGGTCACAAAACAGTTCTCAACAGATACAAGAAGATTGAAATAATTCCATGCATCCTATCAGATCACCCCGGACTAAGGCTAGTATTAAATGCCAACAAAAACAATGGAAAGCACACATGCACGTGGAAGCTGATCAACACTCTACTCAATGATAAACCTGGCCAAGGAAGAAATAAGAAAAAAATTAAAGCCTTTTTATAATTTAATGAAAATGAAGACACGTCATACCAAAACATATGTGATACAATGAAAGCAGTGCTAAGAGGAAAATTCATAGCTCTAAGTGCCCCCAAAAAGAAACTGAAGAGAGCTTACACTAGCAGCTTGACAGCACACCTAGAAAAAAAAGAAGCAAATACACCCAAGAGGAATACACCATAGGAAATAATCAAACTCAGGGCTGAAATCAGCCAAATAGAAACAAAAAGAACTATACAAGGAATCAACAAAACCAGGAGCTGGTTCTTTGAGGAAATCAACAAGATAGATAACCCCTTAGCCAGACTAACCAGATGGCATATAGTATCCAAATTAATAAAGTCAGAAATGAAAAGGGAGACATAATACATCTTAAAATAATTATTCTGTTTGTGGAATATTAATAGTTGAAAATATTAAAATCATGTTCTACAAACATCAAAAAAAAAAGAACTAAAAAAAATGTTCTGACCTAAAGAAGGAAATGCCTATAAAGGTACAAAGCACATACAGGTTTGACAAGAAAAGAAAGTTCCATTGTTACATAATAATCAAAACACTAAACATTCTGACCAAACAAATATTAAAACCTGCAAGGGAAGAAACCTAAGTAACATATAAACACAGAAGTAGTAGACTTAATCCAACTTCTCAATGAAAAATCTAAAAGCCAGAAGAGCCTGGGAACATGTCCTGAAGACTCAAAGAAACCAAAGATGGCAGCCCAGACTACTATACACAGAACACTTTCAATCACCAGAGATAGGGAACATAAGATATTCCATGACAAAGTCAAATTTAAACAATATATATCCATAAGTCTAGTACTACAGATGGTACTAGAAGGAATAATTAAACCCAAGAAGGTTAACTATACCCATGAAATACAAAAAATAATCTGACACCAGCAAACCCAAAAGAAGGGAAGGATATGCATACACATAGACTCACACACAGACACACACCCCACCATCACCACCACTACAACCACCACCACCAACAGGAATTAACAATCATTAATCATTGATATCTTTCAATATCAATAGTCTCAATTCTCAAATAAAAAGACACATATTAACAGAATAAATGCAAAATAGTTTCTGTCCCTTCTTCTGCATACAAGAAACACTTAAACTTCAAAGATAAACATTACATCAAAGTAAAGGGTTTGGAAAAGATTTTCCAAGAAAATGGACCTAAGAAATAAGCTGGGGTAGCCGTTCTAATATCTAACAAAACATACTTCAAAGCAAAATTTATAACAAAGAATAAGGATGGACACTTCATACTAATCAACCTAAAACACAACCAACATGATCTTCCAATTCTTAACACCTATGCTACAAACACAAGGTAGCTCATATTTGTAAAAGAAACTTTATAAAATGTAATTCACACATTGACCCTCATACATTAATAGTGAGAGACTTCAATACCCAACTCCCACCAACAGGTCATTCAGCCAAAAATTAAACAGAGAAATATTGAAGATAACAGATTTTGTAAACCAAGTGGATCTAAAAAACATCTACAGTACACTTTACCCAAATTCACAGGAATATATCTTCTTCTCAGCATACCATGAAACTTTCTCCAAAATTGACCACATACTCAGTCACAAAATAAGTTTCAACAGATACACGAAAATTGAAATAATCTTCTGTAGTCCATCAGATCACTGTAATTAAAACTGCATTTCAACAATAGAAACAACAGAAAGCCTACAAACTCAGGAAAACTGTTAAACTCTCTACTGAATGAAAACTGGGCCAATACAGAAATAAAGAAAGAAATTGCGGAGTTTCTAGAATTAAATGAAAATGAATAGAAAACATACCAAAACTTATGGGACACCAAAAAAAAACAGCGCTAAAAGGAAAATTCATATAACTAAGTGCTTACATATAAAATTGGAAAGATCTCACGCATACCTAAAAGCATACCTTAAAGATCTAGAATAAAAAGAAGGAAGCATACTAGGAGGAGTAGATGGCAGGAAATAATATCAGCAATGAAATCAGTAAAATAGAAACAAAGAAAACAATACAAAGATTGTTGAAACAAAGAGTTGAATTTTTTGTGAAAATCAGCAAAATGAACAAGCTCTTACCTAAACTAACTAAAAGATGGAGAGAAGCTATTCAAACTAACAAAACCAGAATAAAAAATGGGGATATAACAGACACCAAGGAAATCCAAAGATTATTAGGTCACAATTTTAAAGCCTGTACTCCACAAAGCTGGGACATGTAAAAGAAGTGGATACTTTTCTTGATAAGTACCACTTACTCTTACACGCGTTCACGCGACTGGCCAGGAAGAACACAGCAAACCAGAATCTTCTGCGGCAAAACTTTATTGCTTACATCTTCAGGAGCAAGAGTACAAGAGCCAGAGCAAGAGCTCTATTGCTTACATCTTTAGGAGCCAGAGCGCAAGAGCGCAAGAATAAGAGCAAGAGCAAAAGCAAGAGAGAGAATGGTGAAACCCCGTCCCTTTTAAGGAGAATCATCCTCTGCCTAGGACGTGTCACTCCCTGATTGGCTGCAGCCCATCGGCCGAGTTGTCGTCACGGGGAAGGCAGAGCACATGGGGTGGAGAACTACCCTTGGCACATGCGCAGATTATTTGTTTACCACTTAGAACACAGGATGTCAGCGCCATCTTGCAACGGCGAATGTGAGGGCGGCTCCCCACAATTTACCAAAGTTAAATCCAGATCAGATTAACAATTTCAAATGATCAAGAGAAATAGATTCAGTCAAAGTCTTACAACAAAAAAAGTTCAAACCAGATGGTTTTAATGCTGAATTCTAGCAGACTTCCAAAAAGAAAGGGCTAATACCAATACACCTAAACTTATTCCACAAAAGAGATATAGAAGATGCATTGCCAAATTTATGTTATGATGCTAGGCACTCTGATACCCAAACCACACAAAGATTTAACAAAGATATTTACAGATCAATTTCCTTATAAATGCAGATACAAAAATACTCACTAAAATATTCACAAATTGAATCCAAGAACACATCAAACAGACATTTACCATAGTCAAGTAGGCTTCGGTGATGGTTCAATATATGAAATCTGTCAATGTAATTCACCATATAAATAAACTGAAGAAAACATGATCATCTCATCATGTGCAAACAGAGCCTTTGAAAAAATTCCAACACTGCTTCATGATAAAAGTTTTGGACAGAAGGGGAACAAGGAACAAGCCCCAATACAATAAAGGCAATTTCCATCAAGCCTATAGCCAAAATAAAATTAAGTAAAGGGAATCACAAAGCAATTCCACTAAAATCAGAATAAGATAAGGCTTCCCACTCTCTCTCTCATTCTATATATTTAATCAATAGCATACTTGAATTTATAGCTAGAGCAATAAGACAACTGAAGGAGATTAAAGGAATACAAACTGGCAAAGAAGTCAAAGTAGTGCTATTTGCGGATGATAGGGCTGCATATATAAGTGAGTCCAATGATTCTACCAAATAACTCATACAGCTAATAAACACCGTTAGTGGAGTTGCTAGATAGAAGATTACCTCAAACAGAATCAGTAGCCCTTCCATATACAAATGACAAATGGACTCAGGAAGAAATCAGGAAACCAACATCCTGCACAATAGCCACTAATAATATAAAATATCTTGAGAGAATTCTAATCAAGCAAGTGAAAAATTATATGATAAAAAGGTCAAGTCTTTAAAGAAAGAAATTGAAGAAGATAGCAGAAGATGCAAAGATTCTCCATGCTCATGGACTGGTAGGATCAACATAGTAAAATTGGCCATCCTACCAAAAGCAATCTACAGAGATATCACCGTCCCTGGTTTCAAGTTATATTACACAGCTATAATAATAATAACTACATGGTATTGGCATAAATAAAATCAAAGACTCATACATAAGTCCACAATCTATAAACACATCTGATTTTTTATTTTTTACAAAGAACTAGAAAGATACAGTGGAAATAAGAAACCATCTTCAACAAATGCTGCTTATAAAACTGAATGTCTGTATCTAAAACAATGCAAATAGATCCATATTTATTACCCTGCACAAAATTCAAGCCCAAATGCATCAAAGACCTCAACATAAAATCAGGCACACTGAACTTTATACAAGAAAAAGTAGGTAAGAGCCTTGAATGCAATAGCTCAGGAGACAATTTCCTGAATAGAACACTGACATAGCACAGGCACTAAGATCAACAATTAATAAATAAGACCTCATGAAACTGCAAGGCAAAGTATATTGTCAATAGGATAAAATGGCATTGTACAGACTAGGAATATATATTACCAACCTCACATCCTCTAGAGGGATAATATCCAAAATATATGAAGATCTCAAGAAACTAGACATCAACAAACCAAATAATCCAATTAAAAACTGGGGTACAGATCTAAACAGAATTCTCAATAGAAGAATCTCAAATGGCTGAGAAACACAAAAAATGTTTAATATTCTTAGCCATCAGAGAAATGCAAATCAGAACTACTTTGAGATTCCATTTTACACCTGTCAGAATGACTAAAATCAATAACGTAACAACTCATGCTGATGAGGATGTGGAGCAAGGGCTACACTTCTCCACTGCTGATGGAGTACAGACTTGTATAACCACTATGGAAATCAATAGGGTCTTTTCTCAGAAATCTGGGAATTGATCTACCTCAAGACCCAGCTACACCATTCTTGCACATATGTCCAAATGCCACAGCCTCATACCACAGAGACACTTGTTCAGCTATCTTGTAGTAGTTTTATTCATAATAGTCAGGAACTGGAAATCACATTGATATCCCTCAACTGAAGATTGGATAAAACGGAAAGGGGTGTATATTTATACACTGGAATATTACTCAGCTGTCAAAAATAATGATATCATGAAATTTGCAGGCAAATGAGTAGAAAAAAAGGTGAGTGAGTTATGGCAGACTTAGAAAGACAAACATGATAGATACTCTCTGAAAAGTGTAAAGTAAATGACATTCATGCTATAATCCACAGATCCAGAAAGAATAAGTAATAACAATTGCTGTAATGGTGGTGCATGGTCCCCTCTGAGAAGAGAAAATAGAATGGGTTTTGTGAGTGGAGTGAGGGCAGGTGGGGATGGTAACAGGAGGGGTCAGACAGGGGTAAGGGATGAAAGGAAAGAGATAAATGGAGGACATTTGGAGGCAATATAGAATCATAATGCAATAGAGACTCTCGGGATTCTATGAGGATGAAGGACTCCAAGTAGTGGGGAATATGGAGCCTCAGCCAGCTATCTTCTATACCTAGGCAACTTGCAATGATGGGAATGGGACACCAATCCAGTCATAAAACCATCAACTTACAATCTATCCTGCCTGCCAAATGTGTGTGGGGGCTGTTGAGCAGGGAATAATGGAGACATAAAACTTGTAGGAGTGATCAAGCAATCATAAGTCAAATTTAATGGACATACATCATGGGAGGGAGCACATGCCTAACCTTGCCTTGATGACCAGGAACCAGAAGCTGGATAGCTTGAGATCTAGAGTAGATAAACGTAATAAAATGATTCCTAATGATATTCTTCTATACTCATAGATTGGCATCTAGCCCAATCATCAGATAGGCTTCCTCCAGCAGCTGAGAGAGACCAAGTTGGTGATTTCCATCTGGTCCCTCACCTTGCACCTTGGGGTACCCTATAAGAGGGGGAGAAAGAATTGTAGAAGCCAGAGCAGTCAAGGATATCAGAAGAATCCAGCCCATAGAATCAACTAATCAAGACTCACAGAGACAGAGCATAGACAGAGCAGAGCCTCCATGGGTCTATGCTAGGTCTCTTTATATATGTTAAGTTTGTTAGATTGGAGTTTTTGTAAGATTCCTAACAGTGGGAGTGGTGAAGTCTCGACTCTTTAGACTGCTGTTGGAATGCCTTTCCTCCTGGGTTGTGTCATCAAGCTGTGATATGAGGGTTTGTGCCTAGTCTTATTAAATCTTGTTATGCCATGTTCAGTTGATATACATGGGAGGAAGGCTCTTTTCTGAAGGAAAATAGAGGATCTGAGGTAGAGGGGAGATGGAAGGGGAACTTGGAGAAGTAAAGAAGAAACTGGGGTCAGGATGTATTGTATGAGATAAGAATAAAAAATAAGTAAACAAGTAATAAAAAAAAAAGTAAGAGATCCAGTGTATTATATAGTATAAATAAATAAATAAATAAATAAATAAATAATAAGAAATCAAGAGATCCAATGACTAGCTATTTAGAAACGATGGCATCTCAAATAAACGCTAGTCTGTAATCTTTCTCACACATGTCAGTCTCCTGAGGCAATGATATCATTCCACTCATGGACCAGAAAGCTGGAGAAACAAAATAAGATTATATAGCCTGGAGATGTGTTGAAGAAGTTAGAGGCATTTTATATGTGAGAGGAAACAGTACTTTCCTTACGACATCCGAAGTTCCTTGAGGACAAATTGTTTCCATTTTAAAAAGTATTTTATCTCATCCTCCAAACAGAATAAGAGCATTTGAATGAAGTATATGTCTGCATCCTCTCCAAATATTTGTTTAAGATGATTCCTAATTATAAGTTCTCAATTCCATCTACTTTCTGTCATGGCTACATCAGCCCTGTGTGTTTTCACTTTTCTTTTCAGTATCTTCTGTAAACAAATCCATAAATATCCTTTTTTTTTTTTTTTTTTTTTTTTTTTTTTTTTTTCCATTTTTTATTAGGTATTTAGCTCATTTACATTTCCAATGCTATACCAAAAGTCCCCCATACCCACCCACCCCCACTCCCCTACCCACCCACTCCCCCCCTTTGGCCCTGGCGTTCCCCTGTACCGGGGCACACAAAGTCTGCGTGTCCAATGGGCCTCTCTTTCCAGTGATGGCCGACTAGGCCATCTTTTGATACATATGCAGCTAGAGTCAAGAGCTCAGGGGTACTGGTTAGTTCATAATGTTGTTCCACCTATAGGGTTGAAGATCCCTTTAGCTCCTTGGGTACTTTCTCTAGCTCCTCCATTGGGAGCCCTGTGATCCATCCATTAGCTGACTGTGAGCATCCACTTCTGTGTTTGCTAGGCCCCGGCATAGTCTCACAAGAGACAGCTACATCTGGGTCCTTTCAGTAAAATCTTGCTAGTGTATGCAATGGTGTCAGCATTTGGAAGCTGATTATGGGGTGGATCCCTGGATATGGCAGTCTCTACATGGTCCATCCTTTCATCTCAGCTCCATACTTTGTTTCTGTAACTCCTTCCATGGGTGTTTTGTTCCCACTTCTAAGGAGGGGCATAGTGTCCACACTTCAGTCTTCATTTTTCTTGAGTTTCATGTGTTTAGGAAATTGTATCTTATATCGTGGGTATCCTAGGTTTTGGGCTAGTATCCACTTATCAGTGAGTACATATTGTGTGAGTTCCTTTGTGATTGTGTTACCTCACTCAGGATGATGCTCTCCAGGTCCATCCATTTGGCTAGGAATTTCATAAATTCATTCTTTTTAATAGCTGAGTAGTACTCCATTGTGTAGATGTACCACATTTTCTGTATCCATTCCTCTGTTGAGGGGCATCTGGGTTCTTTCCAGTTTCTGGCTATTATAAATAAGGCTGCTATGAACATAGTGGAGCATGTGTCCTTCTTACCAGTTGGGGCTTCTTCTGGATATATGCCCAGGAGAGGTATTGCTGGATCCTCCGGTAGTACTATGTCCAATTTTCTGAGGAACCGCCAGACTGATTTCCAGAGTGGTTGTACAAGCCTGCAATCCCACCAACAATGGAGGAGTGTTCCTCTTTCTCCACATCCTCGCCAGCATCTGCTGTCACCTGAATTTTTGATCTTAGCCATTCTCACTGGTGTGAGGTGGAATCTCAGGGTTGTTTTGATTTGCATTTCCCTGATGATTAAGGATGTTGAACATTTTTTCAGGTGCTTCTCTGCCATTCGGTATTCCTCAGGTGAGAATTCTTTGTTCAGTTCTGAGCCCCATTTTTTAAGGGGGTTATTTGATTTTCTGAGGTCCACCTTCTTGAGTTCTTTATATATGTTGGATATTAGTCCCCTATCTGATTTAGGATAGGTAAAGATCCTTTCCCAGTCTGTTGGTGGTCTTTTTGTCTTATAGACAGTGTCTTTTGCCTTGCAGAAACTTTGGAGTTTCATTAGGTCCCATTTGTCAATTCTCGATCTTACAGCACAAGCCATTGCTGTTCTGTTCAGGAATTTTTCCCCTGTGCCCATATCTTCAAGGCTTTTCCCCACTTTCTCCTCTATAAGTTTCAGTGTCTCTGGTTTTATGTGAAGTTCCTTGATCCACTTAGATTTGACCTTAGTACAAGGAGATAAGTATGGATCGATTCGCATTCTTCTACATGATAACAACCAGTTGTGCCAGCACCAATTGTTGAAAATGCTGTCTTTCTTCCACTGGATGGTTTTGGCTCCCTTGTCGAAGATCAAGTGACCATAGGTGTGTGGGTTCATTTCTGGGTCTTCAATTCTATTCCATTGGTCCACTTGTCTGTCTCTATACCAGTACCATGCAGTTTTTATCACAATTGCTCTGTAGTAAAGCTTTAGGTCAGGCATTGTGATTCCACCAGAGGTTCTTTTATCCTTGAGAAGAGTTTTTGCTATCCTCGGTTTTTTGTTATTCCAGATGAATTTGCAAATTGCTCCTTCTAATTCGTTGAAGAATTGAGTTGGAATTTTGATGGGGATTGCATTGAATCTGTAGATTGCTTTTGGCAAGATAGCCATTTTTACAATGTTGGTCCTGCCAATCCATGAGCATGGGAGATCTTTCCATCTTCTGAGATCTTCTTTAATTTCTTTCTTCAGGGACTTGAAGTTTTTATCATACAGATCTTTCACTTCCTTCGTTAGAGTCACGCCGAGATATTTTATATTATTTGTGGCTATTGAGAAGGGTGTTGTTTCCCTAATTTCTTTCTCAGCCTGTTTATTCTTTGTGTAGAGAAAGGCCATTGACTTGTTTGAGTTAATTTTATATCCAGCTACTTCACCGAAGCTGTTTATCAGGTTTAGGAGTTCTCTGTTGGAATTTTTAGGGTCACTTATATATACTATCATATCATCTGCAAAAAGTGATATTTTGACTTCCTCTTTTCCAATTTGTATCCCCTTGATCTCCTTTTGTTGTCGAATTGCTCTGGCTAATACTTCAAGTACTATGTTGAAAAGGTAGGGAGAAAGTGGGCAGCCTTGTCTAGTCCCTGATTTTAGTGGGATTGCTTCCAGCTTCTCTCCATTTACTTTGATGTTGGCTACTGGTTTGCTGTAGATTGCTTTTATCATGTTTAGGTATTGGCCTTGAATTCCTGATCTTTCCAGAACTTTTATCATGAATGGGTGTTGGATCTTGTCAAATGCTTTTTCTGCATCTAACGAGATGATCATGTGGTTTTTGTCTTTGAGTTTGTTTATATAATGGATTACATTGATGGATTTTCGTATATTAAACCATCCCTGCATCCCTGGAATAAAACCTACTTGGTCAGGATGGATGATTGCTTTAATGTGTTCTTGGATTCGGTTAGCGAGAATTTTATTAAGAATTTTTGCATCGATGTTCATAAGAGAAATTGGTCTGAAGTTCTCTATCTTTGTTGGATCTTTCTGTGGTTTAGGTATCAGAGTAATAGTGGCTTCATAAAATGAGTTGGGTAGAATACCTTCTACTTCTATCTTGTGAAAAAGTTTGTGCAGAACTGGAGTTAGATCTTCTTTGAAGGTCTGATAGAACTCTGCACTAAACCCGTCTGGTCCTGGGCTTTTTTTGGCTGGGAGACTATTAATAACTGCTTCTATTTCTTTAGGGGATATGGGACTGTTTAGAAGGTCAACTTGATCCTGATTCAACTTTGGTACCTGGTATCTGTCCAGAAATTTGTCCATTTCGTCCAGGTTTTCCAGTTTTGTTGAGTATAGCCTTTTGTAGAAGGATCTGATGGTGTTTTGGATTTCTTCAGGATCTGTTGTTATGTCTCCCTTTTCATTTCTGATTTTGTTAATTAGGATTTTGTCCCTGTGCCCTTTAGTGAGTCTAGCTAAGGGTTTATCTATCTTGTTGATTTTCTCAAAGAACCAACTCCTCGTTTGGTTAATTCTTTGAATAGTTTTTCTTGTTTCCACTTGGTTGATTTCACCCCTGAGTTTGATTATTTCCTGCCGTCTACTCCTCTTGGGTGAATTTGCTTCCTTTTTTTCTAGAGCTTTTAGATGTGTTGTCAAGCTGCTAGTATGTGCTCTCTCCCGTTTTTTCTTGAAGGCACTCATAGCTATGAGTTTCCCTCTTAGAAATGCTTTCATTGTGTCCCAAAGGTTTGGGTACGTTGTGGCTTCATTTTCATTAAACTCTAAAAAGTCTTTAATTTCTTTCTTTATTCCTTCCTTGACCAAGGTATCATTGAGAAGAGTGTTGTTCAGTTTCCATGTGAATGTTGGCTTTCTGTTATTTATTTTGTTATTGAAGATCAGCCTTAGTGCATGGTGATCTGATAGGATACATGGGACAATTTCAATATTTTTGAATCTGTTGAGGCCTGATTTGTGACCTATTATGTGGTCAATTTTGGAGAAGGTACCATGAGGTGCTGAGAAGAAGGTATATCCTTTTGTTTTAGGATAAAATGTTCTGTAGATATCTGTCAGATCCATTTGTTTCATCACTTCTGTTAGTTTCAGTGTGTCCCTGTTTAGTTTCTGTTTCCATGATCTGTCCATTGGTGAAAGTGGTGTGTTGAAGTCTCCCACTATTATTGTGTGAGGTGCAATGTGTGCTTTGAGCTTTACTAAAGTTTCTTTAGTGAATGTGGCTGCTCTTGTATTTGGAGCATAGATATTCAGAATTGAGAGTTCCTCTTGGAGGATTTTACCTTTGATGAGAATGAAGTGTCCCTCCTTGTCTTTTTTGATGACTTTGGGTTGGAAGTCAATCTTATCAGATATTAGGATGGCTACTCCTGCTTGTTTCTTCATACCATTTGCTTGGAAAATTGTTTTCCAGCCTTTCATTCTGAGGTAGTGTCTATCTTTTTCTCTGAGATGAGTTTCCTGTAAGCAGCAAAATGTTGGGTCTTGTTTGTGTAGCCAGTCTGTTAGTCTATGTCTTTTTATTGGCGAGTTGAGACCATTGATGTTAAGAGATATTAAGGAAAAGTAATTGTTGCTTCCTGTTATTTTAGTTGTTAAAGGTGGCATTCTGTTCTTGTGGCTGTCTTCTTTTAGGTTTGTTGAGGGATTACCTTCTTGTTTTTTCTAGGGCGTTGTTCCCGTTCTTGTATTGGTTTTTTTCTGTTATTATCCTTTGAAGGGCTGGATTCGTGGAGAGATAATGCGTGAATTTGGTTTTGTCGTGGAATACTTTGGTTTCTCCCTCTATGATAATTGAGAGTTTGGCTGGGTATAGTAGCCTGGGCTGCAGTTTGTGTTCTCTTAGTGTCTGTATAACATCTGTCCAGGCTCTTCTGGCTTTCATAGTCTCTGGTGAAAAATCTGGTGTAATTCTGATAGGCTTGCCTTTATATGTTACTTGACCTTTTTCCCTTACTGCTTTTAGTATTCTATCTTTATTTAGTGCATTTGATGTTCTGATTATTATGTGTCGGGAGGAATTTCTTTTCTGGTCCAGTCTATTTGGAGTTCTGTAGGCTTCTTGTATGTTCATATGCATCTCATTCTTTAGATTTGGGAAGTTTTCTTCAATAATTTTGTTGAAGATGTTTGCTGGACCTTTGAGTTGAAAATCTTCATTCTCATCCACTCCTATTATCCGTACGTTTGGTCTTCTTATTGTGTCCTGGATTTCCTGGATATTTTGAGTTAGGATCTTTTTGCATTTTCCATTTTCTTTGATTGTTGTGCCGATGTTCTCTATGGAATCTTCTGCACCTGAGATTCTCTCTTCCATCTCTTGTATTCTGTTGCTGATGCTCAAATCTATGGTTCCAGATTTCTTTCCTAGGGTTTCTATCTCTAGTGTTGCCTCGCTTTGAGTTTTCTTTATTGTGTCTACTTCCCTTTTTAGGTCTAGTATGGTTTTGTTCATTTCCATCACCTGTTTGTATGTTTTTTCCTCTTTTTCTGTAAGGACTTCTACCTGTTTGATTGTGTTTTCCTGTTTTTCTTTAAGGACTTGTAACTCTTTAGCAGTGTTCTCCTGTATTTCTTTAAGTGATTTATTAAAGTCCTTCTTGATGTCCTCTACCATCATCATGAGATATGCTTTTAAATCTAGGTCTAGGTTCTCAGGTGTGTTGGGGTTCCCTGGACTGGGCAAAGTGGGTGTGCTGGGTTCTGGTGATGGTGAGTGGTCTTGGTTCCTGTTAGTAAGATTCCTCCGTTTACCTTTCGCCATCTGGTAATCTCTGGAGTTAGTAGTTATAGTTGACTCTGTTTAGAGATTGTTCTTCTGGTGATTCTGTTACTGTCTATCAGCAGACCTGGGAGACAGATTCTCTCCTCTGAGTTTCAGTGCTCAGAGCACTCTCTGCTGGCAAGCTCTCTTACAGGGAAGGTGCGCAGATATCTTGTATTTGGACCTCCTCCTGGCCGAAGAAGAAGGCCCAAAACAGGACCTTTCTCAGACACTGTGTTGCTTTGGCAGTTCCCAGGTGGTACAGACTCTCACCTAAGCAGACTAAATTCCTAAGTTCCTTGGAGTCCCGGGACCAAGATGGCGACCGCTGCTGCTGTGGCTTAGGCCGCCTCCCCAGCCGGGCGGGCACCTGTCCTCCGGTCCGGACGGTGGCTGGCTGTCCCCGGCCCACAAAGGGTGCTGCCTCAGCGCCTCTGTGCTTCCGCCTGTTCCAGAGGCTGTCAGGTTCTCTGGCGCACCCTCTCACCTGTTCAGACTAATTTCCTAAGTTCGGCGGGTCCCGGACCAAGATGGCGACCGCTGCTGCTGTGGCTTAGGCCGCCTCCCCAGCCGGGCGGGCACCTGTCCTCCGGTACGGAAGGTGGCCGGCTGTCCCCGGCCCACACAGGGTGCTGCCTCAGTCCCTCTGTGCTTCTGCCTGTTCCAGAGGCTGTCAGGTTCTCTGGTGCACCCTCTCACCTGTTCAGACTAATTTCCTAAGTTCGGCGGTTCCCGGACCCCATAAATATCCTTATACCGCAATTCATGCAAAGGATTCACATGGCCTCCCTGAGAATCCATTTTAATGGAAACATATTTAAATACATATCTATTTTCATTGCTGGTTTTGTGAAAGGAAAGAAAATTACCATCAAGGGGAAAAGGAAAATGGAAATGTGGTTGTGTCCAGTTTATGTTAAATAAAAATGACCCCACACAATTCTATCTGAAATTAATTTATGCTGCCGAGGGCCTCACATTTATCAAGTCCTTTTGTGATTCAAACAGATTATGTAAAATCAGGACAGAATCCTAGGGATGCAAAACAGTATTAACATTCTTAAAATAGAAAAACCAATGAATAACACAGCATTCATTTCTGTAGTGCATCAAAACATGTTAGAAAACATCATGCAAGTTGTGGTTCTGGGAGAGATTGTAGTGACTGTGTGCACAGTTTGGTCTATTGCTATGCTTTATGATTTTGAATTTGTGGAATTTTAAAATAACAATCTCCATGTTAGCCGTCCTTGGATAAATTATATGGAGTAATAAAAACTACATTACCAATGTTGCTGAGGGAGGAGAAGCTTGCTGACAGTGAATAATGTTCTTCCTGCTCTGGCAAGATCAAGGCTCTCATCACATGTGCTGGACCAGACCCTGGCCAGACTTACAAATTTTGTTAACCAATGAATCAATTGTTAGCATTCATTATTTATTATTATTGCATTTGAGATATCTGTGCCCTGCTGACCTAATAACAGACCTAGTGGTACACATGTCTCTAAAAATAGAGGTTTTGGTATAAAGAAGGAATATTATTATCATCCTGATTTCAGGAGACTTTGATAGCACATGAGTGAGGGGGGTTTGGAATTATAACTATTATAGCAATTTTTTAAATCTCCATGGTAATATAAATGGTAAGTAGGATGCTCAACCCTGGGCTGCTAGCTAAAGAGAAGCTGGGCAGACAAGATTTTTCTGCATACACTGATGCATTAACTACTGAATGAAGTGTGATCTTTGTAGGGGCCCCATCCCAGCCCATGAAAGCTGGCTGGCTGATGCTCCAAAGTGCTGAATAAAGCATGTTCCAGATCAGAGAGGTAAACATTGTATTCTACCCGGGGCACTCTGAGGCATCCTATCCTTCTGCATGACCATCTTCAAATCATTAGGAGGGAGGGGAGAAAAAGAGAGTAAGAAAGGGAAAGAAGTGAGAATTTGAGGGAGGAAGAGAGACGGGGTGGAGGGAAGAGAGAGAGACATGATAGAGCAACTGAGGCAGGGAACGTCAGGCCGAGACTCATGAGGATGAAGGTTGTTTCTAAATTGTGGCAAGAAACGCTGGCATAATATTTGTACTCCTGAAAAGTTTTAAGAGCACAATACAGTGTCATCAACTACCACCACAAATAATACAACATGTATAAAGCTGGAGGATGCTATGTTAAATAAAAGCAACCGACTACAGAAGAGAAAATATTATATAAATCACCACTGTGATGTGTCCCAATTAGTAAAATTCACAGAAATAGTCAATTGGTGCCTACCAGAGGATGTGAGTCCCTGTTCAATGCATATAATGTTTCAGTCACATGCCATGTCATTTGTAGGTTGTTGAGTCTTTCCCTGATGAATTTTCTGCCTGGGAACATCTGACAGATTTTACTAACCAAGGAATCAAGTAGACACATAGAACGTCACATGACGCATTGTGGAGACCCTCTTATTTCTGTGTTATTTTTACCAATGCATTCTGAACCATTCTGAATCTAATCCTGAGGAAATATAGTTCAAGCCCAAATAGAGGGACATCTGAAATGTGATGACCTAGGACTCTTTAAAAACTTTGAAAGTGATGAAAGATTGAGAAATTATTCCGATCATAAGACAATTAAAGAACTTGGCAAACAAGCTGAACAACGAGGCTGCAGAACCCTCATTCAGGGGTACCTCTATTCTCTTTCGAGCACAACTTGGCAGTTCACAACCATCTGTGACTCCAGTTCCACTGGATCCAGCATGAAAGTGGTACATATACATATAGTAATTTTTATTAGAGAAAAAAAGAAAGAGATAGAGGGAGGGAGGGAGGGAGGGAGGGAGGGAGGGAGGGAGGGAGGGAGGGAGGGAGAAAGGAAGGGAGGAAGGAAGGAAGGAAGGAAGGAAGGAAGGAAGGAAGGAAGGAAGGAAGGAGAGAAAGAGAAGTGGGGAAAAAGCCAAATACAATACTCTCCCATTTATTTATATATTTAAATGTAGAGAACAAATTCTATTGTGTCCTGAACTTTAAAAGAGAAAGTGAGTGGTGTGAACATGTCCAGAATTCACCATATGCCTTTAAAAACTGTCAGAATGAAACCCATTATTATGTATAATTAATAAATGTTAAAAAAATAGAAAAGAATGAATTATTAATGTCAAGTAAGGAACTAAGTCTACAGAGTTGGGCTAGGAACACTACCTGTAAAAAGTGGTGGCAACGTTGGTGAAGTGTGTCAAGGCATGTGCATAGGGAGGCTGTGTTAGTACTGTGCAATTTCCACCAATGATTTCATACAGAAAACTAAAACCCTTTTAATCTCTTCTTCTTACTGTCATTTCATATTAATAAAATATGATTGTTATGCTGAAGGAGTACCCCAATTATAGTAACAGCAACTTTGTATTAATTAAAAGTATTGACCTGATCTTCCTTAAAACTATATTTCTGAATTATTTATTGACTATTGGAAGTATTCAACTGACCTTTGTTTGATCTCAGATAAAACTTGCAGTCGTCACAGCTTTGAGATGAACTTGGCTTAGAATTACTCATCCAAGGCACGTCGTTTAGTATTCTGCCTGTCTAAGCATCTTATTTTAGAGTGAACCATATGGAATTTTGATGTTAAGGCTTATCTTAATTCTGAGCTATCTGATCATGTAGTAATTACTACAAAGCCATCAAGTACCACCAAACAATTTGTATCTCCTTAGGGAGTAATTTTCCTTGAGGAAAAATAGCAGTTGTCAAAAGACTAAGAATGATTCTGTTTACAAGCGCATATTTAGAAACCACTAAACAAAGGAGGAACATGTGGCGAGAGATGTGGCTTCCACTCTTAAGTATCTGACAAATCATTTAGCTTTAAGTGCATATGATGAAAAAGTTTTCAACTGTGCTAATGAGCTATAGGACATTGGGCTTTGTGATTCTTGGCTGACTGCTGGCATGTATATTAAAACAAACAAGTAAACAAATAAACAAACAAACATTTTGTTCTCTCCATTTTGGTTGTAGTAGTACTCAGAATATTGAAAACAGTATTTCCCCCCTTGAATTATTTTAGTTCTATCTAAACCAACCCAAGAACCATGGATTAGCTATGGATTTTTTTTGTACAAGACACCATTCATAAAATCTTAGGCCTGTGCTTCCTAACTTCTCAACATTGAGTTTCCTTTGCCTTTCAGACAGCAAGACTGCTATAGCACTGATGTCTATTTATCAAACTGCTTGGTTATTCTCTCTCTCATATATGATGATCTGCATTTGGAATGACATTTTATTTATAAACCACAAGCACAAACAGCGTTGGCCTTTTTGAGTCCATAAAATGCATCTTTGGTATTATAACCAGTATGGGTTTGTCCATTTAATAAATGACTATACGAGAGAGAGCATAAAGTATGTAGTTCATCAGAGCCTGTGATGTCACCGAGCCTCCACTTTTATTATATTTTCCAACCTAGATTGCCTTCAGAAATGAAATAATTAGTCCTTAAATTATGCACAGATATAAAATGTTTGGATGTTTCAAATTTTTGACAGACCTGGTGCTCACATCTTATTAAATGAAATTTTAAAAGTCAATTTAGGTACCTTCTGGTCATTCAGTGTTCTGCTCAGCTGTGATTCTTGGCTTACAACATTAATTAAAATACCCTCGTTCTGAGAGATTTTTTGCTCTCCCTAGTGACTTCCCTGGAATTGATGTACTTCAGAAATGCGGCTGGGTTACAGTAGTTACAGCAGCAAAGAGCATGTGGGATGTACTAATATGCCCTGAAGATTTGCAGTAGCTAAACCCTTAATCTCAGTTTGCATGGTGGTGTCAACAAGACAGTCGTCTGAGACAAAGAGCTGTCTCATCCATAGAGCTGATAAAGTGGTGAGCTGTTACTTAGCATTGCCACCTTTTGAAGTATCGAGCTGTATTCAATGAAATGATAAGCCCATATTTGATATCTATAAGTTTAGAAATAAGATATGACCACTTAGAAAATGCTCTTATGTATATACAGATCAGAGATAAACCTGTCAGGTCCCACGAGTGAATAAATAAAATGGGTGTATAGTTTATATTTTAGGACTCTCCACAATGACTGTAATTGACCAAGATAAATAATCGTAATTCTTTTTCTCATCAACACGTTAAAGATGATAAATTTAATAACATCAAAATAACTTGAAATTAAGCAAACCTTTTAGCAAGTTGGTGAAGTTTTCTGGTCTCTGTCAAAATTGCTAGAATTCTCGATGCCAGAGAGTTTCCATCAGTGGTGAAACATGTTCCAGAAATAATGGATGTGTCATGATCCTGCCTATTCATTTATTGTGTACAGACAGAAGCAAAATGAAGGTCATTTCCCCCCTTGCTCTGTCTCTCATCAACTAATCTGTCAATGTGAACAAGTCTCTCCTGTGTGAAATTAAATTTCTGTTGATTCCTTCCTGGTCCAGGAAATACTGTGTGTCTATTACTCGATCAATGCTTTATTGTTTGGTTTTACATATTCTAACATATTTCTTATGCCCCCTTATAATGATTCATTTTATAGGCATCAGTGCAGGCTAGACTCTTCATACTAAAATGGCAATTTTACTAAGGCACGACTTTATAAATAGTCAGACATTATGAATCTCAGCTATCTAAAAACCTACCTCAAAGGAAAAGGCTGTTTGAGAATATGCTGATATCAATCTGAACTTTTAGTGTCATATATTAAAATATCACTATTTATATATTTTATGGATAAAAATTCTTTCAGTTGCATTCTTTTGAGGCAATTATAAGGTATTAAAAGTATTCAAATAAAAATAGAAAGTTGTTGAAGTATTTCCCGCTTCCCCACCGAATCTGTCAGCACAGATCCTGACAGGGTCAATCCAGTGGAGCAGAAGCAGTGACAAGTGAGAGAAGCTCCCAGCTCATTAAAATTAGTGCTGTGTCATCCAACAAGTACAGGCTGTCTTCTCTGCCTTCCTCACCACATAATGCACAGCTTGGTTGGCTCAAACTTTTACTTTGGTACCATGCATCATTTAATGGAGGTGGAAGCCATTCAAGTGTATAGTTTGTTTTCTTTTTAGAACCATTAAAAATGAGTGACTACAAATGGAATGGAATGGAAGCTTTCTTCTCAGAAATAGAACCTATTTCGATCGAATCCACCAACCAAAAGGTACACATGGAGGGACTCATGGCTTCAGCTGCATATGTAGTAGAGGATGGCCTTGTGGGACATTAATGAGAAGAGAGGCCCTTGGCCTTATGAAGGCTCAATGCCCCACTGTAGGGGAATGCCAGGACAGGGAAGTAGGAGTGGGTGGGTTAGTGAGCAAGGGGAGGGGGATGGGATAAGGGGGTTTTCGGAGGGGAAATGAGGAAAGGGGGTAAAGTTTGCAATGTAAATAAAGAAAATATCTAAAAAATATAGGGGAAAAGAATTGGTGACTATAATCCCATTAATAACACAATCCCTCTTGAAATAGACATCGGGATATTTGATTGAACATTATTGAGCGAGAAGGACCAGTTCAGAATATAGATTGCTTTTTCTTGCAGGAAAAGCTTACTGCTTCTGCAATCATTTTTACTGAATTCTGAGGTCAACAAGAAAAAAATCTCATTCATATCATTTAGCTTTGTTGCTTTGTATATTGTTTTTGTTTTGTGGCACTGAGAATCAAGCTCAGGGCCTTTCATAGGCCAGTTATGCTACTCTACAACTGAGCCACATCCTGAGCCTGGCATGATTATTTATGGATTCAGTTTCTGAGTTTGCCCAATAGGTCATCAAGCTCATCTTAGATATTACTGCCAAGAAAGATCACTTGGACTCTGAGATCTTCACTGAATTGCTTTTTACTGATTGAATGGTCCTTCCTCCAGTCCTTTTTCCCTTTCGACTCTCTTCGTTTCTTTTTCTCTCCCTCCCTCTCACCTTTCCTTCCTCTCTTCTTCCTTCCCTTCTTTTCTTCCTTTCTTCTTTCCCCTCTCCATTTTGAACTGAAAATGATTGTGTGCATGAGATCCATATTGGTATCCCTTTATATAGTCTGTCCTCTATGACTGGTGAAAAGGAGCAGAAATACAGTTATCTAGTTTCTCCTCATGTACACCAGGTGAGCATCAAAACGATCAGAGAACATACACAGCATATGCCCTGATGGCATATAAGATGTCCAGAAGACACATAAGACAGCTTAAAGGGCCACATATTCATGGGAGGAAGATAGGAGCCTACATGGAGAAGCCTGATTTTAAGGTGAAACCAAGGAGAATTCAGAGGACATTTTTCTATCTGCTGAAGTTGTGGGTAAGATATCCAGATGGCAAAGAACCAGGCAAATGAATAATAACAATAAATGTTTATAGCTATGTTAGGAAGGCTGCAATCTGTTGTATATACTTTGTGTACCAGTATGGTAGAGCTAAGATTCTAGGGATTTAAGAAAAGGAAAACCAAACCAAACCAAACAAATACAAACAAACAAAAACAAAACAAAACAAAAAAACAAACAACAACAACAACAACAAAAAAAAAACCCAAAAAACTGCTGGCCACTCTAATACTTGAAAGTGAATCTTTTCATTTTACAGTTGGCCCTAAAGCATATCTCACATCTGATGTTAGGAATACTGGGCTTGCAGTTTTGATGAGAAGGATGAAAAGGAGTTTCTTTCTGGTAAAAGAAACTGATAAATAGATACTGTTCCAGTTTGCTCTATGTTGTTGTGATCAACCACTCTGATCAAAAGCAACTCAGACAGGAAGGGTTTATTTGGCTTACACTTCCCGGTCACAGGCCATCATCATGGGGAACAGGAGTGAAGCAAAGACCAAAGAGGAATGCTGCATACTGGCTTCTTCCCAGGTCTCCTTCAGATGCTTCTCTCATTTAGCCCAGGATCACTTGACTAAGAATGCCATTGTCCACAGTGCGCCGTGCTCTCCTGCAGAGCCATGAATGGCAGCCTGTTTTGGTTGAATGAGGTTTGCTAGGGAGACCCAGTAAAGACCCTGTAGGAAACGCTACAAGGGATGGAATAGTGAGCCACGTTCCCAGAGACAGGTGCCTGACACTACAAAGCCCCCAACTCCATAATTCTATGACTACCAGTCATGCAGATAAAGCCCCAAATTCCTGGCATTCTGATTAGACTCCATGCCCACAGTTACCTAACTATAGCCAGGTATGCTCCTCCTCACAGTTACCTGGCAACAGCAAGGTAGCCCAGCCACTATAAAAGGGGGCTGCTTGACCCCTCCTCTCTCTCTTTAAGCTCTCACTTTTCTTACTCTCATCTTTAGCCCCCCTCCCTTTTCCCCTCTCTCCACGTGGCCATGGCTGGTCTCTCTCTTTCTTTTACCTTTTCTTTCTCTCTGCTTTTCTACAATAACGCTCTAAAACCATAGACTGTGTCTGCTCATCAAGGCCCGCCATACTTGAACAATGGGATAGACTTTCCCCTAAAGAGCCTTGTCTAAACTCTTGCTGAAAGGCCTTTCTGAGCTCCAGCCACAGATCGGAACAAGGACTCTTGCCCTTGTGGGAATCACCCAGCACCCCCTCTCTCCCTGCCCTCTCTTGAGGTTGACAGAGCTATCCCCAGGGACTCCACTTTATTCTCAGCTCTTCTCTGTATCCAGCTGCGTCTGGGATGCCCAAGACTGAGAACCTGTTATCTCTGGCCTCCATGAGGCCCAGAGACCTCGGGCTGTCCTTTGTCCACCCCCTGCCGAGCTGGGGTTCCATGGCTTCCCACAGCCAGACACTCACCCTGGGCCGAGTGGAAAGTGTGCAGCAGTCCTCCTGCATCAGCCCTCCCAGAGCGCCTGAACTCTGGCTGAACTTGGGTTTTCTCTCACTCCCTCTATTCCCCCATGCCTGGTACCCCGCACTCTCCTACACCAACTAGATCAAGAAATTTCCCACAGACATGCTCACAGGCCAATTTGATGGGGCAATTCCTCAATTAAGTCCAGTCTTCCCAAATGTGTGAACAAACAAGAATAGCGTCACATATACACATAGACACTAGGCAGCATGCACAGGGCCTGCACAGATCTGCACCAGGTCCTCTGTATATATATTATAGCTTCCAGTTTAGTGTTTTTATGGGATTCCTAAGTGAGTGGGTCTCTGATGTTTGTTCCTTATCATGGGCTCTTTTCCTTCTGTTTGTTTGTCTTGTTCAATTCCAGCTTGACAGTTTTTGTTTTCCTTATTGCATTTTTTATGTTTTATTTTATTGTTTTCCCTTAGAGGCCTATTCTTTTCTAATGTGAGACCAAAAATAAGTGGATCTGGGTGGAATAGAAGGTGGAGAGAAATTGGGAGAAGTGGATGGGGAAAAACCATAATCTGGATACATTATGTGAGAAAAGAATTTCTTTTCAATAAAAGGAAAAATTAAAGTAAAAAATAAAGCAAAAAAAGATAGGAATATTGTTATCTGCTGCAATGGCAAACAAAGAAACTGGAGCAAATTAAGGGAACTAAACCAGACACACAGAGAAAGTTGTTACATGAAAAATACTAAAATGAAAATGATTAACAACATAGAGTAGGGAGTTGTCAAAGTTTACAAAGAAGAAAGAAAGAAAAACAAATCTAAAGGTCTAATAAACAACATGAGAACTATTACTAATAGTACCATATTATAGTTAGTATTTTGCTAAATGAGTATTTTATAGTGCTCTTGCAACAGTGGGAGAAAATGATAATTATTTGAAATTATTAAATGTTAATTTGTTTTACTAAGGCTTTTATGCATATCACTCAATATTGTGTTACATACCTTAAATATATTTCCAGAAACAGGTGAAAATAATTCCCATATCCATGGAAGAATTAATTAAATTTTAAAATGTGATACAGAAGCTGAAGAGATGGCTCAGAAGTTAAGAGAACTGGCTACTCGTATAGGGAACTTGGGTTCCCAGCACCTGCATGGTAGTTCACACCCGTCTGTGACTGCAGTTACAGGAGATCTGACCCCCTCCTTTGGCCTCTACACATGCAGGAAAACACCTATATACATAAAATAAAAATAAAGGTAGCATATATCAACAATGTGCTCTTATTCAGTCTTCAAGTGAAGGAAACTATAGAACATGTTAAAACAGGTGAAACCTAAATATCTTATAATGACTGAAAAACACCCAAATAAAGAAAATAGTCCACAAATCCAATTAGATGAAGCATCTAAAGTGAAATTCATAGAAACAGAAGGTAGGACCTTGGCTGCTACAGCAGGGTGAGATATGAAAGGTATCCTACTGATAATTAGACAGAGATCAATTCTCTAATGTGAAAACCATCTGAAGACCTATCACACAATATTGTAAAACACCTAACAGTTCAGTTGCATGCTTCTACACAGTTAAGTTTTGTTTCATATTTTAATAACAATGATTTCTCTTTTCATTAAGTCTTTGAGAATTTGTAGAGTGTGTTTTAGTCATATTCACTGTATCCCCGAAACCTTGTCATATTCAGCCCTTTCCCTATATACCCAACTCCGTGTTCTTGTTCATAAAGTGCTTCATGCCCAATTTGTGCTGCTCATATTCTCATGGATGTTATTCTCTATAGGAGCATGGTGCATCCATCAGGAGGTGCTTTCTTTCTTTCTTTCTTTCTTTCTTTCTTTCTTTCTTTCTTTCTTTCTTTCTTTTTTTTTCCAGACACACTCTTAATTGAAAACCTACTATCCCTCTTCCAGTCTCCACCAATTGTCAATTACACCTCAGCAAGGGATAAACTTCATGCCTACCTCTCCTCTCCATGCTAGCATTTGTTTTTTCTTAAGTTTGTGCAGGTCTTGTGCATACCATCACAGCTGATGCTTGTACAATGAGGGATCATGTAAGGGACTTGTCTTACTATGTCCTTAACACACTGTTTTCTTATAATCATCTATTATTTCTGGTTCTTACAGTCTTTCCATCTTCTCTCTCAAAATAACGCCTGAGCCTCAAGAGGATGTGGTGTAATAGAAATGCCCCACATAGAGCTGAGCATTCATTACTCTATACACCTCGAAAAGTTATGGGTCTCTGTATTAAAACCATCTTCTGCAAATAGAAGCTTCTCTGATGAGGGTTGAGAGATGCACTATGGAAACAATGAAGTCATTAATACTATATCATTTAGCAGAACAATAGTTCTATGTTTTTAATTTTTTTAAGTTGAGAAAAACAGTAAGTTTGAAAACAGCAGAATTGTCAGGAACAGCCCAACTTAAATTGTGTAAAGAAGAATGTCTCCAATACTCACCTGTTCAGTCTCCCAAAGGCATAAATCCAAAATGAGCAGCAGTCTGTAATTTATAATGCAGAACATGGGGAATATGGGAGATATGACCTTTATTAAGCAAAATAGCCAGTAACAAATAGATTTAATGTATTCAGATTTTTAAAAAGTCACCAGAAGTTAAATGAGAAACAAAAGCACTGGACATATATCTTGAATCAAAATATTAATATCTATGACAGGTTATAGGAAGAAAAACAATAGAAAAGTGAAAAGGCTAAGCAGGAATGAGAGCTTCCTGACATGGGGTATAATGGTTAGACTATGTGAATGAGACATCTGGAGTGGATGGAGGTAGGAGATTGGATGGAAGGTGAGGGGGTGATGGGAACAGAAGGGATCAGATGGAGGGAGGACAAAGGGAGGTAGTACTGATAGAGATAGTTGAACTAAGAGGGGATGCATTTCTGGAATAAGCTGGAAACCTAGAACAATGAAAAATCCCAGACTAGGCTAAGACTCCTAGCAATAGGAGATATGGAGCCTGAACTGGCCATCTCATGTAACCTGGCAAGAATTCCAATGGATGGATTGGAACACCTTAGACCCACAATTGTCCTGCCTACAAAGTGTGGAGGGCTAAAGAATGGAGCAGAATTTGAGGGAAGGGCCAACCAAAGACTGGCCCAGCTTGAGAACCATGCCATCAAAGTAAGCCCATTCCTGACCCTGCTAATGACATTTTGCTATATTTGCAGACAGGAGTCTAGCATAACTGTCATCAGAGAAGCTTCACCCAGATTTCACTGATGGAAACTGATGCAGAGACCCATGGGCAAACATTAAGTAGATCCTGGAGAATCCTGTGGAAGACTAATTGATATCGGTGGGAGGCCTCTCCTTTTCTGAGGAAAAAAGAAAAGAGGTAGATGAGGAGGAGAAGAGGGGAGAAGAAGGGGTAAGAGGAGGGGAGGGAGGAGATGCTAGGGTTGGGATGTAAAGTAAATAAATAATTTTTTAAAAGATTGAATGGATGGCCTTCACTGGATTAAGCAATAATAAAGACCTTAAAATTTATCTCAAAATTTTCTCAGGAAATAAGGCAAGATCTCTATGGGTATAAAATTAGAAAGGAAACTTAAAAGCAAGAGTAACAGTAAAACCTTAGAAAGCTGGGGTCAGAATGTACTAGAAAAGGGACCACTTTTTATAAGATAAATATTAATTATGTACTTTTTTTAGACAATGAAGTAAATGAATTTGGTTTAGTTTTGTTTTGTCTTGAGACAGGACATTGCTATATAGCTCTGGCTGGCCTTGAACTTGAAATCCTCCTGCCTCAGCTCCAAAACACTTGGATTACAAGAACTATTCCATCCTATCTGCTTTGCAATGTGTTTTTTCTATTAAGAATCCCAGAACAGTCCACTTTAGACACACCTACGAGTTTTCAGAACATTCACTGCAGTCAGTGCAGGGCAGTTCTCAGGGTTGTCTTAACACAGTTCAGATTTGGGTTGAATTTTTGAAAATAACCACACAAAACACCTGTAGCTAAATAAGTGGCTGGAATGGTAGGAAGTCCCCAGAAACCTTAGTCAGTGAGTCTCCTAACCAAGGAATATACTTTGAGGAGGGTTGTTCCAGGGTATGCACTGGGTATTTACTGTTAAGAATTCTTCCACCATAGGCAGCTTTCCTGAGTAGGAAAGCCCGCAATGAATCCTTGCCTTCTGCTGCTTTCCCTGGCCATCTGTAGATAGTGAATTTAGTTTAGTTAACATTGCACAGGAGTTTCCATGTCACTGAAATCAGACAAGTCGATAACTAATAACTAAGTAACCTGCTTCATAATGAGAAACTCTTAAAAGCAGGAGAAACAAAAAACTCTATAAATGATTACCTGGATAGGAGAAAGAACACCAACCACAGCAAAATCTAGGATATAGCAGAATTAGTTCTTTAATGTGCCAAGAGAATCCACCACACTATAATTATACACCAAGTTAAATTGCATTAATGGAAAAATGTAATGATATTTCCAGGTTAAAAAGGTTGAAAGAACTTCCTAGCCAACAAATAGCTCACCAAAGATACTCAGCATTATACTGAAAGACGGGGATAGAAACCATGTGCAAGAGAAAATGACAATCAGGAAGCTAGTCAACACGCTTGCTCATGATACCAGCATCAGATGGGACCCTGCCCATCCCATTTCCTTCTGGTTATCTCTTATTTATATCTACTTTAATTCTGCTTTGATAAGAAGGAAGGTAGCATACTTAATTTTACCCTTTATAATTTTCTGAGATATTGTTTAGACAAGCCAGAATGTTAGCTTTGTTTAATGTTCCACATACAAAGCTATATATATGTAAATTAGATGAAACTTGTTAGCTGTTTTGTTCCACTTTACATGCCTGTCCTGCTTTGTTTTGTGTTTGTGTTTCTGTTTAACTGTTTGGTTGGTTGGTTTGGTTTTTTTTTGTTGTTGTTGTTGTTTTTTTTTTGTTGTTGTTGTTTTTTTTTCTGTCTTGGCATTCTACCAGTTGTGGAGGTAGGAGCATTAGTAACACTGAATACAATCCTTTGCCTCAGAGTGGATCCAGTGGCGTACTAACAGGTAAATTTTCTTCTGTTAACACTATGAAATACTCGAACCACCCCAAAGATCGGAAGAGTTTAAAACAGGAATTAAAGGATCTGAAGATCCAGAGAAGGACAATTCCCTCTTGAGTTAGCTAGCAGTTTCTGGCTACCATAGTCCATGAGAGCACTTGATGATTCTGAATAGAGTATCTGCTGAGGATGACACAGGACAAAAGAACTCAGAAGAGCTCTTTAAGACTGAGCAGGGTGGCCTGGCAAAAAAAAGAAAAAGAAAAGAAAAGAAAAGAAAAGAAAAGAAAAGAAAAGAAAAGAAAAGAAAAGAAAAGAAAAGAAAAGAAAAGAAAAGAAAAAGAAAAAGAAAAAGAAAAGAAAAGAAAAGAAAAGAAAAGAAAAAAGAAAAAAAGAAAAACAGAGAGGGAAGAATCACAATTGTAGTTATCTCCAGAGGACTCTGCTGTGCTCTGAGGCAGTGCAGAATCCCAGAAAAGGCAAAGGAAAAAACCCTGGTAAGTATGAGTTCAATCCAAAGGATGGAGACACACCAGAGCAATCTGGAAGAACACATCTAAGGAAATTAAAAATCATCAGTACCAAAGCTCACTGCTGCCATCAGTGTTGGACAAGGACAAGCAAAGGGCTATGGCAAAGAATGAAAGCTTCAAGGGTAAGACACAAAGGCTTGCTATGTACAATTGTAACCAAGTCAGTGCTGTAAAGATAAAGCATGTCTCCTTCCCAACAAATGAGAACCTTCAAAGGCACACGTGGCCCTTACACGATACATAAAGGTTATTTGAGTTAGATCACATAACCAGTTAGTTGACTTTGAGATGAGGTGAGATGATATTTCTGAAAGAAAGTAGTTCATATTTAACAATTATATTGGAAAATGTCAGCCTGTTCTTGAACATTCACCACTTTAAAAGACAAAGTCAAATTTCCCTCTCTTCAAAGGGAGAACAAAATCATTACTTTGTTTCTCATGAATGAAATAAGTTATACACCACATGTCCTTAAAGGCAGATTTCTCAATGAATAACCATATAAACAAATCTTATCTCTCCTTTCTTTTTTTTCTGGGGACATACACCTTTGCAAACCTGAGCTACCAGGGAAGAATCCTGGCTAAGTCATGTTGCAGGAACTTTGTGGTCTCTTCCACAGAGAACCAGGCAAGAAAACTTGAGCCCATTGAAGCTGAGTACTCCTGCTGCATTAGGTGTGGATGGCTGCCCTAACAAATTCCACACACTTCATAGCACCAATGCAACCTTGAAGTAGAAATTTCTGGTTGTGTCACGTCATACAGACTCACGTGATGTGATGTGATGTGATGTGATGTGATGTGATGTGATGTGATGTGATGTGATGTGATGTGTTTTGTTGAAGTAGACTCATATGATGTTTTGTTGCAGCAAGACCCCTGAGAGGACACATGATTTTTAGAGAGAGCATACGTAGTACTCTTCACTTCATTTAGTGAGGCATAGCATAGAACTCCTGGCATTCCAGTCGGTTCTGGTTGCTCCCACTGATTTGTGCCAATTCAGCAGAGGCATGGTGGTTTCTGCTGGATCGTGCTGCTGTTGCTGATTTGTGTTTGGTGACAATTTTGAACTGAACTGCTGGTATCCTCACAAATAGAGATTGGAATAGCCCCAAAGAACTACTACAGGTCCACATTCCCTTGACCTATTTACTATCTGTGTCCCCTACCTTTGGGTGGTGGGCTAGGAGGGAAGGATTGAAGCACTTGAGGACTTTTTATTAAAATAGGTTTTGAAAAACCTAAGTCTACATAATGTGATTCTTCTTTTATTTCTCTAGAGGTCAGAAGTCTGGAACCATGTTTATAGTCTAATATCAGGTGACAGTGTGGCTCTGTTCCCCCTGGAAGCTCCAGTGATAGCTTAGTTCTAGAGAACATACATGGGCCTGAAGCCTCTGTTCCATCTTGGACTGTGTCCCCATGCACTAGTCATATTGCCTCTGCCTTCAAAGTCAAATCTCCTTCTGCTTCTTTTGGGGAATGGCACTTATAATTGCTCTTGGGACCCAATTGGGAAAGCAAGGATAACCTCCCCATTTTAAGAACTTGATTCCTATTACAAAAGTCTTACTGCCTTTACATTCAGATATCAAGGTCAGACTTGATTATTTGGAAACCACTCTTCAGCCTGCCACACATTCTAAGTAAGAAGAACAGAAGTATCCTTGAGATGACCCAAGCCCTAGTTACTGCCAGCCTGCAAACTTAGGAGAGACAGCAGTGAAGCCACCTGAGTGGGCATGGTGGTACATGCCAGTAATTTCAGTACTCAAGAGACTGAAGTATGAAGATCGGGAGTAAAGGGTAGCCTGGAGTACTTGGTGAGTCTGAGGTCAGCCTGAGCTACGCATCCAAAATATCAACCAAAACAAACCAACAACTAAAACAAACAGCAAAGTCTTTGCTGTTTAACAGCATGGAAACTTTGCTTATGAACCTCTGGATGAACTTCCCTAAACTACTGTAGTGATGGAAGGTGTGTAGATTTAACATAATCTCAAATTATTTCTTTTAAAATACTGTACTTTGCACCGAGTATATTCTTCCTAATTTTTTACAGACCTTTGCATAAAGAAATTCTATTTAAAGTAAGTGATGCCTTTTAATAGTCTGATGTTAAAATGCAAATCTAGCCATCTTTGTTGATTTTATGTAAAAAAAAACAAAAAAACTCACCTTGAAAGTTGGAAGTCAGAGAACTGCTGCCTATTTAATAAAATCTGCATGCAAAGTGGCAAACAACCCTGTTGGGCCCCTTCTGAGTGTCTCCTATTACAGCTCACTGTAACTTTTGCTTCAGTATTTAAAAGGTGCTGATCCCCTCACATGTACACGCCATTGTTTTGGGTGGGTTACGTCTTTGTACACATTTCTTTTATTTAAATTGTCTTTTATGTTCTTGTCAGACTATATCCACCAAACCTGAAATCTTATTTTAAAGATTCTGATCCCTCTCTCCCTTGTGTATATCTTCTGTAATTCAATATCTGAAGTCTTATTGAAGTGATTTTTGACTCACCTTAAGCTGCTTAAGTGACATGCACAAGGATCTACTTTTCAATTAAATCTATATTCATAATTTTATCGATATTAATTTATAATTACATTAATTATATAATTCTATTATATAATTCTATCTATATGAATATATTTATAATTCTATTAATTCATAATTATATATCTATTATCTATCTAATCTATATATCATATCTATCATTTAGCATCAATACAGACCCAATCTATATAGTGTTGATTCATTTATCATCAATGTATCCATCTAATCTATCTAGTCTATCATCTATATCTATCATCTATCTATCTATCTATCTATCTATCTATCTATCTATCTATTCTCTGCCATCTATCAATCTATTGTGTGTCTATCCATCATTTATCATCTATCTACCATCTATCTATCATCTACCTACCATCTATCTACCATCTATCAATCTATCATCATAATCATAATCACATCATCATCTGTCTTGTGTGTGCATACTTCTAGCTGCCTGGATAGACATGCAAGGTCAAAAGATAACTAGCAGAAATTCAGTTCTCTCCTTTGAATATGTGGGCTCAAACTAAGGTTTGGACCATGAGGATTAATGGCTATTATTTACCCAATAATATCACTGGCTCAAGGACATACATTTAAAATGCCCATATCCAATGGCATTTGCAAGAGATAAAGAATACAAGAATTGCCTGAGAAATATTTCTTTAGTGATGGATACATATTGAAATACAAACAGAAATTTGAATCTAGTAAACAAGTCATCTCCAGTTTAAATCTCAAGAAGTGTTTTCACATTTTATGGCTGAGTGATGTTTGAGCCACTTTTTCTTTTGAGATGAATTTATACTTGGGAAGGTCTTTGTGTGTGGTGGCAGTAGGGGTGATGGTGGTGGTGGTGGTGTGTGTGTCTGTGTTCATACCCATATGCGTGCTTGTGTGTCCAACGTTATTCATTAGCCTTTCCTTTAATCCCTATTTTTTTTCTAGAGCAAAAGATAGGTTCTTTTTTTTTTTTCTGACAGAGTGAAGTTAAAAACAGTGATTTGGTACCTGCTTTATTTCCTCTCATTAAAATGAACATACTCTATGTATCCAGTGACCAGACTCCTCTAGCCATCCTTCCTATAGGCCTTTGTTCTCCAATGTTTTACAGCTTCTGACATATTACTACCCAATGAGGAAAAGCATTAGAGTATTTGAGGAGGAAGGGGTATTTTAGATTCGACAGAGGCATACATATAAACCTGTAATTAGATTGAAATGCAATAAACAAATTAGTTACGATGGACAGAGTATTTGAGGAACTTCAGAGAACATGTATCTACTGCGCCTCAGCTATCTAGATTCTGGATAGTTTATAACCTGCAGAGAAGATGAGCTTGATAGGGGTTATTAAAGAGGAAATGGAATCTGTGTGAGATATCATACTGAAATGAGTATTCCAGAAAGAAAGAAAGAAAGAAAGAAAGAAAGAAAGAAAGAAAGAAAGAAAGAGAGAGAGAGAGAGAGAGAGGAAAAGAGGAGAGAGAAAGAGAGACAGAGACAGAGAGAGAGAAGAAAGGAAGGGAGGGAAGGTTGAAGGGAGGAAGAAAGTAAGAAAGGAAAAAAGAAAGGAAGAAACAGAGAGAGAGAAAGAGAGAGGGGGAGGGAGGGAGGGAAGGAAGGAAGGGAGGGAGGGAGGAAGGAGGAAAGGGAGGGAGGGGGAAGGAGAGAAGAAAGGGAGGGAGGGAGGAAGGAAGGAAGGAAGGAAGGAAGGAAGGAAGGAAGGAAGGAAGGAAGAAAAAATTTGAAGGGTGAGACATGACAGACTGAAAGTCATAACTGCTTTGATATGACCTGTCAAGTGTGTGAAAGAGATTGGGAGATGAGCCAGCAAGGTAAACAAGTTTTTCTGGTAGCATTGTTCCTTAATCTAACTGATAGTCTCTAGAAACAGGCATAAGATACACATTTGCAAATATTTTCAACAACCATCTTTTAATTTTACAATTATACTTTATTGTCCAACAAGTGTTAAAAGAAAGTAGATGAAAAAAGATGAAATGATTTTAGGCATGGAATTCTATTTCACATGAGAGTGATGACTACATGTTCCACACTTCTCATGAACCCTTGAGTTAAACAGAATCTGTGTTGTGGCTTCCCAGCGCATTTTGGGATGGCCATTCCATATGTGCTAGGGGTTGTTCTACAAACTATGGCTAACATACTTTTAGTCACATGTTTCTCCTGTGGTGCTGGTTGTCTGTCACTTTGCACATGTTAATTTATGGAGGGCAGTATCAAAAATTGGCAGTGTTGATTAGAGAACCAAGGAACACCATACCACGCATGCCACTTTAGTAAATGACAATGAGAAAATGCCATTGTGAAAGGCATAAGCAACAGCACACTCTGTTAGGTTGTATTTTTAGCCTGTGTGCAAGAGGTTCCCAACCTTAATTTTCACAGCAACATTAATATTGTGACTATAATTAAGCATGAATATTTGATGAAATTTGAGAGCATTATCTACTGTTGCTTAATATCACTGGGTGTCATTCTAAATTCTAGATGCTTTTTAAGTATGGAAATGTTCTCAGTGTGCTGCCAAATTTCTAAACAAATAGCTGGTGGAAAATTACACTTTAGCCAGAACAATAATCCAAGTAAATAGGTAATAATGGGTTTGTATTTTGCACATTAGCTTGACATGCAGCATTAAAATGTCCCAGGACATTAAAGACTGAATTTTTATAAAGAGAATTCAAATAGGCATAATGGCCATTATTTATCCAATTCCAGAGAAGTAGTTTTCACATGTAGAAAAGACAAACTTGCTTTGTTAAAATGCAAAAGATTCTCAAATTGGGAAAGGTAAGGTGTCTTTGGCAGACACCAAGTTTCAGGTGGCAATTTAATGTTTAAAGATAGAAACCCTGGTGATCCACTATGTTTCAAAGGCAATTTCAAGCGATTAGAAAAGAAGATGTATGCTTATAGAAAAGCTTTTCTAATTTTGTTCTTTGTATGAAAACTTTCTTCAAAGTGTCTATTCTTTTTAAATAGTAGAACCATGGAAAGTAATAGTATAAATATTCCAATCTCCATATGAGTCAATATTCTGTAACTAATAGAATATCATTAATAAAATATTGTTAATACAAATTTGTTACAGGTTATATAACAAAACCAGGCTACTTTTAGTTCATGATTCTGGAGATAAATATTCAAAGGGCCTTATCTGGTGATTGGCAATGTCCAGTGATGGTGTGAAGATGAACAGATTTGACATAGATATGTCTCAGGATCTCAATATTTCTCGCTCCCTCTACCTTGACTTCTCTCTTTGTATCCCTCTTATATATTCATATGGTTCACTCATGGGGTTTGTTTTAGCTAAGGTTTTACTGTTGTGAAGAGATACCATTTCCAAGGCAACTCTTATAAAGAAAAACATTTAATTGGGGATATCTTACAGGTCAGAGGTTTAGTCCATTACTGTCATGGTCGGAAACATGGCAGTATACAAGCAGACATGGTAGTGGAGGAGCTGAAAGTTCTACATCTTCTCTATAGGTAAAAGAAGGAGACTGTGTTACACTGTGTACTATACTGGGCATAGCTCGAGCATATATGAGACCTCAAAGTCTACCTCCACAGTGACAAACTTCCTCCAACACCCCACACCTACATCAACAAGGCCACACCTCATAATACTGCCACTCACTATGGACCAAGTATTCATACATAAGTCTATGGGATACATTCATATTCAAACCACTGCATTTTAGTCTCTGACTCCTATAGGCTTGTAGCCATTCCATAAGGTAGAAATGCACTCAGTCCAATATCAAAAGTTATCACAGTGAAAAAGTATATCACATACTTTCAATATAGAATAGCACAGAATATACATTACTGTTACAAAAGGTAGGGAATGGAGGGTAGTGAGGAAATACTGGATGAAAGCAAGACCAGAAACCAGCTGAGCAAACTCCAAACTCTGTATCTTAATGTACAATGTCAAAGCACTCTTCAGATCTCCATCTACTTTCAGCTTTGTTAGCAGCAACACATTTCTTTCTCTTGGGCTAGTACCACTCCCTGTTATCATGTCTCCTCAGCAGCTATCCCACACCTTTTTCATCTCCAACATTTTTAGGTCTCCAATGCAATCTAGGCTTCACCTTTACATCTTCAAACAATGGCCTCTCTGGGCTTCCATGAAGAGATACCTCTGCCATGTGCTTAGCCTCAGTAGATTTCCTTAGTTGTGGAGGGAGACTTCATAGCCTTCTTTTTCTATCCTTGATTCTAAGGCTGGAATAAGGTGGCTGACATTGCCAAGTTCTAATGCTTATTGGGCTTGGAAGGCCTCCTCATTTAATTACATCTTCACCAGCTTTCTGTTTTTCATGGTTCCCTTTATTGCCTAAGCTTGGATGTCCTGGAACTCACTCTATAGAGCTCAGAGATACTTCTCCTCTGCCTCTGAAGTTCTGGAAGTAAGGGCATCATAGCTGGCTCTGAGTTTTCTTTAATTCCTTTTTATAAATTGTAATATTACCTGGAAGGAATTTTGCTCTGGGGTCACCACTCCCTTTCTTCCATTTAACACAGGGCATTTCTTTTATCTGTTAATCTCTTTGAACACGGGATTTAGCTCCATTTCATTTCCTGATGTCCTTCTCTCCTCCAACTGTACATTTTCTGTTTATTTTTGCTCATCTTGCTTATTTTTTTTACAGACGTGCATGAATGAAGCTAATAACCATGCAATGGAGTCTGTACTAGATTATCTTGAAACATCCTCTGCTAAAGTTGTTAATCTATAACTTGTCATCTCAGGCAGACTTTTCAACAATGACAAAGAACAATCACAATCTTTACCAAAATATAACAGGAGCAGTCTCTAGGTAACATATTACCATTCTTCTTCTCTGAAACATCTTGAGCCAGATGCTCACAGTTCAAATCACCCTCAGCACCACTCTCTTTCGTGTTCCTACTAGGCTGGCCCATTAAGTCCCACTTAAAGTGTTCTACTGCTTTTCTGAACCAAAGTCCGCATTCTTCCAAACATAAGCATGGTCAGGCCTATCATAGCAATATTGTAGTCCCTGGTACCAACTTATGTCTCAGAGTTTTATTACTACAAAGAGACACCATTACCACAACAATCTTATAACCCAGGGCTGGCTTATAATTCAGAGGTTTCATCCATTATTGTCATGGTGAGAAACATGGTAGTATGCAGGCAGACATGTTGCTGGAGGAAGTGAGAGTTCCACATTTTGATCCACAGGTAGTAGAAGGAGACAGTGTGTTACATGTGTACTATAGTAGGCATAGATTGATCTTATATGAGACCTCAAAGCCTGCCTTCACAGTGACTTACTTCCTCTGATAAGACCACACCTCCTAATAGTGCCATTCCCTATGGGTGAAGCATTCACACACATGATTCTATACAAACAACCACAGGGTTCCACTTTAATATAATCTTATATAATGTTAATCACTTTAACCAAAGTTCCACATCTAAATACCATGAGTGGGCTGGACCTCCACCTTTAATATTTCACAGTGTATATGACATTTGTAACATATGGAAGTTGATAAATGTTTAAACCATATCCAAACCATAGTCTTCTGTGACAAAATGTATAGCATTCATGTGTGGCAACCCTCAGGGGCAGTGTAAATAATCAGGATAGACTCCTAAACCTACTGGGTAGGACCTGGCATCTGTGTTGACCTTTTCAATAAGAATGTCTTAGAATGACGGGCAGTTATTGGTGAATGTGGACTGGAAAGATTTTTCAATTATTAAGAATGCTTATTTTTCTTCCAGAGGATCTAGAATCTATTCTCACAACTCATATCAGGAGTTTTATGCCTATAACCCCAGATCCAAGGTAGATGACCCCCTAGTGTTCATTGATACCTAAACACATATGATGCACATAAATTCATGCACACACATGCACAAAAATAAAAATGAACAAAGCCTGCCCCAAGGAAAGGGCTTCTTCCCATAAGGCAGCACCTCGTGAAGGTTCCATTACTTCCTCAAACCTCATCATCTACTGGTGATCCCATGTTAAATGCCTAAACTTATGGGTAATTCTCATTCAAAATACCATAGTCTGGCATCTAGCAAGTTCTGAGGAAAAATAAGGCAATTTGTTGTTTCCTAGTGAAGGGAAAGAACCAAATACAAAAGGGGTGTGTGTGTGTGTGTGGGGGGGTATCTTATGGAACAATTATTCAAGGTCACAAAAATTCAAGATTGTAAGCTGAGGTTGAGTACAGAAGTTCATACCTTTAATCCCAGCACACAGGAGGCAGAGGCCAGAAGATTTCTCTGTGAGTTTCAGGCCAGTCTGGTCTACTTGGCAAGTTCCAGACTAGACAGGGATACACAGTGAGACCATGTCGCAATAAACAAAAATAATAACAAAAGAGATATTAAGCTGTAAACCAAACCATAGATAAGCAAACAAATATAAATTCAGGTGGTATGTGACTTCTTCCTATAAGAATTAAAATCATCTTTAATTGATATTTTCAGCATAAGAAGAATATATTCAGTTAACTGAAAAATTAAAGCAACAGATACTTTATTGTTTTCCTAAAATCAGTGTAGGGAGTACATGTGCCTTCTAAATACTGCTTCTTATTGACATTAGACATTCTCTTGGGTGATTAATTTGTATTGTTGATGTTTGTATATGATGTCAAATATAATTTATTGTTATTTAAAATAATCATCTGACAAAATATGACATTTGGGAATTTCAAATTTGTAGACTTGTAAACGTGAAGACTCTACTCATCCCAGAATATACTTTTATATGTAGCATTCTTACATACACACTTTCAGGAATGAATTATGTACAACAGAACTGATTAAAGGTCCGTTATCTTTGAAGGATTAATTATTATATCCTTGGGTTGTGGCTTAATGGAGGCAAGGTTCTGATTTAATAAAGCACAATGATAGAAGAAAAATAAAGTCTCTATAGAAAGAAAACTTCCCTCATTAGTTTCAGCAAAGTCATATGGGTCATGCTTAGAGGCTGCTGATCAACTCACTAGCTTCTGGCTTCCATTTAGTCTTTAATAAGAATACACATTATCCAAGCTTCACAGAAGAAATCACATTAGCCAAAAGTCTAGTGAAGTAATATGATAAGAGGTTCCATATGAAAAATTCTCAAAGCTCACTTTGGCTGGAGGTGTCAGGATTGAATATGACTTGTTGTGAAGAGAAGAACAGCTTTTGGCTGAGACCCAGTGAGCCAGTGACTCTATGGCAAATTTGCCCAGTTCTACCTCCTTTCATAATCAAAGTATCATCTCCACATCTCCACTTCAGTCCTTTTCTACCTCATTCCATTCCATATTCATTCCAATGTGAGAAAACAGAAGGAAAACCTGGGCCCACCTCCCTTCAGAGGTATTAGAAAAGAAAGGATGGGTGGGGGAGCAGACTTCTTTAGAAGATTTTTTTGGAGTAACTCCCATCTGTGTTGTCTGAAAATTAGCAATTCAGTTCACAGGTCAGCAGTGGCAAGTCTATCCACTCACAAACACTTCACGGATATACCAGCAGTCCAGTTCAGTAGAATCAGGATAGCAAACATGAAAGTGGTGGCACTCTCTAGCAGGACAGACAGACAGGCCTCAGCCTCAGCTTAAGTCAGCAGGAGGGTTACCTCACTTAGGATGATATCCTCTGCACTCACTGATAAGTGGTATTAGCCCAGAATCTCAGAATACCCATGATACAATTTACAAAACACATGAAACTCAAGAAAAAGGAAGACCAAAGTGTGGACACTTCAATCCTTCTTAAAAGGGGGAACAAAATACCCATGGAAGGAGTTACAGGGAGAAAGTATGGACTGAAGGAATGACCATCCAGAGACCTGGGAATCCATCCCATGTACAGTCACCAAACCCAGACACTATTGTGGATGCCAACAAGTGCTTACTGACAGCAGCCTGATATAGCTGTCTCCTGAGAGGCTCTGCTAGTGCTCGACAAATACAGAAGTGGATGCTCACAGCCATCCATGGAACAGAGTACAGGGTCATCAATGAAGGAGCTAGAGAAAAAAAACCCAAGGAGTTGAAGGGGTTTGCAGCCCCATAGGAGGAACAATAGTACCCCCAGAGCTTCCAGGGACTAAACCACCAACCAAAGAGTACACATGGTGGGACTCATGGCTCCAGCCGCATATGTAGCAGAAGATAGCATAGTCAGACCTCAATGGGAGGAGAGGCCCTTGGTCCTATGAAGGCTCTATGCCCCAGTGTAGGGGAATGCCAGGACAAAGAAGAGGGAGTGGATGAATTGGTGAGCAGGTGGAGGAGGAAAGAGATGGAGGGGATATTCAGAGGGGAAACCAGGAAAGGGAATATCATTTGAAATGTAAATAAAGGAAATAACCAATAAAAAAGAAAGAAAGAAAGAGAGAGAGACAGAGACAGAGAGAAAGAAAGAAAGAAAGAAAGAAAGAAAGAAAGAAAGAAAGAAAGAAAGAAAGAAAGAAGGAAGGAAGGAAGGAAGGAAGGAAGGAAGGAAAGAAAGAAAGAAAGAAAGAAAGAAAGAAAGAAAGAAAGAAAGAAAGAAAGAAAGAAAGAAAGAAAGAAAGAAAGATAGATCAGCAGGAGGGACCAGGGAGGAACACCAGGAGAAGTTCTCTGCCTCATTCAGCAAAAAAAAGATCAGTGAAGATCAGCTGACTTGAGACTCACAAGCATTGTACAGCTAGCTGTACCAGCAAGCCAAGCTCAGTCTCCATCACTGTCTGTCAAGTCCTATTTATCCCCTCCAAAGATCACATGTCCTCCATGGGTCTTGCCTTAGCACATATGTGTATATCAACTGACATCACTCTGCCAATCAGCCTGAGACCTTGGAAGCATCAAGAAACTGTAACACACCACTGCAAGATTGGTTTTTTGTTTGTTTGTTTGTTTGTTTGTTTTGTTTTTTCTTTTCATTTCTCTCTGTGGAGTCCCAACAAATGCAGCTCAACTACACAGTGTAAGGCAGACCAATACATGCATGTCATTAGCAAAGAATCCTCCATCACGTGTCCTTTCATGTGATTGCTTTAACAGAACATCCTTTCACCTGTGTCTGCTTCAGCTAAACATTCCTTCATATGTTTGCCCCAGCAAAAAACCATCCAACCGACTTTCTGAAGAACCCTTGAGTTTCCACTTTATAACATGCATAAACATGTAGTCAAAACCAGGAAATAAGTATACAAGATAGGCAAAAAAAAAAAAAAAAAAAGAAAGAAAGAAAGAAAAAAAGAAACAAATAGATTATCCCATTTATGGAAATTACTCCACTACTCTTTTGAGGATTAGTTCCCTGAGAACCATTCAGACAAAGAAGAAAATAGTGTTTTTGTTGTTGTTGTTGTTGTTTCGTTTTTTTTTTTAATAGAAAATTGAAATGAACTTAATTCAGTTGCTCAATAATGTGGCCAAGGAGGGTAGAGAAGGAAACCCAGTCCTTCTATTTAGATTTTTGACTCATGGCAAACTTAAAGGGTCTTAGAGGAAGAGTAAGCAAAATGAGCTATGCTGGAGTTTACTAAGTTCTAACTAAGCCTGATTTCTTTTTTTTTTTTCCATTTTTTATTAGGTATTTAACTCATTTACATTTCCAATGCTATACCAAAAGTCCCCCATATCCACCCACCCCCACTCCCCTGCCCACCCACTCCCCCTTTTTGGCCCTGGTATTCCCCTGTACTGGGGCATATAAAGTTTGCAAGTCCAATGGGCCTCTCTTTCCAGTGATGGCCGACTAGGCCATCTTTTGATATATATGCAGCTTTTCCACATTTCCATCTATATGTCCATTAAAGCATGTGCATGTGTACACATGTGCGCACACACACACACATACACACACACACACACACACACACACACACACACACACACACACACACACTCACATACACACACATCTATATATGTGCTTTGATTGCTTTCAAGCAAATCATTTAATGAATATAAAAGATTGTCTTCTAAATTTCAAGTGAGATTCCACGTTTGCCATGCTAGTGTGGTTAGACTCACACTGCTGGTCAATTGTGGAAGAATCATAACCGATGCAGCATCTGCTCAAACACTTTCTATGCCTCAGTATCCCAGGCACTAGTTTTACATTCTCATTGTAATTAGCTCACTGAAGCTGTTACAATGGTGATACATTAACGGAACAGTGGACTGAACATCTGGCCCCTGTCAAACTCATATCAGGTACAGGAGGGTATTGTTCAACTTGGTGTGCTTTGAGAAGCAACGAACTTTGACCTTTGCTTTTATTGCTTGCAACATCTTTTCTTGTGTTCATTGACTTCTCATAGGCTGGCATACTACACTAGTAGGAATGACTCACGAGGAAAGCATTTGTAGATTGTGATGGTTTGTATATGCTCAGTTTGTATATAAGGGAGTGGCATTATTAGATGGTCTGACCCTGTTGAAATAGGTGTGGCCTTGTTGGAGTAGGTGTGTCACTGTGGGTGTGGGCTTTAAGACGCTCATTGTAGCACCTTGAGGCCAGTCTTCCGCTAGTAACCTTCCAATGAAGATGTAGAACTCTCAGCTCTGCACCATGTCTGCTTGGATGCTGCCATGCTCCCACCTTGATGATAATGGACTGAACCTCCAAACCTGTAAGCCAGCCACAATTAAATGTTGTCTATGAGTTGCCTTGGTCATGATGTCTGTTCACAACAGTAAAACCCTAACTAAGACATAGTAGCAGACAAATTGAAAGTAGGTGACACAAGAAACACAGTAGTTTGTACATGGGAGAAATATTGAGAATAAGTCAGCACTGGCCAAGGTTTGTTAACATTTTTAGCAACTGACCACTTTCTATTATTAGGTAACCAATAAGGGTGCTCATCACTGGAAAAAGCTAATTCCCACTCTCTCAGAAATACTAGTTGCTTATAATTCTTCACGTAAGGGAGGAACCCTGTGAAAATTCTCCATCCCACATTATCATGTCTATTGATATTGCTACTGTCCTAATCTTGTTTGCAACCACTTCTAGAAGAAAGTATTTTACAGCAGAGCTTCCTAGAATTCTGGCTCTTAGCTTCTTTCTGCCCCTTCTCCTATGATGTTTGTGGGACCATAAATGCAGGAGCTGGGATGTAGATGTACTCATTGGGTCTGAACTCCTCATTGGCCACTACTTTATCTCCATTTGTAGTTTTCTGTAATGGTCTGCACTGGCTATAAAAAAAAACTTCTTTGATAAGGGGTGGTAGCTCCACTTATCTGTGGGTATAACGATAAGATTTAGAATATAATATGGAATTATACTGGTTTATAAAAAATGGTTTATATTGTAAAAACTTTTAATCCCAATCTGGGTTTCTACCCCTCATTTGAAAATCCAGTTCCTGGATAAAGGACATACAACTTTTATTATTTATAGTAAGCTTTAATTAGCACTAGAGCTGAGCAGATATATACCCTCTATGCTATTAAAATCTATGTCTCATCAATAACCCCTATTTATTACTTACTATGTTTCATCTGGGCTGCTCTTAACTCCAATTGGCCCTCCTCAGGGCCATGCTTTCTTGACTCCTAAACCATGGGATCTCCTTTCTCCATTCACCTTTTTCTCCCTCCCTCTTGGTTCAACGTTGACCTCTAACCTGGGAATCTGAAACTCTGCCTGTGTCTCTTCTTCCCAGCTACTGGCTGTCAGCATCTTTATTTACAAGTCAGAAATAACTTGGGAGTAAGGTCACATCGCCTTGCTGTGCTTGTGTCAACATATGGACTCTCTAGTCTCTGAGGCAACCAAGTCTTGAAGAAGCAGTATTATTAGCATTAGAATGCAAGCAGCATCATGCCAACCCACTGTAGCAGTAAATTGTTAATCAGTTCTTTTCTTCCTGGCTAGGGTAGAAGAGTCCACCCACCCTAATACTTTGCCCCCTCTGAATAAAAGACACACACGTATAGCATTATTTTTAATATGCCTTAACTAGTTCAATGGTTGAGCCACCCATGAACCTCCATGTAGCTAACACACTCCCATCCAATTTTCTTGAGTTATTATTTTCTAATATCTATACCTTATTTCTGATACCCCAGGAGTGGCCTCTGGAGCCACTTTTCCCTGATTCTTACATGGTTGCTGCTCTGTCTTCCACAGCTCTTATGTTTGTCACTTTTTCCTTCCTTCTGATTTGGTGACTCCTTCTCCCTGTCTTGTATTTCCATCCTGGATCCTCAAAGTCCCACCTCTGTCCCCCTGCCTAGCCATTGGCTGCTGACTCTTTATTGACTAGTCAAAAACAAACAAACAAACAAACAAACAAAAAACAACAACAACTTTTGACAGAGACCCACATGTGAATTCCCATGTGAGAATTCACTTCATTTGGTCACTTAACTTGTAACTCTGATTTAGTATTTTTGCAGTAGCCTAATTTTCTTTTTTTCATCTTATTTATGCAAAGCAATCTTTACTTACTGAAGAAGTCCTGCACTTAAGTGGTGACTGGCGAATTTGTTATTCTTGACTATAAGAAAAGCTCATGCTATTTTTCTTCTGTAGCAGTCAGAATTGTAGCAGTACAAATCAAATCCCGAACAACCCACTACAGGGGTAGTAGATTCTTTTTTAAGGTCCATGACCTCATAAGCCCTGGGAAGCTACCAAGTTTTCTAGTACTGGGTATGAGTGGGCCTTCAGTCCAATTAGGCAGCTGTGTGTTTCCACTGACATGAGTTTGACTTATTTTACCTCTATTGATATGTTGCCATGCTGGACATTCTTGTAGTAAAAACATGTATTAAAAATAATAAATAAATAAAATATATTTATAGAGAAAAAAATTAGCAAGGTATATACAATAGAAACTAAAAAGAGTTTTATCTTTGGCCACTTCATTTGTACTTAATTTTAACGCTGATTTAGTATTTCTGCAGTAGCCTAATTTTCTTTTGTCATCTTATTTATGCAAAACAATCTTTACTTACCGAAGAAGTCCTGCACTTAAGTGGTGACTAGTGAATTTGTTATCCTTGACCACAAGAAAAGCTCACACTATTTTTCCTCTGTAGCAGTCAGAATTGTAATATTGTCTAACTAGTAAATAGTTGTAATTGGGTTAAAGCATGTAAAAGATAAAATGTTTTCTTTTGTATTTTTTTATTATCTTCATTTTTAATGAAATCCACAAACTTAAAATCTACATGGTTGCTTTTTGTTGTTGTTCATGCTAAGGGAAAGGGATTTATGTGATAAGAATAAATTAGAGGAAATGAGACAATGTGCAAGCTTCTTTCTTTTTTTAATATTTTTTTATTACATATTTTCCTCAATTACATTTCCAATGCTATCCCAAAAGTCCTCCATACCCTCCCCCCCACTTCCCTACCCACCCATTCCCATTTTTTTGGCCTTGGCGTTCCCCTGTACTGGGGCATATAAAGCTTGCGTGTCTAATGGGCCTCTCTTTCCAGTGATGGCCGACTAGGCCATTTTTTTTTAAATATTTTTTTTGCAAGCTTCTTTCTTTTGGGGAAGTAAATGCATGGTGATGTTTCTCATTTTCTAAACACATGTGCTTCTTACTGAGGCTTTCAGTGGTTACTAACCCTGCAATTCTGCTTATGGGAGATATTCAGGGATAAATATTTCTACAGGATTAATGGAAGAAAATAAGGAATTTGTCTGACTTGGAATGTGGAAACTATGCCTTTGTTTTTCCAGCTGCACTTACAGTGCAGAAAGGACTTAATGTCTGCTGCATGGTATATTTCTCTTGTGCTGAAGAGAATAGAGGTTGTGATTTATTCCTCCCAATAACCCCTTTGAATTTACATTGCCTTTCCTAACAAAATTATAGCCATCCTGAAATGAAGGTCACACCAAGTACCAAAGATATTTCAATTCTGAGATGGATAATCAAATGGGCTGTTTCAGTCACCAGAAAATGGTTTGTGTGTATGTGTGTGTGTGTGTGTGTGTGTGTGTGTATGTGTATGTGTGTGTATGTGTGTGTGTGTGTGTGTGTGTATGGGTGTGTGTGTGTGTGTGTGTATGTTTGTGTTGCTTTGGCTTTTCTTGTTGTTTGTTCCTAGTTTTGTTTGTTTGTTTTTGTTTTTGTGAAATCTAAGCACTCAAATCTTGTTCTAGAGAGGAATCCTGGATGGTGCCCATCAGGTACTTAGGAGGCATTTAACCATTATCATTAGGATTAATATCTTAAAATGTTGCTATCTTAAAGCCTTTAGTCAATTAGTAAAACTTTAATAATGTTATCTCATTCAACAATAACAAAATAAGACTCCTTTTCAAAGGTATGAGAAATTGTTTAATCTAGATTCTTGCAACTGGGTAAAAAAGTCTAGTTTTTAATTGGCACAAAGGATATGTGGTGTTATTAGCCATGAGCCCTCTGTTTTCATGTTGATTAATTTTTCAAATTATCAGAACCATCAAACTTGAGCAGGCTTAACTTAATTAATATTTGAAGACATTTAGTAAATAGCACTGGAGAGATATTTCTTATTAATGAATAACACCCATCAGCCTGCTGACTGGGACTAACCTAAATGTAAAGGTCTGATTCCTATCTATCTTTCGTTCTGTCTTACTTATTTGTTTTGTAATAGACATATCATTTCTGTCCTTAAAGAGAAAAAAGATTTTGTGATATTAAGTACTCATATCTTGTACTAAATTCCTCAAGACTCCCTTCTGTATTCTTTTCTCCTTAGGAATTGATACTACATAAAAGTCATCTAGTTTTTAAGAATGGGGTGAGAGTATAATTAAATGGTAGAACACTTGGCTTATATAGTAAGGACTGGAATTTGATCTGTATAAACACACACACACACATTTTATATGATTACTGACTTGTATATTATATATATGCAAACTAGAATACAGGTTCCAAAAAAACAAAAAAACAAAATGTTCTTTCTTACCTGGCCCTTGTTAGCACCTGGAACTAGTCTTCCTTCAAATTGCACATTCAAAAGTGAATGAGTACATACAATTGAGAACCCACTTGTTTAGAATAAGACAAAAAGTGAATTTGTTCTATAAGATAGAGGAGAGAGTTGTATGAGAAAATAGAATAGCTGGTGAAGATTCCCACTAGTGAAGACTGGTTCCAAGCTGAAATCAGGTGGCTTTGTCAAAGACAAACTAAGACAGACACTAAGAGAACACAAATGCCAGCCCAGGCTTCTTCTTTTTTTTTTTTTTTTTTTTCCATTTTTTATTAGGTATTTAACTCATTTACATTTCCAATGCTATACCAAAAGTCCCCCATATCCACCCACCCCCACTCCCCTGCCCACCCACTCCCCCTTTTTGGCCCTGGTGTTCCCCTGTACTGGGGCATATAAAGTTTGCAAGTCCAATGGGCCTCTCTTTCCAGTGATGGCCGACTAGGCCATCTTTTGATATATATGTAGCTAGAGTCAAGAGCTCCGGGGTACTGGTTAGTTCATAATGTTGTTCCACCTATAGGGTTGCAGATCCCTTTAGCTCCTTGGCTACTTTCTCTAGCTCCTCCATTGGGAGCCCTATGATCCATCCATTAGCTGACTGTGAGCATCCACTTCTGTGTTTGCTAGGCCCCGGCATAGTCTCACAAGAGACAGCTACATCTGGGTCCTTTCAATAAAATCTTGCTAGTGTATGCAATGGTGTCAGCGTTTGGATGCTGATTATGGGGTGGATCCCTGGATAAGGCAGTCTCTACATGGTCCATCCTTTCATCTCAGCTCCAAACTTTGTCTCTGTAACTCCTTCCATGGGTGTTTTGTTCCCAAATCTAAGGAGGGGCATAGTGTCCACACTTCAGTCTTCATTCTTCTTGAGTTTCATGTGTTTAGCAAATTATATCTTATATCTTGGGTATCCTAGGTTTGGGGCTAATATCCACTTATCAGTGAATACATATTGTGTGAGTTTCTTTGTGAATGTGTTACCTCACTCAGGATGATGCCCTCCAGGTCCATCCATTTGGCTAGGAATTTCATAAATTCATTCTTTTTAATAGCTGAGTAGTACTCCATTGTGTAGATGTACCACATTTTCTGTATCCATTCCTCTGTTGAGGGGCATCCAGCCCAGGCTTCTATACCCAGCAAAACTCTCAATTAGCATAGATGGAGAAACCAAGATATTCCATGACAAAAACAAATTTACACAATATCTTTTCATAGATCCAGGCCAACAAAGGATAATAGATCAAAAACTACAATACAAGGAGAGAAACTACACCCTAGAAAAAGCAAGAAAATAATCATCTTTCAAAAAGCACAAAAGAAGATAGCCATACAAACATAATTCCACCTCTAACCACAAAAATAACAGAAAGCAACAATCACAATTCCTTAATATCTCTTAACATCAATAGACTCAATTCCTCAATAAAAACACATAGACAAACAGATTGGAACTCAAACAAATCAGTAGCCTTCCTATACTCAAAGGATAAACAGGCTGAGCAGAAAATTAGGGAAATGACAACCTTCACAATAGTCACAAACAATATAAAATATCTTGGTGTGACTCTAACCAAACAAGCGAAAGATCTGTAGGACAAGAACTTTAAGTCTCCGAAGAAAGAAATTGAAGAAGACCTCAGAAGATGGAAAGAACTCCCATGCTCTTGAATTGACAAGAGTATATAGTAGAAATGGCCATCTTGAAGAAAGCAATCTACAGATTGAATGCAATCCCCATCAAAATTCCAACTCAATTCTTCATAGAGTTAGAAACAGCAATTTGCAAACTCATTTGGAATAACAAAATACCCAGGGTAGGGAAAACAATTCTCAACAATAAAAGAACTTCTAGGGGAATCACCATCCCTGACCTCAATCTGTACTACAAAGCAACAGTGATAAAAACAGCATGGTACTGGTACAATGACAGGCGGGTAGATCAATGGAATAGAATTGACCCAGAAATGACCCAGAAATGAACCCACACACCTATGGTCACTTGATCTTTGACAAAGGAGCTAAAACCATCCAGTGGAAAAAAAAGATAGTATTTTCTACAAATGGTGCTGGTTCAACTGGCAGTCAACATGTAAAAATGCAAGTTGATCCATTCTTATCCCCCTGTACAAAGCTCAAGTCCAAGTGGATCAAGGACCACCACATAAAACCAGGTGCACTGAAACTAATAGAAGAAAAATTTTGGAAGAGCCACAAATACATGGCCACAGGAGAAAATTTCCTGAACAGTACACCAATGTCTTATGCTCTAAGATCAAGAATCAACAAATGGGACCTCATAAAATTTCAAAGCTTCTGTAAGGCAAAGGACATTGTTAATAGGACAAAATGGCACCCAACAGATTGGGAAAAGATCTTTACCAATCCTCCATCTGTTCTAGGGCTAATATCCAACATATACAAAGAGCTCAATAAATTAGACTACAGAGAATCAAATAACCCTATTAAAAACGGGGTAGAGAGATAAACAGAGAATTCTCAACTAAGGAAACTCAAGTGGTTGAGAAGCACCTAAAGAACTTTCAACATCCTTAGTCATCAGGGGAATGCAAATCAAAACAACCCTGAGATTCCACCTCACACCAATCAGAATGGCTAAGATCAAAACCATAAGTGACAGCAAATGCTGGCAAGGATGTGGAGAAAGAATAACATTCCTCCATTGGTGGTGGGATTGCAAGCTGTTACAACCACTCTGGAAATCAGTCTTGTGGCTCCTCAGAAAATTGAAAATAGTACTACTTGAGGACATAGCTATACAACTCCTGGGCATATAACCAGAAGATTCTCCAACATGTAATAAGGGCACATGCTCCACTATGTTCATGGCAGCGACATTTATAATAGTCAGAAGCTGAAAAGAGCCCAGACATCTCTCAACAGAGGAAAGGATACAGAAAATGTGGTATATATGCAGGATGGAATACTATTTAGCTATTAAAAACAATGACTTCATGAAATTCAAAGGTAAACGGATAGAACTTGAAAATATCATCCTGAGTGAGGTAACCCAGTCACAAAAGAACACACATGGTATGCACTCACTGAAAATTGGATATTAGTCCAAAAGCTTGGAATACCCAGGATACAATTCACAGACCATATGAAGCTCAAGAAGAAAGAAGACCAAAGTGTGGATACTTCAGTGCTTTTTTTTTTTAGGTATTTATTTCATTTACATTTCCAATGCTATCCCAAAAGTCCCCCACATGCTCCCCCACCCACCCACTCCCACTTCTTGGCCCTGGCATTCCCCTGTACTGAGGCATATAAAGTTTTCATGACCTATGGGCCTCTCTTTTCACTGATGGCTGACTAGGCTATCTTCTGATACACATGTAGCTAGAGACATGAGCTCCGAGGGGTACTGGTTAGTTCATATTGTTGTTCCACCTATAGGGTTGCAGATCTCCCCAGCTCCTTGGGTACTTTCTCTAGCTCCTCCATTGGAGGCCCTGGCTTCAGTGCTTCTTAGAAGGGTGAACAAAATACACACAGGTGGAAGTACTGAGACAAAGTGTGGAACAGAGACTGAAGGAAAGCCATCCAGAGACTGCCCCACCTGGTGATCCATCCTATATACAGTTGCCATCCATATGCTATTTCAGATGTAGGGAAGTGCTTGGTGAGAGGTTCCTGATAGGCTGTCTCCTGAGAGGCTATCCCAAAGCTTGACAAATACAGAGGCAGATGCTTGCAGCCAACCATTGCACTGAGTGCAAGTTCCCCAATGGAGGATTTGGAGAATGGACTGAAGGAGCTGGGGGCATTTGCAGCCCCATGTGGAGAGCAGCAGTTTCAACTGGCCAGACCTTCTGGAGCTCATGGGGACTGGAACACCAACCAGAGAGTACATATAGAGGGACCCATGTAAGTGGCAGAAGATGGCTTTTTGGACATCAGTGGGAGAAGTGGCCTTTGATCCTGTGAGGTTTCAATGCCCCAGTGTAGGGGAATGCCAGGGCTGGAAGGCAGGAATGGGTGGGTGGGAGAGGACCCTCATAGAGGCAGGGGGAGGGAAGGTGGGATAGGGGGTTTCAGGCGGGGAGACCTGGAAAGGGGATAACATTTGAAATGTAAATAAAGAAAATAGCCAATAGGAAAAAAAAAGTATCAAGATACAATTTGCAAAACACATGAAACTCAAGAATGAAGACCAAAGTGTGGACACTTTGCCCCTTCTTAGAATTGGGGACAAAACACCCATGGAAGGAGTTACAGAGACAAAGTTTGGAGCTGAGACGAAAGGATGGACCATCTAGAGACTGCCATAGCCGGGGATCCATCCCATAATCAGCCTCCAAACACTGACACCATTGCATACACAAGCAAGATTTTGCTGAAAGGACCCTGATATAGCTGTCTCTTGTGAGTCTATGCAGGTGCCTGGCAAACACAGAAGTGGATGCTCACAGTCAGCTATTGGATAGAACACAGGGCCCCCCAATGAAGGAGCTAGAGAAAGTACCCAAGGAGCTAAAAGGGTCTGCAACCCTATAAGTGGAACAACAATATGAACTAACCAGTACCCCGGAGCTCATGTCTCTAGCTGCTTATGTAGCAGAAGATGGCCTAGTTGGCCATCATTGGGGAGAGAGGCCCCTTGGTCTTGCAAACTTTATATGCCTCAGTATGGGGAAACGCCAGGGCCAAGAAGTGTGTGTGTTTGGGGGGGGGAGGGTCTGGGGGACTTTTAGGATAGCATTTGAAATGTAAATGAAGAAAATACCTAATTAAAAAAATAAATTAAAAAAAAAGAAAAAGAAAAAACTATCATTTTAATTCCACCATGGAAAGGCCTTTTTTATGCACAGATTGGGTTGAACTACTTTGGATAGAATCTAAAATGGCTCTAATACATGCACTGCAATGTACATGTAATAGCTCTACTTTGAACCCTTCTATTTATACGCTGGAATCTTAAATACCTTAGAATGTAGCCATGGGAGCTAGAGAGATAGCTCAGCAGTTAAGAATACTCTCTTAACAGTTCTGGAGAACCTAGTTCCATTTCCAGCACTTACACAAATCTCTAGTTTTGTAGGATCCAATGCCCTTCTCTGGTATTTGTAGCCACTAGGTACAAACATGGTACATATACACACAAGCAGGCAAAACAACCACATACATAAAAGTAAAATTGGATAAGTCTTTTAAAATAATGATTGTTTAGAAACAGGGCTTTAACAAGCTGATTGCCTTAATAAAGAGCTGTTAAGGTGGGCCCTAAACTGATGTCTTTAAAAGTAAGATTAGGAAACATTAAAAAAGACAGCAAAAACACTCAGGAAGGAAGGCAACAGAATCCATGAAAATACATGCCAGAAGGTGATCTCTGAAAGACAAGGATGGAGATACTCAGGAGAAACCTAATTTGCCAGCACTTTGATCTTGGACCTCTTGCTTGTAGAATAGAAGAGAAATATTCATATGACCTTGAAGACTTCCAATGTGGTTTAATAATGTATGTGCCCTGTACTGGCAGGTTTTGTGTGTCAACTTAAAACAGCCAGAGTCATCAGAGAGAAAGGAGCCTCCATTGAGGAAATGCCTCCATGAGACCCAGCTGTAAAGCATTTTCTCATTTAATGATCAATAGGGGAGGGCCCAACCCACTGTGGGTGGTGCCATCTCTGGGCTGGTAGTCCTAGGTTCCATAAGAAAAATAGGCTGGTGTAGAAGGAGGTAAGGAGGATTGTAGGAACTTTGTGGTTCAAGGATATCTCAAGAAAACCTTCAGAATCAACTACCATGGATCCATAGGGGCTCACAGAGTCTGAACTGCCAAGCAGAGAGCATGCATGGGATTGACCTAGGCCCTCTTCACACATGTAACAATTATGTAGCTTGGTCTTCATGTGGGACTCCTAACAGCAGGAGCAGGGGCTGTCTCTGACTACATTGCCTGCCTTTGGGACCCCTTCTTCCTACTAAGCTGCCTTACCTATATTCTCAATAAGAGAATCTCATTATTATTGCAACTTGATATGCCAAGGCTGCTTGAGATCCATGGCAGCCCCCCCCCCCTTTCTCTTCAGTAAAAGGGAAGAGGAGTGGATGAGGGAAACGGCAGTCTGGGAAAATCAAAGGGAGTGGAAACTGGGGTCGGCATATAAAGTGAATTAATTGATTAATTAATTTTTTGAAAAAGAGAGCAGGCTAAGCAAGTCATGTGAAGTAGTCCAGGGAAAAATATCCCTCCATGGCCACTTCATCAACTCCTTCCTCTAGGATTTAGCCCTGCTTGAGTTCCTGCCCTGACTTCTTCCAGTGGTGGACTATGATCTGGAAGTGTAGGCAAAATAACCCTTTTCCTCCTCAATTTGCTTTTTGATCATGGTGTTTCCATTACAGTAATAGAATCCTTAAATAAGAGATGCCCTAATAAGCCAACATGGCTACTTTAATAATTTTATTCTGTTTGTTCTCTCATCTGTACAGGTGTGATAACTTAGATAGTCAAAGAATCAAATTAGGTAAAAATGATATTATTTCATAACTAGGAAATATCTTAAAACAGTCATACTAGCTGTTTTTGGTTTCTCTAGTGTCTTTCTTCAGATTTCGATGCCAGCAAGATCTGTGAGGTTGATCTTATTTAATATATTTGTGACAATTTTAAGGCTTTCTCCAGAAGGAAAGATTATGTCTGTGCTAGAGAAAGAGTTAGAACAGTGTCTCTCAACCTGTGGGACACAATCCCTTTGAGGGTCATATATCAGATATCCTTCATGTCAATTATTTACACTATGATTCATAATAGTATCAAAATTATAGTTATGAGGTAGCAGCGATATAATTTTTTTGTTTGGCATTGCTTCAGCATGAGAAACTATATTGAGGGGTATTAGGAAGGTTGAGAACCTGGGCAACAGGAAATAACCTCTGTTTTGTGCCATTTTTTAAGTTCTGTGTTACTATCTTCAGTATGTGTAGCCACGCATGGCCGACTGAGTGCTACACATATAGTATTGGGTACCTGTCTGCCTTCCCTTCTAGACTATGTGCAACCTAAGGACTGGCTTTATTCACAGCCCAGCATCTATGCAAGGCTCAAGTCAGAACTTATTTGCACTGAAAGGATGTTGATGACTTGTCTGCCTTGCCTTCTGCATCACAAGGGAAAGTCCATCACACTGAAAGGATTAGAGTTGGGAAGCCTGAGTTTTATTCCAGCATAAAATATTTTTTAATGTTGCGGCCTTGCATATATGGAGATACTATTAGAAACCTAATTGATATCCCAGCCCTTGAAATGCAAAGTAGTAACAAAAACTCATTATTAGCTTTAAGAATTAAGCTAAATAATTTGTGTAAAGTACCTGGGGCAGCCCTAATTTGACTAGGGAACTCTACTCAACTCAGTGTCAAATATAATATTTTCTTATTATTGCTTTGGCATTAAACCTGTGTGCTCTGTTTATACCAGCACACTTTACTTATACATGAGCTCTCAAAGTCTACATTATTCTACTTATCTGAACTATGCCAGCAGGATTCATTGATTAGTTGATCTTTTCATTTAGAAAGATAGTAATTAAGGCTAATGTAGTCTCATTTTCCTCTAGCAAATATATCTATAGGTAATCAGAAGCTCAGAGCCTGCCTGGGAAGAAAGCTTTCCTTGATCAAAGACATTTATCAGATTTATAGTGGCAACCCATGCTTTGGCTTTGCTGTGGGGTTCTTTGATGGCTTATATATAATTTGAGTGAACTAAACCAGAGAGCCAGATCACAGTGAATTTATTTAATTGTACACAACATTTTCCCTTATACATTTTTCTCTGCTGAGATGATCCAGACACCGCCCCTTAGATATGTACCTATTTGCTAATTAAGCAAACCTGTCTATAACCCAGTAATATGTTTTTCTGCTTCCATGACCTCTGCCTGACCCCTCAGCATGTTCCCATGTTTGCACTGCACCTTGGAAGCTGCTGCACTGGGTTGTCCATGATCACTCATGTCACTAGTGCAGTCAAGCTCATTTACCATCTATTCCAGGATCTTGAAGGGCTGTCAGAAAGGAAAGTGTCTCAAAGCAACCAGTGGCAACAACATTCAGCAGTCTTGGTCAGGAGTAGAAAGGTAGAAAAAGAAGAAGTGGGTGGAAGTAAAGAGCCAGGCACAGCCAACACCAGGAAAAATGGAGTCCTAATTAGAATGCAATTTCTAACATGGGATCCTTACAGTGACATACCTGGACTCTCTGGATCCCCCATATACCCTACACCATACTTTAAAACACAGGGTATTGTGGTAATAGACCCTGGTACAATCATAGCCCCCAAATAAATCACCTCTAGATATTATGTGCTGACTCTGATATGGATCACAATGATCAGATATGAGATATGTTTAGGACTCCATGACTACTCTAGAGACTGCTTTGAAATGAGAATCCACACTGAGAGCAGTCCTCATTCTTCTAGCTGTTTCGTCATTCAGAAAGCATTATCAACCAGCCAGCCCCAGATGAACCATCAGTCCCACTCACAAGCTCAGCAAGAGCAATCAAGTCAGAGTCAGACCAGATCTACCCAGCTGAGCTCAGCCTAAAGTACTGACTTGTGTGCTTCAGCGCCCAAGAAATGCCACAAAACTTGAAGATGGTTGTTACACAGCAAAGGATAACTGATACTCAGTTCTTGTCTTTCCTGTTCATCTTAGGGATAGTTTCAATTAAGTCTTTCATGTACATTTTCAAGGTTTTATCTTTTTAAAAGGCTGCTCTAAACATAAAAATATGGGAAATCTCATATACTGTTGCCATTGGAAAGGACTTTTTTTCCCTCTCTAAAACAGTCTCCTTGTGACTTTCAGAGGTATTTGTGAGGTGAGATGGGGGTGGGAAAATGATCTTAAAATAACAGTGCTGAAAGGAAGTGGCATTCCTTAAGAACAGGAATATTTCAAAGCCAGAGGATTTCAGCAGCCCCAAAAGTGATACAGCAGACATTTGTACTGGTCCAAGTTTTGTCTCTGTTGACAAATAAAGTGATTAGAAAACCTGCTTTGCCAAACTCCTGGGTCTTTTTCAAGCACCACGAGCTTTTCATTTGAGTTGAACATATAATTATAGAAGAAAGTAAGGGAAATTAGATTTTTGCCATTTATTCTCTTGCAGTTTCTAAAACTGAATTCATTCATTGGTTCAGCAAGGGCTATAGCCATACCTGGGCTCTGTTAGACTGCATGCTCTGAAAAGAATAAATTTGAACTACATAGGAACACAGAACAAACAACCACTTCCCATGACTTTTCCAAAAAGTGTATCCTTTTCCTAGCAGACATATCTACAGCTAGATCCTCTGTCTTCCTAACCATCCTGAGTACACCGCTACCTAAAGCACAAATAGATCACATGCTTTCTAATGCTTTAATCCATAGGAAATAAGCTGGCTACTTTTAATTTGTGTCAACTTGACACAAATGAAAGTCATATTAGAGGAGAATTGGCTCTATAAGAATTAGCCTGTGGACACACTTTTGGGGGTATTTTTTTTAATTGTGCTAATTATGTAGGAGGGCTAAGCCCTTTATGGATGTTGCCAACCCTAGGAGGGTAGGTTGAGTGGGGAAGAGATTATGGGAAGGGGTGACTGGGAGAGGGCAGTGAACAGTATGTAAAGTGAATAATTAATAATAATAATAATAATTAAAAAGTATCCAAGTAACCCATTAATTAGCATTCCCCCTTAATCTCAGCTTCAAGTTCCTGCCTGGAGTTTTTACCATGTTGGTCAGTGTACTATCACAACAACAGAGAAGCAAAGCAGAAGGAGCAACCGATTCTGGAGAAGGAACACCGATTCCTCTGCCCAGTTGTTCTATTCAAATAGCTATAGAGTGATGACCTTGGCCAGACAACATTCTAATACCTTATTTGTTTACTAGATCACAGAGACCAGGTGAAATCAGTGAAAAAGTGTGGTTGGTATCAGCAGCAGTAAGTCCACGTGGCACTTCCCAGCTTTCCATAGAGTTATCCTGAGAAAGGTTAATATCAACTGCTGGTGTCCATGAAACTTCTCTGTGTTGCGGATTGGTTCTAATTAACTTTTTTTTTTTAAATTTAATCCAGCCTCCATAATCTGGAATCTGCTTATCCAAACATTGAGGGTCCTTGTCCCCAGTTGGTTTTTGATTGAGAACCTCTGGTGGAATCACCATGCCTGACCTAAAGCTGTACTACAGAACATTTGTGATAAAAACTGCATGGTACTGGTATAGCAACAGACAAGTAGACCAATGGAATAGAATTGAAGACCCAGAAATGAACCCACACACCTATGATCACTTGATCTTTGACAAGGGAGCAAAAACCATCCAGTGGAAAAAAGACAGCATTTTCAACAAATGGTGCTGGCACAACTGGCGATTATCATGTAGAAGAAGGGGAACTGATCCATTCCTATCTCCTTGTATTAAGGTCAAATATAAGTGGATCAAGAAACTCCACATAAAACCAGAGACAGTGAAACTTATAGAGGAGAAAGTAGGGAAAACCCTCGAAGATATGGGTACAGGGAAAAATTCCTGAATAGAACAACAATGGCTTATGCTGTAAGATCAAGAATTAATAAATGGGACCTCATAAAATTGCAAAGTTTCTGTAAGGCAAAAGACACCGTCAATAAGACAAAAAGACCACCAACAGATTGGGAAAGGATCTTTACCTATCCTAAATCAGATAGGGGACTAATATCCAATATATATAAAGAACTCAAGAAGGTGGACTCCAGAAAATCAAATAACCCCATTAAAAAATGGGGCTCAGAGCTAAACAAAGAATTCTCACCTGAGGAATACTGAATGGCTGAGAAGCACCTGAAAAAATGTTCAACATCCTTAATCATCAGGGAAATGCAAATCAAAACAACCCTGAAATTCCACCTCACACCAGTCAGAATGGCTAAGATAAAAAATTCAGGTGACAGCAGATGCTGTCGTGGATGTGGAGAAAGAGGAACACTCCTCCATTGTTGGTGGGATTGCAAGCTTATACAATCACTCTGGAAATCAGTCTGGCGGTTCCTCAGAAAATTGGACATAATTGGAAAATTGGAGGATCCCGCAATACCTCTCCTGGGCATATATCCAGAAGATGTTCCAACCGGTAAGAAGGACACATGCTCCACTATGTTCATTGCAGCCTTATTTATAATAGCCAGAAGTTGGAAAGAACCCAGATGCCCCTCAACAGAGGAAAGGATACAGAAAATGTGGTACATTTACACAATGGAGTACTACTCAGCTATTAAAAAGAATGAATTTATGAAATTCCTAGGCAAATGGATGGACTTGGAGGGCATCATCCTGAGTGAGGTAACCCAATCACAAAAGAACTCGCACAATATGTACTCACTGATAAGTGGATATTAGCCCAGAAATTTAGAATACCCAAGATATAAGATACAATTTGCTAAACACATGAAACTCAAGAAGAATAAAGACCAAAGTGTGGACACTTTGCCCCTTCTTAGAATTGGGAACAAAACACCCATGGAAGGAGTTACAGAGACAAAGTTTGGAGCTGAGACGAAAGGATGGACCCTCTAGAGACTGCCATATCCAGGGATCCACCCCATAATCAGCTTCCAAACGCTGACACCATTGCATACACTAGCAAGATTTTGCTGAAAGGACCCAGATATAGCTGTCTCTTGTGAGACTATGCTGGAGCCTGGCAAACACAGAAGTGGATGCTCACAGTCAGCTATTGGATGGATCACAGGGCCCCCAATGGAGGAGCTACAGAAAGTACCCAAGGAGCTGAAGGTATCTGCAATCCTATAGGTGGAACAACAATATGAACTAACCAATACCCCCCCTCCCCCCGGACGGAGCTCATGTCTCTAGCTACATTTGAATCAGAAGATGGCCTAGTCGGCCATCAGTGGAAAGAGAGGCCCATTGGTCGTGCAAACTTTATATGCCTCAGTACAGGGGAATGCCAGGGCCAAGAAGTGGGAGTAGGTGGGTAGGGGAGTGGGTGGGAGAGCATGTGGGGGACTTTTGGGATAGCATTGAAAATGTAAATGAAATAAATACACAATTAAAAAAATAAGAAGTGAAAGAAAAAGCCAGTGGCAAATGGTTGGGCAGATAGACTGTGGTGAGCCCTTTAGATGTGCACAGGGTAAAAACTGGGAGGAGGATAGTAGAATTGCCATGATTTTCAGGCAAACCGATCAGGATCAGACTTAGAAAGACAATCATCCAAAATGTAGGTGAGAAGGAATGTGGCCTCCAGACAGGCTGCCCAGAAGCGTATTGGACTGCAAAGACTAGAGAGCTCCACAGAAGGAGTCATGGCAAAAAAGATAAAATATAGATGTAGAGGGTGTTAAGCCAGGATTACAGGAGAGAAATAAATGCTAGCCTTGGGGAGGATTAGAACTGCCCAGCCTTTGAGATAGCCAAGGCATACCAAAAATTAACTGACGTGTGTGTGTGTGTGTGGTGTGTGTGTGTGTGTGTGTGTGTGTGTGCGCGCGCGTGTGTGCGCGCGTGTGTGTCTTTCCTTCACAAAGCCAGATAGCTCTTCGGCAGCTGCACACATGCAACCCATCAGGAGCACAAAGCAGTATAGCTAATTTGCTGCTACAGCTCCCAGCTTGTCTGCTAAGGGTCTGAACACATATTGCATTCATTATCTCTTGGGACAGATTGAAGCAAGTCTTTTTGTGAGAATTACCATGATGTTTCTCTTGTATAATATGATGAACAAAATGTGCATATCTGAAAACAGGATGACATTTCCCCTTCCCATTTTTGGAGCAGTGACTGGCTTGTTGCATTATTATTCTTTGTGATTTAGGTATGATGAATACTGCAAGGACCATTCTGAGACATGTGTTCCCACATGATTTCATGATGGCTGACTTCACACAGTACACTATTATCTGCATTGCATGGATGAATAACTTAACATAACCTCTTGTTTATTATATTATCTCTCTCTCTCTCTCTCTCTCTCTCTCTCTCTCTGTGTGTGTGTGTGTGTGTGTGTGTGTGTGTGTGTGTGTGTGTGTGTGTGCCATGGCACATGTGTAGATGTCAAATGACAACTTTGTACAGTTCTCTCTTTCCACTTTCATTTAGGTTCTAGAGATTGGCCTCAAGTTCTCAGGCTTATACAATAATTGCCCTTAGCTGCTGAGCCATTTCATTATCCTTACCTCTATCACCATCACCATCATCACTATCACTGCTGGCTCTACTACCACCACCAACATCATCACCACTACCAATTGCAGTATTACTGCTACTATCATCACTACTATAATCTCTACTGTCAACACCATATTCATAACTATATTGGATAATCTCAGGGATCCAACTTCTTGGATTCAAGTCCTGATCTCGCCATTAGAGCTGCATGGCTATGGAGAATAGATAAGTAGTCTGAATTGTGTAATGCAACAAATGTAGATAGAAATAATATTTACAATGTAGGGTACTTGTCAAAATAAAATAAGTTAAATAATCTAAATTAGCAACAAGGCTATCATGTGTAAAATATGCAGGAAATATTAACTCTTTTCATCATTACTCAAGTTTATATTTGATTGATGTTACATCAGTTATTTCCATTACTTTCTGTCCTAGTTGCTTTCTGTTGCTGTAGTAAACCCCATGGCCAATACTAGCTTGCAGGAGGAAAGGGTTTATTTCACCTTATGCGTCCAGGTCATTCTCCATCACTGAAGGAAGTCAGGGCAGGAGCTCAAGCTGAGAGCATGAAAGATTGCTGCTCACTGACTTGCTCTTCATGGTTTGCTGAGCCAGTTTTCTTACAGAGTTAGGACCACCTTCAAGTTGGAGCCTCACACATCAGTCAATAATCAACAGGATAATATCCTTCAGCTTCAATAATATTCTCACAATAGTTCACATTTCACTTTATTTTTAAAAAGATTGAAGCACATTCCATTCAACTGTTGATGGACCCATCTGATTCTATATCTTGGTTGTTGTTATTAATGGATGCTACAGTGAATATGAAGGTTCTAATATCTCTTCAGAATGTTGATTCCAGATCTTGTATGGATCGCTGAGTGAGGAATGGCTACAGCTTTAGGCCCTCTACAACTTTTAATATAGTTGCTGGAACAATTCACATTCTCAGCAATAGCATCTAGGGGTGTTTGCCCTTGCTTACACATAGTCTTCTGCCTCAGGGTGGCTTTAAACTTGTTCAATGATTAACAATGTTGAACTTTTACACGGATGCTTGAGATTCAATGCCAACTGACCATTTGTATTTCTTTGGGGATCCATCTATTCAAATTCTTTGCTCATTTTAAAATTGAGTTATTTTGTTCTTTGCTATTGTGTTATGTGTGTTTCATGAATTTGGAATAGAGACTTCTTGTCAGATAACAATTGGAAACATTTTACTGCATTCTATTGTTTTCCACAGATTGTTTCCTTTGCTGTGCAGAAAGTTTTCTATTTGATTAAATCCCATAAGTATTTTTATCTGTTAACTGTATATAGTGTGGCTCCCCCCTTTCTTTCAGCACTCTCTGGATAGCATTACAGAAGCTTTCAACCTTTCACTATGTATAATATATCATCTTTATTGCTTTTTGATTCTATGGAGAAAGTTTATCATTTAATTCTCTCTCTGTGTCTCACTCTCTCTGTCTCTCTGTCTCTCTGTTTCTCTGTCTCTCTGTCTCTCTCTCTCTCTCTCTCTCTCTCTCTCTCTCTCCCTCTCTCTCTCCTTGCATTAGGCATGTGTGTGCTCATGCAGAAGCCATGGGTCTTCCTCTACCACTCTCTACCTTACTTTTTGAGACAGGATTACTTATTGATCCTAGAGCTTGCTATTTTGATTGACCACCAAGCCCTACCTGTCTCTATATACACTTCCTTCTGCCCTTGGGTTACAAATGAAGATCTTGTTGCTCAGCTTTTACGTGGATGCTGAGATTCAAGCTCAGACCTGCATATTTGTACAGCAAGCTTCATACCTCTCTTATGCCTCCTTTGTCTAGACATGTTAATAAGCTTTAATTTTGATTTTCAATACAATTTCTGTTTTTAATTTTATGATACATCAAAATATGGTTTTCTACTTTTATTACATAGCTAGAATTAATTGAACCTGTTTGATCGATGAGTTTATGATTTTGTCCTTTTAAAAAATACTCAACTTTGACAGTTATATTTTCAAAAATATCTTTACCCCTTCTCATGAGGTGATTCAGCTTACGTCTGTATGGATGATATTATATTGTTTTGCATATCTTTTATGCTATGTTTTATATTTTTTAAGAATCTCAGCATATCAGTTTGCATTATTTTTATTTATCACTCTCTGAGTAATGAAAATGTACCTTTGCTTAGATTTTGCTTAGAATTTACCATTAGATAAATTCTACATTTATCATGTCCTTCCTTTACTTTCATTTAGCTCTTTTAATGTTCTACTATTCCATCATTCCCCTCAACTCAATAATACCTTATGTCCTCCATTTTTAACACTTTTATTATCACCAAAGATCCCTCTCTGACATTTGCACTAGGTGGCAATCTCTCAATATAGTTCACTTGATCATCTCCTCTCCTGACTGTGGCCCATATTTTCTTTTTTTTTTTAAATATTTTTATTAGGTATTTTCCTCATTTACATTTCCAATGCTACCCCAAAAGTCCCCCATACCCTCCCCCCCCCACTCCCCTACCCATCCACTCCTACTTTTTGGCCCTGGCTTTCCCCTGTACTGGGGCATATAAAGTTTGCAAGTCCAATGGGCCTCTCTTTGCAGTGATGGCCAACTAGGCCATCTTTTGATACATATGCAGCTAAAGTCAAGAGCTCCGGGGTACTGGTTAGTTCATAATGTTGTTCCTCCTATAGGGTTGCAGACCCCTTTAGCTCCTTGGGTACTTTCTCTAGCTCCTCCATTGGGGGCCCTGTGATCCATCCTGTGAGCATCCACTTCTGTGTTTGCTAGGCCCCGGCATAGTCTCACAAGAGACAGGGAAACAACACCCTTCTCAATAGTCACATATTTTCTTTTCTTTTCATTTTTATTGTTTACTTGACATTGTGTATTAAAGTCTTGAATATCATTTGTCCCACTAAACACCAGGGAACACCCTAATAAGACACCAGCACATACTGAAAGAGGGTTGGGCTAAGTTAGTTTAATATTCAGTTCATTTGTGTAGCTTTAGTTGATCTACTGTAGCTCTTGTTGAATATAGTTTTCCACATCTTCAATGATTTTTGGAGGATGATCAACACTTTCCCTCCACAAAGGCTTGAGATCAAGGTCCAGAAACACGCTAGAGATCATTTAGTGCTTTGCTTCCCAACAGTCAGGTGCTAGGATGCTGGTAACTTTTCTTCTACCATTCTGATTCTTGCAAGAATCCCACTCTTCTGTCCTGTTGTGTTAGCCATGGTTCTCTAAAGGTATAGAATTATAGAAAGAACATATTTCATATTCTCTCTCTCTCTCTCTCTCTCTCTCTCTCTCTCTCTCTCACACACACACACACATATTCACATAAATATGATACATGTATGTATGTACGTATATATATGTATATGTATATGTATATGCTGCCACCAGAAGGTGTCACCCACATTAAAGGTGGATCTTCCCATGACAAAAGACCTGGAATAAAGTTGTATCTTCCCACCTCAAATGATTTAATTAAAAGGGAAAAAAAAAACCTCCCTTAAAGATAGCCACAGACACTTGGGTTTTAGTTAAATCTATATGTAGCCAAGTTGACAACCAAGAAAAGCCATCACACCTCTGTTCGCTTAGAAGATCACTAGTGTGTGAAGTGTGGAGCCAGAATGATCAGAGAGACTGCTTTCAGTTCTCCAACCCTCCCCTCACATCATGTGTCCATCCTGTCCATAAAAGCCCATAATACAAAGTTTGGGTGTGTATAAGAACAATGACAGGCTATTTGCTAATATGATCTTTTTTCATGAACAGCCATTGAGACTTCATTCAGGACCCTGCTGGAATTTCTATTTTTTCTTTGCATCCCCTTTCCTTGATTCTGCTAAGGTCCTTGTATGGAATGTAGTTCATTTGGATCCTCATACCCTACTCCAGATACTCAACCATCTGGTGATTTTTTAAAACAAAGTTCTTCATTTATAAATTAACTTACTTGCACTAGTTTTCAGCCTAATGTTTTTATACTTACAACCTCCCAGTAGATGCAAAAAGAATATTCCTCCCCCAGAAGACTAAAGCTTGCACTAAATTTTGTAATGAATAATGATTGAATCAATGGATGAATAGATTAATTTAATGAGGGAGCAGACAAAAAACAATCCAACTAGTTTTCCAAACCAAAAGTTTTATAATAAAATGTATGTTTCCTTTGTAAATCATTATAAAGTACATAAAATCCTAAAATTTTAGGCATCAGTAATGGTGTGAGAATTACTCATTACCCTCTTACCCTACAGGGCTGCTCTTGCCATTGGATTTGCCTTGCCTATTTCAGTGTCTTTGCCTGAGAATTTTGTCTTTCTTCCTGAGGCAATGCCTAAGCATATCGATTTGCATTTCAAAAGACCCTCAAGCAGAACAACAAAAATTACATGGGTTCAACCCCAGGAAATATGTGCTATATAATATATTATACATGATATGTATGTATACATTTAGTGAATGAAGGCCTATGTACTTAATTCAAACAATCTTTAAAAGTCACCAACAGATCTAAGATGCAGTGATTATTATCCCATCTTATAAATGGCTCCAGACAGGATAAAATGCAGATCTGGGAATTAGTTATGTCACTTTTCCAATTTCTGAATCATGAATTCTAAATAAATTCATGTTAAAGTCCTATATAGTTAACACCAAAGATATTTAGACATATATATATATTTATATATCAGTTGTTTCCCACAGCAACTGTGCGTGAGGATTTGGACAAAGCTGGATTAACTTCTTTTCATCGTTCAATGTTAGGCTCCTGAAGAAGTCAGGTCTTGTAGCCTGAGTCCTCTGTCCTGCCCGGCATCCCCCTTGGAGGCAGTGGGTGAGAATTTGTGGAATCAATGGGTCAGACTCTGGAGCAGATGAGAATGAGGCAGCAAGCTTCTTAATTAATTCTAGGGGAGCGCTCTTTATACCCTCCACCTGTGTCCCATTGGCCCTAAGCTAGTGTGGCCTCCAAGTGCAGTTCCCCAGTGGCTGTCATTGTCTGTGTCACCGTCGTTTCTGGGCTCCCAGTCAAGTTTCAGTTTGGCCCTCATGTGGAAGTTGCCTCCTGGCTATGTGGCCCCACTGGCTATTTACAGACTTTTATGCTGAAACAGCCACTGCCCTGGTGTCAGGGCCTTTCTGTTCTTCCTACAAGTTGTGACCAGTGAAGGAATTCCATAGCAACAAGATAGATGAACTAGAGACAACCAGCCACCTTCCTGGTGAGAGCACAGGGGTCCACCCGGCCCGAGAGGTTTGTGCCTCAGGCCCCGGTGGGAGCCTCCTTGGCTCCAGGACTCCACGGAGGGCAGGCTGCACGGGTGACGGTGTGGAATACAGAGGCCAGCCGTTTCTGGGACAGGCGAGAGCCACAGAGCTTCTGAGGTGGCGCCATCTTCGGCTCCAGACAACCGATCACCTTCCTGGCCAAAGCAACACAGCTTCTGGGAAAGATCCTGTTTTGGGCCTTCATCTTCAGCCAGGAGAAGTTCTAAACACCAGATAACTGTGCACCTTCCCTGAAAGAGGAGAGCTTGCCTGCAGAGACTGCTCTGACCACTGAAACTCAGAGGAGAGAGCTAATCTCCCACATCTGCTGATAGAGGGTAACAAAATCAACAGAGGAACAATCTCTAAACAAAGAAAACTATAACAACTAACTCCAGAGATTGCCAAATGGCGAAAGGTAAACGTAAGAATCCTACTAACAGAAACCAGGACCACTCACCATCATCAGAACCCAGAATGCCCACTTCGCCCAGTCCAGGGCACCCTAACACACCTAAAAAGATAGACCTGGATTTAAAAGCATATCTCATGATGATGGCAGAGGACATAAAGAAGGAATTTAATAACTCACTTAAAGAAATACAGGAGAACACTGCTAAAGAGTTACAAGTCCTTAAAGAAAAACAGGAAAACACAACCAAACAGGTAGAAGTCCTTATAGAAAAACAGGAAAACACATCCAAACAGGTGATGGAAATGAACAAAACCATACTAGACCTAAAAAGGGAAGTAGACACAATAAAGAAAACCCAAAGTGAGGCAATGCTGGAGAAAGAAACCCTAGGAAAGAAATCTGGAACCATAGATGCCAGCATCAGCAACAGAATACAAGAGATGGAAGAGAGAATCTCGGGTGCAGAAGATTCCATAGAGAACATTGGCACAACAATCAAAGAAAATGGAAAATGCAAAAAGATGCTAACTCAAAATATCCAGGAAATCCAGGACACAATGAGAAGACCAAACCTACAGATAATAGGAGTGGATGAGAATGAAGATTTTCAACTCAAAGGACCAGCAAACATCTTCAACAAAATCATTGAAGAAAACTTCCCAAATCTAAAGAAAGAGATGCCCATGAACATACAAGAAGCCTACAGAACTCCAAATAGACTGGACCAGAAAAGAAATTTCTCCCGACACATAATAATCAGAACATCAAATGCACTAAATAAAGATAGAATACTAAAAGCAGTAAGGGAAAAAGGTCAAGTAACATATAAAGGCAAGCCTATCAGAATTACACCAGATTTTTCACCAGAGACTATGAAAGCCAGAAGAGCCTGGACAGATGTTATACAGACACTAAGAGAACACAAATTTCAGCCCAGGCTACTATACCCAGCCAAACTCTCAATTACCATAGATGGAGAAACCAAAGTATTCCACGACAAAACTAAATTCACCCATTATCTCTCCACGAATCCAGCCCTTCAAAGGATAATAACAGAAAAAAACCAATACAAGGACGAGAACCACGCCCTAGAAAAAACAAGAAGATAATCCCTCAACAAAACTAAAGGAAGACAGCCACAAGAACAGAATGCCAACTTTAACAACAACAAAAAAAGAAGCAACAATTACTTTTCCTTAATATCTCTTAATATCAATGGTCTCAACTCCCCAATAAATAGACACAGACTAACAAACTGGCTACACAAACAAGACCCAACATTTTGCTGCTTACAGGAAACTCATCTCAGAAAAAAAAAATAGACACTACCTCAGAATGAAAGGCTGGAAAACAATTTTCCAAGCAAATGGTATGAAGAAACAAGCTGGAGTAGTCATCCTAATATCTGATAAGATTGACTTCCAACCCAAAGTCATCAAAAAAGACAAGGAGGGGCACTTCATACTCATCAAAGGTAAAATCCTCCAAGAGGAACTCTCAATTCTGAATATCTATGCTCCAAATACAAGGGCAGCCACATTCATTAAAGAAACTTTAGTAAAGCTCAAAGCACACATTGCAACTCACACAATAATAGTGGGAGACTTCAACAGACCACTTTCACCAATGGACAGATCATGGAAACAGAAACTAAACAGGGACACAGTGAAACTAACAGAAGTGATTAAACAAATGGACTTAACAGATATCTATAGAAAGTTTTATCCTAAAACAAAAGGATATACCTTCTTCTCAGCACCTCATGGTACCTTCTCTAAAACTGACCACATAATTGGTCACAAAACAAGCCTCAACATATACAAAAATATTGAAATTGTCCCATGCATCCTATCAGATCACCATGGACTAAGGCTGATCTTCAATAACAGAATAAATAATAGAAAGCCAACATTCACGTGGAAACTGAACAACACTCTTCTCAATGATACCTTGGTCAAGGAAGGAATAAAGAAAGAAATTAAGGACTTTTTGGAGTTTAATGAAAATGAAGCCACAACATACCCAAACTTATGGGACACAATGAAAGCATTCCTAAGAGGAAAACTCATAGCTCTGAGTGCCTCCAAAAAGATACTAGAGAGAGCACACATTAGCAGCTTGACAACACACCTAAAAGGTCTAGAAGAAAAGGAAGCAAATTCACCGAAGAGGAGTAGAAGGCAGGAAATAATCAAACTCAGGGGTGAAATCAACCAAGTGGAAACAAGAAGAACTATTCAAAGAATTAACCAAAGGAGGAGTTGGTTCTTTGAGAAAATCAACAAGATAGATAAACCCTTAGCTAGACTCACTAGAGGGCACAGGGACAAAATCCTAATTAACAAAATCAGAAATGAAAAGGGAGACATAACAACAGATCCTGAAGAAATCCAAAACACCATCAGATCCTTCTACAAAAGGCTATACTCAACAAAACTGGAAATCCTGGACGAAATGGACAAATTTCTGGACAGATACCAGGTAACAAAGTTGAATTAGGATCAAGTTGACCATCTAAACAGTCCCATATCCCCTAAAGAAATACAAGCAGTTATTAATAGTCTCCCAGCCAAAAAAATCCCAGGACCAGATGGGTTTAATTCAGAGTTCTATCAGACCTTCAAAGAAGACCTAATTCCAGTTCTTCACAAACTAGTCCACAAAATAGAAATGGAAGGTACTCTACCCAACTCATTCTATGAAGCCACAATTACTCTGATACCTAAACCACAAAAAGACCCAACAAAGATAGAGAACTTCAGACCAATTTCCCTTATGAATATTGATGCAAAAATCCTCAATAAAGTTCTTGCTAACCGTATCCAAGAACACATCAAAACAATCATCCATCCTGACCAAGTAGGTTTCATCCCAGGGATGCAGGGATGGTTTAATATACGGAAATCCATGAATGTAATCCAGTATATAAACAAACTCAAAGGCAAAAACCACATGATCATCTCGTTAGATGCTGAGAAAGCATTTGACAAAATCCAACACCCATTCATGATAAAAGTCTTGGAAAGATCAGGAATTCAAAGCCCATACCTAAACATGATAAAAGCAATCTACAGCAAACCAATAGCCAACATCAAAGTAAATGGTGAGAAGCTGGAAGCAATCCCACTAAAATCAGGGACTAGACAAGGCTGTCCACTCTCGCCCTACCTATTCAACATTGTACTTGAAGTCCTAGTCAGAGCAATTAGACAACAAAAGGAGATCAAGGAGATACAAATTGGAAAGGAAGAAGTCAAAATATCACTTTTTGGAGATGATATGATAGTATATATAAGTGACCCTAAAAATTCCACCAGAGAACTCCTAAACCTGATAAACAGCTTCAATGAAGTAGCTGGATATAAAATTAACTCACACAAGTCAATGGCCTTTCTGTATACAAAGGATAAACAGGCTGAGAAAGAAATTAGGGAAACAACACCCTTCTCAATAGTCACAAATAATATAAAATACCTTGGCGTGGCTCTAACTAAGGAAGTGAAAGATCTGTATGATAAGAACTTCAAGTCTCTGAAGAAAGAAATTAAAGCAGATCTCAGAAGATGGAAAGATCTCCCATGCTCATGGATTGGCAAGATCAACATGGTAAAAATGGCTATCTTGCCAAAAGCAATCTACAGATTCAATGCAATCCCCATCAAAATTCCAACTCAATTCTTCAACGAATTAGAAAGGGCAATCGGCAGATTCATCTGGAATAACAAAAAAACCTAAGATAGCAAAAACTCTTCTCAAGGATAAAAGAACCTCTGGTGGAATCACCATGCCGGACCTAAAACTGTACTACAGAGCAATTGTGATCAGAACTGCATGGTACTGGTATAGTGACAGACATGTAGACCAATGGAACAGAATTGAAGACCCAGAGATTAACCCACACACCTATGGTCACTTGATCTTTGACAAGGGAGCTAAAACCATCCAGTGGAAAAAAGACAGCATTTTCAACAAATGGTGCTGGCACAACTGGCAGTTATCATGTAGAAGAATGTGAATTGATCCATTTCTATCTCCTTGTACTAAGGTCAAATATAAGTGGATCAAGAAACTCCACATAAAAGCAGAGACAGTGAAACTTATAGAGGAGAAAGTAGGGAAAACCTTGGAAGATATGGGTACAGGGGAAAATTTCCTGAATAGAACAGCAATGGCTTGTGCTGTAAGATGGGACCTCATAAAATTGCAAAGCTTCTGCAAAGCAAAAGACACCGTCAATAAGACAAAAAGGCCACCAACAGATTGGGAAAGGATCTTTACCTATCCCAAATCGGATAGGGGACTAATATCCAATATATATAAAGAACTCAAGAAGGTGGACTCCAGAAAATCAAATAACCCCATTAAAAAATGGGGCTCAGAGCTGAACAAAGAATTCTCACCTGAGAAATACCGATTGGCAGAGAAACACCTGAAAAAATGTTCAATATCCTTAATCATCAGGGAAATACAAATCAAAACAACACTGAGATTCCACTTCACTCCAGTCAGAATGGCTAAGATCAAAAACTCAGGTGACAGCAGATGTTGGCGAGGATGTGGAGAAAGAGGAACACTCCTCCATTGTTGGTGGGATTGCAAGCTTGTACAACCACTCTGGAAATCAGTCTGGCGGATCCTCAGAAAATTGGACATAGTACTACCGGAGGATCCCTAAATACCTCTCCTGGGCATATATCCAGAAGATGTCCCAACCAGTAGGAAGAACACATGCTCCACTATGTTCATAGCAGCCTTGTTTATAATAGCCAGAAGCTGGAAAGAACCCAGATGCCCCTCAACAGAGGAATGGATACAGAAAATGTGGTACATTTACACAATGGAATACTACTCAGCTATGAAAAAAATGAATTTATGAAATTCCTAGGCAAATGGATGGACCTGGAGGGTATCATCCTGAGTGAGGTAACCCAATCACAAAGGAACTCGCACAATATGTACTCACTGATAAGTGGATAATAGCCCAGAAACTTAGGATACCCAAGATATAAGATACAACTTGCCAAACGAATGAAATTCAAGAATGAAGACCAAAGTGTGGACACTTTACCCTTTCTTAGAAATGGGAACAAAATACCCATAGAAAATGTTACAGAGACAAAATTTGGAGCTGTGACGAAAGGATGGACCATCTGGTGACTGCCATATGCAGGGATCCATCCCATAATCAGCTTCCAAATGCTGACACCATTGCATACACTAGCAAGATTTCGCTGAAAGGACCCAGTTATAGCTCTCTCTTGTGAGACTATGCCGGGGCCTAGCAAACACAGAAGTGGATGATCACAGTCAGCTATTGGATGGGTCACACGGTCCCTAATGGAGGAGCTAGAGAAATTACCCAAGGAGCTATAGGGAACTGCAACCCTATAGGTGGAACAACAATATGAACTAACCAGTATCCAGGAGCTCTTGTCTTTAGCTGCATATGTATCAAAAGATGGCCTAGTCGGCCAACACTGCAAAGAGAGGCCCATTGGACTTGCAAACTTTATATGCCCCAGTACAGGGGAATGCCAGGGCCAATAAGGGGGAGTGGATGCGTAGGGGATTGGGGAGGTGGGTATGGGGGACCTTTGGGATAGCATTGAAAATGTAAATGAGGAAAATACCTAATTAAAAAAAAGAGAGATGAACTAGCCAAGGAGAGTGAGAATAAGCAGGCAAAAAGCAAAACTTCCTCTTCCATGTCCTTTTATGTGGACTGCTTCCAAAAGGTATACAGATTTTGGGTGTTGCTTCCCACCTAAAACAATCCAAATTAAGAAAATCACTCATGAGTACCCAGAAGTTTTAGATTAGTTTGATTCCAGGTGTAGTCAAGTTGAGAGGCAAGATTAGCCACCACAAGAAGGAGTTATTTATTTGGACTGAGTTTCTGTGAGTTCATTTTGTCCCATGTCCTTGGATAGACTATCATGAAAGGTATAGTGTATAGTAGAGGAGATCTGGTTACTTCCCGGCCTGGCAGTCAACAGTGTACAATAGCAAATAGCCAGGGATTAATATGCTCCTGAGGACCACCCTACCCACTGACACACTTCCTCTAACTGGGATCTACTTCCTAAACTTTCCACAATCAAAATAACAATACCAAATGGAACCAGGGTTTCCAAGCATTGGAAACATAATGGGCTGGGGTGGATTCCATATTAAGTCCTTAGCATATTATCACTTTGTTTTAAAGAAGCAAGAACTGACTCACAGATAAGATGAAAGCACTGAGGTGCTAAATATGGGGTTCAGTACTAGACCCAGGAGTTCTGACTACTCCCTTCAGCATATCAAACATCAAATGACAGAAACCAGTTAGGCTTCCCTTTCTCATAACTGTGGTCTCAAATTAAGCAATGGGCAATAAATGTACTTGTAGGGAGAAGCCATGTCTACAGCCCACACCATGGAAGAAACCCACATTAGAATGGAGGACAGAAAGCCTACGAATCATTTAATTTAGTTTATCATTTAACTCTATTAGAGGGAAGTTAGCTTTGTTGGGGAGAATGTCATTAACCTCACCAGTGTTTTGCTACAAATGTGTTATTTTACTATGCGTAAGGTTAAAAAACTCTAAGTGTCATATTAAAATAGCTGCAAGCAATTAGAATTCAAAGGTCACCATCTTATGTGGGTGCAGATCATGGCTCCAGCACTTTCCTCTTCAGGTTCACTGGGATTTTTTAGTAGCAATGAAAAGGCTCCTCATTTTGTAAAGGTTAATTTGCAGCCCTGATTTGACGAAGTATTCTGCCTGCATCATCCTCATTTTAACACTGCATTTACTTCAATCATCTTTGGACAGAGGTGGCTCCCACCACAGAGTGAAAATTGCCTTCTCTCTCTTCCTTCTATCTTCCCCCAGGGTTCCATTAGCAATTATACTAAAGGAATTGTGACCCTGGCAGTAGGTGGGCAAAGCTGTGACTTTCAGTTTCATTAGTTAACTTTTTTTTAAAACTTGGAATTTACCTTTTGTGATGGTTTGTATATGCTTGACCCAGGGAGTGGCATTTTTAGAAAGTGTGGCCTTGTTGGAGTAGGTGTATCACTGTGGATATAGGATTTATGATCCTCAACTGGACCCACTATCAGCTTTCAGATGAAGATGTAGAACTCTCAGCTCCTGCCTGCTTGGATGCTGCCATGCTCTCACCTGGATGATAATGGACTGAACCTCTGAACCTGTAAGCCAGCCCCAGCTAAATGTTGTCCTTATAAGAGTTGCCTTGGATATGGTGTCTGTTCACAGTAGTAAAAGCCTAACTAAGATACTTCTAACCCTTAGGACTTAATGATTAATATCAATGTAATGATTTACTGTTTAAAATTTTATTTTTATAATTAATGTAATGACCTAATATTGATCTGTTTATAAATTCAGACAGACAAAATTGTTTCCTTTTCTTATCTAGATAGTCTTTTTGTTTTAGGGTTCTATAGGGGACAGATATACCTTAGTCAGTTTAGATGTTGTCTCTTCCTTCTGGGTACTCAGGGTAGGATTTACATGGGACTCATATGCTTAGGTAGAGAAGACCCTTTGTTGCCACTGTTGTAATTCTGGAACATGATACAATGTCTAATATCATATTACTTTCTTAGCCATTTGTCCGTGTTTATCACTAGAGTTGGTTTCATGTCCCTTCCAAGGCTTTGAGGGAATGTTCCTTTCTAGAAGTCATGTCTAAACTATTTTGGTCATACAAACATATGCTCCTCTGGTTGTGGTTGCCTAGCGTCTTAGTAGGTGCTTCAGTGTTTCATGATTATTGGTCTAAGATGCTCCTGTTCTTATGTTTATTACCTAAGAGCCAGGACTTAGGGCTCAACACTACATCAGAGGAAGACTGTTTCATCCCTTACACTGTTATTTATGCCCAGCATGGAATGACAATGTATCCATATTGGATACATATTGCCTCCTCTGTATCCAAACCTCCTACTGATTTGGAATAATCACCTACTGTGTATGTATTTGGAGCATATAGATTCCTTACATTTCTCTTTTTCTCTCACTGCCTCCTCTCTATGTTCTGGGATTAAACCTAAGACCTCAGGCAAACTACATTTTGACTTTCAGTACAATCTTCATAAATTGCAGGAGATATTTGACACTGTGTGTGTGATCAAATAGATTTGAGTGACATAATTTGTTCAACTGTAGGCTCAGAGCACATTTAAGGTAAGCTAGGCTAAGCCGTGATGCTCAGCAGGCTAGGAAGATCACATCCAGGTTTTTATTATTATTATTATTATTATTATTATTATTATTATTATTATTATTATTATAAATTTTCAGCTTGTGATGGGTTTACTGGGATGTGAGCTCATTGTAAGGCGAGGGGCAGCTGAGTACTTGAACATGGTACTAAATGACAGCTGTACCAAAGAGCACAAAACCAAATGCATACAGAGATGGAAGCACTGGTTTGTTTACACTAAGCTTTTTCTATTGTATTTATTTATAATTTCAGTCTGTCAATTTCCACAGGGGATTTGCAGCAGCTGAGCCTTGGTTGACATTCTAATGAAGCAGGATCCCAATGAATCACCTTGCCTGCCCAAAGCGCTATTCATTAGAGGTTGGAGGGAGGTGTGGGCTGCTTCAGGCATGCCCAGCCTGTGCAGCCATTAAGCAGCTCAGCAGCTGCTCTCCCAATCATTAGAGGCATGCTGCAGCCTCCGAGAGAGGAAGCGCTCACATCCCTGTCCAGCTTCCAGAGAGTTTGATCTTCCAGGATCTTCTCGCCCTGGCTTTATGTCAATGGAATGAAGTTCATTACTTTTCAAAAACACCAGCTTTGTCTGTTTCTGATAATAGTGGCTGTCAATCATCCCAATGGATGTGAATGTGCCATAAGCAGGCTTTATATAAACACAGAGATTTTACGTAAGGCTCCTTCCTCATATTCTGACTGCAGAGCTCACTGGAAAAGGAGAATTTTCTGCATGTGAAGCTGAAATTGAAGGAAAAGAACAGAGTATGTAGACACACCTCCTAACAGTAATAACCCTTTGCTGAAGCCACACAAAGAGCTTGACAAACTTCCTTCCCTCCTGGATCCTGTTGAAAGGTCTTTGGTATTCTATCCACTAGAAATCCCACAGTCCATGGCTCCTAATATGTCAGAAAGTCTTATAGCTTTAATGTCAGACAAGTCCTTTTACCAAGGATGTATACAGTACACATCTACCAAGACACAGAAATCACTCTATTTTCTGTTCTTTCCTACATCCAATCTCAGCAAACACCTTGGGGTTCAATCAATTTCCTTGAAGAGGTCGCTGGTTTTGCTTGTTTTGCCTAGTATAAGACATCCCATAACTCTCTGAAAGTTTAAAGGTGCTGCGTCAACACACAGAGACATGGGGAACCTTTCATAATTTTTATTTTATGAAAATAAAAATTACAGTGTCTGCTTGCTTTCCTGATGGTAGAATGCTTATGGGTGTCAGAGCCCTCACTGTTGTATTGCGAATGTTTTGCTATTTCAACTGATTATTGTCTCAAGACTTTAGATATCAGAGACTTGAGATGTATCTTATGGGGCTAAAATCAAGTAGGCATCAGAACTAATACAGTTCTTCCTGAAGGCTCAGGGTGTTGGGAGCAGGGATTGATTTCCTTGCTTTTGAGTTTCCTTTGTCCATATTGTCTACCTTCAAAACAAGGAATAGTGCATCCTGCTGATGGTTTTTCATACTCTGTCTTCCTCTAAGAGTGTGCTTTTATCTCACTTTTCAGAAGACTGGTTTCATGAGGGATCCCTGGATAACACAGCGTACCATTTCTTTCCTCAGGTTCAGGTCAGCTGCATATCCACTGCCATTCCTCTTTGCCATGGAAGCAACTATCATGTAAGCTAAAATATTCATATATTCCATGCTTTAGGACATAGGCCTCTTTGAAAGAGAGAGGATACATCTGGCTATACTGAGACTTCTTACCATTATTTGGGTTAAAAATATTAAGAACACTTTGAAGAGTTAAGAATGATAAACACTGTGGTGGTTTGAATGAAAATGGTCCTTTATAGGTTCATAGGATCTGGCACTATTAGGAGGTGGGGCCTCAGAGAAAGAGGTGTGGCCGTGTCAGAGCTAGTATGCCACTGTGTGTATGTGTGTGTGTGTGGGGGGGTGTTTGAGGTCTCAGATACTCAAGATAGGCTCACTGTCTCTCCCTTCCTGCTGCCTGCAGATCCAGGAGTAGACCTCTCAGCTACCTTTCTAGCACCATGGCTGCCTGATTGCCACCATGCTTTTCACCATCATCATAATAGACTAAACCTCTGAAAAATGTTATCCTTCATAAGAGTTGCCATGGTCGTGGTGTCTCTTCACAGCCATAAAGTCACACTAAAACAGAAGTTGGTACCAGGGAACACCTTTTGCTGTGATAGGCTAAGGGTTTTTGGGGGGGGGGAATAATGTGGAACACTTTAGGATTTTGGACTAGAAAGGTGATTGGACATTTCAATCAGAATTAATGTGGCATCCTGGTAGGAGCACACAAGACAGTGGTGTTGAGGGTAATTTGATTTGTGGGGCAAGACTCAAAAGGTTTTTAGAGGCAAAGAATTTTAGTATATAGCCTAAAGACTGTTGTGATATTGGAGTGAGGGATGTGCTGCCTTCTACCCTTGTCCAAAAATTCTGCCTAAGGCTAAATTAAAGAGTTTTGAATTAATTGCATTTGCAGAGACTTCAAAACATCCTAGTGTGGACTGTGTCCTATGGTTATTAATGACTACGCTTATGCAGATCTATAATGAAAAAGTACAAGCTAAGCAAGAAAAATTATAAAATGTACAGTTTGAGGAGAAAGGGGGCACCAGGAAGTTTAGTGGCGCTAAATCCTATGTTTAAGGAGATAAAAAGATTAATGAAAAGCCTGGTGTCCGGTGAAATAAAGAGGGTAGTGACCTCAGGGCAAGACCCCACCCAGCCAAACTTCCAAATTGTGAAAAAGAATTAAATCAAAGAATAGGGCCAGATGTAGGGGCACACACCTTTAAACTTCAAACTGGGTTGGCAGAGGCAGGCAGATTTCAGAGTTCAAGGCTAGCCTAGTCTAAAGAGCAACGTCCAGAACATCCAAACTTAGGCAATGAAAGAAACCCCTGAAAACATAAATCTGGTGAAAATGTACTTGAATGAGGGGCCAAGTTTCCACCCTAGTAAGTAGCAGAACATGGCAGCTTCAGCCAAGTGCTTCTGGCCTTAGAGTCACAGATACAAAGAAGAAGTTGCAGAATCTCCCTTTGTGACTAAGAAAAGCTGCTGCAGAGTTTGGAGTTTGCCCAGCTGACTTTTGGTCTTGCTTCAGTCTAGTATCCACCCCTATGCTCCCTTTTCTCCCTTTTGAAATGGTAATGTAGATCCTAATTGTATGTGGGAAGTAAATGATCTGTTTTTCAATTTTGACTTTACAGGGGACTATAGTTGAGAGACTTGGACTTTGGATCTTCAAATGAGGTTGAGACTGATAGACTATATAACTACTGAAATTAGACTGAGTGCATTTCTGCATTTATAATATGGCTACAAACCTAAGGGAACTAGGGAATGGAATGTGGTGGTTTGAATAAAAATGGCCCACATAAGCTTGTAGGGGTGGCAATATTAGGAAGTGTGGCCTTGTTGAAGGAAGTATGCCACTGGGGGGTGGGCTTTGAGGTCTCAGGTGCTCAAGATCACTGTCTCTCTCTTCGTGCTGCCTACAGATCCAGATGTAGAACTCAGCAACCTTTCCAGCACCATGGATGCTTGATTGCCACCATGCTTCCCACCATCATAATAATAGACTGAACCTCTGAACTTTAAGCCAGCCCCAATTAAATGTTTTCCTTTATAAGAGTTGCCTTGGTCATGATGTCTTATGCCAGCATTAGAAACCCTAAGATGAACGCAAAGCTAGCAACATTTTCACATAGTGTCAGAAGTCAAAAGACATGAGCTCTATCTAAAGCTTTATCAATATTTATCAATGATAATTCCTTATGCAGTTTCTCTGTCTGTAATTTTTTAAATAAATACATGTTTTTGTTTGTTTTGTTTTGTTTTGTTTTGCTGGATGTAAGTCTCTATATCACATGTATGCCTGGTATGTGAGAAAGACAGAAGACTGTATCAGATCTCCTGGAACTAGAGGTACAGAGAGCTGTGAGATATCACGCTGATTCTGGGAGTTGAATCTGGGGCCTCTGCAAGAGCAGCTAGTACTCTTAGCCATCTCTGTAGTCCTTCGATCACTTTAAAGTGGTGGAGCAAGAGAGAGAAGGAGGATAGTTCTGAGATCAAATACATTTTAGAAACAAAAATTTTCTAATTCTCAAAAAAGAAAAAAAAAGCTCAGAGAAGTTTATAATCTCAAGTATTCTGTGAAGTTTTGAGCCACCAAGTCTATTCCTACAAAGCACTAGGGTTCTCCAAAGGAACAGGTATATGTGTCTCAGACAGCCACTGGTCCTCAGTTAATGCTGGAAATCTCTAGAAATTCAGACAGACAATCACCACCAGCGGCAACAGGGTGAATCAACTCAGTGACAAGAAGGAAGGCCAAGAGAGCAGGAGCCAAAAACTCTTCCTCTGTCATGCCCCCTTTTCATCTAGGCTACCACCACAGGCTCCCTCCTACTTTTAGGGATACTCTTTCCACATTAATAGAAGTAATAGAGACACCCTCAGATATGGCGCTCAGGTCAGGTATTTATAATCTGTGCCAAGATGACACCAAGCCAACCATCACAAATACCATTAATACTGTTTTCTATATATTTGAAGTGTTTATTGCTGTGTTGTGGATATGGCTGGTCCTATAGAGGTTCATGAATAAAAATTAAAAACCAGTCTCATAGAGTAAGTTGGTCTCTTTAATGGCCAGTTGTAATATTTGAAAGACTCCGAGAGGAGCCCCTCGCTCAGGCCTCAGGACAATAGCGGACACCCAAGAACTCACAACAGACCGAGCTTGTTGCAAACCACATGAGGCTTTATTTGGGGAAAGCCAGAGCTCTGGGGACGACTCATATCCCACGCAGGGGCAGAGGAGTCGACCTCGAGTGGAAAGAGTTCCCAGTTTTTATAGGCCCTCAGGGGGGAAAGGAGAAGGGGGAGATTAGGGGATTTCCAGATCTAAACAATGTCTATTTTCAAGAAATGGGTATGGGAGGGGTACAAGGAAAGAGTCTAATGAAGGTGCAGCAATGGGCACACACCTGGTCAGAACATTGGCAGACACACAGGTTCAAGGAGTGGCCAGAGCATTGTGCACTTCTATTTTTCTAAATCAGTGAAGCTAGTTCTGCTAACACTGACATCTATCTTGCCAATTTCAGGGCTTCTGTGTCCTTTTACATTCTGCCAGGATCTTTCAATAATAACAGCAAGACTGCCCTCCCTGTGCTCTGGATCATCATGAGATCACCTCATCTTACACCCACCCATCATGCTGTTACCAACCTTGAGACCTAATAATACAACAAATAAATGGGGCCACCTGATTCAATTTGACTGAGACTTTAAACCTCCAAATGTGTTAGCCAAAGAAACAATATCAGGCATTCTGCTACAGTGAGAGGGGACAGATTAAGACATCTATCAGCAGTACAGTTATGCAAATGCTTCCCAACATCTTTGAGCATAACATGAATTCCTAGGATGCTATAAAGCAAAGCATCACTGGAGTGATGGAAAAGTGGCCTAAGTAAAAAGAGGGAGAAGTGTTGAGACAATCTGTGTCTAAAGGCAAACAATGTATTAGGGGGAAATAAATTTAAAAGGACACCTTAACAATTTATAAATTGTGAAACAAAGATGCTAAAGCAGAGAAAAGAAAAGAAAAGAAAAGAAAAGAAAAGAAAAGAAAAGAAAAGAAAAGAAAAGAAAAGAAGAGGAGAGGAGAGGAGAGGAGAGGAGAGGAGAGGAGAGAGAAGAGAGAAGAGGAGAGGAGAGGAGAGAGAGGAGAGGAGAGGAGAGGAGAGGAGAGGAGAGGAGAGGAGAGGAGAGGAGAGGAGAGGAGAGGAGAGGAGAGGAGAGGAGAGGAGAGGAAGAGAAGAGAAGAAGAGAAGAGAAGAGAAGAGAAGAGAAGAGAAGAGAAGAGAAGAGAAGAGAAGAGAAGAGAAGAGAAGAGAAGAGAAAAGAAAAGAAAAGAAAAGAAAAGAAAAGAAAAGAAAAGAAAAGAAAAGAAAAGAAAAGAAAAGAAAGCATTTTGGCCAAAGAATCAAGGTCATTTGTTGATGTACAAATGTTAGGGATCCAGGGAAAGAAAGCAATGTATAGAGGTTAATGGATTATTTTTTTCTCCGCTGAAGATAATTTGTCATATATTTTTGTTATAAAGACTGTCTTCTAATGTATAGAAGTTAGAAGTAATTAAATAAAAATATAATAAGATGAAAACTGTAAACCTGATTAAAAAACTAGATATGGATTACAAGGACCACATGAATGCCTCCCAAGAAACAAGATGCTGTACAACAAAGTCAGGAATGATGAACCAATAGAAAACCTCCCCATTGTATGCCGTGGGGAGGGATGCAGAGCACACATACTGTCACCGGAAATGTTCCAGAGGCGTGCGTGGGACATAGACTAGTAAGTGAGCTGACAGCTTATCTAACGTGAAAACAAATCCAAGAAACATGACTTAAGAAGTAGTGACAGATGATAAGCCTTTATAGTGTTATGGCACAGGTGGGTAAATTAATACATGACTAAGCAGAACCTGACAGATAGATCCCTGAAGTACCATTGTGAGCTTTTACAAGGTGTATAATGAAAAGCCCTTACATTTTCTCTTTACAAGTTGGAGACATGGTGTAGAATAAGACAAAGATTGGGGACAGAAAGACATATCTGGGCTCTGGGGATTTATGGAAGAGATATAACATATGATATTGAAAACAAAAGCACACAATAATAACATTTTAACCTTGCACCTGAGCCTGAAGTTTTATGGTTGAAAAGCTAATTTCTGTATAGCTAAAGCTCCCAAGGCTAAAGCTGGAGAAAAGGAAAAGTTCAAATGAAAGCATGAGGGGACCAAAAAGAAATCTTGGTAAATGCCTTTTCTCCATGAAATGCCATTATGGTTGACATAGGTCATTCAGATATTCATGAGCTATGGTTCTTGGTCTCCAGATGGTTATGCTCTGGCAGTGCAGGTAAAGTTATGCACAAGAAATTCTGGAAGAGAATAAAAAGTTGAGTGATATTTCTCAAGATTTGTTTGATTTAGATGTAGGCTGCATACAGAAAGAATCAGTCCCAAGGTTCTGAAATAGATTTGTGTTGTATTTCTGAAAGTGATTTAAAACCCCATCCTATGTGGTCACTTCCAGAAAAGTAAGAATAATAACCCATGTCACTGGCTAATGTCCCAGGAAGTCCCTCTAATTATCAGGAAGCACTGACAGTTAAAATGACACAACAGCAGTGTGAAACCTTGACAGTTATTAGATGGACCTGGATCTTTGAAAAATCTGGGTATGGACAGCAGTGTTGTAGAATTTTTAAATCACAATCCAGAGTTTTTTTTACCCTAATCATTTAATTCCCAGATAACAGACTCACAACTTTTATTATTTACAATCAGCCTTAAACAGCACAAGAGCTGGGCAGATAGATATCTACCCTCTATGCTATTAGAACCTACTATTCTATAAATAACCCTGAGTTATTACTTACTACATTTTATTTGGTCTGCTGTTAACTTCAATTGACCAACCCTCAGGTGCATATGCACCAATACATGCATGACATGGGGATCCCAGGAGATGGTGTCACATCCCTAGGAAATGACGTTAGAGACAGTTGTAAGCATACATGTGGGTGCTGTGAATAAAACCCTGGTCCTTCTGAAGAGCTGGCATTGCTCTTAACTACTGAGCCATTTTTCCAGACCCACATGTATTTTGACATATACATAGTCTCACAGTAATTTTATTGTTTATGTGAGAGACCAGAGCCAAAAACTTGGCAGAACTTGGAAGAGCTCTGTGAGTTTAAAGCCAGTCTGGTCTATATAGTGAGTTCCAGGCCAGCCAAGGTTACGTAGTAAGACCCTGTCTCAACAACAACCACAAAGGAACTCACATCACACTTACTTTTCATCCTCCCTGTCCCTGCCCTCCCTCTCTCTCTCTCTCTCTCTCTCTCTCCCCCTCTCTCCCTCTCTCTCTCCCTCTCTCTCTCCCTCTCTCTGTCTCCTCATGTGGCTCACACTTCCTTGGCACAGAGTTCACAATTACACTACACATGGCTCCTCCATGTCATACCCAGAATTTATATATTCCATCCCAAACCATTGGATTTTTATGTAGCCTCAAGTACACTGTAGTTTCTAAGACTACCTCCCATCCCCCACCCCGACCTTGTGAGACGATAAAATTGGGACTGTGTCTGCAGCTTGGTGAAATGCTTTTGAAGCTCCTTCCTATTCATAGCCCCATCCATCATTACAATATTTGTATCCTCAAGATATGACAAAATCTTCCCCCCAGTCCTTATGTTCTGCGACCAAAATAAGAAGAGAAATGAAGTTTTGCTATCTTAACTTGAAACTCTTTAATTATATGGGGGATATACATATCTTGGTTTATTCAGTCTCCAGCAACATATGATGATTCTTGGAATTTTATAAGCCTTCCAGATATCATGTATTTCAGGCTTCAAAATGGCTTTTCCCTTTTCGTGTGTGTGTGTGTGTGTGTGTGTGTGTGTGTGTGTGTGTGTGTGTGTGTGTGTAGTGGGGAGTGGTTGGTGATTTCTCCTCTCTGGAAATCTTATTGAAATTCATTTGCCACCCTTGTGGTGATGGGAGGTGGAGCTTTTAAGTAATGCCGTTCTCAGTGCACTGGGAGAGCTACTGATCTTGTTTGCTTCCTGTGTTGTGTTTTGTCTCCTTTGCACACACCCGTTGCCCTTCTGTTGTCCTTCTGTTTTCTGCTGTGAACTGTAGCACAGAGACTACATGATCTCTGGCTTCCCATCCTCCAGAATCGGGATCCAAAATAAACCTCCTTTCTTCATAAACTACACAGTCTTTTTTTGTGCATATAGATTTTTTTTTATTGCAGAATACTCATTTATATTTATGGAGTACAGTGTGAGTTTTTGCTAGCATACAACATGATCAAATAAGGATGATCTTTGGCCAAATGTTAATTATGATTATATATGTTGATAATAATCAACCTTAGCTATTTTGGAATAGACCACAGGTTGTTAAATACAGGCACTCTGCTATACTGTAGAATACTATATCTTATCCTTCTAATTTTAATTTTGTATCACAAACCTCTGCCTTTTTATCTTTGCTCCCCTACCATTCCCATTTACTGGTATCACTCTTATATTCACCACATCTATAAAATCCAGTTGATATATATGATATATAATACATGTTATTTATATACATGAGAGATTTTAAACATTGGAATGTTGATGAATGATTTGAAATGCAGTTATTTCTTGCTTTCTTCCTTCCTGTAATATTTTACTTTATTAGAGAAGTGACATTTGTTAACCACACTTAACACTGTAGACTTCTTTTATAGGTAAGAATGTTGAATTTGGAAGCTTCTGGCATCCAGGTGGTGAAAAGTCACTTGTTTTTCACTATGCTTTAGCAACAGAAAGTGACCTATGCCAGAATGGGTTAGGGTTAGGCTGTGTGTTTGGGACAAATTTAGAAACACCTATCTGAACGTTAAGACTTTGGAGCTAGACTACTGAGTTTAGAAACTAGCTTTGGAGCTTTGTAATTGGGTAAATTTTCCTCTGTTTTTCTCACATATGAAGTGGGCATAAACCTCATGGGTTTCTTCTGAAAACTAGAGTCAATTTATGCAAAGCACTTGAAATAACATCTCACATATAATAAATCCCTTACATACATTAACTCCAATGCCCACAGTGTTTTTAGAAGCAAGGTTTTTTTGTTTCTTGTTTTTTGGTTTTTTTTTTTTCCATCTCAGTCTGAAACAGAGAACTGGCTTCTTTCCTGAATCCAAGTAAGCGGGGATAGTGGAAATCTCAGATAAGCCTCTGGGAAGAAACACACTGGCAAGGAGCTCTTGCAAAAATCCTAGTAGGCTAAAATATAAAACTTTTACTTTTATTGACAAACACAGTCTTATGAATAAATAACCATATTTGGATTGTTGCATATGAGTTATACTGATTTGCCATTCTTTTGAGTATAAAGAAGAGGGAGAGATTAACATTCCACCAATTAGAGATTTCTTTTGTACTCACCCCTTTTCTTAGTCTATTTAAAATGACCTTTGTCGATTTGTTTCCTTTCAAAATAGTAGCTTTCAGTGATGTCTATATTGATCAAAGTATTTTCATACTGATGGTTTAATATGGCCTGGAACATTGTGGCCCAGAAAACCTAAGTCCTAGCTGATCTGACCAGAAGATTAAGAAGAAAGTAGACTTGCCTTCATTCCAGAAGGTAGCGCTGCCCTCAGGCAGAATCAGCATGCCTTGTGAAGCCCTGGGCAGGTTTTCATTCATCCTAACCAACTTCTGTCCCTCCTATGTCTTAGTGAACACCAGAGCCTGTAAGAGAAGAGTCACCTGGAAGAATAAAACAAAACAAACAAACAAACAAAAAAAGAAATAAAAACAAACTAGAAAATGCAACAGAGAAAAGGTATATTAAAAATGAACCCCAAATTACATACAGTTGTCTGTAGACAATAGAAAAGACAAAGACACAAGGACAAAGAGGGCAGATACACACACACACATGAATATTCAGGAGAAAGAAAGATCCGTATAAGAAATCTAATGAAAGACAGAGGCTGGAGGATAACTGCAAGTTCATAACTAGCCTGGGCTACATAGTGAGTATGAAGCCAACCACAGGTACAACAGCTGCACAGGCTTTTAAATTTTTTAAAAAAGATACAGAACTTAATAACTATTGTAAGAGCAGTAAGGCTCTTACAGGTGGCCTTGCTTCTGAACCTTGGGATGAGCATCCTGCTTCAGTCTCATTAATGATGCTTCCTGTCCCCTAGAGAGGGTGTCAGCCCACTCTTATAAATAGACGTATTTTAAAATAACTATGTGAAAGAAAATGTGTGAAATGTGTGAGTTTTCTGTCTCTCTTCCTGACACAAAAATACATTTTATTCAAATTAAGTGCAAATTTGATATGATAAAAAAACCCTCTTATAGAATATTTTAATTTATTTTAATTAAGGATCTTGGGAAATTGTCCCTGTGCACTTCAGTAGTAGATCTGAGGATAAGTGCTATCTGAGAAGTGAGTGGCTGAGCAGCTATCAGATATTAAATCTTTCACAATCAATAATTCTTCCTATATAAATATAATCTTTATCTTATTCAACTTACAGAAACTTAGATATAAGCAAACTACTTTGATTAGATTTTCAAAGAAACTGACACTTACTTGTAGTGATCACAAGAAACATTTTATACTTTTACAGATTAGACTTTGAAATATGATACAAGCTTGCATTTTTTAATATTGCTATAGTTTATTATTTTATTCATTTTGACATATCTATGAGCTCTTAGAAGGTGTTTTTTTTTTCTTATGTAGCAAGCACTAAACTAAGTATAGTTATCTCTTCACAGTCATAAGAACATGGCCCCAGATTCCCCTGAGGATACAAAATCTACTGATACTCAAGTCCCTTAAGGTTAATGGCTCGAGTAAGACTTGGAAATAACCTGTGTGCATCCCCTAAGCTCTTGTATACTTTAATCATCTCTTAAGGATATGATATCTAATGCAAGTGCTATATCAACTGCATCCTCTTGATAATAATGATAGTAATCTAAACTGTTCATCCAAGATACTCCTAATGCCACGTCGACCTCAAAATCATTGTAACATAAACTCTCTAGTACAGAGGAGTGTGCCTGCAAAAGCAAAGCCCTGATTGTGATGACCAAGCACAAAAACAGTGGCTGTGTCCAGTGTCAGGGCTGTGTTCATCAAGGACAATCTGGAAGAAGCAGTTGCTACTTTGAGTTAAGTCAAGGCATTTCAGTCAGTCAGAGCTTCTGTAACAAACAGACCATGAGTCTTAACAACAAAAACTGATTCTTTTCATCATCCTATAGGACCAAGCACATAGGCAACAGAGACAAAGGGTACGATGTAGTCTCTGCTCTCATCTCCCAACACTTGCCTCTGTGTAAAGAAAATGTATTGGAGTGTAGCAAGCCTGATGTTTGCAGGGATTAGATGCACTGTGGGGATATTCCTGCAAAGTCAGTCTTAGAAGCATCTAAAAACATTCTCAATTTGTCTCTTTATGTCTCTGCTCTTATCTCTGTCTCTATCTTTCTGTCTCTCTGTCTTTCTGTATGTCTCTCTCTCCTTTACACAAACACAGACACAGAGAGAGAGAGACACACACAGACACACACAGACACACAGAGGAGTCCCACCACTAGACCCTTACATGTCCCTCTCAAGGACAAACCTGACATCCCAGAGCCCCAGCAGCCTACGCCTAGATTCACAAGCCCAAGTGCTTCCTGAGGGAAGCTCAGATGAATGGATTGGACTGGAAGGTTCCTGGAACACTCCCTGCCCTAATGGAACAGACAAGTCTAAGGATCTGAATCCCTGGCGTCCATGTTAAAGCCTAGTGTGGTGGCCTATCTGTAACTCCAGCACATGTCAGTGGACTTTGATCAAGTGTGTCCAATTCTCATATCCGTTTATTTTTACTGAGAAATTATTTTAAAATTGTATTTTATTGTTAATTTTTATTTTGGTGTGTGTGTGTGTGTGTGTGTGTGTGTGTGTGTGTGTGTGTGCATGTGGCATTTTATGTTTTATAATATAATGCAGTGGTGGTGGGAGCAATTTGGAAAGCTGTCCAAAATATCCCGCTGAGGACTCATGCTACGTGTAAAGGCATGAGTATAAAAGAAAGTTTATTGAGGGGAAGAAAAAAGGTGCCTGGAAAGGGGTAGAGGCAGATAAAGGGAGTGGGAGAGGACAAAAAAAAGAAGAAGAGAGAGGAAGAGGATAGTTGGTAACATGTGGGAACAGAGAGAGGGAGAGAAAGAAGAGAAAGAGAGAGAGAGAGGGTAATAAGCAATCTTTTTTTTCTTTTTCCAATTTTTTATTAGATATTTTCTTCATTTACATTTCAAATGCTATCCTGAAAGTCCCCTATACCCTCCCCCTGCCCTGCTCCCCTACCCACCCACTCCCACTTCTTGGCCCTGGCGTTCCCCTGTACTGGGTCATATAAAGTTTGCTAGACTAAGGGGCCTCTCTTCCCAATGATGGCCAACTAGGCCATCTTCTGATACATATGCAGCTAGAGGCACGAGCTCCGGGGGGTACTGGTTAGTTCATATTGTTGTTCCACCTATAGGGTTGCAGACCCCTTTAGCTCCTTGGTTTACTCCATTGGGGGCCCTGTGTTCCATCCAATAGCTGACTGTGAGCATCCACTTCTGTGTTTGCCAGGCACTGGCATAGCCTCACAAGAGACAGCTATATCAGGGTCCTTTCAGCAAAATCTTGCTGGCATATGCAATAGTGTCTGGGTTTGGTGGCTGATTATGGGATGGATCCCCGGGTGCAGCAGTCTCTGGATGGTCCATCCTTTCAGCTCTAAACTTTGTATAAGCTGCCACCTGGCTCATACCTGGAAACAGATGATGATGTAAACTGTTACTAGGACACTGTTACTAGGTTCCAGGGAAGAGCCTAGTGGAATTGTCTGTAGGCCAATTGTGTGTGTGTGTGTGTGTGTGTGTGTGTGTGTGTGTGTGTGTGTGTGTGTTGTGCTAACTCTTGTGTATGCAGATGCTAAGGCTGGAGATCCACATCATGATCCCTCTTGCTTTCCACCTTATAATTTGAAATAGGGTCTATCATCAAACCCAGGAATTGAGTTTCTTCTAGCCTGGATGCTTAGTAACCCCGGCACCCACTTTTCTCTTCTCCTCTCACTCCCCTGTGCTGTTAGGCCACTGCACACACATGATCCATATATATATATATATATATACATAGAACATTTAAGTAAATAAATCCTCAAAATGTTGCAATAAGAATACAAAAGTGCTGTAAACTTATACTAGCAACATCTGCTACTGTCCTGCAATTTTTGTGCTGCTGAATCCCAAGGTCTTTGAAAGAACTAACTTGTTAATATCTTGGAAATGTTGGGAGGTAGGCAGCTGTACTTTGAAACACCAAGTATACATAAGATGGCTTTTAAATTTTCCTCTTTTCCAATTTAGGGTTTCATTAGAGAGTCAAAGCTGGACTAGGACTCTTGAACTTCCTGCCTCAGCCTTCCAAGTACTGGGATTACAGGAATGTGTCTCTGTACCTAGCACATGATTAAGTTTTTTAAATTCTATTTTTCAGGTGCTGGAGAGATGGCTCAGTGGTTAAGAGTACATGCAGCTCTTGCAGAAGAACTTGGTTTGATTCCTAGCTCCCACATAGATGCTTACAATTAATTCCAATTCCAGGGAATTCATACCCTCTTTTGACTTCTGTGGGTATTGTATGCAGATGCTGCATAGACATACATGCAGGCAAAGCTCTCACACCCATAACATAAAATAAAGTCTAAAATTCCATTAAAATTCTTCATATCCAGATGGAAGAATGAGAGAGAGAGAGAGAGAGAGAGAGAGAGAGAGAGAGAGAGAGAGAGAGAGATGGGGGGGTGATTCTTAACATTCTCTCTGTAATCTCTTCAGCTCTCAGCAGCAATTATCAGAGATCAGGCTTGGCATGTACTCTGCTACCCAGTTGTTATCAATAGCTTCTAATTGAGGACATGTGTTCATTTCAGCTGGGGTTATTGTTTGGTTGATCACGATGGAGAGGCTGAAAGACAGCATCTGGCAGGGTTATTTTCTGAAACCCACCCCTCAGTCCCATCTTCCTTCATAACTGCTTGCATTTGGTATGTGACACAGGAGGATAAAGGGAGGTTGGCACCCTAAAAGGCATCTGCTTTGACGTGGCCACAGGCTCATCAATGACATCTTTGCATTATGTATTAGGAAACATACCCAGATCCTTAAAGTAGATACCCATTTTTGCTTTTTATTCAAAGATACATGAAAAAATAGCTGCAAACTCAGTAATTAACCTGTAGTTTAGGCAGGGCTTGGCAGGCCTGTTTTATATCCACTCCAGGCAGTGTTTGATAGGATGACTTGGCTGGGACTGAAGAAACCAGTTCCTGAGTGGTGTGACTCCTATGACTGGATATGCTGAAGTGGCAGCCAAAGGCTCACTGTGTACCTGACAGGGCTCTTCAGGAAAACTCTGTTCGGATTAATTTACAGCTGGAGATCTTAATTCCAAAATAGAAATTCCAAGAGACAAAAGCTACAAGGCTTGGCCCGCTGTGTTGTCACAGTGTCTCCTCTTGTGCTTTATGGAAAGCTGCTGTCTAGATTCAGATATGGGGCATGTACCACACACTTCCCGAAGAGGAATGAGACTGAAGACCCAAATAACATCTGCTGTTTGGAAAATTAATTTACACTTTATCAAAATGAGGTCTTGATAAACAACTCAAGCTGTTTCCACCCCCTTGCTCTTCCTGCATCTGCCTCCCAAATAATAGGACAACAGGTATGTACCACTATGCCCAGGCTAAAATACAAATTTTAAATGACAGTTTGACATGATACCACTGAGCTTAATAGTCACATAGTAAATGGCAACAGTACCCAGTGATTCTCTATTTTAAATACACACACATGTATGCACATAGAGACAGATGTATTCACATATGCATGCATACATATAAACAGACATATATGTGTACATACATATGAACACAGACATAAATATATACACATATTCATACATGGACATATATAAACATACATACAAACATATATGCATATACATATGTGCCAATACATACATATACACATAGACACAGAAACTATACATACTCATACACATAGATATACATAGATATACCTGCACACACATACACACCTATAGACACAGACATATTCACACATACAGACATATATACACATACATACAAATACATATACACATATAAGTACATACATATATTCACACATGCACAGATAGACACACACTCATATGCACACACATAGACAAAAAGAGACACATACATAAATAGGCACATATACGCATACACATTGGTTGTTCCTGGTTTTTTGTTTCTTTTTTTTTCTGGATATTGAAATTGTGTTTTGTGCTAATTATTACCATGTACAAGGAATAGGTTGCATCATTTTCAGTCATTGGACAAGGGTGCCCTTTAGACACCCCCCAAGGATTACAGGCTATTGCCAAGGCAAGTAGCTACCCCTCACAATCTAATAGTAAGGACCTATTGCTAAAGACACTTATGTCATCAATATGGAGAAATTGAGCTGGTGCCTAACTAGGAGGTTTATCCCTACTTCTCTTGTTCGTAGGGCTGGAAGGTACTGTGGATGCTACATGAGGAGAAAATAATCAATCTCATCCAGCTCTGAACCTTTGACCTACAAGAGCAACCTCCCTGCAAAATATACTGATATAATCATGGCACCAATGTTATGGAATAATCATCAGTTTCTTAACTGGATATAAGACCTTCTCCGAGAGATGGAACATATACCTGACACTATTCAAGTGGCCAAGAATATGACTAGATATAGGTCAGGGGGGAAACCTACCACTATTATTCTGCCAAGGATGCATAGCAATAAAATTAGTCCTAATGACATATTGATATACTCATAGATCAGTGTTCAGGTCTCATGAAAGAAGTTCCTTCTTGCAGTAGAGAACCACAGACCCACATCAGGGCAATGTGTAGAGAATAAAAGAGTTTAGAGTTCTGGATCACTGTTGATAGTCTCAGTCTGGGGCAGTAACTTCTTTACCCTTTCCTGTAACTTAAAGGTTGCACTGACTTATGGTGCTTGAGATTTGGAGATGAGTTCCCAGAAAGGAAACATGACTCGATCCTGGCCTCAGACTCACCAGAGTACGTTCACCTTCAAAAATGACAAGTTTGATAAGAGTGTTCAGACCAAGAAAATTAATGCAAAACGTCATGATGGAGTATGTCAATGCTGCAAAGAAGTTCTTGAATGGCTTGTAAAATACAGCAAATACAAGCCACTGTCAAAGCCTAAGAAATGTGTTAATGTTTACAAAAGACAGTAAAGGACTCTTACCACATAATGTGTAGACCACGTGCCTGTGAACTCGAAGTTTGTGCAAAATGTAGAAAGAAAGAAGAGATCATTATTCCATTTAATAAAGAACCAGAAACTTAAGAAAAATTACTGAAAATGAAGGTTCTAACAATAGAAGAAGCTGCAGACAGAAGGAAGACAGTGATAAGGACTTAGATGCTGAGTCTGACTCTGATGTCGAGGATGGGGAGACTCAGGCCTGACAGCACTGAGTCAGTTGCAGAGGGAGTCAGAAAAGGATATGTCAATAGGCAGAACTAGCTCATGAGCAATGTTGGTTATTTATAACATTTGAGTAACAGAATCTTAAAGGTGTTCACAATAACACTTAAGCTGTATATACAGAATATGTGTGGGCGCTCCATGGCATGTTGTATAAAACCTATAAAAATTGTTTAGAAAAACATTATCTAATATCAAATTATTCAGTGTTGAGAATTGGTGATTGTATCAGAACTATCTCATGAAAAACTAAGATGATGACTACCTCAGTGTACATTTCCATAACCTGACCTTGGGTATGTGACTTCTTTAGCAAAAGCCCCCTCACGTCATACAAGGCAAAACAGTTTATTTTTACACACACATACAATCATGTGTGCTACATCCACTCCAGTAGTGACAAGCGTGACAGGCTCCAAAAACCTGGGTGCTGTCCCGAGGCAAAAAGTTCACGGAAACTTAGTCTCCTGGAACTGTGGCATCCTGTATTGGAGAATGCTCCAATGTCCTTGCTTTAGTTGGTAAACAGATCTGTGTGCTTTCCCTTAATATTGCTTTATTACAAGTGCTCCTAAGGATTGATATTTTGACATATAGCTAAGTTAGATTCTAGGCAGTCCTTGATTCGAACTTGGGCATGGATAGCTAAGTCACTGCCCTACACAGGAATTTACCATTATCTAGGAAGAAGGAAGTTTGTTACCTAAAGAGGATCCAGAGTAGATACTTAAAATGTAGGTAGCTGAGTTACACCCATACACAAGTATTTACAATGGCCTGGGGGAAGGTGAACTATACAATAGACTAGAGAAAGAACTATGGCAAGGGCACGAAGCCCTTGCCCCTGGCTTCTAAGATTAAGTGGACCTTAGGTGGAGCTGTTTTTGATCCCAGTCGTTAACATTGAGTTTTACCCCAGTTGGTTCCTCCCAGTTCTTCCTTATTTGTATTCCTTTGTTTTGTGTAAGAATCCAGTAACCTCTTTGTACCTTGCTGGTGTGTCACCCAACTTCCCTATTTTCTTCTGTATAAAAAGTTTGATGTTCGATTTGACAAATTACATTCAGATTCACACTCCCTCACGTCGGTCTGTCTGTCAATTCCAGCCGATGCCTTGCCCACCTGCTCCAGAGATTCGTTCCATGCAGACTAGGGACCCAGAGGGTCTGCGGCACATGTGTAATGATTTTCCTTCAAAAATGTTTTTATATACTTCATTCCATGTTTTAACCTTTTCCTAATTTGGAAATTTATACTTAGAAAAAAAAGTGTAGACTGTATAGTTATTATTCTAGAAAGGAATAAAATATTCATACTGGAGTGGTGATAACTTGCAGTATCAGAAGCTCCTGTGATGTTCTCCCTTATAAGCTTATCCTTTCCAGAATTCCATCATCCTGAATTATCACTTTATTGCCAGGGTTTTCACCTGTAAACAGTGTAAGTTAGTGTCTTATGATTATTGAAATCTGTGTCCTTGTGTTTAAAACACCAAAGCTACAGAATAGTGGCCAGGTAGTACAATGGACTTTTACTCTAGCTAGATTCACAATTTTAATAGTTTGCTATGTTTTCTGTGTGTCTTAATCTCTATGAATGTATATATGATGCACATGTGCATGTACATATGTATCTATGTATTGGCTGAGTCATTGAAATAAAGGGGAAATTGTGAAAAAAAATGTTTAGAGCATTCAGCCTTAAATGGGGTGTCTTTATTAAACTCTACCCTCAGGGACTAAGTAATTGTACAGAAAAGAAGGCAAAATGACTGTAAAAGCCAGAGCCAGTGGAAAACACCAAGGAAACAATATCTTCTAGACTCAATAGAACTGATGCACATATGAATTCACAGAGTCTTTGAACCAATGCACAAGGCCTGTATAGGTTCTAGCAGTGTTCCAGCATGGTGAAGGGAAAGTGGATACACAAAGTCCCAACCCTAACCAAAATGCTACTATATATATATATATATATATATATATATATATATATATATATATATATATATGTGTGTGTGTGTGTGTGTGTGTACACTGTAGCTGTCTTCAGACACATCAGAAGAGGGTACCAGATCCCATTACAGATGACTGTGAGCCACCAAGTAGTTGCTAGGAATTAACTGAACTCAGGACTTCTAGAAGAGCAGTCAGTACTCTTAACCACTGAGCCATCTCTCCAGCCCCCAAAAGCTACTTTTAATCGATGCCTGCTGGGAAATGGAAAATCAGGTTTCTCCAGTGAAGTGATACTGAGGATGATATCAACCATGTTCTAGAGCAGTGTTCTAGACAAAGCAGACCATGTGCCTTTCTCTCTGTCTCTCTGTCTCTGTCTCTCTGTCTCTCTCTGTCTCTGTCTCTCTATCTCTCTCTCTCTGTCTCTCTCTCCCTCTGTGTGTGTGTGCTTTTTGTTATGGTTATGCATTATTTTGTTGTTTTGTTTGGTTTTTCTTTTGCCTTTTGGGATTTGTTTCATTTTGTTGGATTTTTGTTTGTTTGGTTGGTTGTTTTTGTTTCTGTTTGGGGGAGATAGAAAGTGCATGAAGTTGGGTGGACAAAGATGTGAGGAAATTTGAAGTGACTTTGGGGAGGGGAGGGGAAATAATATGATCAAAACACATTATGAGAAAGTTCTAAAAATAATTTTTAAATGTAATAAAGATTCGAACTCAAAATTTCAAAAAGCAAGTCAGGTGTTGGTGGCACACTCCTTTAATCCCAGCACTCAGGAGGCAGAGGCAGACAGATTTCTGAGTTCGAGGCCAGCCTGGTCTACAGAGTGAGTTCCAGGACAGCCAGGGCTACACAGAGAAACCCTGCCTCAAAAAAACAAAAACAAAAACAAAAACAAAAAAACAAAAACAAAAACAAATAAATAAAAAACAAAATTTCAAAAAGCAGAAAGCATGAAAGGAAAGTTCACCCAAGCTCTCTGAACAGTGGCTGTGAACAAGGGCTGAATGTGTTGAGGACGGTCATGTTAAGCCTGTATTTCATGCAGCATTTCTCTATGGTGCTCCATGCGCAATGAAATAGGAACTTTCATCATGCCTCATTTATCTCTGTTGGTTCCCTGGACATTTGGAAGCAGGATATATCAGCTATGCTCAAATTGATCACAATTGATTTAATTCCAAACAAATACCACCAATCTCTCTTTTAATGCTTTGCAGGGAATATGTTTGCAAATTAAGTATGCAGTAGTGCACATTTGAAAGAGAAATAAATGTAAGATTTAGTGATGCCATCTTACTATCTTATCAGCTGAATTTAAAATGGACATTACTTCTGCTTCTTAGGCACAGGAATCAATGAATGGAAGTCTCATATTAGAAGCTGAGGGTGAGGCATATTGTCTTCTATTTTAGAGAGTGAAGATGGCTAACTTGGGAGGAAGAGCCTTTCTCACACCTTAGAAAGCCTGACCGGGAGTCTGAGGCCTCCAAAGAGAGAATCACTGGACATTTAACTTCTGCACAATTTTACTACAAATTCAGGAGTGAGCTGTAAAGACTGAGTCCAGTGCATTGTGTCCCAGCTCTCAAGAAGCTCTGGGCAATGAGTAAGGAGGGAGACACAAGTTGAAGGGTAGAGTAGATGACACCACCCTTCAGAGACACAAACATTTGGAAGCCAAAGCTTGTACCTGAGCTGCTTCACATGCCATTTAAATCCTTTCTGCTTCCGTTTTCTCCTCTGTACAATAATGTTGATCATGGCAAGGACTAACATAGTTAGGAGTGCCCATCTTATGTCTCTTTGATGCTTGCTGTTGCAAGGAATGCACTGCAGGTGGTCAGTGATTGATGGGTGATTTTGTGTTGATAGAAAGTGTTTAAGTGTGCTGTTTGGCACATACTAAGGATTCAATAAATGTCTGTCGTTAAGATACAGTTACCAGAATTGTGTAGTCATGGCAACATCAGATTACTATGTAATGGCAGTAGTAGTCGCTAACGGTAATAGTAACAAGAATAGAAGCACGAAGCCCTGCCTAGCTAGGAGCACAGATGAATACAGCTACATAGATGAGTTGGCCACATGATAGGAGTGTATGGAACAAAACAGCAAGGAATTTGTCCTGATTAATTAGGGTGGGCACTACTGAAGTCTTCCAACTAAGAAGACACACAATGACAGCATAATAAAGTGGACTATGAGGCAAAAACTTCTTAGAGGCTACAGGGAAAATGTGTTTTCTGGACACAGTAGTGAAGTTGCACATATGAGCTCCCAGCATGTTCAAGACCTGAGAAAGCTGAAGACAGACAAAATTCTCAGCATGAAGAACAGGTAGGACAAGAAGTTCTACCACAAGCTTGGGGAGGAAGAGTCAGTTTTCTTTAAAGAGTGTTACCTCTGGTAAGAATGCCAAGGAAGTTTATGGGTAGCACATCTTGATGGAAGGAAGGAAGGAAGGAAGGAAGGAAGGAAGGAAGGGAGGGAGGGAGGGAGGGAGGGAGGGAGGGAGGGAGGAGGAGGGAGGGAGGGAGGGAGGGAGAGAGGGCGGGGGAAGGGAGAGAGGGAGGGAGAGAGAGAGAGAGCTCAAAGTCAGTTGGGTAGGTAAGGTGGTTAGACTTTAGAGGAGTTAGTGGAGTGTAAACATGATAAAAATACAGTGTGTATAATTCTCAATGAACCAATAAAAATAAGACAAAGGGGAAAGTAGTAAAAACAAAGGTCTTGGTTTGATCCATTACATTTGTCTAAGTAGTGTACTTAGTACAGAGCTGAATTATAGGCAAGGGAGGTGAGCAGGAGGGAAGATGTGAGGAAAGGAATTTAGAACTTGAATTAGCAGTATCGATTAAGCAGACACAGCATAGTGAAACAAGAGCCAAATGACCTGAAAAACAAACGGTTGGAAAACATGCTATGACATCATCAGAACAATTGCTTTGCTTCATCATGTATGTTTGTGCCGATGGCATAAAGACCAGTTAGAAGTCACAGTGAGCATCTGGAGATTCAAGTGTGGAGTCTTCTTGGATCAGAAGGAATTTGTTTTCTTTCTAAAATGGGAACTAGAGGGATCTATGACATTATGAAATGAAAGAGGCTAGAGAGAAAATGGTGAAGAGGAAAATATCCCTATGTAATGGAGGGAGGAGCAGTGCTGGAGAAGTCAGAAGGGTATGAGGAGACAAGTCCATGCTATGCACTAAAAGACAAAGAATAGCTGTATTGCAAAGCTGACAACTGGATACTGTGTCCTGTACACAGAGGGTGGTGAAAGTCATAGTTCTTCTCTGGAAACAAGTGTCATGGAACTTGGTGACTAGCTTGACAACTGACCCTCTAAATTCCCATTTGAGTCTAGTATTCTGTCTTTCAAAGAGAACTTTGTGTTTGTTAGACGTCACCTAGTATCAATCGATGCTTAACTAACCATGTGTGTGCCTGTATATAGTATTTGTTAACAAAGAATTTGAGATATATAGTGTAATCATAATCACTTTAGTGATTCATCTTCCAATTCTATCCTCCATATGGTATGTATGTTTCTTACTTAAGATCAAAAATCAAAACAAGTGAAATTCCTAAGGTCAACCCCTTAAACAGAAAGGGTCACTGAGCAATGGAGTGTTTACATACACACCAATTATTACAGATAAATGCTTAAGACATTTCGAGAGCAGCTCTCTTTCCATTTCATTCGCTATGCATTCCTCATACACCAACTTATAGACCAACTTCTGGCAAGAAGAAAAGAATAGCCATGGTTGACTAAACGAACAAGCAGAGTTGACTGTGGGCCTGGGTAACCTCCTGACAAAACAGGACCAGAATTTTTCTCTTAGTCAGATAAGGAAAATCTGGTATAAGTTTTGAAAATAACAACCACAAGTTGTACCACAATATAAAGTTAGAATCCCTATGCTAGACCCTAAGCATATGTGTCATTCAACTAGAGTGGATTATAGACATGGACATAGAAGGGCTGTACCCCAGAAACTAGTGCCATCCCTGAAGTTGCTGTGGCAACCTGGATACACAAAGAGGAAAGGCATAGTTTGTTCTCTCATTACCATTTCTCACTCTGCTTAACTAATGATTTGGTTTTTATTAATTTTAGATTTCTTTGTTTTCTTTCATGTGCCCAAATGTTTTACCTCCCTCTATTCATGTTCACCACATATGTGCCTGGTGCTGGTGTCCTCAGAGGTCACAAGAGGGCATCAGATCTGCCTGGAACTGATGCAATAGATGGTTGTTAACTACCATGTTGGGGTACCAGCCTGGTTCTGGTTCTGCTTCTGCCCTCAGGGTATCCAATCACTGTTTTATACCAGGCCAGAATGAAAGGAAGGAAGCTTATCTGAGTGGGTAGATTCACAGGATATTAGCCAGCTTGAGTGTGAGACAGAAATAGCCTTCTCCAAGATGGTTTTCAGTGAAACATCTCTCCTTTATTGGCGGTAACAAGAGTTACATAAACTTTGGGGAGTGGGTATGTGGTTTTCAAGATGACTATACATTATTGGTTGATACCAAGGTACTGGAAATGCTTTATTTGCATGGAGAAGAATTCCAGATGCTTGCTGGACATGTCTTTATAAGGAGAGAGAAAGTTAAACCTGTAATTTGGCCACTAGGCTATGTGACAACCTCAAGACATCAAGGGACATATAGGCTACCTGAGCTGAGACAAGCAGACCCAGAGCAAGAAGGGAACAGACCTAACTTCAGTTGGTCTCAGGATGAGATTTTCAGGGATTTGGACCCGTCTCTTCCTCACCCTTGCTCTGGACTGGTTCTCACAGTCAGGTAGCTTTCATGTACCACATTGGTGCTGGGAAATGAACTTGGATCCTTCAAAAGATCAGCCAGTGCTCTTAACTACTGAGCATTTGCTCAATCCCCTTAACAAAACAATGCATATTCATGCATAACAGCAGGTCCCACCTCTCTGTCACACTGAGGACTGTGTCACTGTCAATCTGGCTCCAGATAATTCCATGATGGGGCATAGGGACCATTTTACCTTGAGATACAGATAGTTTCACCTAGTCACCATATCCATGTTTCATCTGTGCAGTAAACAAGACTCTCAGATTTATTCTGTTTATTCTGTCCAAGGTTCCTCTCCCCTAGCAGAATCCCAGGTACATCAATTATCCCATGTTTGTCACCACTTCTCCACCTTTGCCTCTGTCATTTGAACCCCCAAATTTAACTGCTAATGATACCCTAATCATATCCATCCTTGATAGTAGTTAATGGCATTTAAATAACTGTAGATAGATAGGCAGTAAGCCTAAATCTTGCCTGTTTATCCACATTGGCCTTTAACCCACAAGTTCTTTCAGTTGGTCTCTGGCTAGAGACAATCATTTAATTCAAATACAGAGTTTGCTTGCTATTAAAAAATCACAACTAGCCAATGAGGGCTCTCCAGGATATTCTAGTGTACTACAGAAGTAAAGGAGGAGTTAGAATCAAAATGGGTGAAGAGAAATTCAATCATAAATTCTATCTCTGGTTATAGCTGATGCGCTGTATATCATGAATAGTTATTTACAATAAAATTAATTCAGAAGCATATGTTTCTGGCAAAATTAGAATTTCACTCTTATTCTGTAGTAACACTTTAGCATGAGTTGGTTTGTCAAATGGACAAGCCAGTTGCTCTTCAGTCAATGTAGAGAACGAAGCTAAGAAAGAGCTTCTTTCCAGCTTCTGGCTATTATAAATAAGGCTGCTATGAACATAGTGGAGCATGTTTCCTTCTTACCAGTTGGGACATCTTCTGGATATATGCCCAGGAGAGGTATTGCGGGATCCTCCAGTAGTACCATGTCCAATTTTCTGAGGAACCGCCAGACTGATTTCCAGAGTGGTTGTACAAGCTTGCAATCCCACCAACAATGGAGGAGTGTTCCTCTTTCTCCACATCCTTGCCAGCATCTGCTGTCACCTGAATTTTTGATCTTAGCTGTTCTGACTGGTGTGAGGTGGAATCTCAGGGTTGCTTTGATTTGCATTTCCCTGATGATTAAGGATGTTGAACATTTTTTCAGGTGCTTCTCTGCCATTCGGTATTCCTCAGGTGAGAATTCTTTGTTCAGCTCTAAGCCCCATTTTTTAATGGGGTTATTCGATTTTCTGGAGCCCACCTTCTTCAGTTCTTTATATATATTGAATATTAGTCCCCTATCCGATTTGGGATAGGTAAAGATACTTTCCCAATCTGTTGGTGGCCTTTTTGTCTTATTGACGGTGTCTTTTGCCTTGCAGAAGCTTTGCAATTTTATGAGGTCCCATTTATCGATTCTCGATCTTACAGCATAAGCCGTTGCTGTTCTATTCAGGAATTTTTCCCCTGTACCCATATCTTCGAGGCTTTTCCCTACTATCTCCTCTATAAGTTTCAGTGTCTCTGGTTTTATGTGGAGTTCCTTAATCCACTTAGATTTGACCTTAGTACAAGGAGATAGAAATGGATCAATTCGCATTCTTCTACATGATAACCGCCAGTTGTGCCAGCACCATTTGTTGAAAATGCTGTCTTTTTTCCACTGGAAGGTTTTAGCTCCCTTGTCAAAGATCAAGTGACCATAGGTGTGTGGGTTCATCTCAGGGTCTTCAATTCTGTTCCATTGGTCTACTTGTCTATCACTATACCAGTACCATGCAGTTTTTATCACAATTGCTCTGTAGTACAGCTTTAGGTCAGGCATGGTGATTCCACCAGAGGTTCTTTTATCATTGAGAAGAGTTTTTGCTATCCTAGGTTTTTTGCTATTCCAGATGAATCTGCCGATTGCCCTTTCTAATTCGTTGAAGAATTGAGTTGGAATTTTGATGGGGATTGCATTGAATCTGTAGATTGCTTTTGGCAAGATAGCCATTTTTACTATATTGATCCTGCCAATCCATGAGCATGGGAGATCTTTCCATCTTCTGAGATCTTCTTTAATTTCTTTCTTCAGATGCCCCTCAACAGAGGAATGGATATAGAAAATGTGGTACATTTACACAATGGAGTACTACTCAGCTAAAAAAAAGATGAATTAATGAAATTCTTAGGCAAATGGATGGACCTGGAGGGCATCATTCTGTGTGAGGTAACCCAATCACAAAGGAACTCGCACAATATGTACTCACTGATAAGTGGATATTAGCCCAAAAACTTAGGATACACAAGATATAAGATACAATTTGCTAAACGCATGTAACTCCAGAAGAACGAAGACCAAAGTGTGGACACTTTGCCCCTTCCTAGAAATGGGAACAAAATACCCATAGAAGGAGTTACAGAGACAAAATTTGGAGCTGAGATGAAAGGATGGACCATCTAGTGATTGCCATATCCAGGGATCCATCCCATAATCAGCTTCCAAACGCTGATACCATTGCATACACTAGCAAGATTTTGCTATAAGGACCCAGATATAGCTGTCTCTTGTGAGACTATGCCGGGGCCTAGCAAACACAGAAGTGGATGCTCACAGTCAGCTATTAGATGGGTCACACGGCCCCCAATGGAGGAGCTAGAGAAAGTACCCAAGGAGCTAAAGGGAACTGCAACCCTATAGGTGGAACAACATTATGAACTAACCAGTACCCCGGAGCTCTTGTCTCTAGCTGCATATGTATCAAAAGATGGCCTAGTCAGCCATCACTGGAAAGAGAGGCCCTTTGGACTTGCAAACTTTATATGCCCCAGTACAGGGGAACGCCAGGGCCAAAAAGGGGGAGTGGGTGGGTAGGGGGTTGGGGGGTGGGTATGGGGGACTTTTGGGATAGCATTGGAAATTTAAACGAGGAAAATACCTAATTAAAAAAAAGACACAAATAAACCCTTTCTTCACTAAAAAAAAAAAAAAAAAAAAAAAAAAAAAAAAAAAAAAAAGAAAGAGCTTCTTCCAGCTGCTTCTTTATTCCTCTTGAGTACAGCCCTCTGGGCAAACAATAGATAACCCCACACTCTGCTTACTTTGTAGGAAGAGGCCCATTGTCATCCATCCTTCACAGCATAGATTAAAGGCCTCTCTGCTCATTTTACCCATGTACAACAAAAATCCTATCCTCTAGAATCCAAGTGGCATTTCTTACACCTCTTTGATATCACTGGTAATCATCAACTTTGTGCGGTAGACATTTATATGTATGCATTATTATTTACATATATGCAGACACTTCTTCATAGCATTATCAGCCCTATGAGACTATTGCAAGCAGAATTTTTAAGTAATTCTACCTTATTATTCTCACACTGTCTTATATTTATGCTTTCTCAACATGTCTCAATTGATCAGCCAAATAAGTGATATTTGGGAACTCTACCCACTTCAAATTTTCTTTCTTTTGCTTCATCTTACTTATGATTTTGTTAGAAGTTAAATTTAAACTTACAGTCCATTTTGGTGCACATAAGGGGGCATAAAAATAGAAAAAATTTTTTCTCATTCTTTCCAAATTGTGGAATGTGAAAACATATATACAAGCTATACAATCTGAAAAATCTGACAAAATTCTAAGTTTCCTTCCCTATACTCCCTGAACGTCTCTGTTAATACTTTTTGTAGTAGATATTTGACAGGCCAAGAAAGAGGGAACCTCAGTTGAGAAATTGCCTCCATCAGATTAGCCTGTGGGCATGTCTGAGAGGCATTTCCTTGATTGTTAATTGATGTAAGAGGGCTCAGGTAGAGTCATCCCTAGGCAGGAGCAGGGAGACAGGGATATATAATAAAGATAACCAAGCAAACCAGTAAACAGCATCCTTTATGACCTCTGCTATGGTTCCTGCCTCCAGGCTCCTGCAGTACCCTTGCTCATACCTCTGTAGCATACCCTTGTATGTACCAAGTGGTGATGGGCTCTAACCTGTGAAGTAATCACTTTACTCCCCCAAGTTGCTTTTGGTCACAGCATTTATCCTAGCAGCAGAAATCTAACGGGAATGCACTTCTTGAACTATACATGGGAGTGGAAATTCGGAAAGCTCATCATAACAAATTCAGAGTGGAGCCATCTGGATGTCCCTGACCATAAGTCAGCCCCATCTCTTGGGAAAAGCATGAATAGCTTACGTGGGTCTCCCAAGAAGTGGGAGATTGTTGTTTCTTATATGAGCCTGCTGCAAAAAGGACGACACTGAGATTCAGGAAGGGAAATCTCATTGAATATTGATGATATTTTGGGGGCTGGAGAGAAGGCTCAGTGTTCAAAAGCACTGATTGCTCTTTCAGAGGTCCTGAGTTCAATTCCCAGCAAGCACATGGTGGCTCACAACCATCTGTAATGGGACCTGATGCCCTCTTCTGGTGTGTCTGAAGAGAGCAACAGTGTGCTCACATAAAATAAATACATAAATCTTTTTTTAAAATGATGATATCTTCACAATTCATTCTGAGACATTTGTTTTTTCTTGAACTGAGATAGTAACACCAGTCATTACTCAGCAGCTTTAACGCACCAGCCAACCTAGACAGCAATTATTTCATGACCCCAGTTCAAAATATGCAGTCTCTGGGCCTTATCCTTGCACTCAGAAGCAAAGGCGAGCCACATTCTTGAAGGTATAATTGTTCCTCTAGACCCTAATCCCTCCTGTGTAATGGAGCATGTGTCTCTCTTCAAAGAGCAGTAAATCTGTAATTCCCTCTAATCCTAAGTGACGTTTAAAGAGTAGGGTTTCAGTTATTCAATCTCCTATAACCTTCCATAGGCTTTTTGTAATCACAGACAACCCACAAGAGTGTGTTCAAATTCAAGAATTTGTGTAGTTCGTCCCTAAGAAGATATTGCAGGTGGCATTCATTGTCCAGGTCAACTTTATCATTCAAGAACTCCTGAAAGGAGGTAGGGTTTGGCTGGAAGTCATGACTGCCCCACTGATGTCAGGTATATTCAACCCAATTCTAAAGGGTACTCGATGGTGTGAAGTGATTATAGTACTATATTATACACAGGTAGCCTTAAGTTTGTAATCACTTACTACTTAGTGATAAGCATACACTCTGAGAAGTGCATCATTAGCTGACATAGTCACTTTGAGACATCATGCCATGCATTTGTTTATATAGTACAGATCCATAACTCAATATGGCTACTTGATGAAGGCAAGAATTGTAAATATGATGCATATGAGGCTGCTGTGAACAAAACACAAAGTACTGTTTCACAGTAAACATTTTTATGAGTAGGACACTCTGTCACAGAAAGAATAATGTAACAAATACCTGAAGTTTTTTTAACCAGTGTTGTGTTGTTTAATGACTGTACACATTCTATTTTTCTAGGACTAAACACATAGTAGTATGTATCTTACACAAGATTACCACAAATGAGTGTGTCACCCATATCTATGAGGGCTGAGTCTCAGCCCTATAGAAAATAGGGAATTTTTACTCTGTTTTAATCTTCTGGAAACACTATGATGTATGCCATCTGCTACTAGCTGAAACATTATAAACCTGTGGATGACTATGTAGAGGCTATGAAGGAAATTTCTAGGAAAAAAAAGCATACTCCTATATACTTTAAGCTAATGCAGAAGGCTTTTTTTTGCCAGTTAATTTTTTTAAACAATTTTTATTAGACATTTTCTTCATTTACATTTCAAATGCTATCCTGAAAGTCCCCTATACACTCTCCCCATCCTGCTCCCCAACCCACCCATTCCCACTTTCTGGCCCTGGCATTCCCCTCTACTGAGGCATATGATGTTTGCAAGACCAAGGGCATCTCCTCCCAATGATGGCTGACTAGGCCATCTTCTGCTACATATGCAGCTAGAGACATGAGCTCTGGGGGTACTGGGTAGTTCACATTGTTGTTCCTCCTATAGGGTTTAATGCGGAGAAGTCTTAACAATGAAGAATGGAAATTTATGAAATGAGTTTGTTCATATGGCTGTGTGTGTGTGTGTGTGTGTGTGTGTGTGTGTGTGTGCGCGCGCGCGCGCGCGCAGTAATAACAGAAGGAAAAAAAAGAGAAAACTGAAAAAATAAGTGCTTTAAAAAGTCCTTTGCCCTTGGCAACTTCATAAGCAAGATTGTCACTGTGTTTTGAAATAATGTTTCTATTCTAAACACATTTTTTACAAGTCTATTCAAAGCATGTTTTCTCTCCCTGTCGGGGAATTTTAAATCCTAAAACAATCCAAACTTTCCTTTCCTTGGGGAACCAAGAGACACAGATATTTGGAATCTGTGGTTCCCTTATCCAGTCCATCAAACAGAGGGCTTTCTGTGACATGTGAGTTGATCTGTGAACAAATTTACCTTTCTGATTACAATGCTTAAGCAGTTTAATAATGTGTGAATACATCTCCCTTAAGGCTTTGTGTGTTAGCTCTCAAGTTACTCTTCCTTCAATCTCGCCAAGGTAGCAAATGTTCTGCTCTACTTTAGAGGTGAGTCTTTGAAAGTGATGATTGGAATCTCATGTCAATGTGACTTAATAGCCACATCAGTGAATGAGGAAGAAGAGAATGTATTTTATCAATAATAAATCACTCTGTTTTACATATTAGTTCAATATGCATCAATGGAATTAAATTTTAAGGAAGGACTACTCACTGAAAGACAGGTGTTATAACTGGAGAGGAAGGCAGAATTTGGTTTTAGATTGATCCTTCTGATTTCTACCCTTTGCACAGATTTCTTCCAGCAAGAGATGGCAAGCTTGGCTGTTAAGATCATGACCTTGAATGTTTGCTCACACTGCTTTCCTGTGAAACGTTATGTTACTTTCTTGAACCTGGAAAGGGAAGAATTGCTCTGTAGATAAGCATAAGTTCAGGGGAAGACTGATTTGGATAGAGCTGAGAAAGGAGAGTTACAGAGTCAAAGACAGCGGGACATTTTAGTTCAAGATGAGCATCTGACTATTTGATTTAATTATTATGCTCCCAGAACCATCAACTGGGGTAATTAAAAAAATGGGAGAGTGGAAAATGTAAATAGACTGTATAGGCAAGATTTAAAGAGTGTCATTCATGCTGAGGGACACAGAGTAATCACACAAACTGTGATGGAAGAGAGAGGCAATGACAGGAAAACTGTAAACTGTGACTTGATGCTTACATTGAGGCATGGCAACTCATGGCCAAATCACACTATAATTTTCACTGGGGTAAAGTGAAGATTTAAAAAAGTCATAGCAAATGGACAACATAAGCATAAGATATATTTTGGTGCTAAAGAAAGGAGACCAAGGGATATGCTGGATGTTGAACTGTACCAAGAAATATAGTAAGAACATAAAGAAGAGGGCTGGATTGATGGTCTGTGATAGAGAGCACTTGCTGTCCTTGTGGGGGCTCCAAGTTTGGTTCCCAGAACCCACATCAAGAAGTTTACAACCAAATGTAACTCCAGCTCCAGGGGATCCAGTACCCACCCAGTTTTGGTCTCCATACACATCAGAATGTACTGGGTATGCATACATATGCACATATTTTCCTTTTATACAATTACACAGATAGGAGATTTGTTCTTATAAATCATAGCAAACACAGCATTGGCACACACACACACACACACACACACACACACACACACACATATATATATATATATATATATATATATATATATACTCTACTGTGTACTGAAAACTGGTTTTAATGTTAAGTATTAGTCATCACAAGAGACTATCAGTAAGAGTTTTGTGTTGTCTGTGAATATTAGAAATAAGTGAGTCTTGGTTTTTTTTTCATGATAGGATATCAATAGATGATATAATTAGCTCACTGGACAAATAAATTCAACCAAAAATAATTAGACCAAAAAAAAAAAGCCCTCCAGTTATATATCAGCTATTTAATAGATTTCTCATAATAAGCAGCCTGTTAGAAAATCAGTCAATAAATAAACTATGCAACAATAAACTTAATGAAAACACAAGTTTTTTCTTTGGAAAGGTAAACTGTAAGGTGAGGTAGAGAGGGACTACTACTATGGAGGGTCTAAGATAGGACTGGGAAAACATGACATTCCAGGAAATAAAAGAAACATTCAAAGGAATTTGGGATTTTAGAGACCTTGGAGAGTTCAAAGCCATATTAGCCCAGCCTGACTGTCCTAATTAGTATTAAGATTTTCATTTCTCATTTAGTGTCCATTTTTCTTTGTACAAAGGTAACATCCTTTACCTTGGAAAGTACAATCCAACAAGGGAAACAAATTTCATTGGCATATTTCCTGTAGGATGTTTTTAAAGCTGCTTACTTTATTGTGTCCTCTATTATGCTCAGATTTTAGGGGCACCCTCTGCCTTGTTTAGTCTCAACAACATTCTCTGTCTAACTGCCTTTTTGCATTAGTTGGTAGTGGCTGGCTTTCTTTTAGCAGTCTTGAATGGGGGTCCCCTCTCTCAGTGCTTGTAGCTCAATCCTACTGTGCCAACTATGGGGATAATAGAGGAAGCTGTTTGCCCTTCAGTTACAAGTCCAGACAAGCTGTAGTTATCCATGCCCCACATGTACCCAGGTAGAAAAAATCAGAACATATAAATTATGATGCTAGATGCTTATTCACTTAAGAATAATTGACCATATTGATCAATTTTATATAATCCTCCTAACTAGCGAGATTGTTTGCTTTAAGTACTATTTCCATGGGCTGATTCTGGCCCTTTTAATTCTTAAAATCCTTCATGGCTAATTGGAAATTACTTAGACTTCAAGGTCAGTTTCTACATATATTTACTGAGTCATTAGGCTGTGACTTGGAAAACACTCAAGTTCTTAAATAATTATAAATACAAAGTAAATTAAAGGGACTGATAATCACAATGAATGTATAATTTAAAAAATCCAGCTGTATATTTTTAATAATCAAAACATCCCTTTTTAAATTAAAGAAAATGCTTGAAGTTTTCGCCAAATATGATTCGGCAGGTTAGTTCTCAAGTACACACACTGATGACTTTAGGAATTACAATGTGTTTATCGCCCTGTTCTGGGCTTTCAAATCCCTATTGAATGCCTCTAAGATAAGGCTATCAATGTCTATACAGAATCACAGGCTTCTAGAGACCTGGGAGAGTCTTGTTTTCAGGATGAGGGTCCCTGTGACAGAAAGGACCCATAGAGTTCCATGAGGCAGGCTCTTCCTTTTCCCCATACCTTTACATTTGATGGACATAAAAACTTCATTTTTTACTCCTTCTGTAAGAGCTAAACTCATTGGTTCCTATGAAATCTTCTTCTTCAGGATCTAGCATTTACCACCCATATTCCATCAGGTTTTGGAATAATTGTATCCCAGTGTCTATAAACTGGTATCTCTCAACAACTTGTGTTCTAACATTTTAACAACTCTTAACTTTCTGAGTTTCATATGACAAATATGTGACCACAGATCCATACATCTAACAAAAGTAGACCTAGAAGCTCAAAAGTGGTGTTTAGATGGATAGAACCTTAAACCAAACCACAACACTTAGACTTTAGTATTCTCTTTACAATGACTAGTCCCTTCCCAAATGTTTCCTGTGGGCAAATAGGTGATTGAAAAGTGAAAAAAATCTTCCTTTTTGGTCCTTTAGATGTGATCAGGCATGCCAGAGTCCAAAGCTGAACAGATCTGTAATCACCTTTATCCATTCATCTAGGTTGTTGACACATTTAGTGGACGAGTCTATTGTGTTGTGTACAGTGGGAAGTATGGGGACATGGCCAAGACCAAGGAAGATAAAGCTCCACATATCTACTTGACTTGTACAAGCAGAAGACATAGTTAAGCTTCCTGTAGAGTGTGAGAAAGGGAGTTATAAGATGTGGACCATCTTGAGTAGTAGATAGATTGTAAGAAAACATACTGTCTGAAGAGATGCTACTGAAGTAAGGAATGAGGACTTGAAGGATCAAAAGAAAAATATAAGCCAGACATACTATCATTATGTATTTTAGTTAGAGAATTCTTTTTTTTAATTTTTAATATTTTTATTATATATTTTCCTCAATTACATTTCCAATGCTATCCCAAAAGTCTGTATGAGAATTCTTTCTTAAAGCAAAGTCATTAAAGGAATGACTCAACAAGTGAGGCATACTTGTCTTATAAGGAATAAGTCAGAAGACAGCTCTTCCTCAGTCTCCTATCACCATTTCAGCCTATAGGGGGCAACAAATATTCCCTTTATTATTATATTTTATATATTATTTTACTTTATTTTTTGAGACAGGATTTCATTGGTTACGTGGCTGTCCTAGAACTCGCACTGTAGACTAGGCTAGTTTCCAAGTCATAAATCAGCCTGCCTCTACTTCCTGAGTGCTGGGGAGCCCATAGGTAATCACTCCACATTTCTCTGCATTATTACACAGGCTTGGAGATTTGGACATTTTTCTCAAAAAACCTGAGCATTGACACAGATTTCCATCCATCACCTTTATGTACTGAAACACCACTCCCAACTGGCATCTGCTCTGTTCTAGTCAAAGCTTTCATGGTCTGTATGTGGGCTATACCTCTGTGAATATTTGAATTAAGACTAGATCATTAGTGACAATGCAAATGCTGCTTAATTGCATCTAAATATAGTAAGCCTTAATTAAATATTGAGAACTTAGTATTCTCTTAGGACACCTACCCCACTCCTGGTGGAGGCTTCCAGACTCTCTGCCTTCTGTCAGTTCATTCCAATTCTGTGCTGCGTGGAGCAAACATGTGCAGTTGAAATGTTTGATGAGACAAGATGCATTTTCTGTTCTCATGTTAATAGCAATAAAATATTTCAAACAATGGAAAAACTTCAAAGTAGTAAAGTGCTTATTTTGGGCTGGCTGTTATCAGTTGTGAAAACAACATTTAGGTTGTAAATGAGAATAATCAAATTGTTCCCACTGTGGTACAGAAAGCTGTATTTGCAGATGGGAAGTGTCTAGCCATTTACTCTGTGTCATTTTTCAAATAGATCTTTGGAACAAACATCAAGATTTTTTTTGGTATAGAATCTAGATAAACTGTCATTCATTTGTCTTGAATTTTTCTTTTAAGTTGAAAGTAATTCACATACTTCAACTAAACATACTTACTGTTGCTGCTTATTTATTATTTATTTATTTGTCTATCTATCTATCTATCTATCTATCTATCTATCTATCTATCTATCTATCTATTTATTTAGTTTAGAATCACTGTAATTTAAACAAGACAGAGAACTTTGGTAAGCCTATTATTAAAAAGACCATTAAAGCATCATCTCTCAAATGTCAAAAAGAGCAAACATTCCCTGACAGAATCCAGATAAATGTAAATGATTTACAGCTTTGATCTCTAGCTTGATTTTACTAGAACTCCATTTTAACAGCCTGTGCCTAGTCGTTTAAGAACCAAGTTGTATGCCACTATATCAAACAGGCAACATAAAAGAGAAAGTGACGAATTAAATAACATTTCCACAAGATGATATTAAAGATCTGGAAACTTAGACTAGGAAGAAGTTATACATAGTGAGCTGGTAGGAAGCAATGGAAGAAACAACACAGGTGATTAATGAGCAGGAGACACATGAGAATAGAGATCTCCCACATCACCTCCTGATTCATACCTATACATGAAGTCAACTGAACATAGCAATTAAAGAAAGTCAAGGTTCTGTGACTTTGACAAATTCCCTTCTCTTCTTTACTTTCTGTTATTCCTTTTTCCTCCCCTCATTTTTTAAATCTTCTCTTCCCTTCCTTCAAGCCAGAGTTTCACTATGTATTTGTCTTAGTTAAGGTTTTATTGCTCTGAAGAGACACCATGACCACAAGTCTTATAAAGGAAAACATTTGAGACTGTCTTACAGTTCAGAGGATTAGTCCATTATCATCATGGTGAGAAACATGATGGCATGCAGATAGACATGGGGCTGGAGAGTCCTACATTTGGATTCACAGGCAGCAGAAGAGACAATGACACAGTGGGCCTGGCTTTAGCATCTAAAACCTCAAAGCCCACTCCAAGTGACACTTGTCCTCCCACAAAACCACACCTCCTCCAACAAGAACAAACCTGCTAAATGTGCCAGTCCCTATGAGCCTATGGGATCATTTTCATTCACTATCACATACTATTGCCTAGCCCTATAGGTTTATGGCTGTATCATAATGTAAAAAGCACTCAGCCCAACTTCAAAAGTCTCCATAGTCTATACATAGTCTTTTTTTTCCATTTTTTATTAGGTATTTAGCTCATTTACATTTCCAATGCTATACCAAAAGTCCCCCATAGCCACCCACCCCCACTCCCCTACCCACCCACTTAACATGTTTAAAACTCCAGTTTCAGAGAGTATGTAAAACCTACTTTTCTCTAAATTCTTTTATTGTCTATAAGTCACTATTTTTTATTTTTAGATATTTTCTTTATTTACATTCCAAATGTTATCCCCTTTCCTAGTTTCCCCTCCGAAAAGTCCCTATCCCTTCTCCCTTTCCCCTGTTCACCAACACGCCTACTCCCTCTTCCTGGCCCTGGCATTCCCCTACACTGGGGCATATAACCTTCATAAGACCAAGGGCCTCTTCTCCCATTGATGACCGACTAGGCCATCCTCTGCTACATATGCAACTGGAGCCATATATCTCCATGTGTTTTCTTTGGTTGGTGGTTTAGTCCCAGGGAGCTCTGAAGGTACTGGTTTGTTCATATTGTTGTTCCTCCTAGGGTGCTGCAAACCCCTTCAGCTCCCTGGGTTCTTTCTCTAACTCCTCCATTGGGGACCCTGTGCTCTGTTCTATGGGTCACTCTTTACTCACCTGTTTAGTTAGACAGTGTACAATGTAAAACATTTATGTCGGGATTCAATCAAAAGATGATAAAAAAAAATCAATTATCCCTAAACAATGAACTGTTTTTTTTAAATTTCTTGCTATTTTTTTTTTTTTTTTTTTTTTTTTTTTACAAAGCAAAGAACTGTGAGCCAGTTACAGAGGTGCTAGGGATATAAACATGAGTATTAGAGTACATCTTTTCAAAGGGCTGCAAACTTTGGACTTCTAGACTACCACATGCAGTAGTCATCAGTCTGTCACTTCTCTTTGCCTTATCAATCCTATTAAACTTGGGACAAAACGATGCTTATGACAGAATCCTCAGGGCACTGAGATGGCATTGAGTGGTCTCTTCATAAATATGAAACAAATCCTCAAGAAAGGTTGGTTTTCAATGGTATGCTCTGAAGGAAGTAGTAAATGTCTCAAATTCACCTTGTAAAGACCATCAAAGAGGCCAAGTGACATTGTAAGTGTCTAAGGACCAGAAGCACGTAGCTGGAGCTGCCAAGGTCTACTATTTGCTAGGGTTGGAACATGGCCCCCTTGTTTGATTACTTAGGTTTTTACCAGCTTTCTGTTTTTGATCTTTTCCTTCACTGTCTAAGCTACTCTGTAGATGAGGCTTGCCTCCAACTCGGAGATCCTGCATTTGCCTCCAGAGTGCTGGGTTTAAGGGTGTTCACCACCACGCCACACTGAGTATCTCCTTAATTCCTTTTCACTTTTCTGTTGAGAGCTTAGCTGGGTGGAGTCTTGCTGTGAGGTCACCACTCCCTTTATTCCAATGAGCATCAGGCTTTTCTAAATCTGTTGACACTTCTTGCTGGCTGCTCTTTCCTCAAATTGTACATTCATTTTCTGTTTGTTTGTTTGTTTGTTTGTTTATCTCACTCATCTTTCTCCTTTTCTTTATAGAGCTACATAAGCATGACCACTAATAACCAAGCAACACAGTCAACACTAAGCTGTTTTGGAATCTCCTCTGCCAAAGCTGTTAAGCTATAACTCTTCATTTTAGCCTCAGGCAGAATTTTTTAGATAAGGGCAGCCACATTCTTCACCAAAATATTAAAAGAACCGTCTCTAGGCCACATACTAAAATTCTTCTCTAAAACCTCTTAAGCCAGGCCCCCACATTTCAAATCAACCTCAGCATGCAGGAAGACATACCATTGGAGAGGTAGCCAAGAGTTCTATACCTGTTTTGTCAGGCAACAGGAAGAGAGTGACACTGTCCATTGCTTGGGGCTTCTGAAGCCTCAAAGCCCACCCATATTGGCAGACTTCCTCTAGCAAGGCCACACTCCCAATGGTGCAACTCCCTATGAGCCTATGGAGTCATTTTCATCCAAACCATCATATATATTATCCCCTATTACATATAGTATGCTGCATAGTTGACAGATTTAATGAAGATTCTAGATACAAGTGTGGTGTGAAAAAGCCAAGATTTGGTGTTCATCTTATTCTACGAGGATTTTTTTTACCCCTTTGGAGCAAATCAGTTCTACATTGTGACATGTTAGTTAGCTGTCTCTTATCACTCCTATCTCCCTTCTCCTCTTCTCCTCTCCTTACCGTCTGTATTAGTCAGGGTTCTTTAGAGTGACAGAACTTGTAGATATAATATTGTTCTGATAATCCAACAATGATTGTAAATGAAAAAATCCAAGAATGTAGTTGTTGCTCAATCCACAGGGCTGTATGTCTTGCCTGGACATAAGTATATGCCAGAATCCCAAAGAGGTTGGCTCCAATGCCAGTGAAGAAATGGATGTGCTAGCAAAGTAAAAGCAAGCAGCCAAAGACCAAAAGCTTCCTTCTTCCATGCCCTTATATGAGCTTCCAACAGAAGGTGTGGCCTAAATTAAAAGTAGGTCTCCCATTTAACATTCAAATCAAAGATGTGTGTCTTCAGACCTCAAGATCTGGATCAAAAGATTATGTCTTCCTACCACAAAGGTCTGGACTAGAAGTAAGCAAAAATGATGTCTTGTGCAAAGGATCAACCTTAACTTGGATAGGGGCTCAGGTAAAGAGGTGTCTGGGAGCGGCAAAAACTAAGGACTCAAGTCAAATTGTTGGTCCAAGCTGACTATGTTCATTCTGTTCAAGGCAGCTTTCCAGCCTGCTTTCTCTGTGTTCTGTGTTCTTTCTCTCTGATTTGCTTTTTCTAAAGGTCTTTAGACAGTTTTCTTTTTATATTCTACTTGAGACAGTTTTCCAAGCAGTTCTCTCTTGCCACTTTGAAGGCTCTGTGCCCCAGTATAGGGGAAGGCCAAGACTGGGAATGGGAGTGGGTGGATTGGGGAGCAGGGGAAGAGGGAAGGAGATAGGGGTTTTTCAGAGGGGAAACTAGGAAAGGGGATATTTGAAATGTAAATAGAGAAAATATCTAATAAAAAAGAAATAAAAAGAAAAACGGAAAAAAATTCTCTGGATAGCTCATCTCTTGCAGATCATATACCCAGTCTTTTATTTTACTTATCAATCCAGTCATTTCCTCCAGGTTTTCTTTTGCTTATCCTATGAATCAGCATCCTGTGACTCCAGCCCCTTATTTCTTAGGAGACTCCAGGCACACATATATTTTTTTTTTAACATTGCAAAAGAATTCAGAGATCATCCTGCTTCTGTTAAGCAGAGACAATAAGCTAGCTGGGTGGGACCGCATCCTTACTATTTCTACTACACCTTGACCTAAATTAGTTCTGTCCCAGGCTGACATTGAACTCGGGAATCTGACTGCATTTGTATCTGCCTGTCTTTGTATCTTTCTCACAAGCTGGCTCATAGTAGTTGCCTCTGTTCCTTTAGATCTGTGAAGCCCCTTATACAATTCATATTGCATCCTTATGATTTTGCATAGTTGAGAAATTACATACTTTTGAACTCATGTTTTTAAAGTCCTTTTCCACAGCCTTAAGTGCTGTTCCTGAAGGTTCCAGCAATTACCATTTTGCTAAAACAATAGCCACACCTTTGCCTCCTATAATCCTGCTGTCTCTAATCATCATGGAGTCATTAATGTTAACAGAGAGGACATTTCTCAAAGGAGGAACATAAAATATGTACATTATTATATAAACAAGTCTTATGCCCACAGCAGCCATGGACACTTATGATGACCCATGTCTATCTTGCCCTGTCCCAGGGGCAGGAACCATGTCACTCTGTCCCTATCAAGGTCATTCCAGACCCAGCACTCTTTCACTGTGCCCTCCATTCTGGATTGTAGTTCATTCCAGATATAGTCAAATTATAGGCAAGGTGTTTAGTGGCATTAATCTATTTTTAAAATTTAAGATTATATAAATGAAACTAGAAAAGCCATATATGTAGTGTTTGGGGGCAGGCATGTGTCATAATTATGTAGCAGAAATTCCTGAGACCTTTCTAGAAAAATTTGCTTTAAGCATTGTTCCATTCTGTTACTATTTGTACATTCAAATAGAACCCATGTTAATACTCCTTGACTCTTGTATTCCTTCTTCCCCCTGAACCAATGCCCCGGGGTTCCAGATGCTGAGGAGGCTCACCTAATGGGACAGGTGGACCCAAGAGACACCACTTGACCACTGCTTCTTACTTTACCTCCCAGGGACACAGCAACACCCAGCTCAGTTTGGGAAGGATCTGACCTGTTAGACTGCTGAGAGAAGAGTCGAGGATCTTACTTGATTTTAGAACTTGACTTCTGCAGAAGTGTCTATAATAATCACTAGGGAAGATGATCCCATCAGCACTCCTGACCACTTTCCACGAGGAACACAAAGTTGAGTCAAAGACCTGCCTGAATCTGTGCTAAGCAGGAATCGAGGGCAAAGACCACACATTCACTCTTTAGTTCTCTGAACTTAGCACAACGCCTACACCATGTTGAATATTTTCTTATTTACTTTCTTATGCCTACGATAAAATACCTTGACAAAAGCAACTTAAGGGGGAAATGCTGTCTTTTGGCTTATAGAGCCAGAGTGATACAGTCCATCACTGAGAGGAAGCCATGGTAGTGTACAGGGAAGGCACAGTGGGAAGAAAAGAAGCCACATTGCATCAGCGCTGAGGAAGCAAACAGTGAACAGGAAGTGGGGCTGAGCTATAAAGCCTCAAAGCCCACCCACCACCAACATACTTCTTACAGTAAGACTACATCCTGAGCATTCCACAATTTTCCCAATGTTACCAGGTAGGAACCAAGTGCTTAAACACATGCGACCATAAGAAATATTTTACACTTTGAACCACAACAGCCACCAAGTGCCTGTGTAAATGATAAATACAATCCTGTTTGAGCTCCTAAATCTAAATTGTGCCATGGTTTATATGTCTCACTAAACTAAATACTGTGTAAATTACTGTGGGTAAAATGCCTGTATTTGATTCATACAGCAGAAATATAGACTAGAAGGAATGCCTACATTTGTCTAGGAGACATATATGAACACATGTACCTTATGCCTTATGCCCTTTACACACACACACACACACACACACACACACACACACACACATATACCCCATTCTTAAGTAAGTTTGTTAGACACTGAATTATTTAAAGAAGTTAATCTAATGTAAGATGTTATGAAAATTTTAATAAGATTGAGCTTTAGATTGAGTTTATCGGATGTAAAAATTCATCTTTGATGCTGCCTTCAATATTAAGTAATATGCCACAGGCAATTTATCTATCAAAATATTCAATATTGTGTAGGCATTTAATGAATATTCAGTGGGTTTCATTAAGTATAAATAGAAGTTTTTGTAACCAGAAATGTATCTAAAATTTGTATATCCTTTCAGATAAGGATCATCAAATGTTTGAAAAACAAGACTTGTTACATTAATCAACAAGAGTCATGTATTAGTCTTGCTTTCTACTTTATGTGAAAACATGTTCAATATATGACTTTGTAAGGTTAGATATTGTTTGTTCAAAGACATGAAAAATGAAGTGGTAGGATCCTCCATGAATTTATTCTGTCTTTCCTTGGTGCTGTGACGAAAAAGAAAAGGATAATGTTATGAACCATAAGAAATATTTTTTTTATTTCACCGTCAGGTGGTATTACAGACCACGATGGAGGAGAAAACTCTATTCTGAAGAGATATTTCTAGTATTTATATGATTTCCCAAATGTGAAAATAGTCATTTTAAAAACAATATGTCTGAAACATATCTATGTAATTTCAGTGTTTTAAGATATTTTTTTTCTGTGAAATGGGTGGCAAATAGCTATTGTATAAGCAATCAGAAAAAGAGGAAGGCTAAACCTTGCTAGGAGGTCAACATAACACATCACAGGGTGGAATGGATCAGGATGGCATTCACAATAGCACTCTTAACAGAGAGGTGCCATGATGGTGACCACCCCATAGTAAATGCTTTAGAGCAGGCTAATATTTGGACCAAGTATTCAGTGAGTCATCACTCAAGTTTGCCCTACCTACATCAATGCTACCTAAGCTTTGACCTTCTGCCAGTCGCTGGGCTACAAATTGAAGAAAATCACTTGATCTTACTCAACTTCATTTTGTAGTCTGTGAAGTGGGTAGGATAATTTTATTTAGTTCTTTGGGGTGTTTGTTTTTTTTTTTTTGTTTTATTTTAAAATTAAATTAAATTGTTTATGGTTTCCCTTGTGGAACGCTATTTTAATACACTTAGGCTGCTATAAAAATGACCATAAACTGGGAATTCATAAGCAATAGAAATTCTGTTCTTACAGTCTAGATGTTAAGTTTCAAGATTAGGAGGGCAGCAGAGTGGGCGCCAAGAAGGCCCTGTTTCCAGAGCACAGAGAGATGGTGCTCTCTACTGTGTCCTTAAATGATAAGGAAGGGAAAGCAACTGTCTCAGTAGCCCTCACTCATAAGGACTCCAACTTCATGACTTAGTCACCCCCAATCCCCACCTCCTAAAGTCTCAGTATATGAATTTTTGGAAAGACACAACATTCATGCATAGTAGAATGCCAATATTAAGAAGCTAGTTACAAAAGATGCCTGCATTCATCTCAGGATGCAATTATCTATGCACTGATGAAGGAGGCAGGGGTAGGGGTTGACTAAGTACCAAGTACCAAGCAGGGGAAAGAACAGCCTAACCAGGCAGGAACAAGGAAGAGGCGTTTTTACTGGACACTCTTTCTCTCACTGTTCAGATAAATTCACTGAATATTTTTGCACTGAAACTTCCTCTGTAAAATGCTCAATATCCTTTGTTTTCTCCTCACCACCTATCTGACCAAAGCCAATAACAACACAGACAGTAGACTGTTAGGGTAGGGGTAGCTCTGGCTCTAACATGACCTGAAAGCAAAAACAGTGCACAGTCCAAGTAAGTACCAGCCTTGCACAGAGTCTGCCACAGAGCCCACAGAACGTCTCTGCTTAAAGCTACATCTTTTTTTTTTTAAATTAGGTATTTTCCTCATTTACATTTCCAATGCTATCCCAAAAGTCTCCCATAGCCTCCCACCCACCCACCCCCACGTTTTGGCCCTGGCATTCCCCTGTACTGAGGCATATAAAGTTTGCAAGTCCAGTGGGCCTCCCTTTCCAGTGATGGCCGACTAGGCCATCTTTTGATACATATGCAGCTAGAGTGTTGTTCCACCTATAGGGTTGCAGATCCCTTTAGCTCCTTGGGTACTTTCTCTAGCTCCTCCATTGGGAGCCCTGTGATCCATCCAATAGCTGACTGTGAGCATCCACTTCTGTGTTTGCTAGGCCCGGCATAGTCTCACAAGAGACAGCTATATCTGGGTCCTCTCATCAAAATCTTGCTAGTGTATGCAATGGTGTCAGTGTTTGGAAGCTGATTATGGGATGGATCCCTGGATATGGCAGTCTCTAGATGATCCATCCTTTCGTCACAGCTCCAAACTTTGTCTCTGTAACTCCTTCCATGGGTGTTTTGTTCCCAGTTCTAAGAAGGGCCACAGTGTCCACACGTTGGTCTTCGTTATTCTTGAGTTTCATGTGTTTAGCAAATTGTTAAAGCTACATCTTTGATGGTGAGAGGTGTTGCTCTGATTTTCTGGACTACATGGTTGTATAGTTTCGGTGAGAACATTCTTTACTTCTTAAAAGGTAGTACTCACTAGCCTGCATCTTCATCAAGTTATATAAACCCTCAAGGTCTCTGCCCATGTTTTTTGCAGGATGCAAGATCCTAGAAAGCCTGTGAATATTATACTGAACTTGTATCTCTTTTTGCTAACAGGAATCCTACTCAATGCCCCTTGTATTTTTCTTTGGTAATAGAAATTACATTCAACCACCCTACTAGAGAATTAACTTGAAAAACATACAGAATGCAGAAAATATTTTCACTAGACACCTAAGACCTTCAAGGACAGGCAGGCACATGTCTTAGTAAAAGGAGTCCCCCAGGTTTACATGTAAATTCTAGTGAATCTTTCAAAACTGGGTAGAGCTGGTCAGTGGTACTTACCTTGCCTTGTAATTTACTATAATGCAGTGATATTCATGGAGGATCAATCTCACATAGGCCTGTGAGGATCTTCCTGCACTGAGTCTTCTGTTCATCTCTGTTGGCAGTGTTCTTAGTCTTTGAGACTCTCCCTTCTTCCCATGGCCATAAATATCCTACTCAATTCTTATGAGATTATTAAAAAGGACAATGTCTTAATTTGATTGCTATTGCTAAACACTATTCTATTGATAAAACACAGTGACCAAAATTAACCAGGGGAGGAACGATTTTATTTCAGCTTGTAGTTTTTTGCCCATCACTGGAGAAAGTCATGGCAGGAACTCAAGGGAGGAGCCTGGAGGCAGAACCTGAAGCAGAGATCATGGAGGAACACTGCTGACTGGCTTGCCTTGCATGGCTTTCTCAGGACTTATACAACCTAAACCCACCTGGTCAGGGGTGGCCCTCCTTCCCACAGACATGTCTCATAGGCCAACCTTACGGAAGCAATTCTCAGGTGGATGCTCCCTCTTGTGGGGTGACGCTACCTTGTGTCACATTAACAGAAACAACTTGCTAGCATGGACTGTATTGGACTCTTCCACTCAAAGTGTGGGTAGGTATATTCCTTCATGCTTTTTCCAAGGGAACTCACCAAACAACTGGGTTTTTTTCCCCACTGACCATTTCTGACATCTTATTATCCTAACAGCATAGCTTGCTTCCTGCTTTTCTCATGACACACAGGGCTGGAGATTTCTTCTTACTACATATGTGTGAGAAGTCAGTGCCATGGTTGTGTTTTTCTAGGTCACTGCTAATAAGTACTGACAAGATGCCTGTAAGCATTTCATTTCTCTTATACTGAAATACACATATTGAATTTCAGTTTCTCTCTTTTTAATGTTTGAGGGAGTCTGCATTCATCATTGAAGAGACAGAAGATAGAGACTGTGGCTTAGGGCCACAGTGCCTGTAACAGCTTACACTGTGGATTTAATAATATATTCTTTCTCAAGCAGTGTTCACCTTCTGCACCTATGCTTGATACCCACTGAGAGATGGTCTGATTTGTAACACCTATAATGAAGGTGACTGGCAACTAGCATCAGGCAAACAAGTATAAATCCAGGATTGCAATGAAAGGAAAGGGACTTCCCTGACAGCCTATCAACACTTCAGATGATCCCTTGCTGTTTTTGAAAAAAAAAAAAAAAACAAACATAATGTACCCCACCATCAGTTGCTTTCTGCATTTTTGACCAGATGTTTATTTCTGGGATGGTCTCTGCTTGCTACAAAAATATGCTTCTTTGATAAAGGGTAAGAGCCACGCTTATCTGCAGATATAAAGATGAGCCTCTAGGATGTAGTTGGGAATGATACAGACTTAGGACTGTGGCAGTAGTAGGTTCTCCTGTAGTGTCCATGACCCCACCAGCCACAGGTAGTTGGCTGGGCTTACAGTACCAGTCATGAGCTACCTCCTATTGAGCGGGTCTTATGTCTAACCAGATGGGAGTTGGTAAGCCCCAAAATAAAAGTGCCACTGTTACACCCTTGGGGACTGTAGTGGCTATTCCTGGTTGTCAACTTGACTATATTTGGAATGAACTACAATCCAGAATTGGAAGGCTCACCAGTGACCCTTATCTGGAGGCTTGGAGATCCTTATCTGGATCTTGGTATGGAGATCTTGAGGCATAGTGGCTATGGATTCCAGAAGATTGAATCTCAGAGTTTAAGGAACATACCTTTAATCTGGGCTACACCTTTTCATCTGGGATTAAAGGTGTGGTGGAACACACTTTTCATCTGGGATTAAAGATGTGGTGGAACACACCTTTAATCTGGGCTACACCTTCTGCTGGAGACAATATAAGGACATTGGAAGAAGGGAGTCTAGCTCTTGCTCCTTCGCCTGCTTGCTGTGTGAGACTGAGTAACTGCTAGATTCTTGGACTTCCATTCACAGCTGCGACTGAACCATTGTTGGGAATTGGGCTGCCGACTGTAAGTCATCAATAAATTCGTTTACTATCTAGAGACTATCCATAAGTTCTGTAACTCTAGAGAACCCTGACTAATACAGGGACATTTTGCCATAATGGTTATCATTCTGGTTTGTAAGCCTTACATTTGGGCAGGGCTATTGATTGCTCCCCCCCACCCCCCGCATGACAGTTTGAATGGAACCTTCAGATACTAAAAACCGACAAAACCAGTTGACATTCCAACACAGATGAGGAAAATCTCACATGCCCCATCCCTACCCCTGCTTTCCTCTCAGACCTTAGATTTCTCTCTGCACTAGAGAAGACAATGTATACCTTTGTGCACTACCCTGAAAAACCAGAGAGCAGTGATTTACCAGCCCTAGGCAGGAGCTGGAGAACTGTAAACTATAGCTATAAACAGTGGCTCAGAAGGTAGAATTGAGCTTTGACTGTGATTCTCCCAGAGGTTGTTGGTAGATGCCCACAAGAGTCATTTCATGAGTTTATAGCATCTGAAACTCATTGGCAGGAGAAGGAAGATCTTTAGGACTTCCTATTTGGCCCTATAAATGCCACACAAAATACAACCCTCTTATACACCTGATTCTGAGAATTCCACAATGACCCAATGAAGGACCCTTGCTCCAAGTTACAGCCCTTTTCTCTTCCAAGTCATGATGTGTCTCTATGTTTGAAAGTGTACAGCTTCCAAAGAAATAGACTGGACTAAATTGGATCTTATACCAGAAAACAAACTGTGTATGTGGACAAGTGATTTGAAGGCTGGAACAGCATAGGATATGTACCTGACAGGGGTCTGTAGCTTTAATTTTTCAAATCCTATTTTAATGATGGTTCTTAAACACTTTGATCTCCCTTTTATCCACCCCCCTCCACGAGAGGTAGTGGAAAAGAAAGGATACAGGGTTAAGGGGGGATTGGATCTGTTTAGAAAGTTCTTTGGAGCAACTCCCATCTATGTTGTCTAGAAATAGTCAGTTCACAGGTCATCAGTGACAGCTAGATCCACTCACAAATACTTCATGGATAAGTATTTATCCATGGGGTAACCAGACTGTAGGGAACCAAACTGTTAGGCAGCTGAAATGGAGGCTTTCTCAGATGGTATTCTGCAGTAGCTATGAAGTGAACATAATGTGCCTTGCTCCAAGATGCAAAAACCCAGGTCTATAGGCCGACTCCATCAAATGTCCTCCCCTGACTGCCTAGATAGGAAATGGGATATCTGGCCCAAACAGTCTCTGTAGTGGGACCTGGTCAATTGTCCTTTAGTAGCAATGCTAGGAGATTACTAAAAAATATATAAAGACACCATCTAGAACTGGGGAGTAGAATTCCTCAAGGACAAAAACACATCAAAGCAGACAGTGCACCTTTGATGTATAACACAATCACTGTCACTGTTCTTCCCAAAATGACTTAAAATAAAGAAACAAATGGGAAGATAACAACAACAAAGAGTCCCTAGAGCATTGTGTCACACATTTCACTACCCTTCTCTCTCCTTCCTTATAAGGATTCTGCTTAAATTTTCATGACTTATTTGTTTCAACTTTGAGTGCAGAATCTTTGGCCATTCTTTAGTTCTCTGAGACTATCACAACCAGCACAATCATAGTATTAACCAGCATTTTCTACTTTTTTAATTATATTGGTCCATTGTGCATTTCATATCATGTTTGCCTTTTCCTCTTGCAACTTCTCACCCAAAATAAAAACACACAAAGAAACAAACCAAAGCCAAACCATAGAAAAACATCTCATTGTGCAAGCTGTAGTATATCACAGTGTGGCTTATAGTATATCCTCTATCTATACATCTTTTCTTGCAAATGCTCATTGTAACAAGTAAGTGGATTGGTTTGAGGTCTCTGGCTTCTGTGACATCATCAATATTGGATCTTCACAGGGATTCCTCCCACTTACCTCGCTTTGCCCTGTGTCATGAAGATCCTGCAGCTTTGTATCAGAAAGACTGGTCCTTTCATGCATCCCAACTGTTTGCAGATTATGCAAATTTTGGGGTGGGACAACTCAAAGCCTTTGGATCTTGGCCTGGGTGGTAGTTGAGCTAGTCAGTTCTCCCTAATAGGGCAAGCTCTCCAGCACTGCACTACCTAGGGCATTAAATGACAACATTCATAAGAGGTAGAGTCAGCTCTCTCACTCTTATGCTCCACTCTGTTCTGGGGCAAAGTGCAAAGCCTGTTCTCCAGAGTGCTGCTGCCTATGAGGGGTGGGGCTAGTTTTGTACAGCCTCTGAATATCATATCATACATGGTCCTCTGAGGCTACCAGACCCTGGAGGCTACCATCTCCAAGTTCTCTGGTATGAACTGCACACACACACACACACACACACACACACACACACACACACACACACACACAAAAATAACCCCTGCTGCTGCGTAGCCACTGACGACCCAGACATGGTCCTCTGTGGCAGCTCTGGCTGGGATTCACAACAGGCTATTCCTCTCTATCCTTGACTCTCCAGTTCCATCTCTCTTCATAATACTCAAGTTGCTCCACTTTTCTTTCTCTCCCATCTGTTCACCGAATACTTGCACACTATGGTGGCTGTTACTGCAGGCTGATCCCTGGGTGACATCTGCAGCTTGTGATAAGGACCACCTGTGCTGTGCACTGGAAGGCAGGTCTGTGGGCAGCATGGCAGTCCATGGTCTGTCTTCCTCCTCCCTTGCTATACTGTGTGGTGGTAGGTGTGGCTCTGTGTGTCTATAGCCTGACTATGCCATGGGGTGAAGGGGCATTTCTATTTTAGTAGAAGAACAATAAAAATGAGGGCAATTAGTTTAGGATATCTTCTCCCAAACCCTAATGAAAAGAAGTGGTAGACACAGTCTTCATGGTTTTGTTATCTCCTTTCTCTCTTACCAACTTCTTATATTTCATGGTATTCCATTTGCCTGGGACTCTTCAAATAATAAAATGCTAATCCAATTACTGATGGATCCCAGCCCTCAGTATTGAAGATGTCGTTGTAACTTCAGGGTTCAGCATAGTCACAGATGTTCCTTGGGGAAAAACATTCCTCATGTTGGTACCAAAATGCCCAAATCAAAGAGCCCAGGTTTGCATGATTAACACTGTCAACTTGACAGAACCTAGAATCACCCAGAAGATAAATTTCTGAGCTTGTCTGTGAAGACGACTATGGACTGGGCTAAGTGTAGTAGGAAAGACTAGTCTAAATGGTGGCAGTGCCATCCCACATACTAGGCTCTAGGCTAAATGAAAAAGGAGAAAACACAGTATGTACCAGCATTTGTCTCTCTCTGCTCCAAACTCTGAATGCAAGGTGATCAACTGATTGCATCTGCTCCTGCTGTGACTTTATCAGAATGATGGACTGGACTATATCCTCTTAACCTATGAGCAAAACCAAACCCTTTATCCTTTTAAATGCTTTCTGTCTAGTATTTTGTTATAGCAACAAGGAAAGTAATGAACACTAACTGTGCTGACTGGTCTTATGTCAACTTCATACAAGCTAAAGCAATCAGGAGAGCAGGAATCACAAGGAAGAAACTGTTCCACCAGCAAGGGGAACCCTCCTCCGTTGCTGGTGAGAGTGCAAACTTGTACAACCACTCTGGAAATCAGTTCGGTGGTTTCTCGGAAAACTGGAAATAGTTCTACCTCAAGACCCAGCTATACTACTATTGGGCATATACCCAAAAGATGCTCCAACATATAGCAAGGATACATGTTCCACAATCTTCATAGCAACATTATTTATAATAGACAGAAGCTGGAAACAATCCAGATGTCTCTCAGTGGAAGAATGGATATAGAAAATGTGTTATATCTACACAAATGGAATACTACTAAGCTATTAAGAACGACAACTTCACAAATTTTGTAGGGAAATTTATGTAACTAGAAAATACCATCCCAAGTGATGTAACCCAGTCCCAAAAGGACATGCATAATATGTACTCACTTCTGAGTACATATTAGCCATAAAATATAGGCTACCCATGTGTATTAGTCAGGATTCTCTAGAGTCACAGAACTTATGGATAGTCTCTATATAATAAAGGAATTTATTGATAACTTAGAGTCTGCAGTCCAATTCCCAACAATGGTTCAGTAGTAGCTGTGAATGGAAGTCCAAGGATCAAGCAGTTACTCAGTCCCACACAGCAAGCAGGCGAAGGAGCGAAAGCAAGACTCCCTTCTTCCACTGTCCTTATATGGTCTCCAGCAGAAGGTGTAGCCCAGATTAAAGATATGTTCCACCACACCTTTAATCCCAGATGACCTTGAGCTCGGAGATTTAATCTTCTGGAATCCATAGCCACTATGCCTCAAGATCTCCATACTAAGATCCAGATCAGAAACTTTTATCTCCCAGCCTCCAGATAAGGGTCACCGGTGAGCCTTCCAATTCTGGATTGTAGTTCATTCCAAATATAGTCAAGTTGACAACCAGGAATAGCCACTACACCATGCTACACCCCACAAATCCAAGGAAGGAGGACACAAGCAAGGATGCTTGAGCCTCACTTGGAAGGAGGCTCACTTGGAAAGGGAATGGAAGGGTCATGGAAGGCAGATGGAGGGAGGGAACTGGGTGAGGGAGGGGATCTGAAGGGAAAAGGGGGGAGGTTTGGGTTTGGGTGTGGGGAAGGGCAGGGATGGCCAGATGACCCTGAGAATGAATGAAAATCTAGTGAGTAGGTGGCATCTCCAAGAAAAGATGGAGACATGGGATAGAGGAGGTGCTCAACAATTAATATGGGTGCCCTTAGCTATGACTTATAGCATTGGGAATATGGAGCCTGTGGGGGGGGGGGAGGCTGCCACCTGTGGCCAAGCAGGACACCAGTGGATCAATATGGACACCAACCCATTCACAAAACATTCAACCCAAAACGTAGCCTGTCTATAAGAAATGCAGGGACTGAGGATGGAGTAGAGACTGAGGGAATGGCCAATCAAGCCCAACTTGAGACTTTCCCTATGGGCAAGCACCAATCCCTGATACTCTGTTATGCTTTCAGACAGGAGTCTAGCATGGCTGTCCTCTAAAAGGGTGCACCCACCAACTCTAAAAGGGTGCACCCACCAACTCAGAAAAAAACATATACCTACAACCATGGATGGAGAACAGTAGATGGAGTTTGGGGACTCTTATGGAAGAATAGGAGAAAGAATTGCAGCCCCTAAGAGGTTAGGAACTCCACAGGAAAACAAATAGAATCAGCTAACCTGGATCCTTGAGGCTTTCAGAGACTGAACCACCAACCAAAGAACATACATGGGCTAGACCTAGGCTTCCTCACACATATGTAACAGATGTGGTGCTTGGTCTTCATGTGGATCCCAAACAATGAACAACTGGATCAGGGGCTATCCCAAAAGCTGTTACCTGTATGTGGGATAAATTCTAGCTGGGCTGTCTTGTTTGGCCTCAGTGGGAAAGCCTAGCCTCACAGAGACTTGATGTGCCAGGGTGGTGGGGGTCACCTGTTGAGAGGAGAAGAAGAGGAGAATGGAGGAAGGATTGGGAGGGCAGTGAGCAGTATGTAAAGTAAATAAGAAAACTAATAATAAGTTAAGTTTAAAGAGAAAGAAAATGTTTCACCTGATTGGCCTGAGGGCAAACCAATAGGGCATTTTCTTGATTGACAATAGAAGTGGGAAGTACCAGCTCACTGAGGGTTGGTGTCACCCCTGGGTTGGCAGACTAAGCAAGCCACGGGGCAGGAAACCAGTAATCAGCACTTCTCCATGCCCTCTGCATCAGTTCCTGCTCATGGCCCCTGCCCTATTTTATATGTACCCTGACTTCCCTCAGTGGTAGACTATAAGGGATCAATGCTCTCCCTCTGGACCCTGGACTAGGTTCAGACCACACCCAAATACAAATTTACAAATACAAATCAAACACAAAGAGATCCTTCATTAAGCAAGCTAAAGAGACAAGGTGGCTAAATCTGAATTGGGCAGAAACAGCAGCAAATAGCTCTGCAAGTATGAATTCTAAGAGAGAAAAAAGGGAAGGTCTGTGTTAGAATGAGCTAGGACAAGTTGGTAAATTCTGGTTATATATTTTATTAGGTAAGTCAAAATAATGAACTTTGACTGCTTGAGTCTTTGGTGTTTGATAAACGGACCTTGGTGATCAACTTCAAGAATAAGTCAGGCATAAAAAGCTGGTCAAATAAGTGAATAGACCTTGGTGATTAGCTTTAGGGATATAATCTAACTGTTTAGCAAGGGAGAGGGCAAGACCTGATTTCCCAATATTTGCTGGGCTTGGACCTGTGTTTGCTGTGTTCAGTAGAGCCCTTCACATTGTGTTTAGAAATGTGGGCTAAATAAGCCCTTTTCTTCCCCTATCTGCTTATGATCATGGTATTTTATTGGAGCAATAAACACCCTAATTAAGACAATGACTAAAATGCATAAGGAGCTAAGGACTGTTTCTTGAAACTATATTATATACTTGCTCTATTCTAAAAATTTTAATCTTCTAAAATTTTCATGATAGCTTGTTCAGAACCAGAATCCAGGAAAAAACACTTCCACTAACACTGAACATAACCAAGTAACATGGGTTTTATTATACAGCTCAGACTTGCTCAGAACTTTTCTTTCTCTAGCCTCATAGAGTACTACACAAGTTCAAGAACATATATAATACTAAAATGGCATACTGTGGAATGATTGACTAATGAGATATACCAGGGCATGTGATCTAGGCTCACACTGCAGGACCTTTCTGTTAGCATCATCCGAACTAGATGACAGAAAGCAAATGTGGTACAAGTTTATGCTTTCCTGTCTTTCCAGCTTTTGGTGATAGTCCTGTTCTCTCAGAAATACTGAAATAGTGTTTTCTTAACTGTTTCAATAAAGAGGGATAACACCAATGACATGTCACTGGCCATCCTAACAATACAGCTTAATGGCTGATAAAAGAATCAATACTTATATTTTATAAGCAGAAAAGAAAAATGACCACATTAAGAGATATTGTAGACATTTTCCAAAAAAACATATGAAAATATATAGGAACATGAAAAGATGCTCAACTTGGAAATCTAAAACAACCATCAGGCATCTGTTGGGAAGTTATTTTTCCATTCAACAACGATGATTCTTAATGGAAAGTATCTTGATTATAAGGTTACCATCCTTAGCAATGGATTAATGCTGACAAGAAAAGAACTGCATTAAAGATGGTAAAGACCTTTGAGAAACAGGAACGGCAGTACAAGGACAAAAGAAAGTCAATTTTGTATTCCAGAACCAGAGAACAGATGAAGAACACTTACGAGCACCTATTCCTCTTACAGAGGACTCAGGTTCAGTGACACCTCACGTGATGACTCACAAACATCTATAGATTCGGTTCTCAGGATCCAGCACTTCTTTTAGCCTCTGTTCATATGTATACATGAAGGCAAACACAAACATATGAAATAACAGTACATAAAACTCGTAAAAACAGTCAGAGAAAGAATAAAAGTCAGATATTCATCAGCAGTCATGGAATGGGCAGTGGGTAAGAAGAGCTGAGTTTCAAACAGCTGAAGTAGCTATGTTATCACTGACACATCAGCTTGTTCTACTTCAGTCTCTGGAGAGCAGTGACTTATATGTTCCTGTCCAGGTGGATGGAAGTTATGATATACATGGCAGTTTCCTCTTTTCTTATTCTCAGGTTCATTTGCAATGAACTTATCTCTAAACAGAGGAGTGAAGGTGTATCTGTTATGTGATCCCTGGAAGGGATGAAGGAACCATGCTCTGAAAGTATTGGGCAGGGGGTTGATGCTGGCAGTTGTCTGACCTCTGTGAAAACCTAGGTCTTAGAATCCAATAGCACACCCTTACTCTCTTAAGTCCCACTGGGACTGTCTATACCCTAGTCTTTGAAGAATTAGCTTGGCTTGTACTTTTCAATTTTCTCACAATAAACATCCCTGATTTGACTGTTACTGCCCCAGCAACTTCCTACTAGGCATGACTCATTCAGAAGAAATCACTATGCATGAACATTTTTGCCAATAGCTAGAGAAATAAAGTACCCTATCTTGATTCTTCCAAAATCTGTACTTGCCCACCCACCCACAATTAGGCCTGGGAACAGTGAAATTTGCCTCTTAAGAACCAACTTCCCCCTTGAGTACAATCAGGTGTAAGGTAGGCATTGTGAAATATAGAAGAAAATTAAAATCAATATTTGGCTTCCTACCAGAAGAAGCTTGCCCAGTTAACAGGCTGGGTTGTGTAGAATTTGGGGGATAACCATCTGCTCTTTGGGGGGAGGCACTGATTACTTTTGTTAAATAGGAGGGCTCCTTTTCCTCCATCAATGTTGCTTGCACTTCCACTTTATGCTTAGTTGGTAAAGCATTAAGTCTACAAGCTAAACCCCAATTACAACCTTCTCACAGAAAGCAAACCATATTATGATAGAAGAAATAGAGAAGAGGGTTAGGGTTGAATGTTTAGTGATTCCTTTAATTTGTTATCATTTTAATGTATGAAAGAAAAATTCAATCAAATGAGTCAAAATAATTATCACAAGACCCCAAGGTCTAGATGGGAGAAACTTGTGTTTAGAGACTAGATTTTTCAAGAAGGCACATGTCTGTGGGTCCACCACTTAGAATGCTGAGGCAAGAGGATCATTAGTTGGAGACAAACCTGGGCTACATTGTAAAACGCTGCATGAAAGAGGGAGGAGAAGGGGGAGAAGAGGAAGAAAAGAGGAGTAAATGTTAGATTTGAACTGAAGCGTGGTTGGTTCAGAGTTCAGAGACAAAGGCTCCTATGTAAGATGCTCAGGGAAGCCCCTCTTAGCATTGATTATCACTGGGCTTTGGACTTATTCTTTGTAGAAAGTGCATATTTAAAGATTAGAGTATTTCACAGTCTTGTGTCTAGATTTTAATGCAATGTTGTATTGAATATGATTTAAGTAATTACAAGAAACTATAATCTGAACCAGTAGATTCCAGAAAGTATTCATATACCAATTAGTGGGATCTGCTTATATGGGATTGGTCAAAGCTTGTTAGTATTTGTGTCTGCTCCCAGCTGCTGTCAGATTCAGTAGAGGAAACCATGCTCATTCCTGTGTCTAAGGTCCACTACTACCCAAATGGAAAGGGTTTGGGGGTCATGTGTTCATTCTCCTGAAAAGATTTTCTCTTCAGAAGAAAGACACATTTCCATTTGAGTGATACACAGATACAAGACACCATGGATAAGGGTGGAGAGCAGCTGAATGGAGAGAAGTTCACGTAGGTGGATAAAGGCCATAAAATTGTGAATGACGGAACACAAATAAGTAGTAACAGGGAAAAACAACCTTCTTAGTGGAAACTTAATGTCACAGGGAAGATAACAGACTTTTAAAGTCTGCTTTAAAAGCTAGTTTACAAAGAGAACAAAAATGAACCAGTATACAAGCTGACATTGACACTTATGTGTGTTGAAGCTGGTTGAAATATAAAGGGTTGGTGAAAACACTTCAGAGACTTTGCACATAGGTGGCACTTTATATTAATTTCTTTGTTCTTCCAAGGTTACATTTCTTACAGATTGTCTCAATCTCTTTACTCCTCGAGTAGACTGGCACTAGACATTCTGCAGTCTCACCAGCACCTTGGACAGCACCAACCACCCATGAATGGCTTAACAAAATTCCAGCACAGATTGAATTATTTCAGGATTTTTGCAGCTCTTCTCTGTGTTAAGCTTTAGTCAGAAAACTGCATTTTTATTGAATTTCTCCAGTTAAAATATGGCAGTAACTCGCCAAAATATGAAGAGGAACAGTCTGGCTGACTGTTTATAGCAACACTCCGGGAATAATTCCTTGTCAGATCTTGATGAGCTCTATCTGCTCTGAGATGTAAGGAGAAGGATAAAAGGTGTGAGTTACAGAACTGAGCCAGGTAATTATGCTTGCTGGAGAGAACAGCAGATGGAAGAAAACAGTATAAAAATATAATAAGAACCATAATCATTGTTCTTTACAGAATGTAAAATCTATTTAGAGAAAGGGACAACTGAAGCAAGCAAACATGGGGAAGTCACACATTCCCTCCAATAACAGAGCTATTTTGACAATGATGAAAGGCGTTACCATCATTACCAACAAAACATAATTAAGCCTCATTATACCTTATTTTTGTTTAGCTATCCCAAGAGAAGGGTTTTAGTTCAAATCTCCTTGACAAATTCATTCCCACCTAGCTGATTTGAAAATGTATTTTAATGTCAGAATCAGGAGATAGGGCAGAAATCAGTATGAATATATATACCAGTGGATATGACCTACTGAGAAATATGTCATATATACCATAAAAATAGCATCTGAACATAGTTCCCTGTCTCTTTAACACATGTGACATTTTTCACTCAGACTGAATATGCGTGGAGACCAGGGAGTTGCTGGAAATGTGACTTCAGGCAGACAGATGCTGAAGAACCAAGCACAGGAGTCTACTTGGCCCTTTGACTTTTGCTGTCTTTGCTTGTTCTGCATCTCCAGGATGAAAGTGGTAGCCACCTCTTATTCATTTCTTTCAATTGTCATTGTTCATGGTAATTTTAATTTATTTATATCTGAAAGGTAATGATTTTTTTAATTAAGGATGACATTGGTAAATAAAAAACAAGATTCCTTTATTATCTGAAGAGAAAGAGCTGTCTAAAGAAGACCTCAGAAAGGCAAAGGCTAAATACTTTATAAACTCTCATCCAAGGAAACCAGAATTCCTGTGGATGAAGGGGAATAAAGTATTTTAAAACAAGGCCTTCACTGGTTCTGAGAAATTACTCAGTGGGTATAGCTTTTTGTGGGATACTCACATGGGAGAAAGGAAAGAACCAACTCTCACATGTTATCTTTTGACCTCTACCTGTGTGCCAAGGCATGTGTACAAAAGAATACACATGAAAATAGATGATAGATGATAGATAGATAGATAGATAGATAGATAGATAGATAGATAGTCAGACTAACAAGTAAACAAATACAAATAAAAATTTTAAGTTTTTTTCTTTTTTTCTTAGGTATTTTCTTCATTTACATTTCAAATGCTGTCCCTGAAGTCCCCTATACTCTCCCTCCTCCCTGATCCCCAACTCACCCACTCCTGCTTCCTGGCCCTGGCATTTCCATCTATTTGAGCACATAACCTTCACAGGTCCAAAGGCCTCTTCTCCCATTGATGGCCGACTAGGCCATCCTCTGCTACATATGCAACTAGAGACACAGCTCGGAGTTAATGGTTAGTTCATACTGTTGTTCCTCCTATAAGTTGTTTTAAAAAACTGAATATATCTGTTTAATGGTTCCTGGTTCTAGTCTTACTAACAGAGCATGCTTATATCAGACAAGGAATGATCATTACAGTTTAATATGAAAATCTGTGGGGAATGTTATCATATGAAGAATAGAGAAAAAAAAACGGGAGGTGGGAAAGTAGTATACAAAGAGGGAAGGGGGATGAATGGCTAAAGGGTAGGAAGAAGACAGAAGATTCCTAAAAAAAAAAAAAAAAAAGACTTTGAAATTCATATGCCTTCATTGATATGTTTAAATCTACAAGCAAGAACTGAAGACAAAAATGACTGAATTCATTCTGTCAATCACTTCAATGCATGTAACAGGGTTTTTCTCCCATATCTTGCCATTATAACAGCAAAGATGAGAAAAGATATAGAGACAGAATACAGTTTCAGAGCTTCATTCATGGGTCTTGTGTCTGATCCTTTGTTATTTTCTGTCTTTGCTTTCTCCCTTATACATCTATGATATAATAATCATATTCTACTCACACCCTAAGCACTCTATGTACAAGATTAGAGCAAAGAGATTAAGAGCAACAATGCATACCTCAACAGGAAATGGACTCTAACAACACATGGGCACTCCTACAACAGCTCACAACCCTTTCCTTCCTTTACACCTTCCCTATCCCTTTGCTGTACCCAGAATTGCTTTACTCTCAAACACTTAAACCTTGCTATTCCTAAGTCTTATAAAGTTCTGCAAAAGTCCTATTACCCATTCAGCTTTCCTCAACCTTATTCACTAACAGCTTAAGAATCTGCCATTCATAAGAGCAAAGTTAAAATACAGATTTTCAGAAGATATGTATATAAAAAAAGGTTAAAAGACATATATCAGGGTATAGTCATAAAAACAAGGTTAGAAGACAGATAACAGGGACTGGAGAGATGGCTCACTGGTTACCAACATATATTGCATATATCCAGGTTTGTTTTCTAACACTCACATCGAGGAGCTCACAAGTACCTGCAATTTTAGCTCTAGAGGATCCTGGTGCTCTCTTCTGGTTTCTGCAGACACTCAATTCAGATGCCCAAGCACACTCACACACACACATGAATGCACGCATGCACACACAATTAAAAATAAAAATAAATTCTTAAAAATAGTATATTGAGAGAAGATATCCATATTTAATATGAATGTCATGCAAGAGAGAGAGAGAGAGAGAGAGAGAGAGGAAGAATGGAAGGAAGGATGGAAGAAAGAAAGGAAGGAAGGAAGGATGGAAGGAAGGAAGGAAGGAAAGAAGGAAGAAAGAAAGAATTCTAAACAATCAGAAATAGTATATCAGTAGAAAGTACTCAGACCCAACTCATAAAAAGGAGAAAGAATATCAATAGACATGCAAAGTAGCCAGGAAAATTTATCAGTGGTGAGACTCCATACTCCAGAGACTGGCAATAACCAAGTAGAGACACATGTTACCAAATGTTACGCAATAAGCACTTTGGTGAACATACTAACAACCCCTCAGTAAAGATGATGGCAGACATAATTGGGACCATGGACACACTGCCTGCTCATATATTTTCCCCAACCTTGTCATTTCCAAAATAATCTTCATTTTATTTGTTCAGCAACTCTGTCCCCAGTACACTCACATGTTTCAGTGACGCCACCGTCAGTTACAGAGAAGAGAGTTTTCTTCACAAATGATGACACAGACAGTGGCTCAGAGACAGACAAAAAGTTATCAGGGAGGTGAACAGAGATTCAGGAGGAGTTGATGATTTGTAAGACTGTCATTTGAAACACTTAGCCTCCCCTCCTCTTCTATACAGAGTTGTGTTTGCATATCACATCTGCAGATGAGCAGATGTGCTGCTAACAGTGTGAGCAGGATGAATGCCTTAATAAACAAATCTGGAATCCCAAACTTTCCCCAAGCCTATTCTTTTAAATCAAAATAATAAGTGATTTCCTTTATAAGAGAGGCTAAACTGAACATTTTGCTTGTTAATCTAAACATATGAGTCTGTTTCTACATGCACACGACCTACAGAATTCCTACTCAGGATATCACAGGGATATGTACAAAGACTGTAAGAAGCAAAATTGGAAACAACCAGATTGTCTATCTTCAGTTGAATGGCTAAGGTTATTTTAGTACTGACGTGACGATATGGAATAAATAGAATATGATCAATAAACACACTTGCAATTTTATAATAAAGGAAAGAAACACTACTGCTAGCTACAAAGGAAACAGCCTCAAGTGTATCTACGTATTATTATGAACAAATATAAAACCCACATATGAGATTGTAGCAGTACTCACTAATTCAGATTATGACAGTATGGGTAGGCCATATATTATAGTATAATTTTTACTATGCTTAAGATTTTCTAATAAATATAATTTAAAGATGCTTCAAGCAAATGTAAAAAAAGTTATATAGAAGAGAGGTTATTAAGAGTGATATTGTTAAATTTTTTCTGTTAAAATTAACATGTTTTTATTGCATAGATTTCATTTATCATTACAATAAAAGAGGATTTTGAAAAGAAATACATTTGTTTTCACATTATAGCTTTCTTCCCTTTTGAGCCTCAAACTTCTAACTCTTGTCTTGTCTTCTCTAGTCTCATAGAGCAATTATCAGCTCTGTATATGTCTGCCACATTTCACCATATGCAGGTGATACCCAGGCCTGATCTCATAGAACACTCACCTCACAGAATTCTCTTGTCTATTTAAATATGTGTCTTTCCTAGCTCAAGGCAACTCTCTTAACACCTATCTCCCTACACCCAGCTACAGGGAAAATGAGCAGGACAATTCCACATCTTTCCCTTCCAACATCCTGAGGCTTTCACTAGTGCCTTTGACCTTGACCACTGCCTATCTCTTTCCTCAGTTTCAAGATAGACTACAGGTTCTTATTGGACTGTCCTCTTATATAGAGACAAACACATATTTATATTCCACATAAGAATGGTCATGACTGGAGTCAGTAAAATTAATACATATGTACATACATACATACATATGTACATAAGACAGAGAGAGAGAGAGAGAGGGAGAGAGAGAGAGAGAGAGAGAGAGAGAGAGAGAGAGAGAGAGAGAGAGAGAGAGAGAGTGTGTTCTGTGCATGCTACAGCACACTTGTTGAAGTTACATAACTTTTTGGAGTCAATTCTCTTCTTCTACCATGTGAGATCCATAGGTGGGTAAGAAGTAAATGGCTTTGCCAACTGAACTATCTTGACAGTTCCTAAAAGCCTATGTTAGAAAACTGTACATAATCAGGAGTAGTTATACAAGACTGATGCATGAAGTTCCTTTAAACACTATTAATGGGCCAAAGACTTTTTGGCCTTTTCTCATTGAGAACTTGAATCTATGACATGATTTTGAATGTATATGGATGCTGTTTCTTCTGAGATGTGGCAAATACAACATAATCAAATCTGAGCCTAAACCTTAAAGCACTAAACACCTCCACTTTCTTAATCTTAGATCCTTGTCTCCTTAGACTCCATCTATCATGTAAGTCCAACTATCTTGTGACCACCATGAAGAGATGCTTTAATCACCAGACATGGAGAAAGACAGACTTCAAATCTCCCTCATCAGTTGTCAGACTTGTGAATAACACCACCTTGGACTCTGAATACCAGCCTATTCAATGGTGTACAACCTTTGAATGCATGATTGTGTGCAACCTTGGACAGTACAACATGAAGAGAAGAAGAATGTGCTGTTTTGAGCTATGACCCCCAAAAATTGTGAAATACAACAAAAATTTTCAAGATGCTACATTTGAGAATCATTATACAAAAAGAAATATCTCTTATCCTCAGACTCATTTAATGGGCTTCCTAGACCAAATATAGTTCTACCCACGAAATATTTTTGAATTAGTATTATTAAATAACAATACATATTTTATGATTGCCTAAACCAATGCAGTGCTTAATTATATGAAGCAAAACTTCACTTTATTTATATATTATTTCTCTTCTCATCTAAAATCAGCCACCATTTCTCATAATAAATACTTTTATTATTTCTATTTTTGTTGTTGTTTTGCTAGACAAGAGTGCTGTGGAAAGAGCTCTCAATAAATTTTAAATTTTAGAATCACGGGAGGAAAAGTTGTAAGGCAAAACGATATTAATTTTTTGTTATATCATTAAGTTATAGTCAATTAAAAAAAACTTTACTCATTCACATTGTCACCAGCATTTTAGAATAGTCTCTGTTTCTACAAACAGTTGTCATCAGGGAATGTTGTTGAATGTTACGTTGATCAGCATTTCTCTAATTATGTGTGCATTTGTGGTATTTACTACTATTTGGGAAATTTTTCTTGAGAAAACTGTTGATAATCTATTTTAGTTAGGGTTTTTATTGTTGTAACAACAAGCAAACAAACAAACAAACAAACAAACAAACAAAATGACCAAAAGGCAAGTTGGGGCAGAAAGGGTTTATTTAGCTTATACTTCCATGTTTCTGTTTATCACCAAATGAAGTCAAGACAAAAACTCAAATAGGGCAGGAACCTGGATCCAGGAGATGATGCAGAGGTCATGGAAGAGTACTGCTTACTGTCTTGTTTTACATATTTTTTTCAGTCTGCTTTTTCATAAAACACAGGAATACAAGCCCAAGGATGGCAACTCCCACCATGATTGATCACTAATTGAGAAAATGTCTTACAGAGGCAGTTCCTCAACTATGGCTCCTTTCTCTGTGATGACTGTAGCCTGTATTAAACTGACACATAAAACTAGCCAGTACATAATCTTAGAAAACAAAAATCAAAACAACAACGACGACAACAAACCTGATAGATTATCTCTTTGTGTTTGTTGGACCAAGTCCTGAGGTTTTGTGTTGTCTATAGGTCAGTAAAGGAGTAGAGTTTTCTGGTGGAGTAGTGAACAGCAGGATGGGAGGAACACTGAAAAAGAAATAAGACCCTCATGTCCAAGAATGAGGGTTAGATAATGGTTGGTATACAGGAAATATTGTATAAAAGTAACTGTTACTGTAAAATCACCTCTCAAAGACCTGTGATCTCCAAGTTCTCTGTGTGCTGATGTTTTCCTTGAGGCTTTGACTGGTAGAAGATGGTAGGAATTCAACAAGGACAGACTCAGATCTCAAGAAAGAAGGAGATTTGATAGAGATGAGGACTTAAAAGAAAAACGCAGAAACCATTTCCATTCACTTTGAGAAAAGAGGCTTTAGTATAGAGAGATGGGCTTCGGAATGACTTTATCCCTAGAGAGAATGATAGGGTAGATAACCACATTAAATCTCCTTAGGAGCAAGGAATTTGCTAAGGAAGAGATAAATAGGAGTAGTGGCTGCAGGAAGAGCTACAGCTGATATTTAATTTGGGGACTATGGAAGATGTTCCTCTGAGTGGTGTGAATGATAACAGTGAGCCGATGCAGAGCTTAAGGTAATGACAAAGAAGACATAACATTGTAGACACAATAGGCAACGTGAGCCAATTCAGAGAAAAAAGCAGCAGAAGCAAGCCTTGGCATTGACCTCACAGCAACAAAGGAAGTGTTCAAGAGTGGATCAGATGGACTGGGCACTGGATCAGAGGGAGCACAAGGATGCATGTTCCACTTCATTCATTCTGCTCTGTCAATGCAGTAAGAAGCTACCAGCTGAGAAGGAGGAGGAGGAAAGAGAGAGATTATTTTACTTTTGCATTGAGAAGGAAGAGAGAGTAGATTATATGATGTCATATGATTTCAGTATGAATTGCCAGGGCTCCCACTGAAAATATGTTTGCTAATATACTAATTAGCAATATTTTCAGCTGCAAAGCATAATGCTCATGACATTCTTGATTGGATGGATAATTTGCTTCTCTTTGTGTATTCAAATTCAGTAATTTTTCCTTTATGAATTTTGAAATATGAATATTCTTAGAGGATATTTTGAAGTTATATTAAAAATACTATGCTTGTCCCAGGGTGAGATGTCTCAGTTGAGTCAAGGTGGTATTGCCAGGGAGGAAGACTTGAGGTCTGTCCCTAGGATACACATGGAAGAAGGAGAGAACCAACTTCTGCAAGACAGCCTTTGACCTCCATAAATGTACCATTGTGCACATGAGGGCATGCACACACACACAAACACATATACACTAATAAATAAGTAGAATTTAATTTTTAAAAAGAAAAGGTATGTTATTTAATTGTAATATTTTCATAGTAAAATTTAAGTTTTCATAAAAATGTTTTATATATAACTCTTCAACCCTATTTTTCTCAAAATTGGAAAATACAATGCTACAAGACCATTCTTTAAAAGTTCATTCATTTACTCCTAAATACTATTAATAGGCAGTACAGGGCCTTCTGAACCTTTATGATATCTCAATGTGTCTTTATCTGCTCCTAAGTTATTGCCACATTGCTTTAATTATGTAGCCAATGGAAGGCACCATGTGAATCTCTTCTGAAAAAGTTTTCAGGTAAGACTTGGAAATTTTACCTACAAAATGAAAATTATCTTCCAGGTGAGTCCAATTCAGCACAATAATAGCCTTATAAAGTAACATTTAATACCTTGAAGGAATTTTGATCTGGATTTAACTGAATTTATAGATTAGTTAGGGGTGGGAGTTAACAATTGCATAAAAAGACTTGTTAGTTCAATATTTATTTGGGTCTTCTTTTATGGGCCTTAGAAGAATTTTCAGATTTCTTGAATGAATCAAAAATACTCTAATACCATTTTAAATGCATTTTCTGATACTAACACTGTAAACCAAAAACCAATTGTTAACTTAAAAATGATAATTGGAGTACTTTAATTTCTTTATGTTATAGCTCCCTGAATTGTCACAAAAAGAGTATTACACAAACTGAATAAGTTAACACTTGTGACATCCTCCAAAAGTAATGATGAAACATACATTTTTCATTAATTTATTTACTTATTCACTTTACATACAGATTGCAGCTCCCCTTCTTTCTAGTTCACACCTCACACAGTCCCTCTCTCCCCCTCCCTCCCCCTCTCTTCTGGGAAGGGGAAAATTCCCACTGGCTACCAACCCAACCTGGCACATTGAGTCACTACAGGACTCGGTGCATCCTCTCCCATTGAGGCCAGACAAGGAGACTCAGGGTAGAAACAGACATTGTTCATTCTCCTCTGAAGCTCACATTCCCCACTCTCTTTGTAACCTGTGTCAAACTGCCGTGGGCCCACGAAATGACACACCTCTGAACCCTCACACATGTGGTCCCAGATTTCACAAGTAATAATAAAAATGTGAAAAATCTATTTTATCACCGCAGGATAGTCGGCTAATTATATACAGCTTCTATCTTTTGCTTGAGACTTCCCATGTAATTTAAAAACTGATTTGTAAAAATATTTAAAGGGACATGGAAATCTGCAATAAACCATTTCCCTGAATTAGTATACATACTTAATACAACTGATACAATACAAAATACATCAATTTGGTGCTGGGCAAACATGTGGCTCTCATTTCATAGTTAATGGCTGAGATCTATAAAATACTGTCATTTTTCATTTTTCATTTCATATAATGGTATTGAGTTACTGATTGACAAGAAGAGAAATGTCTGAAAAGTCTTCTCTAGATTGATACGTTTTCATCTGAAAGCTTGACTTACAGAAACCAGAGATTTATTAGTGCACATACCTGCATACAAATCATGTGTATACAAATTAAAAATAAGTTTTAAAAGAGGAATCCAGGAACATTTTGAACCCCTAGACCTTGGGGTCCAGGAATATTTCTGCACACATGATCTAATGGTTCTGTTTTAGCATGACTAACAGAGTCAAATGTTGGAAAGCAATGTTTCTGAAGAATGCCTTCAAAAACAAGGCAACTGGGACACTGGGTCACTGCTCAGATACATCTGAAGGCAACTGAAACAGACAAAGGAGAAAATGGCTCATTTAAATTTAATGCATATTGCACTCAGAAAAAAAATATTCCAATCACCATGCCTCTGTACCCTAATTACACAAGCCCTTTGGACTCACACATTCTTGATCTCTCAGACTCTTGTTTCTGCCCCTCTGATATGCTTATTTCTCAAAATCCTTACCTTCATCTTTTCCCAAGAGCTGAGCATCAAAACAAAAGTCTCTCAAGAGAGATAAGCCAGACTTGAGTTGGAAAGAGGGAAACAGTATCACTGCACCTTCTGAGGGTTAAGGAGGCTAAGATCTCCCTCTGAGGGAGAGAGCACTGACTTCTCTGTTCTGCAGTCTGTGTTTGTCACAGTGGAGACCCTGACACTCAATCATTAAGCAAATCTAAGGTACTCGGAATGAGCTGAGCACAAAAAAGATTCCAGAAAAGCTAGGTGATGAACAAGGTTGTCTGTTTCTGGCTCAACACAAATGTAGAGTAATATTTACTTCTATGCAAACATGTTTGTCAAATTCCAAGGTCATTGTTGACTTAAGCATTGTAAAGAATAATGTGCCAAGTTACAAATGATGACTTAGGTGCAAATATAGCTCAGAGGAGGCTCATAACACCTCAGACTGCACCACACCATTGGGTATTAATCTCCCCCATATCCAAGCTGGAAATATACTCCCTGGAAAGTTTGCAAGACTGTAAAATAATACTTGCCAAGAGCAATGTTCCACTCTTGGGAGCCTATGCACTCCTATTTAGCCTGTGTGATTTCCCTGTCATTTGGTTTCTAAAAAGAATACCAGCTGCAAGTTCTGCATCTTTCATTTCCAATTGTTTGTGTATACCAGACTGCTACAGTGCCTAGGAAATCATATAGTTTTGAGTGGTCTCCGAAGGCTCTTGTGTTAGCAACTCAGTCTCCAGCCTACCACCTGAGCTATGAAACCTTTAGGAAGTGAAGGCTTGTGCAAGGGAATTAGTTAGGTCATGGATTTGTCCTCAGAAGGAATACTAGAAGTGCAATCTTTTCCTCACTATCTTGTTCCTTTCCCACTATAAGATACACAACTTTATGCCAGTGTGGCTCCAATCATGGTGCTCTATGTCACCAGAGACCTTATACAAAGCCCGAAACATCA